>NW_027211726.1:4373333-5025000 GCF_022749685.1 Semicossyphus pulcher
GAGAAAACACCCAGAAATGACTCGTCATCACGGGATAAAGGGAGTAAATAAAATGTCCGCTTAGGGCTTCCGTACATGGACACAGATTTCCTTTCTATTCTTGACAGTCAAGATAAATTTAAGAAATGAATTTCAGTTGGAGGTATATTTCTGTGTACAATGAAAGTCTTTAGTAAGTGTGTTGACGTTTTACAGGGAGCCTTGAAGTCTGCTGAGCTCATGATTCAGGGCGAAATTTCAGCCTAACAAAGACCAGACTTAGGCCCTGTGTCCACTGACGGCGTTAGTTTCAGGGCGCTTCATCGGTGGTGACCGTAACGCCTGTTTTAAATCGCTCTGCATGCTAAACATTTGCTTTTATTCAACGAACTGTCACAAAGAAAACATAAAAACAATTAAAGGAATCATGTCCTGGCGTCAGCAGCAGCTCTACATCTGGAAACTGTACCCTCGAAAAACAAAAAGGTTAGCCTCTCCTCCGCCATTGTTATGGACAAAGTTTATGTCGGAAGTCCTGCCCCTGCTTCATTTTGATTGGTTGGTGAGGGATAAGTGACATTAACTAAATGACGACGACGAGGGCGTTCCTGGGCTGAGGACGCTGAACTGCACTGGTTGTGTCCAGAAAAGAGGCGCTGTTAGTGGACACTGCCACCCTGGGGAACGGAGGTCACGTCCTGTGCAAGACCAAAAGTTACATTTGTACTGTTAAAGTTACACCACGTACGTAACGCATCTTAACCTCCCTCTTTTAGCTCCTTAATGTTCTGCATTGCAAATGAAACCACAATCTTTTATCGAAATATAAACAGGTTGTGTTGGTGCCTAAATATAACCAACCTACAACCGTTAAATGTGAGGTTTAGGCATCAGAAGTGCTTGGCAAAGGTCAGGAAAAGATCATGATTTGGCCTAAAGTAATAGCCCAATAAAAGTGGTAATAATAGCTTCATATTAAAAGGACATGGGAGGTGTCCATCTTTTAATTTAAGTCTTAAAGCATCAAATCTTACTTTTTCTACTTGCCTTGTGTGGTGTCTGTATAATTTCACGTTAAGGAGAATTTTCTTGTCAGAAGAACCACTCGAACCACCACTTGGACTTGTTTCCTCCCTCCATAGACCTGATCTTTCCCTCGTACTCCTTAAGGGATCTATTTCATACTTACACAGCTGCAGGAGTACATCTATCCATCTGTCAGAGGAGATTTAGGAGACAATCTGAACACGTCATGGTTGGAAGGAGGTGCAGGGCTCCCAAGGCCGTTTTATCTGAAGACCGCGGGGCCACAGGGCCGACAGCAACCGTATACTGAGGCTTTGAATGTGTGTGTGTGTGTGTGTAAGTGAGTGAATGGGCTGGGAAAAAAAGGAAAAGGTAAGCAAGGCCAGAGAGAGGTAAGAGAAACGGAAACATGTGAGGAAAGGTCAAAGGTGAGCAAAACAATCAAGTGAGAAAGAGGAAGTGAAGCATGCGAGGAGGCACGACAGTCGTTTGTGATGGAGGATAAAAACTCTCAACTAGAGCTGGTTAAAGAGGAGGCGGGAAGGAGGGAGGGAGGGAGGGAGGATGAGAGGGAGGAGAGAGAAACACAGGCAAGGCGCTAAGGAAAGGAAAAAAAGCGAGGCCGCTCTAATCAAAGATAGAAGCTAAAACTTTCAAAAGGAATAAATTAGCCACACAAAAGGCGTTAACAACAAAGGAAAGACTGAAGCAAGCAGCAGAGGATTCTGGGAGTTATATGATTAACATTGGCCTGGTCTGTGGTGAACTGCCAACAGAAACATACTGGCATATTGTTGCATTAATACATCAGACCTACATATCTGAGGGATCTTTTTTAACCACTGTAATCGAACCAGTTGAACTGTGCCGTCTCAGACAAACAAAGCAGGCGGCCTCTCTTCTTTCCTTCGTGAGTCATTGTGGTTTTCAGTCACATCTCCTCCTGTCAGGCTCTTGGAAGCGGTCAGTTTCGGGACCACAGAAACATTTTCTCAAACTGTTTAAATATTTAAGACTTGTCCTTTTGGGCTCCCCGGTCTCTAACTCGACACTGTGTGACACTGTGTGTTTTTTTCCGCTGGAGAGTTGTGTGAGGACTCCGTCTGGTCCTGTTGCGCAGCCACGACACTTGTTGATCAGGGTCGGCTATTGATTAGTCCTGCAGGGTGTTCTGGGAATTTGACGTCAAACAACTGTGGCAGGCCCAATCTTACATCCCCCAGAGGAGCGCACGTTCATCTGTTTGTGCTGAGTCTCGGTTTCACTGTAAACAGTAGGATACATAAAGGCTGATTTCAGCGGGATGAAGCCGAAAAACAAACCGATTTTAACAGCTCTTGAGTTTGTTGAAAATATGATGCAGATTAGTAACAAGTCAACATGAAGCTTTGTCAGGAGGAGAAGAAAACGACTTTAAAATGTTTGTTGAACGGAGGTCGGATCGATCCTTTCTGATGCATTCGAGGAAGTCGGGAAATCTAGACGCCTATTTTGTGACACCGTCAAGAGAATTTGTCTCAAGTTGAATTTTTGATCTAGAACAGACTGTTAGCTGAACATGCTGCAGATGTCTGTTTATAGAGATTAATAAGAAGCTAAATCGTTGTCAGATCACGCTGATGGGAGCCGGGATGTCATTAGGGCGGATTACGTTCCGCCTGCTGTTGCTCTCCACACGGACGGTTTTCCCACCAAATTTATAAAAATGTATTTAACCAGGAAAAGTGTCGTTGAGATTAAAAATCTCTTTTAAAGTTTCACACATTCAACACAAAACAATTACAGCATATCCTGGATCACATAGCGGATGGTCATTAATCAAAGCATCTACAACCTGATGCAGCTTCGCCTTCAATCTACTTTTAAAAACTTAAAGAGATCGGCTCCCCCAGACTCAAATCCTCCTGCAGCAGATTCCAAGCTGCAGGAGCAGCGTACCTGAAACCCCCTTTTCCCCATATCAAAACGCAGTTTGGAGACAGATAGCAAAATTAAGTCTTGCGAGTGGGTCACAGAGCGAGGAAAGCCGGATGATACATGATTGGTTAAACCTACTCTGACTACAAACGGAAAACAGAACACTTCTTGTACTAAAATCCAGTCGCTCACCTACAGATTCTACATTTTTATGTAGAATTTACAAATCACGGTTACACAGACTTTTGTTGCATGCAGGAAAACCGTCCATACGGAGATCACAGGAGGTAAACGCAATGGCTTAAAGGCAATCCCAGACAGCATCTGCTCTCATTGACATTTATCTTTAATCTGCAGATAGCAATACGGTTGTAGATGTTGTCTCTCATCTCCAAATTCATTCTTGTGTCTCAAGCTGTCGTCGGACTGTTAACAATAACAATGCATGGGGAAACGACGTCTTGGCACAGATATCCATCACCAGTTATTGGAATATCCCTTTGCTGCCATGAATCTTGGACTGAATCTTGCATAACTGAAAATGACCAATTTATCAGAACTATAAAACAGAAACTTTCTCCGTCTCTATTTTTCAAATAAGCTGTATTATTCGAGCTCAGTGAGTCCTCTACCTCCTTGATACGCTTAGTGAATAAGAAACAGACCAAGACACAGAGACCCAGACAGACCACGGAGCTGGAGAGCGAGACAGGACATCACGTCTAAGCCTGGATGATAACAAACACTTAAACTGTCAGGGGACACAGCAAAGAGGGACGTGGAAATTGAACAAGGGAAGAAGTAAAGGGATTGTGTGTGTGTGTGTGTGTGTGTGTGTGTGTGTGTTTGGGAGGATGGTCAAATGCAGAAGCAGGCTCGTCACTCATATTGGCAGTTCAGAGATAAAAGCCTTTACAAACAAGAGTGCTGGAAAAACTCTCAAACCAAACCACCGACTTGTGTTTCAGTGAGAGCTTCTGCTGTGCTCATTTTATGAATAAATGTATTTAGACTTTTACACGTAACCACTCGGTGCACCTGCAGTACAATGATAAAATGTGTTCGTTAAAGGTACGTAAGGAACGACTTTTTACAGCAGACATTGTGATTACATTTCAAACGAGGTCCATACAATCCATTTACTGTCACACACAGCAAGTTTTAAACATACAGATCGATGGATATGTTTGTGCACATGCACGTTCTAAGCAGCAAAACCATACGTACATTGTCAGCAAAGGAAAGAGGAAATACTTTCTTTGTTGTAACAACAATTACACTATTTAAAGACTCTGTAGTAGGTGGTGACGCGTCTCATTTGGCTCCAATCCGCCAATAAAATACATCAGAAGAAAATGACCAGCCAAGTAAATAGCTAATGTAGCTAGCTTTGGTGTGCTAGTTGCCAGCCTCGGAAGCTAATGACCAGCCTAGCCAGTAGCCAATCCAATGGGTTGCTAGCTGTGACGTGCTAGTCGCCACCCTTGAAGCTAATGACGAGCCTAGCCAGAAGCCAATCCAATGGGTTGCTAGCTTTGACGTGCTAGTCGCCACCCTCGAAAGCTAATAACCAGCCTAGCTAGTAGCCGATCCAATGGGCTGCTAGCTTCGGCATGCTAGTCGCCAGCCTTGGAAGCTAATGACCAGCCTAGCCAGTAGCTGATCCAATGGGTTGCTAGCTTTGACGTGCTAGTCACCAGCCTCAGAAGCTAATGACCAGCCTAGCCACTAGCCGATCCAATGGGTTGCTAGCTTTGACGTGCTAGTCACTAGCCTCAGAAGCTAATGACCAGCCTAGCCACTAGCCGATCCAATGGGTTGCTAGCTTTGGCGTGCTAGTCGCCACCCTTGAAGCTAATGACCAGCCTAGCCAGTAGCTGATCCAATGGGTTGCTAGCTTTGGCGTGCTATTCGCCAGCCTCGGAGGCTAATGACCAGCCTAGCCAGTAGCCGATCCATTGGGTTGCTAGCTTTGGCGTGCTATTCGCCAGCCTCGGAGGCTAATGACCAGCCTAGCCAGTAGCCGATCCATTGGGTTGCTATGTTAGACGCATGACTTGCCGCCCTGGTCGAATGAATAGACGGCTTCTCATTTACCACCGCCGGCCTCTCAGTTACCTGCGCTGGCTTATCATTGGCCGGATCAGTAGCTGGCTTTGGCAAGGATATAGCCTCCTTCAGCCTCACAATAGTCTTAATTTTGTCTTTTATCCTGTGCCGACCAAAGCACAGTGCAGCATTTGTCTTCCAGGTGTGCCTTAGACTACATGATATATGCACATGATATTAGCATAATAAGCTCTCCCAGCACATACTATGACACATTATGCATGAAACAGCTCAGGTTGTCATGTGCTCCATAAGGAAAGTGGAATATTAATGGGGATTTGAACTTCTTAATTTGAGAGTACCTCACAGTAATTACGGGCCATAATCACATCATTATGTTAATGTAAACGTCACATGCACTGTGTCCTTGTCCTCCTCTGCTGCGGTTCTCCCTACAGAGAACAATGTCACCCGCCTCTTTAAAGGGACATTCATCTGAGTCACTGCTGAGCGCTAAGGTCACCAGTATGAATCCCTGAACCTGCTGGGAGCATGTTGGCAAGCAACATGAATAAGTAACGCTGTCACTTACGCAGAAAACGCTGCTTAAACACCCTTGAGGAAGGGCACGGAAACCTCATTAACCCCAACCTTTAGCCGCCGTCTGCCCCGGTGGATCTGCTCGATGGCAACAGACTGTGGATATACCTCAAAACAAGGAGTAACTTCTCCTGACTTTCCTGGTTAAATACATGTATGAATATAGTCCAAAATGGATATACAGCTGCTGGATAGCAAACACCAACACTCACAGAGAGAGTGCATGTAATAAAACATTAAAGCTCCTCAGATCCCGACTGAGGCTGACAGCACTTTGAAAACAACACGTAGCTGATTTACACTCCTCCACTGCCAGGAAATAAATCAAACCCAACCTTCTGTGTCTGCAGTGCACCGTGTAATTATTTACACACGTCCTCTGCCAATGCAATTCTGATTGAAGCACAATCAAACTGAGCAGACAGAGATATATGAACATAAATCAGGTGCCGGGGGCTTTTATTAAAACACCCTTTGATTAAATTGATGCTCAAAGACAATAATAATGTGGAATAGAAAAATATGACCTTGAATGAACTGATAATCCGAACGCAAACTAAGATGATGATTTTAAATATTTAAAATCCAGTGTGGTCTCAGAGTAATGCTTGAGTTTGTCTTCACACTGCATCACATGTGTCGGCATATACAATGTGATCTATTTACATCCAAGCACCACAGAAACGAGGCCAACGGAAGGTCAATGAGGATCCTTTTTCCTGGTCGACATATAAATCCACAAGATCACCAGGAAGTTTATAGCAGAAGTTTGTGACAGCAATGATGACCTTAATCCAGGACACTTAGGTCACACTTTTCTAATCCTAACCAAGTACTTGGTGCAATCAATCCCGAGGGGAAATGGGATTGTTTTTGCAGCCAACATTATAAGACATTAAACATTACATACATACAGTCAGTGAACTTTCCATAAGCGTGAATATCTGCTTCAGACCGACACAAGAAGCTGCTCTGCTGCAGACTGAGCCCACCTGAGGGTTCCAGCAAGGCAAGGACTTAAGGTAAAGGTGTGTTTTGGGTATAGAGGAAGGGGCGGGACGTCGATACTAATACAAATGAGCAAGATGGCAGCACCCGCTCCGGGGGGGTTTGGCTTCTTTTTTGTACGAGAGGAGGCGGAGACGTCATCCATCTTTATATTCAGTCACTGGTTTGAGGCTTTAGTTTATGTTTCATTGGGCTGAGGTGCCTCACAAAATAGTGCCCCTCTCCTGTTTGTTAATGTGGTTGAACAAACATGAAAACATCTCTCGGTATGAATAGAATAGAGTAGAATACAATCTTCATCAGACGTCGCTGTGTTTCACTGGTTTGCATTAGATCACACAGTATCGTAAACTTGTAATTTACAATGCAGCATCTTTAAGTGATCTCATCTTCATTTCATTATCAGAAGAGTCCACGTGAACGGCTCGCTGAGGTGGAACCGATGACTTTGGAAGTGGAATTTTTCTGGAGGTGCTAAAGCCTCTGAGGTGTGACCTCGCTAAAGAAGCAGCCCTTTACATTTTTCTATTAAGAATTATTTCGTCAGTCTGTTTCCTTGTTCCCAGCTTTGGAAATGAAACTGCAGAATGGCAATTTCTGTCTCCAGTCACCTGAAACAGGTCACACCAAGCAGAATAAGAATACTTTTACGGTCCATCACAAGCACTTGAACCAGGCGTATTGGGTGCTTGACTTCCTTTGGTCCTAAAAACATGAGAACATAGTCTGTTTGGGGCGATGGCCAGCTTCTGTAAATGCCTGAAGCTGAAGAAACATTTTTAAATCAACCACATGTTGGAAAGGAAGAAAACAGATCTTTAAACAGACGTTTAAACAAACTTTGTGTTGCTATTTAACGACCATGAGAGCATGTTGGACATGCGAAGGATTATTCTCGAAAAACTGTGCATTACTTTTCTGTACACCATCAAACAAGCCGCTGCATGAGGACGCACCTTTACGTTTCTACTAAGATGTGATAAAACACAACAGAAAGAAATAACGTGAACAAAAGGACACAGCTCTCTGCACCTGTGATAACTTGATGAAATAACGCTTTGAGCCGCTCCGTCCTCGTGGCACACCGCTCGGCAGCTCAGCCTTAAAAGCACATTAACCCCGTCTGCCAGTAAGTGTAACGGATAAATCCTGAGCCTCTCCACCTGCTCCATCGCTGTACGTCTCTGCAGGGGGAGCGGCAGCTAAAAGTCTCACATGCAAACAGATCTCGTTGCTGTTCGATACCTCAGCACACAGTCGGCTTCTAATTCTCTTCCTGGATGTAACACGCATAGACGAAGGTGTTGATGTGTCGAGCCAGCAGCTCAGCGCGTCTCCGCGGTGCTGTTTGATTAGTGTTACAGCTGCTGTTGTCAGAGTCGACAGAAAAGCCCCACTAATTTGGCAAGTCTCAGAAGTTTCTTCTCGTTTCCTCTCCGGTTCGACTTGTACCCGTTTATGCAGCAGGATGAGATGAGGAGAGACGGGCTGCTCCTGCAGGGACCGGGAGGTTTTATCTCTGCTGTTTGGTATGCACATTCCTCATGCACTGAGGAACAACACTCATTACTGAGAGCAAACGCGAGGCGTTAAGTTAAAAAGAAATCAAATAAACATACATCCTCACATTGCACACATTGGATCAAAGAACCTCAGAAGTTTTGTTTTCTCGCTCCGTCTTCAGCTCTCAGTGTTTCCTGCAAACGCCTCGACAAGAATCTGAATTTATTTAAAGGGAAGATGCAATTTAACACTGTTCCAGTACAGAGCATGAAATGCATGAAAGCATTTAGTATCATAAAACAACATAAAACTACAGACATGAAGATACGTGTACCTTTATCAGAGTCTCCCTCATTTTAACCCACTCTCAAGCTTTACTCCTGATTTGTAATTTCTCCCGATTATCTTCCTTCACTGATACCAATCAAACTGGTGCTCCTCAACCTCTATGTGGGATATGTGTCTTAAGACCTGGCAACCCAACTGGAGGCAGCGGCAAGCATGCGTAAACCCCTCTACCCGGCATGTGTATGTGTCCCTCCTCACTGCGGCGGCTCGCTGCCTCTCCACCGCTTAGCTAGCTGCTGAAAACGTTTGAAACGTGCCCGAAGAAATGTAACCCCACTTGGTGTGAGAAATTCCCCTTTATCGTTGCTAGCTGCGTTGATGCATACCATGCATTTTGTAACGGTGTGAAGAACGGACTATAGCGTAGAACACGGTGGGAAATATGATGTTAGCAAGCATGCTAACTGTGCCAAGCACAAGCAAAACATTGAGGCACACTCTCTCACGTTTTTTGTAAGACATGGTCAAACTTTTGTTTATGTTTTCTTTGGTTGATTTTCATGTGAACCTTGAAGGTGAGACTAATCACATCTGTTTATTTCACTGATTGATCTGTGGTTACGGTTATTGACAGGGTTGTTGGGTATAGGCCGATGTTCCGATACCCTGGGAAATCTCCCTTTTTCACATCCTAATGTTGGCAGGTGTGCATTATACATATACAATACATAAATCCTACACAAGGCTAAACATGAGTACGGCTCTGTTTGATCTGAGCCAGCATTTTACTTTTGTTGTGAAATATTTTATGTCAGGGATTAGTTTTATTCCAGAGTGAGGCGTCTCCTTTTCCAAGCAGTAACACGCTGTGTGGAAGCGAGTGTAATTTCTATCCTTCCGAGGTCTGAGGTAGATACACAGCTCTGGAAAAACTTTAGAGACCACTCCAAATGTTCCTTAAATCGGCATCTCTCTCTTCATGTCACGGATCCAGATCTGAATCCCCCTGAAACCTTTCTGAATGTGATTAAGAGGAAGATGGACGATCACAAGCCATCGCACAAAGCAGCTCTGTGACAGGCTGGAGGAGAGCGTGCGGAGATGCAGGAACGCTGTGATTAAAAACCAGGTTATTCCACCAGATATGGATCTGTGAACTCTTCCTAAGTTAACATTAATATTCTGTTGTTTCTACATGAAATTGTTTTCTTTGCATTATTGAAAAACTGAAAAACATCTTTCTAAAAGAGCCGAATGAGAATATTTGATTTGGAAGTTGTGAGAAACGTTGTTGACAATAAAACAAAAGTTCATTTCACACAAACACAAACCTGTAAATAGAAAAAACAGAAATAAACATGATGCAGTGGTCTCTTATTTTTTTCCGGAGCTGTACACTGTGGATAACACTTGTTAATGATCTCTGAGTCCATGCGACATCTTTCATTGTTATGGCACCAGCGCCGTCATTTTATGAAGTTGGTTGGCTGTTGAATTTGTAGTCTCAACCTTTTCCGGCTATCCACGAATCTCAGCTATGAATTGTGAACATGTGAGTTGCTGCAGTGAAGATATTTAAACTTTCACTTCCTGTTTCTTTGTCCACAGTCCAGTCCTGTCACTTCTCCATCAAATGTGTGTTAAAGTTCTTCTTCACCGATAACTTGTGAAACTTTCTCTGACATGTGCACGCGTTTGTGTTTGTGTGTGTGTTGCAGAGCCCTACAGCCCGGCCGTGTGGGTGATGATGTTTGTGATGTGCCTGTCGGTGGTGGCTGTCACCGTCTTCATCTTTGAGTTCTTCAGCCCCGTTGGATACAACCGCAGCCTGCAGAGCGCCAAAAGTAAGAGACGCCAATCAAGCCACCGCCACTGCTCATTTCACAGCATTATTACCAACTTGTCACTTTGTCACTTAAGTAAGCGAGGGGGGGCTGATTTGAAGAGGGAGTTTGCTCAAATTATGCGGAGCGTCTGACTTTTTTTTGTCTGCACATGAGTCAAAACAATCACTCCACACCCACGAAGCAGCTTATTTATTTTTAATAAACAGCCTCTGACTGTGCGCTGGTGCTTGATTCTGACATTTCAACAGTACTTGTCAGCTCATCATTTATCTCAGCTGTTTGCTGTCTGCTCCTCTGTGCTCATTTCGGCTAATCATGTGGAAATGTTATTCATTACTTTCTAATAAACTTCCACAAGCAGAGTCGCGCTGAACTGCAGCGACAGGTAAGTGTAAGTTCATCGCTTGTTGTCAGTTCGAGCTTCTGTCTCAGTCGTCACTTTAAACACACTGGAGCGACCTGTGAGCGCTGATCGCAGCAGGAGTTGTTCATCTCTCACAAATGCTCTCCGCCCCATCTCAAAGTCCGATTTCTGCAAATTGGAGTTTTTTCAGTGCAGCTCTTTTGCACAGAGATGATCACATTTTTTATTTGAATATGAAAAAACATAAACAGGCCACTGAGATACTACATACATGGCAGAACAGTTTAAGACCAGTTTCTTTTTGTCATACATGTGCAGGTTTAGTGGCCACAAAGAATTATACTTACTGTTTTTACTCTTATCTCCCATTTTTCATCCTCTGATTGTACAAAACATCCTTTAACAGAACACGTTTAGTGGTCAAAGAGTCCACTGAGCTGCCAGAGAAGCTTATACACCCACTCATATCCTGGTTGGGTGTACTAGCAGAGATCTTAAACCTCGTATTGTGTTAATTGTGTTAATAAAAAACGTTGTGTTTTGGATCCAATGTTTGAAATGGACTTAAAGAAAACAGACAAATAATTTGTTTGCATAAGTCGATCAGCTGTTCTGACATGCTCAGGTGTGTTTTAGCAGGGCTCGACATAAGCGCTGGCCCGGTGGCCCGACGGTATGTTTGTAACCCCCCAGGCCAGTAGATTAACCAATTACCTAGCCCAGTGTGCCAGTAGGATCCACAAGCCCACAATGTAGACAATATGGCAGCCCTACCAAGATTCACAGTTCTGATGAACGGGACGAATTACTTTCTACGCAGAACCCCGCTGTAATCTCAGTCCAATTTCAGCATCACTGCAGGTATTTGGCTACTGCTGTCAACAACACGTTACACGCTGCACTCGCGACAGATCAGCTGTCATTTTAGAACACGCTAATTGACGTTAGCAAGCTACAGCGGACCAGTATAAACACACACGTTTTAGTTTTCGTACTCACAAGTGGGAGATTTACTTCTCCCAACGCTGATGAGCCACTAAACAGTCATAACCGTGTTTCCCAGACATAGAACATGAAAAGTCCGTCTGATATCACAGAGAGCAGCTTTTAATGAGAGCACAGAGTGAACTGACCGCTGTGCATGCAGAGTCTGTGTGTCAGTCACCTGCCTGTAAACTGTAAACATGCACGTGACGCTCTGGCCATCACAGATGCGCCTGCGGGATGATTGAGTCAGACAGGCTGCTACGTGAGGCGGCAATAAGTGCGTGTATTCCCGTTGTCAGCGGCACCTCGTCTCGGGGCACGTTAGCGCTGTGGCTACATAAACAGACCGTTCACAGAGCGGACGTGCCGCGGACTGTTTACTTTTAACGGTTACAGGAAGTAGAAGACAGTAAGATTTCGTTTCAAAAAGTTACTCTCACGGGCTGATCACGCTAATTAAGCATACATTTGAACAGCGTCAGTAATGGTGGGGAACATACTCAATCATTCTATTACTCCTGAGTCATGCAGGTGTCAGAGTTGCTGAACCAAGAGTGGTTAAAAGAAGCCTCTTTATACCCACATGATTATTTTGGTCTATTTTTATGAGTTTATAATAATTCCACAATTGAACACATATTCAGTAATAAGAACCCTAACAGAGAAACAAAATTTAGTGTTAAGATAATACCGAAATAGCAAATTATTTCAGGGCCAGTGGTTTTATTGGCAGGGCCAGTGAATTTGTTAAGTTACTGGCCCGGAGTGCCAGTGGAAAATTGTGCTGATTGTCGACCCCTGGTTTTAGTCTTTGGTCGTTTGACGCTCACTTTTCTGCTCTTTGACGCTTTTTGTCGCACCTCTGTAAAGATCCTTTTTACACTCACAGCCCGATGAAAACAAGTTAGCAGAATACAACCAGATATAACATTTTAACACATCAGAGTCTCACACGGCTAAACAAAGATCAAGGACACCGTTCACAACAGAATATCAAAGTGAAAGCTTACAACCTCCCCTCCATTTATATGACACTAAAGCGTTGTTAGTCACTGTGTTGAGCACCTTTTAAAGGTCAGCTCACACATTTCAAACCATATTATTGGATATCACTCTCAGATTTTTGCCTCTACTCCACGACGGAGGTGATCATCACCATCTTCATTTGGATTACTTTCTACTGACGGTAGTTTTAAAGAAGGCAAATCACCAGGCCTACAGTGTGAGGAGGACGTGTTTCACCGTCCTTTCAACTCTTTTTTTAGCTTTCACAGTTTCATTGTCCTGTTCAGTAAAGAGAAGTCTGCTTCTAGTTTAAATAGACTCTCCTCCTCTTTTTTTTCCCATCATCCTCTCCCGATACGTTCACTGTAACTTTCCTTTCACTGGAGAAGTTGACAACTGACAAGATTATTCAGACTTTTATATTCTCTGCGCCTGTTCTCCAGCGTTCTGTCTGTACCTCCATGTGTTCTATTTTGTTTTTTATTCTCCTCTCGCTTTTTGAAGCTTCACAGTTTGGTGAACACACAGAGTCGACCGCTGACAGTTTTAAGCTTTAATAGCTCCATATACTGGAGGTCTTTGCATTATTCCTGCTTTAAGCCAAGCTCCCCTGAAGCTCCAACGTCAGACGGTTCTTAGATTACTGCAGGCAAACACGGCAACCCAAGATCATGATGAATCTGAACCATACGGCCAACAACGTGGACATCACGTTCCAACCAAAGATAGAGTGGTGCACTCGGCGTACTCATCGGTACCCACATTTAAGGCTGTGTCGAAGCCACTTCCAATTTTGCTACTCTAGTTATGAGCTGACATCAGGGCTGGACCTGATATACGTATGTGTTAATGGAAGCATCATCTGCTGCAAAGCCTAATAGGAGGCTGTTACTGCGACGGATAAATGTCCATGGTTTGGGATTTGCATATTCACCGTTTGTCTTCTAGTCAGCACTGCACCATGTTGTCATTTTCTAAGATTTGTTACTACCTAGCCTCCTCTTCATAACTTCCTGCACACTTCTTCCTCTTCTTCTGAATGCGTCTCTCTCTTTCTCAGAGTCAGGTGGTTCCAAGTTCACCATTGGGAAGTCTGTGTGGCTGCTGTGGGCGCTGGTCTTCAACAACTCTGTGCCTGTGGAGAATCCCAGAGGAACCACCAGCAAGATCATGGTAACCAATCCTCCTGACCACTGAGTAGTGAATTGTTAACGCTCAACTCCCAGAAACCATTAATCGATGATTCGTAGGTGGTCTTACATGTCTGAGTTACATATAACCTGCTTCAACAGCATTTGAATGAAAAAGGCAAACTGGATGTTATCAATTGAGCTATTTTACCGCAAAGGTTTAGACCCTTGTGTTGTGTTCGTTTCTCCCCCTTACTTTGGTTTTAACTGCTCCTACATGAACAAAGAAACCATCAATCATCACCAAACACCTTTCTAAGTTGTAAACAACGTCTCACACTAGTGTTTACATGAATAACTGCAGTGAATATACGGAGAATAGACATTGAGAATGTATTCCAAAATCCATCGATGTCGTCTTCCATGTCTGATACGTCTTCCTCTCTCTGGTTCAACTTCAGTCTCCTCTTCTTCTGGTTCAAAAGATCGGTGAAAATGGTGATCAGCAATTTTATGTGTTCAAACGCCTCGTGTGGAGGACATCATGTGACCTCGAGGCAATCAAATGTAAAACACAATATTTGTGATTGATCAAAGTTATAAATCGAACACGACAGGAGGGTTCAATGCTTACTGGACAGCATATGGTTCAGAACAACTCCTCTCCACTGGCAGAAAGCAAACATCAGATGTGTTTTTCATGGTGAAACGCTGAAAGCATAAACAATACAAGTTTAAAACAATCAGAGTAACAAACATTGTGATCACTGTGAACACCTGAGGAGAAAGGGGAGCCGACTCACAGGTGACAACTACGAAACATGGCCACCAGAGATGACTGAAACTGTTTAACCATCCGAGTGGGCCGGTCATGATAACGTTTATGTCATGAACCGGGGACCAAAAGGAAGGACTCAGATTTCAGAATGGTTTAATGCCAGGCAAGTTTCGGTACACAAAAAGCAGTCAGAAACAAGCAGAGGTATCCAAAAAAACGTGAGGCGAAAAGGCAAAACAGGGTCCGAATCAGAGGTCAAAAAACGAGAGCTATGAACAAAATGCTGGAACGCGACACAAGGGTACAAACGAACTGGCAACGAGACAGAGGAAGACAGGGGGTAAAATACACGAGGTAATGAGGGTGATGAGACACAGCTGGGGAGAGCACAATCAGGAGCAGGTGAGCACACGACGGGGGAGGGGCAGGACACAGACCTGGAACAGACATAGGGGTGAGTGATTTCAAAATAAAACAGGAAGTACCCGACAAGACACATGAGGAAAAAATAAAATAAAACTTAAACGTGCAGACATGACAGTTTACTGACAGAAAACAGAATAAAATACCATTTATATTAAACTTATCATATTCTTGTCAGATGCATCAAACTGTGTTTAGATTCTTGTATGCACAAACACAAATATAGGTAGTAGTAACAGTAAGCCGAACGTCTTTCTTCTTCTGTGTTAATGTCACTGATTATTCAACAATGTGCAGGTTGCACAAACCTCATTCACTAACTCCATCTGCCGTAAACGGATATAGAGAAGCATTTAATGTTCATTTGCATATCAATGCTTGTCCCCGCTCAGCTGCTGATTACACCTGTCGGTAAGTAGAACGGCAAAGGAGTCAATTTCCCCGACATCGCCGAGGTTCTGCAGCAGCATCCGAACAATGAGCGGCTGCCTCGTCGTTAATGCGTCACATGTACACGTGAACGTAGAGCCGGAGATCTCCATCACCACAGCAAAACGTCAGACACATGACAAAGTGCGTCACACTCCAGGATAAAATGAAGAGGTCATTAACCTCCTGCAGATCCTGGCAAAGGAAAATGTCTCACCAAGGCTCAGCCAATAGAAAGCTGTGATTGGACCTTTTGTAGTGCATGCATGGTTTTGGTCTCTTCTGACACATAACCGGCAGCAGTGCTGGCATTGTGTGAAAGAACACACAGCAGTAGGATGTTGTTTCTGATTCTTTTTTTACCAGCGTCCTGTTTGGAAAAACATATCTGGGACTTTTTAACTGGAATGGAACAAGTCTTACTGAGTTATATTTTAATCACAGCACCAATGAAAATTAAAATGCTCCATGTTGTTCTGGAGGTTTGTCTACACGATCGAGTAACAGTACCTCGCATAACAAAGCTATAAGGCTTACAGATAGGGGTGGGAAGCACAGAGTAACTCACGATACAGCGATTCTGCGATATATTGCAAAACAATCACATAACAATACATCACGTTTAACTGAAGAATACAAAATGCAGGATTAATGGATTTATTCTCGGCTATTTGGTGTCAGTTTCTCAGAATCTGACACAAAATGAGATGAAAGAATGTTTCAGTTAACTTGTAAAACAACAGAACAACTGTGAAAAGAAATGAGGACTTTGGATTTGCAAGTGGCCGGCGCTTCTCTTAACTTCTTTTCTTTTTTTTCCAACTGGTGAAAAAACAGGAGCCGGACGGTGGTGCAGTGGTTAGCGCTGTTGCCCCACAGTTAGAAGGTCACTGGTTTAAACCCTGGTTTGGGCAAAGTGGGCCTTTCTGTGTGGAGTCTGCATGTTCTCCCCGTTCATGCGGGTGTTTCCTCCGGGGTCTCTGGCTTCCTCCCACAGTCCAAAGACGTGCTCGTTAGGTTCACTGGTGTGAGTGCTAAAGGTTGTCTGTCTCTCGGTGTGTCCGAAACCGCATACTAATCATATTAATCATACTAATCATACTAACCGTGACGTAAAATTGAGTATGTCATGCGTTCGCATCTCATAGTATGAAATTTTGTGTATGCGAGAAATGCCCGGATGTATACTAGATCGGCCCGGATGTTTGAGTATGAGACGGGAGCTCACTGGTTGTACTCAACCGCCCCAAAATGCATTGCGGCTATTCAGCTTCTACTATGGCGGAGATGGACCGGAGATCAGACCGGACATACGTAAACGATTAAGTCACGTGATACGGAGAAGACGGCTCTGAGTATGATGGCACCGGCATCCTAATAGTCAGGTTAGTAGGCAGTATGCAGTACATACTGTTTGAGTATTTAGTAGGCAGTACGTTAGTATGCGGTTTCGGACGCAGCTTCTGTGTGTCAGCCAGTCCAGGCTCCAGGGTGTGCCCCGCCTCCAGCCCCCCCACAACCCTAAACAGGATAAGCGGTATAAATAATGGATGGTCAAAAAACAGAACAAAACAATTGTGGAAGTGGAGATAAAGAACACATTAAACAGGACAAACAAAAACAAACAAGGATGAATCAGACGTTCTTATTGTAGTAATGATAGTGGGCGCCTGCTGTCCGATATGATCCCGCTGTCTTCTTCTTCTTTTATCCTGCTGTCAACTTCTTCTCTTCGCCAATTCATTTCCGTTCACGTCATCCGTGTCATAAGCGCCACCACGAGGAGACACAAAGTAGTGACGTGGTGAGTCAAAGTCGCAGGGAAATCTTTTTACAGCGCCAAATATTTGTATATTAAAATATCGATATTTGGCCTGTCCATAATTGTATTGCATGATTCAGGATGAGGAAATGTTGCCGTATGGATATTTTGTCCAACCACTTACAGGTGTTATATCCTGTATCCACATCATCCATGTCTTTACGCAGGAAACTAAACTAAAATGATAAATTCTCCTCAATAATTGAAGTTTATTTATGTGCCTGAGCGTGCGTTACACAGAACACTGTAAAAAGATATTAAGACAATCAGTGAGAAGCCAACCTGAAGAATGCCTGGTGTGCACATGCACTCTTCCTTTGTGCATCGTCTTCGTGCACACACATGGTCTATACATTCGGCTCCGGATGGGTCTTCCCTTTAATGTCGACACACTCCTACTTTGCATTTTCAAGATGAAAGACAAAACCACCATCATGCCATCAGCACGAGCGTTTCCATTCACTTGTTTCACCACGGTGGCCTTTTAATACCTGCTGCTTCTCTCTTCCACGTGATATAAAGAGGGAAATCAGCGGAAGGCTCACCCTACGGCTGCAGAGTAAAGATCAACAGGAGGTTGAAAAATTAAATTGTCTTCTTTCCTCTTAATGCCTTCACGAGAGCTTTTAGACCAACCCCAATCATCTCAAGAGCTCATTAACCGCTCAATGGCTTTTACAACAGGAGGTTAGGGGGGAGATTTGTGGTTCTTTTACTCTGCAAATAGTGAGATTATCCGACCTGTAGTCCATCAAAGCTCTTTTCTTGCTTTTTTTTAACTCAGACCTCATGCAACAGCCAGAGCCTTCGTTCCTTTTGCAACTGAAAGCCGCAGCTTCTGTCTTTTGTATCACCACGTTCTTCATACGTTGATGACTTGATTCTACTGCATTACATTCAGTGTAAAACGTGGTGAAAACGGGGGCAAGGTGCAGCTGTACTCTGGCAGCGGGAGATGGTTGTCTGCAGAATTCTGTCTCAAATTAAATCAAATAAAAACCAGAATATCTTCAGCATAAACTCACAAAACCTTCAGCAGATTTTAGGGGTGTGAAGCATCTGAAGATACTCCAACAGATAACATCACAACAAACAAAGATATCGATGTGTGCATTGGCGGATCAATCGAATGCAGAGTTCAGTGGATTAATCAGTGACACGCTGAAGACGACAACATCACCTGCATCAAATCTGATTATATTTCATTACACATGCAAGCTCAAACATCATCTATACAGGGTCGTCAGTGTCCACCACAGCGTGCACTTGATGCATAATTGACCACCATGCATTATTGATATTATCCATTAAAGTCTTACAAGTTTAAAATCAGCCCAAGGGTCCTCAATCAGACCAGGGAGCCTTCGTAAGCGAGGAGTCCGTCCTTCAAGCCTCCTGTTCGGATGAATCCTCCTGCTGAAGACCCGCTGAGCCAAACATATTTAATCCTCAGTCACTCACATTCCTCCTTTCTGAAACAATGCCTCGCCTGCCAGAGCTCTGACTGTTCATTTTTCATCTTATTCATTAAGAAAATTATGCAAATAAACTTTTGGCAGAGGACTGTGGGAGCAAATAGCCCCGTTCATCACCAACTGCCACTGCAATTTAGTTCTACTTCTAATCCTCATCTCTCACTGGCTCCCTGGCTGAATGTCAACAGTTGCAGCATCTTGCAGTAATAAAAGAAGCACTTCTGAGCAGATCGACGTCTTTTAACGCCTATCAAAGGATGCTTTATGTCTGCTACAGTAATGCGGGTCATCTGGTTTTATCCAGGCAGGAGATTGTACAGTGTGTTATTTAAGAGGCCAAAGCAGAAGGTAAAAACACTCCCCGTCAGAGGTGAAGGTCCTGCTCTCAGGATCCCACTGAGGTGCAGGTGCTCTCAAAGCGAAATGTACTTAACGGGTTATAGAGGCAATGAAAAGGTTTAAAGCAACAATAAATGATCCAACAAGGAAGCCTGACATTTCTATTCCTCCCTCATCTTCATTGTTGTTGGAAAACTATTAAAAACACATCAATGATCCGCAGTGCTGCAGCGGGTGACATTTCCCTTCAGCACCATGAGCACACACGCGGTTATGTTGCCTAATTTGGCCCATTATCACACCATACTGCTGCAGTATAGCACCAAATGATTACTGAGCCGCTGCTGAAAATAGTCCTCAACATTAGTAACTATCCACCACCAGTACTACAGAGTCAAGCTGCTGTGAGTGTTTAACAGGAATAAAACAGGAGGGTTGGGATTTACGGCTCTTTGAAGGGAGCCGGATCTTATGGCTCCGTTCCTTTCCCGAGAGCTGTTCAAAAGAACGGCTCAGTGATTTGATACAACTCAACAACAAAAAACAATACTTGGCGGAGGGTTATAATGTTGCTCACCGTCGGCACTACATCGTGGTGACATGATTCTAGTGCATGTGAGTATAGCGGAGTTGCAGTTGAAAAAAGCATCCTGCGGTAATTCAGCATGAAGGGGAGTGGATCAGGCGGGCTGGGAAATTTGGGCACAACCATAAAAAGAACGGCTCTCACCAACAACTCGGTTCCCGTTGTTCGCACCAAAGAGCCGTTCAAAAGAATCGAATCGTTCGTGAACGTCTCAGTTCATAGTTCACGATGTGCCTCTCCATTGGTGCGGCCATTGTTGTGTGACGTCAGACGTCTGATTCTTGTGAAGTCGAGGCGGATGAATCTCCTCCGAGTTCACAAGTAGGACTTTGAATGGCGTTCCAGAGCAATCTTTCTAGTCAGAGGTCGGAAAAACTCGACTTCCGAGTTGTCAGGAATGCAGCATATTCCTTTAACAAACACTTTCAGTGGATGTACTTTCATTGGACACATTTGCCCTGAAAGTAGCCATTACCGCCTCATGCAGCTGCCAAGTGAAGGAATCCACCAGAGCACTTGGAAAACTTTTTTCACCTGTCAGCTATTTAGACGCCTAAATATGTTTAAACACGGCCAAGGTTTAAATAATAGAATTCCCTTTAAGGCTTGCACATTGTAGTGTTGGACTCCTCACATGATTACAGGTGCGCCATCTGTATCTTTCATTTAAGCTAAAAGTCGTCTTCATGCAAAACAACAAACGGACTCAAGGAGGTCAGAGGTGTCAGCACTCAGGGCCAAACATGTTAACGAATCTGTTTGTAGACGGATTCAGTTGGTCAGCTAGCTTTCTCAAACTTTTTCCATTTGGTCTCAAGAAGAAACAGAACTTTAATAATCCCTGAGTACAAACAAGCTGCACACACATACAGGCCCTAAATATCCATGCTTGGGAATGGGGCCACACTGGCACTTGAATCGGCGTCCCTCCGGTTCCCAGTCAGGTCCCTACAGACTAAGCTACCGTCGACCCCACACAGACGGATCTTCTCATATAACCTCCGTTTCCCTAAACAATCCCAAAGTATTAAATAATTAAAGCTGTCACACATGTAGAGGAGTAAACCCTGTGAGCCTTTGTGGCAATTTACTTTTAATACGTTCCTGAGTAAAGAGCTTAGGTAAATGTACTTATTTCCCATCATTCTTTGGGCTTTGGCTGACATGATGAGATGTGACGATGTGAAGTTTCCTGGCAGGAGCGTGTCACTTTATCGTTGGTATAAAATTGAAGTTCCCGTACGACAGGACACATACCGAGGGTGGCAGTGAGTATTTTGGACGCTGAAGTGTCGTGCTGATAAATTCGATTCTACCCTGGAGGCACGACACAGAGTCGGCTGTGGGTGCAGAAATGAACTGCCAGGAAGTCCCTGGAATCTCAGAATACTTCCTCACCTGTCAGACTCAGCCCTCGTTGATCTCCCTCCACTTCTCCTCTGTCAGGTGCTGGTGTGGGCCTTCTTCGCTGTCATCTTCCTGGCCTCCTACACTGCCAACCTGGCTGCCTTCATGATCCAGGAAGAGTACATCGACACGGTGTCCGGGCTGTCCGATAAGAAGGTACGGGGGAGGGAGGGAGGAATTGATGAGTGGATGGATGGGTGGTGACTGATGGATGAACAGACGGACGCTCCAGACGGACTGAGCGATGAATTGATGAGTGAGAGATGAAGCTTTGCAGAGATGCAGAGTGACGTGTTTGTTTACGTAACGAAAGAATTTAGAAACATTTTACAAGAGAACAAAAAAAGATCATCGTGTGAAGTTTGTTTTGTTTCCTGTCTCCAGAAGACGTCTAAAAACTGTATGCGATCCTTTAAAGCGTTCCCTTCTGCCTACTCTTTATTCCTCAGTGCAGTTTCAGCAGATCCCACAAAACTGTATCCTGCTGCTGTGACACTTTAAAGCCTCGTCTGTTTCATCACTCTCCCCTCAGCTCTTCAGAAAACTGCAGCTGTGAGGCAGTGAAGGCTTTGAATCTTTGTCGCAGGGATCAGCTGCTCTCCCCCACTTTTCCTCCTACCTCTCTTTAACATCTTTCTATTCTTCTGTCGCTTTAATCTCCACCCGCCTCTCCTTCTTGTACAGTTCCAGCATCCGACGGAGCAGTACCCGCCGCTGCGTTTCGGGACGGTGCCGAACGGCAGCACGGAGGAGAACATCCGCTCCAACTATCCCAACATGCACCAGTACATGATCCGCAACAACCAGAAGGGTGTGGAGGAGGCCATCGACAACCTCAAGACCGGGTAAGGACAGAGCGGATGAGAGAGGACGGGAAGTAGTGATGAGTTAGGAAAGAAAAGGAAAAGGCAGTTATCAAAGCGAAGCTTAAAAAATACATCAAACATGGACAGAGTGTACATCAAGATTCATATCCCTGATTCAGAAAGAAATTAGCTTTTTAGAATATTTTATATTTCTATACTCTTATATTCTCTTTTCCTACCTCCTCTGGTAAAACTATCCGATCAATTATTGGCTTTAAGACATCACATTTCCACCTGACGTGGACCTTCACGATTTACACCTCCCTGATACTGCTTGGTGAAATTTCCTTGCAGCCTCTATAACTCATGGGACAATCAATTTCATAACAATCGGTCAATAACAAGCCTGTAATTGGAGATTTGACATTTGGGAATCCCCAGCTTCCCCATACAAAGGAATTCCAAATGGCAGAGTTTAATTAGGGATTGGCATTTGGAAACTTTTCTTAAATGCCCTCCGTCCACTTGGGAAACCCGGCCCTGCATACCCAAGGTTTCCTGATTGCAAAGTGTATAAGTAGAGGATGAGAACAATAGCACACACGGGGGGTCCCAGAGACTCCAGGTTTGCACACACAGTCCTGATAACCGTGTCCCCTCTGTGGCCCGAAAAAATGGAGTCTGAAATTAGGCTCACTGTGGCTCAAAGTCAGGTTGAACAAAGGACAATGGCACTGTAACACGGTTAGGCTGGTAATTTTAGGGTGGAAACATTGAGGTAAATAATTTGACATGAGATGCAGGTCATCAGCAGCGTGAAAGCACTGTCCCACTGGTTCAACATCAGCTCCAAACATTCCTTTAAGATGTGCTCTGTCCTGCACAGGAGACAAACTGTCTAACAGGCTGACTTTCACTGCAAACAGAACAGCTTAGTAGTTTTATGTAGACGAATGCAGATGGGCGAGAAATTAAAGGAAAAGTTTAAGAATTGGTTGAATATAAAATGGTTCTTGCTCTACACGTTGCCTTGGACACAGTGATCACTGAGAATACTCTAAACGACCTTTATTAAGATCGTGATCTCACCCTGAAGTTCACCACACTTGGAGAGTCTATTAAGGACCAAAAGTCACCCGTCGGTTGTTCTTCACATAAAGTCAGTCGGAGAGTTGTGTGTTTGGATTGTAGCTACACAAGAGGTGAAAATAGACTTATGGGCTATGAAACCTGTCAGGTGTCAGGCATGCATCTCTTAAGATTGCTGTGGATTGACCGTAGACCGTATAAACAACGGACGCCACCATGGTGTCACCCATTGGTTTCGTGACTGTATAAATGAAGCCAAAATACATAGTGCGTTCCATTTACCTCGGAAGTCGGAGGTCGGAACTGGTAATGACGTCACACCCGAGTTGACCGCGTTCCAGTACAGTCTGTGGTTCCAGTACAACAAGTCAACTACAGAACAAATAGTTGAACAACAACAAATCCAGTTGAAATTTCTGACCCAGAACTCGGAAATTCCGACTTCCGAGTACAAATGGAACGCACCAACTGTATGGCCGCCGCCATTTTGGTTTTCTGGAGCCAGAAGTGACCATATTTGGATGAGAGGGTGGAGCTTGAGAGGAGGGAGGGGTTGAAAAACGCCAAGCTATCAAAGCTAAACAGCCTGTGTGTGGCTGATCCATTAACTGGTGAATGAGCTGGTTTAACTTTGTGTTTCCCACAGAGGAGATTCAGTTTGTGACGGTGACTGACTGCAGGTGTTTATGTATCAGACTGGAGAAGTAGCGGACTCGCCGCTCGCTCGTACCGACGTACCGGGTAAAAATGATCCGATCTTCTCATCACTACGGTGCGCTGTAATCTCCCCTGGGAAAAGCAAACAACTTACTGGCCGATGAATAAATGCATGCATGATAAGCACTGAACCGGCTAACAAGCCAGGTGTGGTGTCAAAATCTGCAGTTCCTTGAATGTCCACTCGAGGCTGGCTTCTAAAGCGAGTAAATCACAGAGCCTCCCAACTTTACAACAGAAAACATGTTTACAGCCTGGTTTTGGTCTCTATAGATCATTTCTTTTGCCACGATTACTGTAGGTTGGCTGAATTTTTATACAACTCACCTGTTAAATGCACCATTAAGGCGTAAAATTGTGCATAATTAGGGGCGTGGCTGCTTTGAGTGACAGGTGGGAACTTGACCTCTCGGCTGTGTTTGTGTTGTCGTTGCCGTATGGCATGCTGGGTAATTTGCTAAACTTGAAAATGTGGAGTGCAGTGAGACTTCTTGGATACAACAAACAAACAGCTGTGTTCGGCTCTGAGCACAAACGGTCTCTCATTCTGCAGCTAGCCAATGAGCCAGCTAACAAATCAGCGCTTGGGGAAAAGACTGTATTAACTTGGATGGAGCAGCTTTTGACAAACTCTTAGCTCCACTCCAGCTTCACCCTCTCCACATTTGTAAAATAAATGTTGCAGATCTCATGTACCAGGTTGTCTTGAATGCTCCAAACAACACTGAATAAAACACCCTGAGTACAGCAGGCTAAAGTTTAGCAGTGGAAACAGTGCTCTGAAATAAGAGAGGAAAACATGAGAGAGGAGCGAGAAGCAGAGGTATCAAGAGTTGCTGCTGCTTCATTCCTCCTCTAATCCACAAGTGCAAGCTGCACACTTCTGACAACAGCCCGTCCTTTACACCGAAAATCTCCTTTTTATATGTATTTTTGTTTTAACTTGAGGCAAGTTGTCATCCACGCCCGGCTCCCATTACAGCCTTCTCTCTCAACCTGTTAGCGCATTGATGTTTCTCGCCTCAGGAAGCTCAGCCGACCGTTGTAACCTGTGCAGCCCCATTAGCATCATGGCTAGCAGACGAGGAGGTAAAGGAGAAATACTTTTAAATAATGCATGCTAGCAGCGAGCCGCAGTGCAGGGGGGGAATCCCGCCGTCTCAGCATCGGCTGCCACTCAGGCGCCTCTTATCTCCAGCACGAGGAGGGGGGGCCACAAAGTACACAAAGCACTTGTAATAAAATGTACACTTGCTCATCGTGTTTGAGTGGGAGGGAGGGGAGGAGGAGGGGAGGAGGAGGGGAGGAGGAGGGGGGTGTTAGCTGATGCAGATGAGGGTTCAAATGTTTAATGGGACAAGCAAACACACACGCACACACGCGCACACACTTTGGCATCCCGACAAGTAGCGGCCGCAGTCTTTAGCAGATTTGACGTACCGTGTTATTAAAACTCCCATGATGCATTCTTTTTATCATCCTCCTTGTTCCTCTTACATCATTTTCTACTCCTCTCTGTCTCACTCTAACTCCCCGTCTTCTCTCATTATTCGTTGTTTATCTCCCCCTCGACATCTCCCGCTCTACACTCGCTCTCATCCCGACGTTATTTACAGAGGAAACATTAGTTTACGCTGTCAAAGCAAAGCAGAATAAAGATTCCTGTTTGATTTGGCTGCAAACGTCACCTCTCCATCTCCGTCTCGTCCTCCTTCCTCCTCCTGATTTCTCTCTGTAATCCTCCCGTCTCTTCCTCCTCGCTCATTAACTCCTTGCTCCCAGCTCATCAACTCCTATAGCTCATGCTTTTACACTTCCTTCCTTCCTCCAATCATTATCTCTAACCCTTCATTTTCTCTCCTTTTCCTGTCACCCTCCTCCTCCTCCTCCTCCTCCTCCTCTTCACGTCTTCTCAATCTTCCATCCCTCAGCACAGAAGACTTCGGTGGTACAGTGCAGCTCCCCCGGTGTGAATACAAATGAATGTGAAGAAGAATAGCAGGTGTGGTGACTAATCCATCACTAGATCCTCAGATATTCATCATCAGTGTGAGCTGAGCTGTGTGTATTACTTTATGATGAACTGTTGGCGCTCCGTTTTCGTGTTCAACTATTTCTCCTCAGTGATTTGTTCTTCAGAGAGAGTTTTCGAGTCGTTCTTAATCCAGTGGTTCCCAAACCTTTTCTGCAGGGCCCCCCGTTGGTGGTCGCCCACCCCTCCAGGACTCATCGACACATAAACATACATCCACATACACTGACACGCGCTATCATCAGAGGAATAGCCTTTAAGTTTGCTGTAGCTTCATCAATCAGAATCAGCTTTATTGGCCGAGTATGCAGGCACATACAAGGATCTGACTCCTGGTTTTCTGTGCTCTCGATGTGCAGACACGCAGACTTAGGACAGGTGAGACAAGGTAACACCGACACTTAGACACCAATAATAAGTTATTGTGTAACCTCCTGGTCACAAGCAGCATCTTCAACAATCAGGCCTCTGATGAAGACATATCATAAAGCCATAAAGATTTTAGACAGGAAGCCGAGAAGATCACATCACATCAAAAAATTAAACATGTTAAGTTTTGATCTAAAACTCGACTATCCGGCTCTATAACTCGTGGAGCATCTGACGGAGATTGTAAGGTGCTCTTTCGTAGGTTATCACTTGGACGAAGCGCTTTTTCTGTTCAGGGGATGGAGATGTGAACGCCTCACCTGCAGAGCTCAAACTGGAGCCTGACTGGGAGCATTTTAAATTCAAGCTGAGAGGGCTCAGTCTTGTAGTCATGTTTGATTTTGTGCTTCCTGTTTTACATTAAGTTTTATTGTGGGATATTTTGTCTCCTGTATTGTTCTGTTTTATGGTTGAGTCTGTTTTGTCTCTTGTGCATTTGTCGTTGATTTTGTGTATTTTAAAGTCCCGTCTCGGGACGGGCATTGCAAATTATGCAAAGCTATAAATGCTGTAGTGTGTGGCATCGGTTAATTGCTTCATACTCGTCCCTGTACAAATAAACATTAAATAAATAAATAACTAAATCTAAAACTACTATATACAGACCTATGGTTACAACACTTATAGACAATAGTGCAAAGGTGCAGAGATAAATATGGCTGTGAATCAGGTTATGTACCAGAAGGATGGTCGTAGTATTTACAGAGAATGTGGACTGACCTTCGATGTCGTGGTTACATGATGAGAGGCTGAATAAAACAATGACAATAAATAATAAATCACGGCATGCGGGATCCTTGCTGTCTTTTCAGTAAGTGTGTTTTGGATAGCGGAAGTGGCTACGGCGGTGCCACCCACCGATCTCTACTGCGCAGACTCCAAATGACGTCACCATCGGTCATTGGTTATTACACATTTCTTGCCCCTGACACGCTGGCTGAGTTAGCTGTTCATCAGAGTGACAGCCTGGGGAAAGAAGCTGTTTCTGTGTCTGGTTGTGTTGCTGTACAGTGCTGTGTAACGACCACCGGAGGGGAGGAGTTCAAACAGGGGTTTGATGCGTCTGCAGTGATGTTACCTGCCCGTTTCCTGACCCAGGTCGGTTCCAATGATCCTCTCTGCAGACCTGACTTGTCCTGGTCAGTGGCAGATCCAAACCAAACAGTGATGGACGTGCAGAGAACAGACTGGATGATAAAGCTCCTGAGGCTGAGCTGTCTCAGGAGAGTCGGTTGTTGGTGAATGAATCTGTTAGTGTGCGGCGAGCTGTTTGGGTCATATCGTTGCTCACCACACACGACAGGAACAAAACTGTTCCATCATTATCTGTCGTCACGTGTGAGCTCTGTAAAGTGTGGGAATCACAATTTACTAAATATTTGATGTGATTTGCCAGAAAGTGAAACATGTTTTTTTAATGCACTAGCCTACACAGTTTCATATTGGATTTGAAATGTGTGTGATCATTACTGCTCATTCATTGTTAACACAGCTACCACAGGGCGGCCGTTACGCTCAGAGCACTGGACAGAGAAATGTCAAATGTTTACCCATTTGTTCTGACGTGAGGCTGACGAGACGTGACAGTGTTTTAGTAGCTGACTGTATTCTGTGTGCTGTGCTCTTAGAAGTCAGTGAGAGTATTTCCTGCCGAGCATCTCGACCTGCTGCACTGTTTTCCGCTTTATTGAGGCTTTGGTGGGAGGAAAACCGACACCTCTGAGTCCACTATGATGAAGTCGGTGCAATGGTTGTGTTGAGAAAGACAGGAACTCTTTTTGTCTCAGTGCTTCTTTATCCATCATCTCTGTCACTCCGTTCACCAGACGCACTTCCTCTGTTGTCATTTAGCTCCAGGTCAGTGATTTCCATTCCTTTCTTGTAATTTTCCTCCCTGCTTCCTTCCCCTGCAGGAAACTGGATGCCTTCATTTACGACGCCGCGGTGCTGAACTATATGGCCAGAAAGGACGAGGGCTGCAAGGTAAGAAATAGATCTGTCATTTCACAGCTCTGCGCGCTGACACGCTCGCACACGGAGGCCGCTCTGAAGTCCTCCGTGCCCTGCGGCCGCAGTGTCCTACAAAAGCACACGGTCTCCGGCACGCCCGGCCTCCTCCTGTGTGAAGAAAAGTTACAAGCATGGCAAATGAGCGCTGCTACATCTGCATTAAATAAATCAAACGCATCCAATGCATTTATATTTGTCCCTCGCGGCCTATAGCTTGTTAATATTGTCATTTTTGGGCAGCGCTGGTGTTGATTTATTTATAAGTTGCTTTTGTTACAGCTCCCACAGCTAGAATGAAAATGCAACCAGTGATCATTTGTAATCAGGTCTGTGGGAGGCCTGAGCTCCCGGCCGCCTCGTACAACAGCCTCTGCTGCAGTAATTATTACAACTGATGTGGATCTATATTAATTCCTCCACTGAAACAATATCCCACCCTCAGCTCTGGGAGTTTGAGAGGATGTCGATATTAGAGAGGAGCCAACTGTTTGGCATTAATGCGACAGTGACAGTAAATATTACAGCCGAAATTAAACTCATTTCCATTTGCTCACTGCCATCTGCCGCTGCGCTGCCCACTCTGCCCGGGGATTCGTGTGTGTGTGTGTGTGTGCGTGTGTGTGTGTGGATGTATAGATGTTTACATGTTTGTGTTTTATGCCGTAAGGTGATGACGATCGGCTCGGGGAAGGTATTCGCCACGACGGGTTACGGCATCGCGCTGCACAAGAACTCCCGCTGGAAGCGGCCGCTGGACCTGGCTCTGCTGCAGCTGGTCGGAGACGGTAAGACAGACGGGAGGAGGGCGGGTCTTTGGGAAGGGGAGGGATTTAAGCTATGCAATCCATTTTCTATTATTAGAATGTGTTTTTGAATCACGTTGGTGAAGTTTGTTTCCTTTAAAAAGCTGTATACATATATTCATTTTGTTTCTTTTTTGAGCCTCTCCTTTCTCCTGAAACGAACAAGCCGGTTTGCCATTCAAAGGTCAGACCTTAGCCACGATTAGCTGAGAGTATTTGGAGTGACTGTGTAGCCCCTCCCCTCATGTGCAATTCCGCCTGTGGTCACTCCAAAGTTGTAGAAAACATGGCTGCTCTCGGATCGGTTATCCGGCCTTGTATGTACGAGCCAGAATCTCCAGGAGGTATCAGAGTGCTAAGCTGAACTCTTGACAACGAGTTGACTACAAGCTAGTGCAAGAAGGCAGCCTGAGGCGAAAGACGGGGAATGCTGATTGGTTGATTTCAGCAAAAGCAAGGTTCTGCGTAGAAACCTGCAGCTGTTCTGAACGGTCCAGTTGAGAGGCGACCTTTTTTTAAAAGTAATTCTGGAAAAACACGACTTCTGCAGTTTTTTTTTTCACTGCAAACAATAAACACCCAAACAATGTGAAACCCGTTCAAAGATAACGCCCCTTTAAGAGAAACATTTTTAACCCAGGAAAAAAAACAGGAGGTCTGTTTTTTACTTAACTAAATAACTAAAGCTTTCATTTGTTTTGCAGCCTGTTTTGCGTCATGCTGCAGTCACAAAATATACTTACAATAGATGTAAAATAGTTTATAGTCGTGCAGTTTAAGGGTGTGCAGAGTGCCGGTCTGTGGAGAGTGTAGAGAACACGCAGCTCCTGTCCTGTAAACTCCCACCAGGTTGTTTTCATTCACATACAGTAGTGAAACTGTATCTCCTTTTTCTTGTGTTTTTTCCGTGTAATCGTTTCTTGGCGGGGAAACTAATTCAGCATGCTGTGCTCATTTCTCCAAACTATTAAGACCAAGCTGGAGGTAGAGAGCAGGGACACTTCTTATGCCAAGTCCTCAAGAACAGGCTGAGTTTGAAATGAAAATCCATCCATCCCTTTTTGGGGGGGCTGGAGCCAATCACAGGGCTGACACACAGAGGCAGACAACCTGTCACGCTCACACTCACACCTACGGGCAAGTTAGAGCCACCAGTGAACCTAACGAGCATGTGTTTGGACTGTGGGAGGAAGCCGGCGTACCTGGAGGGAACCCACGCATGCACGGGGAGAACATGCAGACTCCACACAGAAAGGCCCACTGCGTCTGAGCCGGGGTTCGGCGGTGAGGCGACAGCGCTAACCGCTGCACCACCGTGCAGCCCTAAAATGAAAGTGAAGATCTGTTTATCACCAAAAGCGGAGCTCGTTTGTCACGTGATCAGGTATGAGGATGACTCAGGCTGTCTGCGCCGAACCCTGCAGAAGAAAGAGGACATGTTATTGTTTTGGGGTTTCAGAAACAGAACTCTTAATACGCGATGTGATAAAAACATTTGATTAAAAGCCTTTTTCAATTAACTGATAATAATCTGGGCACGTTTCTATTTGTTAGTGGTGTGATACAGCACGTAGAGGCGAGATAAAAGAGAGTTCAGAGTTAGACAGGAGGTAAAGATGAGGATGGAGGAAAAGACACGACAAAGAGGAAGTTATGAGGGGTGAGGAGGAGGTGGGGGAGACGGGCTGGGTGAAGGTCAGTGCACAACGAAAGAGGAGGAGGAGGACGATCGATACAGAAGGTTAAAGAGAGGAAGAGCAGACAGGAAGAGGGAGAGGAGTGTGATCTCTGTGTAAGCTGTCAGGTAACACACACGCACAGGGACACACACACACACACACACACACACATGTATATATGTAGACTCATTTCCTTTATTCGTCATTTGTTCCTGCTGTTGTTTTCGTACCGTCTGTTTCAAAGATGTCGGCTGCGTCGTGTTCCGACTTTCTTCTTCTCTCTGAGTTATATTTGAAAGTTCCTCGGGGGTCTTTTGTTTCACCTCTCGCTTCCTCTTCTGTCACTTCATCTGCTGAACTTTATTTTAACATTTCTCTCCGTCATTCAAAGAGCGCGTTGCAGCGCTTTACTGAAGAGTTCAAGATCATTGTTTTTTTTTGTTTCCTGGTGAGCTGAGCGATGACATTTCACAGTAGCTTTGGGTTTTAGATTCTTCATTTTAAAGTCTTTATTTGCCATTTAAATTAAAACTGAAAAAGTTAGGATCTCTCTTCACTTTTCCATATCAATAAAGGCACAACAATTACAGAAAATAAATAAATACATTAAATAAATCAGGGTGAGACAGAGACAGCGACAGGTTGATACTCAAAGATCCTCACAGCAACAGAACACACACTCGAACACAAACACATCCCCATAAAACACCCTCAGAGTTGACATCAACACTCCTGCAGGGCTGACGAGAACACGTAGTTGGTGTACAAAGTTCACTAATTAGAGACACTGATGAAGCTAGTGGTTAACACTGCATCAGTGTTCAGGTAACACTTGTGGTGTCCTTCAATGTCACCTAAAAGCTACAGTGTCGAGTGTGCTGCTGATACAGGGTAAAAAGTTCACTCGGGTTAACACCATTGGAGTTTAGATGTACAATCTGTTCAGGTAACCATCCCAACAACATGTGCGATAATCACTGCAAAAAGTACTGCAATGAAAAAGTATTTTTTTTCCTTGAACAAGAGTTCACATTAAATGACAAGGAAGAGGGAAAAAACCCTGTACAATGTATGAGGCTGGAGATATTCTTATTCTCTAACCTTCTGCGTCATGAAGGTAACTGTTCACATACTTGTCTCTGCACTGCATGTTTTACTGAAGGATACCTCTGCTGGATGTAAACAACAGACATGGAGACACTCGAGGATGTTACTGTTATGTTAATACTGAATTCTCAGTGGCCCGGTCACTGATGAAACTCTGCAGCCAGCTCAGGCAACTGATAACCGGTGGACAGAACACACCGTCCCCGCTCCGTCCCTCCAACATGTTCCTCCGTGCTCGGATGCGACGGTCCCGGACTTGTTTCCATTTAGTTCTACAGGTTTCCACGTCGACTTCTAAAACAGAACTTATCTGTCCGCAGCTGTTTGACGGGCATGCAGATGTGGATAATTGTGGACGCCGTCTATCAGCTTGTCCTCAGAACTGTCTGCCATTGTTGTCCCTGCAGCTGTGTTGACCCTGTCACATCCCCTCTGCCTCTACACTGCCCCTACTGTTCGGCGAGCGCGTACGTGTGACCCGTGTGTGTGTCACGTCTGCGTTGTGTTGATGATGATTTGGGAGACAGCAGGTGGGTTCTGGCTTGGTTTCTTTACCTCAGCTGTGTAACCGACAGAAATGCAGAGAATCTTGAGCTGTGTGTGTCATGAGTCTGCAGCTGACTCTCCCCAACTGCAGGACTGACACAGGACGAGTCGGATATTACATAGAACTTAACACATCAGTTTGAACATGTCCAAATCACAAATAACAACTTTTATTCACATTTGTTGAATGTTGAAATTGGCTTTGCACACACGTAGCTGTGTCATTACGCACGCGCACACACAGACTCCAAAACACAGGCAGGAGAGAGAAAGAAAAAAACCCCAAAAGAAGAATTCTAATGGAAAAAATGTTTTGGTGAAATACATAAGATGCGTCTATTTCAAACTGCTACATGTGCAAGCGTTCATTTTCGTGGACGTGCACAGCCGACGCTCCGAACAGATGCAGGGAACGTCGGGCAGCTGCTATCATGCGCACACAAACGCGTAGTTGTAAGTATATCTCGGGATTAACACTGCTTAAACACACGAGGTAGCTCATAACGGCTGCTCGCCTTGTACGATGCAGTTCAAGCACAACGTAGAAAAAGGAGAACGAAAACACGGCCAGGGCGCTCTCCGCTCGATGCATGAAAGAATGCACGTAATTGGGACTTCTAAAAGAGGTTTAAAGGTCAAACAGGAGATCAAATATATTTTTAATGCACGCTAATTTTTCATGAATATGCAGTCGGTCGTTAGAGAGCTACTTGACACCACTTTACAGCTGAAGCACTCGTTTAACAAATAACTCTCCCCTTTAGTGCATCGCTGTGTGTCGGCCATTTTCAGCCACTCTTACTTGTTTAAATCTGCTTTGTTGTTTCTTAAACTCAGAAAAGGAATAAATGTCGGAGACGATTCCCATCAGTCAGGGACGAGGAGTGAAAACATGACGAGCAGCAGATACGACAGAGACAGACAGAAGAAGTGAAGGTGCTCAGCTGCGTCCTTTAACAGCTCTGTTATCTGTCTGGCACTGTTAACCGTCTGTTTATGCCTGCTTGTGTCAATCACGGCCTCTCGGAGCTCTACAGTCATGCTTCTGATGTGTGTCAGAGTCTGAAAACACACGATGGAATGATTTGAACTGTGAAACTGCATCTGGAAAAGAGGAAACACTTCTGTTGTCGGTACACTCCTTACAAAATACTGTATTTTACAATTAGATACAAATATTCAGTGAGTCAGGAATGTGCACAGGTTTTTCCTCCTCTCACGATTGTTAGTCACAGTTTTCCAGGAAAGAACTGTTTCCGCTGCCCGAGCTCGCCTCTAAATGTTCTGATCTCTTTTTGACTGACTCGAATGTTTGGCAGTGTTTTCTCTCCTCTCTTCTGCCAGCAGCGCTTTGTGACTCAAACAGGAGCAGCAGAGGTGGTGACTAACTTTGAGAGAATAACCTCGGCAGGTTCCAGTAATTGAGTTTGTCAGAAGGACTCTCAATAATAAAATGATTACCCTTCTTTTAGGCTTTTATAATGGTTAAAAGCCTTTTATCTGCTGGCGCTCAGCGAGGCTAAAAACAGGAGTAAACCTGCGTTCAAGGTAAGACTAAATTAGTACCAAGTTCAGTACTTTGGAAACCTTCAACACTAATGGGAACAAGCTGCGAAGAGGAGCAAAATACAGAACACAAGTGCTTTCAAAGACCAGGAACACTTCAGTGAGTTCATGCATGTCGACATGATTACATCCTTTGTTCAGAAAACGGAGAAGAGCCCGGTTTTAAAAGGTCTTTAACATTCTAATCGCTGTCGCAAAAACAAATATATTTCTTAGCTAATATGTTTCTTCTTCAAGGACAGTTTCTTGCAACCTGAAGCTCTTATTCTGACAGAGTTCTGGCTGAAACTGCAACACAATTAAGTCACATAAAAAACGTAAACCAAAAGGAAGAAGTATTCGTATTCCGTTCTCTTTGGCGGCACCTGTGGCGATAAACGGTAATTGCGGGAGCACACTTCCCAGATATCCAGACAGTGCTGCATGTGTGACGTCCACGGTTGGCTCTGGTTGTAACTCTTTATTTTCCTGGCTGACGGTCGCTTTCCTTTTCCTTGCTTCATCTGAGCTTCGAGTTTGTATCTTTTTCTTTGGATTTTCACTTCTTGTTGAAGTTGTATCTGTAGTCATCCATCTTTTCTTTGTTTGTTCAGCCATAGCAGATGTTTACTGTTTACTCGCAACACTTGCAGAGAGCGGAAAAGCACCCGCTTAGCTCCGCCTACCCTCTCTGGCAGACCAACCACTGCTGGGTGATGGAAAACGCGTCACTAACTGGGCGCCGCTTGTGACACCCAGTCTGTAATACTGCAAAGGCTTTCATCAGTGGGCCACAGGCTCAATCACCGCTGTGTTACCTCATTTGGTGATAGATACAGACATTTATTTAAATGAAAATCTTTGAGATTATCACTTTAGTCCATAAATAACACTGAAAAACATAAAAAAGGTATGAAAGTTAAGCACACATGATGCATGTGGATCATTCAGGATGATAAACTTCACACGCTTTGAAATGAAGCAGATTTCTGTCGCAGCCGAGGCGGAGGACTATTTGTTGTGCTCATATTTCTTAATGGAGAGTTGGGAAAAGCAGAAAGCTGCAGATGGAGTTTGACTGCAGCAGCACTTTTCTTCAGGCAGCATGAAGATTTATTCTGAACACTGAAGAAACTCAGTGTGTGCAGAAATGACAGAGTGCCGTCTGAGTGAGGAAAAACACCGACAGAGAGAGGACAAAGTAATCGCAAACTGTGAGTTTGTTTTAAACAAAAACTGCCTCAAAACACTGGAGGACCTGCTGAAATGAGTTCATACTCTTTATCTTAATTTTGCTCTTAATATTGTTCAGAATTTCAACCTGAGCAGCAGCGGCCCCAAAGACAGCACGCACACACGCACGCCGCGGCCCTCCACAGGTCCTGTAATTGTTCCTCGTAATGCGTCTCTTTGTTAGATCGTCAGCGTTTCTTTTTTTAGCATGACTGGTCAGTCACCAAATTGCTTCTCTGGGGAGCAATTTAGTCCGTTCGCAATTAGCATGCTCCAGAGTCGATGTGAAAAAACGCCTGAGTGCCGGCAGTGACAGCGGCTCCCAGGAGCAGCCAACAAAGGAGGCTGACGGCACGCAGGTACCGACAACGCTCAGACTGCACCTTAAATGAGACATCTGGCTGTTAGGGTGACACGTGTAATTACTATAATAACTGTTAATATTTAAAAACTGTTTTTAGACACACTGTTAGATAAACATGAACCCTAATCCTCCATATTAGGAGAAAACTGGGTCTTTTTGCAAACAGGCTTATATTAGCGAACAACGCTGTGGGTGGACATGGGTCCATTAGGGTTGGTTGCCATGTCCGTAATGTTTGGTGACCATCTCATATTTAATCAGACATGATTAAAAACAGCTTCGAGATTTTACTGTATTCTGTGACAACACGTCACTGTCGACTCGTCAAATGCTACAGCTGCGTCAGAGGTGTAAAATCCAGAATATAACTCGCACCAGAGTCTAAGATGGCGTCTGTTTCTGGGGGTATCCAAGGGGAAACGGTTTTCCATAGCTATTCATTAAGAAAAAACACTTCTTATTTTCTCCTCTTGAAGTGAGGAGGGAGCTGAGCCTGAAGGCAAAGCTTTCCATTTACCAGTCGATCTACGTTCCAACCCTCACCTGTGGTCACGAGCTTTGGGTAGTGACCTAAAGAATGAGATCTCGGATACAAGCGGCCGAAATGAGTTTCCTTCAGAGGGTGTCTGGACTCAGCCTTAGAGAGAGGGCAAGGAGCTCGGAGATCCGGGGGGAGCTCGGAGTAGAGACGCTTTTTCTTCGCGTCGAAAGGAGCCAGTTGAGGTGAATCCGGCATCTGGTTAGGACGCCTCCTGGGCGCCTGGGTTTTCCAGGCACGTCCAACTGGGAGGAGACCCCGGGGCAGACCCAGAGCTCGCTGGAGGGATTATATATCACGTCTGGCCTGGGAACGCCTCGGAATCCCCCAGGAGGAGCGGGAAAATATTGCTGGGAAGAGGGACGCTTGGGTCACCCTACTGAGTAGGCTGCCACCGCGACCCGGCCCCAGATAAGCGGAAGATAATGGATGGATGGATTTTCATTCGAAATACTCACAAATAACAGCTTAGCATCTGCGTTCGCCATGTCGAGTTAGCACTCCCGCTAGCTACTGGTGCTGTACTTGAGCTCAGCCTACGGTAACGTTGCTTGTTGTGTAAGAGTAGTTGCATTAGTTGTTAATACAGCTGACCACCGTTTGGTTAGACATAAAGACAAAACCCAATCTGACAGCAGATGCACATCAGCACGTTTGATAGAGGAAACCTTCTGATGATGAGGCAGCTGCTTGTCGAGTCCCACTCGTCTCTAACAGAATCAAAGTGATACAGTAGAGGACAGAGATGCAGGAAACTGTACAACTGCTGATGTTGCACCTGGTCTGAAATCCCGAGGCAGCGCGTATCCAAAGTTCCGTCTCCGCTCCGCTCCTCCTCTGTGTCGCTCACTTTGATTCATGCTGACTGAGCAAAGACAATAAAAACAGCAAACACAAAGAGGAATGATAAAAAGAAAATGGGAATGCCAACAGCTTTTGGCACCGAGGGTGGAGCGTGCTGCAGCAGCACAGTGCAGCAGCGCAGTGCACCCGCAGGAAATCCATTTCTTCTCTTCACATTCAGATGGCTTTAAATCTTCAGAGACGCAGATGTTGATTTTAATTTTATAGGCTGAGGATAGAGCCGCTGATATTTCTCTCAACCTGCAGTTTTACTTCAATGTTTAGTTCCACAGTCGAATAAAATCCACACATCATCTGGGATCAACATCTAAAGCCCGACATAATCCTCGCAGATAATCTCTGTACATTATCTCACACAATAAAGGAGTTTTACATGAACATCCACTGGCTCATTTTATGTGAGTTAAAATGATAAGTCGTAAATGTTTAGTCCCCCTGGTCCGCGCCGGTCCTCTCTCCGTGTTTTGTGCTGGACGACGAGAGTGTAAAATAAAATATAGGACGGTTGTAAAAGTTGGAATCTTTCTGGCAGTTGGACAAAAATATTCTGGCACTGGCTTGTTGGAAGTTTGATCACCCTCATAACTCAAAGTGCCTCGCAGAATTACCCTTGAAAAGATTATAACACTTTTAGGGATCCTTCAGTGGAGATTAATTAGACTCCACCGCCTCCCACACACTCCAGCACCGCCCGTCACATCCATCCCTGTAAACATGCTCCGTCTCCGGGCGTCCGGTAGTTATTTGTGCTGTTACAGGTCGGCTGGCGAAAAACACTTTCAGCTTGAACAAAACAATTTTCTTTCAGGGACGGATGAACTCCGCAGAAACGCGACAGCAGGAACGACTGCAGCTCATTTCATCCACTCCCGACAGTCACAAGAAAAACATTTACAATAACGTGAAACGATTTTGTTTGTTTACTTTCTCGTCCCTGCAAAGATCACTTCTGCCTCCTCTGCACTTATTTATACTCCAAATATTGTGCTGATCAGATCCAATCTAGAAGGACATGTACAGAAATCAAGTCAATATGAAACTTTGAAAATTGGACCAAAAAACAAAGTCCTACTTTAACAAGCTGGACTCCAACAAACATTTAAAGTATAATAAAGCCCGCACCGATCATGATTGATATTTGCAGAGAAGTGTCTCTTGCTTGAAACAAAATATTAGTATTAATATTTGTTAAATGAAATGGAAGCGACTCCCCACTGACAGGTGAGGCTCCGTTCGTGGAAGATTTTAAGTGACTTCAAGATCAACCTTTGTGTTTTTTCAACAGCTGTGACCGAGGCATTATGTTGTCGGGTCTTCCATCAGTCCGTCCCTTATCTATACCGCTTATCCTGTTCAGGGTTGCAGGGAGGCTGGAGCCTAACCTAGCTGTCGCTGGGTGAGAGGCGGGGTACATCCTCGACTGATCACCAGTCAATCACAGGACTGACACATGGAGACTCATCTTAACACCTACTGACACTTTAAGAGTCACTACTTCACCTTACAGCTGAGAGACACAGAAAGGCCCCCTACTTCCGTAACTGGGATTCGAACCAGGAACCTTGTGAGGCATAGCGCTGGCCACAGCTTGACGATGTCACAGAGGAGAATAAACCCATCTGATTGGACTGTGGAATTCTCTAAATGTGATTGGCCAAAGCAAAGGATTGTGGGCGATCACTCCGTTGAGACCTCTGGTCCTAGACTCTAATTTGAGTATAGACAGGAAGTGACACGTCAATCCTTCATCCTCCGCCTATTGTTTTTTGAAAACATCTCCGGAACGCCTGGAGGGAAAATCTTCCCCATGTCTCAAAGATGAACTCATTAGATTATAGTGTTTAAAGGTCAAAGGTCACTGTGATCCCTAATAAAACGTAACGGGCGTATGGCCGTAACTCAAGATTCAAACCCTAGGTCACAAAAATGAACAATCGACCACAATAAAGTGATGATGTTCAAGGTTCACCATTAACACAATTATGGATAATTTCCCATCCCATTATTGTGAACACGATATTCCGATCGCCTGGAGGGAATATCTTCACATCTGGTGCTCAAAAGTCACGATCAAATTTAGTGCGACCTCATTCTCATGAACGAATAACTCAGCAGTGTCAGGAGGGAGCTTTATCCGTCTGTGTCACATCTGCATCTACATAACAAAGTGAAGACGGCATCGAGCCTGAAGACAAACTCTTGGTTTGTCTTTTTGTTTCCCTTCCAGTCCTGACCTATGACCTTAAGGTGTGTGTAGTAACATCAAACACATCGAGACTTCAGTGGAGGTTTTGCATCCTGCCATGCTTACCGCAGGTTTCTGAGCATCAAAGCAAACATTTGATCACATTCAGATCTCGGATCAAAGAAAGCTGGACCTCTGTACGTCTTCTTCTGTCTCTGTGACGTTTGGCGTGAGCAACAAGCATCAAGTGATCAGCTGCTTTGTGACACGATAAATGTGGGTTTCATTCGGGGGGATAAGAAAGGAGCTCAGACGAGGTACGAAAACTGCTCCTTTGCGTTTATAAGAGCAGGTTTACGTGCTTTCGGCTTCTTCTGTTTGCCTCCTTGTTGTGGCATTACAGGTGATCCTCTATGTATGAAACTGCTTCAGGGCATGATAGCGTGAACATTTTCCTGCACAGATTGGATAAAGGTGCAGTTATTTATAATGCCACCTGGAGGATTAAAGATTGAGGGCCTTAAATCCTCCCTCTCGACCAGTGTGAAGGCGTTAAAGGCGGGCACATTCTCCGTGTTAGAATGGAACTGAATTAACTGGGATTGAATTGGCTGCAAATCACCTCTGGACTGTCAAAAATCAACAGAATGAAACATGAATTTAATCAGAAGCTTTTCCCCGCTGTGTCTGCACGTCTGCTCCTTTCATTCCTGCAGACAATCCCCCTCTTTTTTCCTCGGTGGTATTTCCCTCCTTGGCGCAGGTGATCGAGGATACAGCTTAAATTCTGCCTGTCTGTCAGGTGCTTGTGGAGGATTCCTCCCAAAGAGCAGCTTTATGTGACGCTGACTGCCACGATTAACGTATTTACCCGGAGATAAAGAGGGGAAGCCGGATAGCTGGACACCCATTAGATCACGGGAGTGAGCCGCACACAGAGTGAACATATGTATCAGCTTCTGCTGTCAGGATGTGAGCGGCGAGCGCAGGCAGGGTCGATAGGCTTGAGCCTAATATAATTCAGCTGTCAAGGAATGTTTGAATTCCCACACATGACTGCCGGGGAAGTGAGACGTGGCACGCAGTGATTCGTGTTGCAGTGAGATTTATGTTTTGTTCGAGCGGATTTGACATTTCGGTCAACACAGCCGAGTCTTGATGCTCTAATCCGTGTGGCGGGGGGGTTCCAGACGACGTTAATTAACCCGGAGGTCGATTAATATTGTAACTGTGAGCATTGGGAATTGGAACTTCCTTTGACTGGGACGTCTTCACAGTGTGTAGAGTGTACAGAATTTGTGCATGCCAGTGTGTGTGTGTGTGTGCGTGAGTTTAAAAGCCCTCTGCGACCGGGTCGGTGCACATCTATCTGAATAAGTCTCTGTGTACATTTCCACTGCCTCATTCTTTTTGATTAATGCGTTAACGGCCGGCGCTGAGAGTCCCATTACGCTGCAGCTCGGGTGTGCATCGCATGCGTGTGCCTGATCCTGACGGTTTAAGCAGGAAGTGGAATGTTTGTGTGTCCCCCGTCCTTTCATCTCCCGTGCTCCGTCGCGTCGCTCTGCCCTCAGCGTGTCCGCCTCAGATGGCGGGGCATTTCACAACCTGCTTCAAAGGGCTTCTCTCACTTCCAGTCGCGGCCTGTAATTCCAAGTTTCTCTTTTCACTCACTTTGGTGTCCTTCTTTTCCTCTCCCTCCTCTTTAGCCTCTTAATTATTAGTTTTCCTTTCATACTTTTTCTGCGTGTCTTTTGTAGCATCTCTAACGTACTATATCGGTTTGTAAAGTTCACCGTTTAATGAACTTGTTGTTGTGTTCCTGTCCCTGTGGGTACAAAATGTTCCTTATAACTTGATGTTATCTTTCCTTGGTTCGCTCTCAATCAGTTGCATGTTCTCTTCTTTTATTCGGATCATCCGAACAAGGTTTCACTCTCTTCTCTTATTTCTCTCCCCCATGCTGAGTTTCATCATGTGTCCCTCTCTCTTTGAGCATAACACAATAGACGCCATTCCTCTTCCTTGTCCTCCTTCTCTCTCTCTCTCAGCTTTTCTTGCTTCTCCTTCTTCGGGGATCAAACAGCCGGCTCTCATAACAAAGGAGGCCGTATAATCCTCTTTTAAAAAATGCTATATTTTATTTCCTCTTACTGCTGCACTGTTCTAACTCCTTCTGCCTCATTGTCTTTTCCTTTGCTAATTCCTCTTCTTTCTTTTCTCCTGCTCGATGTCCCACCCCATCATCTTCAGCTCGGTTTCCTTTGCTTTCCCCTTTTTAAATGTTACTAAATTGTCTGGCCTCATTTTAACCTCCTTGTTGTATCTCCATCTTTTCCTTTCAGATGAGATTGACATGTTGGAGCGCCTCTGGCTGTCCGGTATCTGCCACAATGATAAGATTGAGGTATGATGTCTTATCCCCTTTCTCTGCTTACCTCCATCGACGTGGCACGCTGCCAGCCTCTTACTGTTTTCAGGATTGATTCAATTTTGTCAGTGAGTTATTAAGTGGGAAAGTTGTCAAGCCAACCTTCTGACACGAGCACTATCCATGGTGCTGATCCAACTGCAACCCAGCCAAACACAGGCATGTCTAATGACTGTTCAGGAGATTGTGCTGGTAGTCCCGCTTGGCAGTTAACCAGCTAGGTGATGATCATTATTTGTTTTCCTTCCACCTGTTAAACCAAACATGAGTGAGTGCTTCACATCAGATGTCGCCCTGCAGCTGAGGCAGTTTCCTGTGAACAGTTACACTTACACTTGCACTGCAGGTGTCGTACAGGAGAGTCGAGACCAAATTATTTGTTGTTATAAAATTTAAATTACAATGTTGTGAGGTGGAGAAACAAACCCAACTTATGGTGCTATCACTGCAGAATTAGTCTGGGGAACAAAATGTCCAAAAGGAACAAAACGCTTTGATATGAAGTAATAATAATTATTGATTCACGAGTGAAGGCAGCCTGGCTGCTGATGAGAGACAATACAATTGAAACTGAGTAAATGAAGTTGCCTGAGAAGCTCTGTGTTTGATGTGGAGCAGATATTTTGGGGTGAGTGGCATGTTTTGGTCTTTGCATCAGTGTTCGGAGCACAGGGGCTCTAAATATCACAGATGGGTGCTCTGACATCCAGTGACAGCAAAGGAATCTCTATTGTACTGCTGCTTGTAATTAACTTTTTATCTGCTGTCTAAGAGACAAATTGGCTCCCGTTAGTAATAAATACACCGCTGTCTCATCTCCGCACCTCCCCACTCATATGCCTTTACTTCCCCCTCTTCCTTCTCCTTAACTCTTCTCTCATCTACTGTAACTCTTCCAATTCCTCTCTGTCCATCCGCTCGTACGCCATCCCTTCTTCCCCCCCCAGGTGATGAGCAGTAAGCTGGACATAGACAACATGGCCGGAGTCTTCTACATGCTGCTGGTGGCCATGGGCCTGAGCCTCCTGGTTTTTGCCTGGGAGCATCTGGTATACTGGAAACTACGGCACTGCATGAAGCGATCGGGTGGGATGGACTTTCTTCTGGCTCTCAGCAGGGTGAGTGAAGGCAGCAGAGACCCTCCCCGACACACACCTCAATAAGCATCCTGGTTTAGTGGCTCACAATTGTATGACATGTCAAAGAATCAAATGCATTTGAAGATTTGATGAAATAAACAACCACAACAGGTTGCATTCATATATGCATTACAACATGCAGAAATTTAGAATAATGTGTCATCTGCATAACAACCTGAAACAGAAAAAGAATGAGTCTGAGGATTGAGCCCTGGGGCACACCACTCTTAAATGCTTTCTACAAGGGAAACACAGTTTTCTCAGCCTGATAAGGAGCCCAAACAATTATGGAAGCTGCCTTTTTAAAACAGTTTAAAGCACAGCGATGAGGTCGAACGTTTCTGGTTAAATATATGCCCAGGCTAATGTAGATGTTTCTCGTAGGGTTGATCCTGGATCGCAAGATTTCACATATGAAAATGCATCACTTGCTTATTGTTCCTCAAACTGTGTGCAGTTCTTTTGTTGGGCGCATTTATCCTGAACGCAAAGGGAATACTAAGCTTAAGTTCTTGAAGACATTCCTCTCATCCGAAAGGTGTCTTCAGTTCTAAACTCACTGGTGGACGGAGCTCGAAATAAAAGCCTCTGTAGGTCATTAGTATGCTACATGTAATCAAGGTGTTTAGAACCGAAGAAGCCTTTCAGATGTGAGGTGAAACGTCTTCAAGAACCAAGTCAAGCTGCCTTTTGGGTTAAGTTTAGGATTGCCATGACCTGGATGACGAGAACCTTCACAGGCGAATACCAAACAAAAGATCTCCAACAGATGGAAAAACTTTTCCAAACTTCTGCCAGGTGGTGACACAACTAAAGGACGTGAACTCTGAGGCATTCAGCTGTAATTTTCATTCCAACTGAGCACTACAGCAGCTGATCTCACTGATTTGCACGTCCTCAACCTGAGAGGGTGGAAAGCAATCAGTGAAACAAACTGCAGGTTGATAACACCGCGTTAGCGTGAGGAGCATCAGTCACTGATTGGTGCAGATGCAGGTGTTAATATGAAACTTTTAGAAACACCTGTTCTCTGTGTGAAACAGACTGACAGCAACATTTAAGATCTCTTACTGATGGCAGGCATGAGGTCCACTCCATTAAACAGAGATATACATGTAGGAGGGTTGATGAACAGTTATCAGATACAATCATGATATGGATCGCACAAAAGTAGGAGCCACTCAATACTACTTGCCTCTGGCGCTGAGAAGGAACAAGGAGGTAGAGCCAAAAAGAAACATCAATGCTACTTATCCTTGAAATCATGCCAAGAGAAGGCCAGAGGGTCCAGGGAAGAGTGATCACTTAGTTGTTGCACAGCTATTTCCTGTTAGAGCCAAAACAGTTTCTGTTAATTCAGCTCCTGGAAATATTAAGTGCAGGCTCTGAGACAGACTTACAGGAGCTAAGGAGAGAGGGAGGGAGGAAGGGCTTAGAGGCAAACAGAGGAAGGTATAAAGGGAAGAAAGGAGATTACATAACGGGAAAGAAGGGAAGAAAATGGAGAAGGAGGCATCAAGTCCGGGATGGGAAAGAGATGAATGCTGTGATCAAGGAGGAAAAGTAGAGAGAAGTGGAAAGGTAGGCGGGTTGAACTTATAGATAAGAGAAGCAGGGTTGGGAAGGCAAGAGGCAGCAGAGCGTAGCAGGTGTCGCGGAGAGGACAGAAGGAGGTGAGGGAGGGAAGGAAACCATATGAACAGAAAGAAGGAGGAAGGATGGAGGTGAGTTAGAAGGGAGGAGAGACTGTTGGAGTGGAATGGAGGAGAAATTCTTGTTTGTCAGAAGACGCTGTGATGAAATACTTGCACCACGTTTTGTAAGGTTGACACCAACATGTGGAAGGAAAACAGAAGGTTGAAATTTATGACCTCTCCTGCATGAAAAATGAGAGAAAATGGATCATTGATGAGCAGTGGATGAGTTTTCTCTTTGCACGATAAAAAGGTGGCAACTCTGACGTCTGATGTTGTGCATCCAGCATACGGTTTGAGGATGCTGCTCTACTCTAACAACGTCAGAGCTCGCCAATCCAGCCATATACTATATAAATCCTCAGCCTAGATCATTATGTATCCTGCTCACATTAGAAGTAAATCAATACCTGTATTAATGAGGATTGAAATGGACAGTCTTGGATATGCAGATGTTTTCTGATGGGCTTCCCTGCAGACCCTTTAAAGTGAACTCTTCCTGCTTGTTACATATTCAGAGCCTATCAGCATATATTCCTGCATGAGCAAACTTTCCTCTTATTGGCAGCATCCCTCATTCTAAAAATACAAACATCAATTCCATGCAAAGGACACTCCCAAGACCGGCGAGCTTCTATCTCCCGACCTATATGCCGTGCTTGCTTTAAATCCTCTGCAGCTGGCCTCTGTGACTTCCTTTAACCCAATCAGTGACTCACCCGAGTTTCAATTTCACACTGTTCTGCGCCCTATGCTCTGCGGGCTGTGATAGCACTTCTGCCTCTGGGACTGCTGATTCATGTGTCCGGAAGGGCCATTATTACAGCCTCTCTATCAGATCTCTGTCCCGGTGGGGAACAGAGATCTACGGGAGGCCCCACACATTTAGTCATTAAGATGTGACAGATATCGATGGATATTATGAATCATCCTCTGGTCTGAAGAATAATAGAGTCTTTGTGATTTACATGGTCCATCTCAGTGCTGCTAATTGAGTCCCATCCATTCACAGCAAGGTGTAAATATACAAAGGCAGGGAGAAGGAGCATCCCGGCACACTAGAGATAGATTAGCTCATCTGACAGGATTTTATAATTCATTGATTCTGCCTGGGGTTTAAATTTGAAATCATGTCAGGAGGAGCAAGTAAATTACACACATTTCTGACTCTTTCATTTCATGTTTTATTCATATCGCACATCTCTGAATGTTGCTGCTGAGAGATCCAGACTGCTTCTTAGCATGCACGTTTGGAGCAGTTCATTAAAAAACCAAGTCAGAGTCGAGTGTCTTTTCTAAACTCAAGTGGCAACACATAACAGCTTTGAGATACATGAAAGTATGAGCTTCCGATATGGACTAGTCAGTGCCAACCGCAGGAAACAAAATGTCCCATCTAATCTGGAGGAGAAGAAGGAGAAGAACCAGAGACACAGTAGTTCCCTGTTCACAACAAGGTTTGGCTTTGCTAAAAAAATCTCTTTTTCAGGGAATATTTGTCTCTAAAGTCTAAACAAACACTAAAATAATAACAGAAGGAAACTTTGGAGACACAGACAATCATTTTTAGATGATACTTCAAATAAGTAAATTTCTATTGGAACAGCTTTTTACGATTGCAGAGCTGAGCGATGCAGTCCACCGTTAAGTTTAAGGGTCTGGAGTTTTATTTGCCACTTTATTCTATAATCTTATGTGTTGGGAGACAATTCTTCTTGAGCTAACATAAAAGAAAATTAACATTTTAATGTTAAGTTGTGCACCGGGAAAAGGCAGACCAAAGATAAAAGCAATGTTTGGTTTTGGTTAAGTAAGCAAGCTGGTGGCTTAGAGGAAAGAGGACTTTTAAAGTGCAGCATCTGTCAGCAGGTGTTTTATTTTCACACTGATAGAATAGGTTCTGTTCTGTCCCCAATGTTTTGACTCATCTCAAAAAGCAGTGTGCTCCTTGCTCATAGACCTCCCTCTACAATAATTTTTCACAGTTGCTTTTGCAGAAAACCAAGTCCTATTCGAGTTGAGTGATGCTGTGTTTGCTGAAATGTGTTTTTTTTTTGTTTGTTTGATGGGGTGAAAATTGACACTGCAAGCTTGGTAAACTCTGTCCTGAGTTTCTCATTCATATTTAATGCTCAGTACTCCCTGTTGTCTGCCTTTATAGGAGATGAGGTGACACACACAGAACCGCAGGATGGATTATTTTCTTCCTGTCTAAAAGCATTGTGTTTTGTGAAACAGATCAAGCCAACATATATTTCACAGTTGTTGGGTATGCCATGCATTAAATAAAGAAAACAGGGTGGATAGAGGATACATTAATCAACATGAATAGTAGCCCAGACATTGTACAACTTTCAAAAGCTCTGATATTTGACAAACGTGTTTTAGACTGAAACAATGGGGCTTATGTTTGTTATCTTGGTTTTCTGTAACGAACCATTTTACTGGAGATAGCTTTCATATGGTTTGTGTAACTATCAGATCAAAACAGCTCTAAAGGTTTGCCTCCCTGTCTCTACCGCATACACACACAGTTTTTCTTCCTTATTGTACTTGGCAGCCTGCTGGTCTAATTACAATCTCTTTTATCTCTCCACCCAGGGGATGTATAGTTGCTGTCAGTTTGAGGATGAGACCGCACCAGGAGGCAGTTCTTTGCCCCAGTACCACACCATGACCACAATGCCTACAGGACCCCAACAACACCTTGTTACAGCCACAATAAATAACACGACTGCTATTGCAATGGTACAGCAGCAACAGCAGCAGAAGCACCTCCAACAACAGCAACAGGGGCAGACCTATACCACCATGCTACCTGGATCACCCCCAACCACAGGACACTCAGCAATGGCTCTGGGACCCTCAAACAGCCCCTTGCTGGAAGGCCCCATGCCTTGCTCCACCTTCTTGCCTCGGCATGACCGCAGACTTGCTGTGGTAGATCGCTGGAACAGACCAAAGCCGGAGAAGGTCATGAGCCAAGGCAGTAGTGGAGTGGGGGTTGGGGGGATAGCAGGAGGAATCACTGAACTCCAGGCCCAGCAGCAGTTCCAGCAAAACCTTGGACAGCATTGGAGCCTGCAAGGAGGAGTTGCAGGTGGAGCAGGAGGTGACACAGGGCTAGATGAATATAAGCGCTATTATGGTCCTATAGATCCAGAGGGGCTAGGAGCTACCTCGGACCAACACACAGGGGGTACCCAGCAGACACCAAAAGCTAATCCTCGAGGCCCTAAAGCCTCAGGGATGCCACGCCTTCCTCCTAAAGGCCCACAACAAGGCCCAGGGAATCTAATCTCCAAGCCACCTCCACCGCTTCCATCTTCCCCACGAAGGCCACCTTTCTGGCGACGAGGAAGCCTAGCTCAGGCAAGGAGGAAAGGATCAGGAGGTCCCCTGTATGAGAATATACTCCCTCTTGGGAGGCGAGGAGGTGGGAGGTATGGAGCGAGTGATGGAGGTGGAAGGAGAGGGCGTCGTCCTCCTCCACCTCCTCCTCTGCCTGTCCCCCTTTCCTCCCCAACACACACTCCTACCACTCCCTCCTCCCCATGCCGTTTCTACTCAACCTGCTCCAGTGCCTCGTCCTCTTCCTGTTCCTCTACATCATCCTCATCGTCTTCATCATCCTCTGTCTCGCTCTCTAGGTCAAATTCCCCCTCCTCTTGCTCCAGCGACAGCTCATACAACTCCTCACTGAGTTTCCGGTATAGAGCAGGCGACAGGGATTTTACGGTGGATGATGATTATGACTCGGATATGCTGACAGAGGAGTCCAGCCTTCTTCTGGGGTCAAGGAGGAAGATTCGTTCACGTCGCATGTCATCACGCTCACTGCCGTGCAGCCCACCACCTCCACCTGTTCCACCCCGGAAGCCACGCCCTCAAAGGGATTATGGCAGGGAGAGAACAGGAAGCCAGCTGGCCCAATTACAAGAGTGGTGGGCATCATGGGGAGACCGAGAGCGATTGAGGGGAGGAACAACTCGGGGGGATGGAGGACTGGGTAGAGAGGAGAAGCGGCACAACAAAGAGAGGGAGCGTGAGAGGAAGAGGAGAAAGAAGGGCCGAAAGAAGAAGAAGAGAGAAGAGAGGGAGAGAGAAAGGGAACGAAAGCGACGCAAAGCAAAGAAAAAGAGGAAGAAAGAGGATAAGACAAGGAAGAGAGAGCGGAAGAGATCAGAGCAGGAGGGAGGAGAACTTGAAAAAAGAGAGGAACTCAAATCAGGGACACCGGACTACCCATCATACCCACCCCTGAGACGAGAGTCTTTTCGAAAAAAGAGTGAAAGTTCAATCAGAAGTTATGGCTGGAACATCCCGGGCGAAGATGAGAGGAAGGACAGAGAAGAAAAGGAGAGGGATGACGGGGAAGACAGCAGAGGGAAACAAGGACACCCCAGGCGAAGGAACAGCAAGCACTATCATAGCTCTAGCAGTAAGCCTTCAACATCTGTCAAGTTTTGGGGAGGGGGCAACCCGTCCTCCGAAACCATTCCATCTGCCTTTCTGCCCTTGTTGCCTGTTTCCTCTAAAAGGAGGAAGAGTAAAAGTTCAGACAGAGATGCTGTCGGAATGGAGGGAGAGAGGAGGCCATTGTTAGGACGGACTGGGAGAGGTGAGATGCACTCCAAGGAAGGGTTGTCCTTCCATGAGTGGGAGTCTGAAGTAGAGGCGGAGGAAGAAGATTCTGAGCTAGAGAGGAGGAAAGCAGAGCGTGGAAAGAGGCGTGGAGGAGGAAGGACAATGTCAGACGAGGAGCGGGAACGTGATAAAGTAATCGGGATATATTCAGATGATGATGGTTCTTCGGGGGAGTTTGGGAAGTTTGAGAGGTACTGGGAGGATCATGAAGGTAGGGCAGTAGGAGGGATTGGAGGGGGAGGATGGTTTTTCAGTACCTACCCCTCACGGGATAAAGCTGGCAGCATCAACAGCAGAGATGACCTGTTCCTGGAGCGAGGAGAGAGGTGGGGGACAGCAGAAAGTGGATGGGGGTCTAGTGGAGGTGGTGGTGGAGGAGGAGATGGAGGAGAGAGAGGGTGGGGATCAGGATCACACTGGCCTCCGCCTCCTCTCACGCCACCACCTCCTCGACGATACTGGTCAGTGGACAAACTCCACATACAGGATGAGAAGAAAAGTAAACGCAAGTCAAAGGACAAGGGAAGAGGGCACGCAGCTTGTTCCTCCTGCCATTCCCCACACCACCATCCGCACTCCCGTTCTTCTAAATGGGCACGCATAACCTCGCGAAGCCAGGAAGAGCTGTACCAGCACTGCCAGAGTTTTGGTGGTCCCCTGAAGCCCAAACATGACTCCTCATCCTCATCCAAACCTGATCGCTCACAAAATCCATCCAAATCTGGCAGCCAGTCAAACCTCAGCATCCAGCAGCGGACACAAAGAGCAGACAGGGATCGAGATCGAGGACGGCAACCATCTCCACCTTCGACCCTCATTCCTAACTTGCCGCCCCCGCTCCCTGCCCTTCCTGCACCTCCATCCTCATCTCACCCTACCCACGTTCCTCCCCCTACCTCCTCCTCCTCTGTATCCTCTCCCTCTGTGGTCTCATCCACCCCGGGGGCACCTCAGCCCTCATCCATGGCTTCGGCAAGTGCTAAACTACAGTATCAGAGATTGCGCTCTGTACCTCAGCCCCAGAGGTTTCCTCAGTCTCCTCATTTACCACTCAAAGCCAAGAGCCTTTGCTCACGAAGGGGTTCAGCCCATTTTTCCAGCGTGGAGAGTGAGGTCTGAAGTTCAACAAAGTTTATCATAAAAACAGACCTGCAAGGCTGATGCTAACCAGGTGATCTTGATCTGCATCTGGCAGCAACTTGGGTGCACAGCCAAGTCAGTACATGAATGCACTGAGCCCTTTCCTAAAGTTCTGCACAAACAAACAATCCAGAAAGCCAAACAAGCCCAATGGGTTGGTCAAAGGAAAACAGGAGCTGTCTTTTGCTTACTGTTATTTTTTTTTCATTCCTCTCAGTATGTGAAAGACTACAACCACAGCAACAACTTGCATTTTAAACTGGGTACACCAACACACTAAAAGCAACGCAGACTTTAAAAAAGGTACAACTGAAGGAGACTCCTTTGCTATAGATAGTAAAGGGCTTTCAATGTTAAAGCGGAGCAGTAGTTTGTATTCAGAGGATTCTTAATGCTTACTGAGGGCTCAGGAACTTTGTAGTACTGTATGCCTGCTGCTCTCAGAAGCCTTTAACACAGAACAGTGTTCTTATTTTTTCCCTTAAACAAATCGCTTACCCCTTCTTTCCTTTTTCCTTAACAAACTGTTTACACCCCCGCAGAACTGTGACGCCCTTCAAAGGCACCTGTGTTGTGTATGATCAATACCTTCTTGTTTAGAAGGAGAGGAGGGTGATAACCACTTTGTCTTCTCTCTGTTATTCATGCATCATCTCTTATTGTCTTCTCTTTGGATTTGTTTTACTATATTTCCCCCCATTTCCTCTTACCGCCTCTTTCCCCTTATTTTGACTTTCTCCCTCTTTTGTTTTTGTCTTTACCTCATTATTCAAATGTCTATCTTCTCCTCATCAATCCTGTCTTCACCTTTCTTGTCCTCCCTTCTTGGCTCCTCTCCTTGATGTGATTATTCTGTGTGTCTGTGCTTTTCTGTGTTTGTATTCTTGACAACAGGGTAAGTCAACTGTGACTGATATTCTACTGGCTTAATGAAAAGCTGAGTGCCAAACTTAAGTAGAGCTTGACATCAATCTGTACGTCAGCTGCTGTGTTTCCTTTTATCTTACAGAGTATTCCTTCATATCAAATACGCAAACATGCAAATACACACTTGTACATTCATAAATGTGCACAAACGCCTGCATACTATCGTTTCATCTCATTCTCTTTCTTGAGCAATACATTATTCACCCTCTAATCACATTACAGTTTTATACTTTGAAACCTTTATTTCACTTCTGTGTTGTAGTTGTTCTTAATGTTATTGATGGTGTTCTATATATCAAAACATGTATTAAGTCTAATACAATGTAAGCACTGTGCCATACTACTCAAGCTGCACATGAAAACATTCTCTCAACTACCTAACTAAGACAACGGAGGCGGTGTCTTTTCACTCCCTGTATTCGACTGAATGTAAAGTCAGCCACTCACAAGTGTGCTGCAACAACAATTAAGACACTGGGAGATGGAATTAGGAGCATTTCTGATGGCCAGCTCGTGTGACTAGTTGAGGAGGCCAGTCTCCAGGTCATTGTTGACGTAGCCTGACGTAAGCCACCCTTGCAGGTTGAGTGTCCAGTCTTTGCTGAAAGGATAAGTTCTGCAATAGTTTACAGTTCCAAATGTTTAAAATACTTTTTGTTTGTTTGTTTTTTCTTACAAATGATTCGATTGGTGCCAAGACTAGAATACAGTATATCTTCTAAAATAAACCTTATCAAACCAGGTGAGTTTGCCATCAAGCAAGAGATACGTGTCTAACATGCTAGGTGGAGATACACAGTTTTGTTAGACAAAGTGAAAGATTGTTGCAGGGAAATCAGTATTCCCTTATAGCCTTATGCTAATTGCTCCTGCCATATGTTTTGTGTAAAGTATGGGTATGAAGATATGTACTTTAATGTCTAAGGTAAGCTTGATGCCAAGACAGTATGATTTGATTGGAAGGATTTTGATTGCTGTAAATCTAGTCCGAATGCCGTTTTGATGTCAAGATGAGACTGTGCCTGAGTTGGATGCTAGCTAGCGGTTGAGACGGTTTTAGATAAGTGCTGGATCTAAGCGATGGTGTATGGAAGACACAGTAGCACCTTCTGTGCAAACTAGTTTTTTAAAAAGCATTTCTCACCTTGCAAATGTGTAACCAAGAGCTTTTTAACCCAGCTGACACCAGCAGTTACACTCTGATGTCAAGGACCTAGCTAGGCTAGCTACTTATATCCATCAAAACAATGATTGAGCATCAGGACACTGGACATCAGTGGAGTTTGTATGTCGAGGTAAGAGCCACTGGCACAACGCTGTTTGTGATGTTCGGTCGGTCATAATGCCTGAACCATCTTTCCCATAACAGTCTGGTCAGCTCTTGTTGTTTGCCTGGAACTGCATCTGAGCCATAACTTCCTTCAGCTGAAGAAAACAAAAAGAGAATCTAAGTTTTTAACATAAACCTGTTGTGTAGTTTGTTTGTCTTTCTTTAAGAAAAATCTATATATATATTTATCATATATATATATATACTTGTGGCGGTGGGTAGCGTTAGAGAAAATTGTTGTTCAGCTTCTCAATATTTGGAGATATTGTTTCTCATTGAAAGTCCATTACAATAATAAGATAAGTTTTATGTTAAAAACACTTTTCCCTCATTTTCACTGACAACAGGGAAATTATTTTGTTCTCATTACAGATTTACTTGCTTGACTTTATTGAGCCACGTTAGAGGCAGTTTTTTATTTGTTTATTTCTACAATTACAATACTATTATTTGTTTATCTACAATCAACAGCTAATACAAATTTAAATAAATCCAGGAAAAGGTTGGAATAAGTGTGACGTGTTTCTGTGTTCACACCGCAAGCAACTCTCTCTGTAAAAACAACATTGAAGCTTTGGCTTCAGTTAACCCATTTTGGCCAATTTGTCTTGCTCTGTGTCGAACTCAGCGTCTTCTGTTTAGTAACGTAAACAGATGATTGTGCATCGGCACAACAGCTGCTGGCGGTGTGAACACAAAGCTTGGGTGTTTCATCAGAGAAACGAGCCACCAAACTTTCCTTCTCTCCCCTCGTCTCTTTTTCCTCACGTCTATCCATTGTGTTGGTGCGTGTCTGCTATTGTAAAGCTGGTCTGTTTTTAAAAAAGAAGAGTATCTGTGGATATATTTATTTCATCTAAAAAAAATAGCATATATAAATATATATATGATAGTATATTTCAAAGCGCTAAGATATATGTTATATGAGTTTGTCTACTAAATTTTTCGGTATTATCTCAATGAAAATGTCTTTTCTGTCTGTTTGTCTGTCTCTCCTTGTCTCGAACCTCCTGCCCAGCTCCCTACTCCCCAGCGAAAACAGAGACCAGTATGTAACTGTGTTTTTGCTCACTTAAGACCAACCATCCGCCTCCATTAGCTATCTACTGTAGCTAACGCTAAGATTTCAACAAGTGACAACGTGGAGGGGTGTGCGTGTGTCTTACGACCGTGTCACTGTAGCAGTGGCGGCATGTGTTTGTCTACCCAGAGGGGCCTTTATTTTTGGTTTGGGCTACAGATTAACCACTAATTAAACCTGTTATGGATACAGCAGCTTTTACCACAACTCTCCACCGTCCTACGGGTTCACATCGGAGCCTGGACTTTATACCACAGTGTAGAGTAAGTCGACCTCTATGGAACACAATGTAGCGAGCAGCACAGGCTTTTTTTGCATCTCTTAGTAGCTGTATTACTATACACAAACATGCACAGCTACCCCTGCCAACCAACCTATACGGTATATATAAGGACTTTGATATACGTACATAGTGTGTTGTATCTGCCAAGCTGCTGTGCTGTAAAACAAAAGAGACAAAAGGATTATACACAACAAACACACTGTTTCTTTTTTAATTTTACAATACTGGTAAAGCTAATACAACACGTCAGGGGCAGGGCTAAATACGCTTGCTGGTGTGGTTTCCACTAAGGCCAAAAATGGCCAAACCGGGGCTTACTTTTGATAATCACATTTTCAAAATGGCAGTTTCCCAACTTTTTGCAAGCTTGAGGCGATTTCTAAATACACAATGGCCCTGCACACATTATTAGGTGAAACAAGGACACACCACTGCCTGGGATAGGAGTTGCACTTTTCTGTTCAGCTTTAACTTTTACGTCTTTATGATACATCATTTAAATTAATGTGGTCTAAGGTAAATCGATTTTCAACTCTGCGTTTAGAAATATATGAAGCATTTACTGGCCCAGAGCCCTGGGAAGCCCAGTTTTAGCCTCCAGTGGAAACACATTGACAGTTTCTGCCTGTACACCTCTGAACAATGTCTCAAGGCCTTGTATTAATACTGCTGTATTGACTGACTGTACAAGATGATGGCTGGTTGTGCCACACTTTATTGTCAGCCCCTCACACACACGCACACACACGGACACACACACATATTTAAGTAATGACATGCACACATACGGACACACAGAGGCAAGGGTGGTATGATGCTGCCACCACTCTGCTTCAGCCACATCTGCCACCAGTGAGGACAATGACAATACAGTGCTGTACTGCAAGCAGGACAGAAATAAAAAGATGATTTTAATAAAGAACTGAAACAAACACCTGAGTTTTGTTTTGCTGGTTGGGGGGGGGCTCAACATCATCCCCTACACAAACAAGCCCACTGAGTCTGTTTCACTTTAATGTACGTAACCTGGTAGGCATTCGTGTCACATCAAGACCTACAAACAAGCCTTTCCGAATAATAGCCTGAACCCAGCAGGAAGTCGGCCATTTTGAATTTGTTTGTTGTATTTACAGGGGTTATAATAGAACCAACTCCCAGTGATGTGACCGAGTCATCTTTGTTCAAGTCTCAAGTAAGTCTCAAGTCATTTTTTCTTGGGCAAGTCAAGTCCCAAGTCAAGTCACTTTTTTCCACCCAACATCCAGCACTCTTACCTGTAGTATCCGGTCTTTAAAAAGAGAAAGACGAGGTGTTAGTAGCCCGTCTAATAATATTATTGGCCAATTTATATAACCTGTTCAAAAAGTATGACAATGAATTGTATCTGTGTTATCTTGGCACAGACACAGCCAGTCCTCCAATCATGACAATCGCATACCGGGGAGCTTTTTGAGTCGTCCAGTCATGATTCCCAGATTGTGCTGCGTACATACTTGATAGTTAGACAGAAACTTGACAACATTGAATGATATCATTTTATATTTAACAGCTAACAACTCAAGTCAAGTTGCAAGTTATTAAAACAGTGACTCGAGTCCACATCTTTGCCAACTCCTCCTACAGGGTTATAAGTTGCATTAATTTGGTAAAAAAAAAAAGGGTTACTCATATCGTATCCAGGAGAAGTAAAAGTGAGAAGAAGATTTAAAGAAAGGAAACTTGTCTTGTATCTTTTCTGCAGCACGTTGGCAGAATTAGTGTATAAATCCTTTGCTCTTTGGTGAAATTGGCGAAAGATCCTGTCTGTTGATGTTACATTAATTTTTGGCCAAGAAGCAAACCTGTGCAAAAATTCAAACCACTTGTTTTTGAATTTGTGAACAAGTTATGTTTCCATTTTTGATGAATTTCATTGAACAAGCAACCTGGCATGTAATGAATATTATAATATCAGACCCTACTATATAATATTTAACTTTTGTCCATCGTAACTGGAACAAAATACAGAATTTTAAGTTCTTTGATTACCTTTGATTACCCTGAATGTACCATGGTACACAGGTTAGTGCCTTTTTAAAAAAAAAAAAAGATATTTTATAATACATATGTATAAAATGTATTTGTGTTACAACCTCATTTCTCAACCATTTATAGCAGGGGTCTGCAACAGGTAGCAACAGCCTTGTTGCTAAATGCACCTTGAAAGCCTCTTCTACTTCAGTTCAATAAAATGTCCCACCCCCTCCAATACAAAATAATAGGATAGGCCTATCAGCTGTCAATACAAACTAAAGTGAGGAGTTCGGTACTATTAGAAAGCTCTTTAGCCAGAGTTATGATGGACAGTGAAGGTGGCCACGCTAAGAAATTGCAGAAAATGTCTCCACGGGGAGTGGGAAAGTAAGTGTGTGTGCCTCATCTGTGGTACTAACGTTTCAGTCCACAAAAGAAGCAACACGGGGCGCCACCAGCAATTACAGCGATGTGATGAAAGTAGCTCTTGGCCACTTTAATTTTTTCAAAGTAGCTCTCAGGTGAAAAAAGGTTGGAGACCCCCGAATTAAAGTTTACAGTGATGATTTTATTAAACTTGATGTACTGCCTGTCATTCACTTTTTGTCTCCTTTCACACACAGTGAATGGTTTAGTCACAAAGTCTTAAATTACTTGATGACGTGAATTATTTTGACCGAATGTCAATCAATCAATGGCTTCATTAATAAATTAACAAACCATTCGTCTGTGTCAGCCCCGATCTGTTTCCCAAGCTAATAAGTGCATTTCACAATAAAGCCAATTAAACAAATATAAATACACAAAAAGTCAAATGTAACTATAACTTTGTACCCAACCCTGTGCAGCATCCGGCAAATATATAATGATTAGGCTGAAAATCAAGTGGACAGGGGCAGGGGAACGACTGTTCTGAAGGCTAAATTAGACAGAATGAATTGAAAAAGCACAACAAAATCCACAAAAATATTAAATATAAAGCAAAACAGAGAAGCAAGGATGGATAGAAGAGCCGGTTAAAGACGGGAACGCTGACAGAATAAGGACTAAATTGAGACTAATGGAGAAAAGAAAGGCAGCGCTCAGCGATCGTTCTGTCAGCGGGGCAAGAAAGAGCCAGTTGTGATTTCTGCCAACAATAGACCACCACTGAGCGCCGGCTGTATTAGGAACACTGCAGATATGGATAAATCTCCTACACACACACTCTTCTTTCTTTCCTTCCTCACTCGGATTCTTTCATTCAAACATATTGAGGCCACATAATCGGCCACACATACACACTTTCCCCCGTTTTACACAGCAGGAATTACCGTCTAATACTCCCCCTGCCTGCCGTTTAACAGTCCTATAATTAGTCTCAGGTTCAGAAGTTCAAACACGCTGACTCTAAATGAGCTTTTACCACAAAGCACACCACATAAAAGGCAGCGTAATTCTGCTATCGTGTGTGTGGACTCTTTGATTAATGTCCCCTCTTAATGTCCCTCATGGGGAGTATACATGCATACATTGAGTCTACATAAACCTGCAGCACTCTCTACATACTGATGAAGGGTAGTAAAGTGTCAGGGCTACAGTTCATCAGGATGGGCCTTTTCCCCTGCGAGCACTCAGAGTCACGTTTACGAGCCGGCTGAAGCAGGTGTTCAAATACTTAATGGACGTGGTGTGACAGTCTTTTTTACTGCACATACAGTAAATGCCGCTGTGTGATAATGTGTTCACTGCTCACCTTAGCAGATGTTTGGTGACAAACATCACAAACCCAAAGGGAATATTTACATTTATATGTCACCTTTTTTGCACCGTTAAAACTTTGCTTTTTAAAGAGCAACCTTGGTAGATACAGTGGCTTTACAATTTATATTATATACTAGGGTTATTAATCGATTCAAACATTTAATCTCAATTAGTCCCATGGTTGTCCATAGTTAACTTGCGATTAATCATTAACCATTAATAAGCTGTTGTAAATGCACCTTAAAGAGATATTTTTCAAGTTTTTAATCCTCTTATCAACATGGGAATGGACAAATATGCTTCCTCTATGCAAATGTGTGTTTATTATTATTGCAACATTCCTAAATAATGACAAATACTGTCCAGAATATTCTACAGAATAACCACAAAGCTAATGCACGCGCAAAAAATCTGCTGAAAGCACAACATGGCAAACTGAAGCTTAATGAAGTTTAATGACTTAAAGACATTTGTTACAACCTGGAGCTCTCTGCATCAGCTGTGTGCTCGGCCAGCAAGTGGTATTTAAGACTCCACGTGCTCCGGTGGTAACTCCGTTCACATCAACAGTAAATACAAATAACTGTTGTCTTGTCCAGAGAACATCGAGCAGGTCTTTGAGGCTGAACTTGACATTTAAAAGACACTTTTCTTTATCCATTTCTGCTAACAGAGGTTTGTTTCTGCTTGCTATCCACAATATTACGGCTGCATCACTTCCTGATTCCACAAACTACGGGGCGGGTGGAGGGTCATAATAATAGAACGCAAGTTCGTTAACCGTGCGTCAAAATAAATAGTGGCGTGAAAGGGAATGTGCATTATCGTGTCTCGTTATCGCGTTAACTTTGACAGCCCTATTATAAAACCCCTATGTTGTATTATCACCACTTTTATTTGGTGTAAGGTGTTTTTAAAACGCAGTCCGAGCTGTCCTAACTCAAGCTTTTTCTTGTCTTGATGATCCGATGAAATCAGATTCCTCTGGTTAATTTCCACCAGGGTCAGGATGGGAAATAATGAAGCAGGAACGTAGTTGTAGTCATGTAAATAGTTACCCTGCAAGCAATCTCGGAACCTATCAGCTACTGTCTGATGACAATATATCCTCTGCGAGCGATGAACTTTTCCATGCCTCCAGCGTATTGAGCAGTTAGTTCTTTTCGTGCACTGCTTTGTTTACAGTCCAACTTGAGAAGTGAGAATGGAGTTGAAGTTAAGATACAACAATGACCGCCGATGGGAGCAAGGAATGTCATCATGGTAGCCATAGCTAACCCTAACCCTAACCCCAAGCCAGGACCGTACCACCCAACATCAGCTGTGGCAACAATTCATAATAATTCATGTTTCAAAATCTTTTGGAACGTCTTTAACCATAAGGCTGTTGGAGTGTATTAAGGGACATGTTTCTTGCAGTTAAGTTAATTTCCAGCTTGCTTTACAAGCACATCTACAGGGTACATAATCCTGCATGACAGCCACAAATAAGCCACAGAAACACACACACACTCGTGCATCGACCTTGGTCAGCGGCACTTTGCGCGGTGTGCACTCGCACTCTAAAAGCGGACATTTTTTCCCATCAGCCATCAGTGTCAGGAGTGTCGGTAACAGGGAGTAAGTTAAAGTGAAGAATGATCAGATGGACAGAGGTACAGAAGAAGCACTCCGATAAATGACTTCACACACACATACACAGACACGCACTTTCTTGATCTATGAAATCCTTCTCGCGGCATCGTACATTAGCAGCCGTGTGTCTGATTTATAGGCCACAGCTCTGGGTCACATGGATTTACAGCTACGTGCAGTGAGGACACATGCACGCACACACGCATACACATCGGACCGGAGCCTGCAGCACTGGGCGCTGCATGTAATCAGTAGTGTTATATCATTGAGATGGATTATGTAAAAGGTTCCATTTCAAAAGGTTTATAATAATAAAAGCTTTATAATGAATGACCTTTGGCAGAAAATAGAGACAAATACACACAGCCGTGCCCTCTTTTGCACAGTTCATGTTTCAACTGTCTGAATTTTAAAAGATACCAGATAACGAGCAGCATATGTTCTTCCAGGTAGAAAACCCCTATGCCACTTGCTAGAATTTAATGGCATGGAGCAAAAGGGGGCAAAGGAAATAAAGAGTAGTAGTCTTGTGGGGCTGGGTGTGCCAGGTAAGGATAAAGACTGAAGGACGTTTTTACCGTCTGCAAAGACGCTGCTCTGGATTCCTAGAAGGGAGATCAGGAACAGGCCTACTGTATCAGTGCATAGGCAGGGGCGTTCATGTAAGTAAGTTTGTGAGAAGCATTTTGCTACAAGTTAACTTTTTGTCTCAATAGATTTTCCATTTCATAGTGACAACCTCTTCAAGGTTGTTGATGTTGCATTAATTAGGATTACTTTACTGCTGAGCGTTGAGGCTGGCAAGACAGCTCTGTGTTTTTGGCTGACCGCCGAGACTGACTGACTGGGTGAGTGAGTGAGTGAGTGAGGGTATTTTCAGAGCCGTAGAGAGAGAGAGTTGCGACATCGCAATGGCGGATCATGGAGCATATTGGACCTCCACTGACACGACTCTCTGTCAATACGGCTCTGGATACTTTGTTCGGGGAGTAGGCGGGGCTGCTCCTCGGCTGCTCCTCCTCTTACCTCACCTACGTCTGCAGCTCACCTGCTTTCAAACACGTCGTCATCGGCCTCATAAGGACAGTCCTTGTAACACATTGCCCGCAAAAGCGCACCTTGACCTGATGCGGTCAGCCACATACTAGGTTTTGACCTAGTCTTGTTAAAATGTACCTTAGCATGAGTTGAAATGGAGGAAATAGAAAACCTTTAAACTTAAAAGTAACAGCTGATTATGACAGAAAAAAAATAAAGTCATTTGACTATCTGCAAATTACAGTATGTCAAGTGTTGCGCAATAATCTTTTACAGCTGTTGAACGTGACCATGGAAATTTAAATTACTCAGGACACATGATGACACCTGTGCTGACTGCAGACAGGATCTATACAATGCAGCTCTATCAGTTGTGTTGCCTAGAATAGAAATATGATCAAGCAAATCGTCCTCACTGTATTTTGCTTCCTCCCTGCTTAATTGGAGGCTAGTAGTTCCTTAGAGGCTTCTCATCATAGTTTTATTTATTCTCTTTTATCATACTTACACTATAATTGTTGTGGTGTAAAGATTATTGATGTTAAAACACTACATGTAGCACCTTTTAAAATCTGCCTTTTTCCTGCATCCCCAAAGGGCTAAATAAGTTGATGCCTTCTCTTAATAGGTGCTATCACGCTAACAGCACTTTGATTATCTCTATGAAAGAAACAGGCCACGTTACATTATAATGCAACTGTGTTACCAGCTGTTTTAAAATGCATTAAGCCCATTAAATGTCCATGTGGGCTTTCATAATCTATATTTTTTCTTTGTGTCGACACAAAGACTCATTATGGGTATTTCAATTGGTGCCTCTACTTCTGTGCAATCTCATAAGCAATTCCTTACACATACACACAATCATAGACCTTTAAAAACTCCTCCCTTTCATCTGCACCTCCCTTAATGTCCCCAAAGGCTTTAATAAACTGCTATCTCCCCTTAATAGGTGCAATCACAATAACAGCACACACTTTGATTATCTGTTTGATGGAAGCAGCATATGTTACATTATACCGTCACTGTGTTCCCAGCTGTTGGGAAATGCAAAATGGATTCATTAAATGTTGAATCCATAATGTACATTTCATTTTCTTGGCATGTCCTCACAGACACTTGTGATGATTGTCTAAATTTCTGCCCATGCTCTGTGCTTCTACTTCTTCTTTGTACTCTCTAAGCAATGCTTTACAAACAGACTTTATTATTAGACTTTATTATTTTTATACGGAAATGAAAATAATGACCTAAATATGCTGTTCGGACACGCACCCTTCCATCTAGATCTATGTTGTCTGTGATCATTGGACATGCTCGCACTTTGCTTTCAACTTACCATACACACACTTGTACATACACACACGTACAGAAATAAGTGTGTGCTTGTGAACACTCTTGAGAACTGCAGTTCATTAGTTTATTCACAATTCTTCAGAAGCTCAAACACATGTTGTGTGCACATCAAGTATTCATTATTTTAATTAATTGGCATTATAAATACTGCAGTAATACAGTACTCTCAAAAAGCTTTAAAAGCAGTTAATACAATGCAAAACATAGCAGAGCTGTTTGTCTTCTTACTTTATGAGATTGAAAAAATCTTGGTCTTTAGGAATGCGAACAAGAGCGGGTGAGAAATTCAGTTTAGAAGTGAGCTAGTGTAGTATTTATTTATGTCCCTGCTCCAGCCTGCAGGGGGCAGTGCAGAGGATGGACATCTTCACACTGGCTGGTCCTCTCTTGGCTAAAGTTTTAAACATTCTCCAGAGGGGTTAAAAAATATCTTAACTTGTTTAAAAGCTTGACCAACAGGTTCTGCTGCAGACTGAGCCACCCCTTAGGGCTCCAACACGGCAAGGACACAAGGTAAAGGTGTGTTTTGGGTAGAGGAAGGGGCGGGACGTCAATACTGAGGCGGATCACTATTGCACAGACTCAATGTTCAAGATGGCAGCGCCCGCTCCGAGGGTATTTCTGCTTCACTTTTGTACAATGACAGCAGGTAGAGACGCTTTGTCCATCTATATAAACAGTCACGGTGTGTATGTATATCTATATCCATGTCCTCTTTCTGTATATGTTTTCTCTGTGTTTATGTGACTGTCTTTGATTGTGTGTGTGTGTGTGTGTGTGTGTCAGTTTGTGAGCGTCTCTCTCTTAATCTTCTTTCTATATGTGACTTTCCTGTCGCTGTGTTTTGTGTGTGCACTCCTTTCACTGCCACACACACTTACACTCTCAGCTGCGTGCCTGGAATACAAGGCAGCGAATGATTTGAGGAGAAGTAAAGAGATCGCTCCCGTAACCAGGGGCAACGCAGGTAACAGGAGGATTAGCTGCGAGGACTCGGAGGACGCCTCTCACACTGTGTTCCACAAGCCTCGGGACGCGTGGGAAGACTTCCCCAGCCCTCACAGGTTTCTGAAAACATAATGAAGAGCTTTATCAGTCAGATTGTTCAATTCAATCAGAGCTTCCAGAGCATCTGCACATGGGTTCTGCTGGGCTTCAGTCGAACCACATACAACAGCAGCTGATTTCACTGATTAACTCGTCCTGTCTGGTTGACGGTGGCTTAATCAGTGAAATCTACTGGTGTCCTGATTGGTTGGAGTTTAAAGCTGCAGATATTTTGCATTTTGAGACACATGATTTCCCCATGAAGAGTCTGGTATTGACACTCTGGTGGATTTTAAGTTAAACTCACTCAAAGTACGCATTCATTATGTGAATGGCTGGTTAAACGATGTCTCATCGTTAAGGTTTAAAGTCGAGCTGAAACAGCATTTCTAGCTTCCGTATCGTGACGTATTTCCGAGTGAAACAGGACGTGCACGCGGGACATATCATCAGAGGGATTTGATTTGATCGTTGAGAAGAGGGCGTAGACAGACGTTCTCCACAGCGCAGTAGCTGGCTAACTGACCGAGCGTTCTTGGTGCTCTGCGGCTAAATGTTGCAGATTGATCGGTTGAAATTGTTTGGTGCTAACTTACGTAAGCACGCGTGAAATTTAGTTTTACCGGAAGATTAAATGATCTGATTTTGATATAAGAATACGAAGAAATTGATTTTCTGTATTTTTTTTGGCCTATATTGTCAAATAGATGCACAATATTACCGGGGATGTGATCTAAAAGGATAAAAATGACATTTTTCATTCCACCTTTAAAGTGGTAAAGTTTTGTTCTCTTTGGCGGCACCTGTGGCGATAAATGGTAATTGCGGCAGCACACTTCCCAGATATCCAGACAGTGTCGCATGTGTGACGTCTACGGTTGGCTCCGGTTGTATGATGTTGACATTTTTGTCGTAAAATATTGTTGGAGGATCGACAGAACAGAACGTCTTACAGTGACAGAAACCACAACGACACCAACGAGGTTCAGTTTAACATGTTGACCTTCAAATCATGGCAGAAACAATGGCAGCAGCCACATCGTAGATGGTTTTTTGTATTTCAACAAAGACAGGTAGGATAATGGAGAGCTTGTTTCTCATGTGGAATCAATGAGAGCACTAATTAAAACAAACAGACAAACATGGAGCGGTGGTTTGTTTGCATGCTGGTTTCTTGAATTCAGGAATTCCCCTCCAGATCTCCAGCTCTCAGTGACTCAGTAAACGACCGATGTCAGAATTTAACTTCAAACATCAGAAATGTCCCTCTACCAGACAACGTATTGATGATTATAATCAGTTTCCCTTCTTGTTGTCAGAACTGGAAGCCCTGCAGGAAATCACTCTCTATATTCCAGTGTGTCCTCAGGCTGAGAAAATAATTTTCTTCTCTTTTTTCCTCCCTCTCTTTCTCCTCTGTGATGGAAAAGACAGTCGGCTCTGTCTTACATGAAAAATGTATCTGAATTGTTCTTTCTCTCATCCTCCTCTCAAAGATTACATTTTATCTTCTTGTGGAAGCTCATTAGTTCAAATTTCAGCAGAAAAGAAAAAGTAATTATTGACCTTAACTGAACCTGATCTGATTTTTTTTCTTCCCGTCCAGAAAAGAACTTATTAAGAACAGAACACATCACTGCGTCAAACTACAGCTCAATTTAAGCTCCTTTACACCGACTGCCTGCTGAATTTAGGGCCCAATTAATGTGCCTCATATCTGGATTGTGCTAAAACTTAATACTTTCATAACTGATATCCACAAGTCTCTACTCACAGATCAATTAAACAAACTAAGAGAGTAGTGCAGAACAAGAATGGGCCAATCCCAATGTCCTCCCCAAAGCCAAAGCACTGAACCCTGAGACTGACGCCTGGCATGCAGTGCGTGAGGGTTTGAGAACTGTATAAAAATAAGGAATGGGACACACTATCATGACGTCACACGTTGCCTGGAAACAAGATGCACCGTTAAATCTGTTAAGAAAGAAAGTTGCCCTCCAGCGTGTATTTGTCTGTCATCACTTACAAATAAACGTATTTGCGGTTCTCGTCACCATCCGTGCTCGCTTTGTTTACTTTTTTATTTTTTATTCAAACTTCACTGTACGAACATTTGTTCATTTAGTGGGGGGCTGCACAATCACGTTTTCATGTGTCACCAAGTTCGTGATTTCTGGGTAAGTCCTGCAAGTCTGCAGATATGCACAATCACGGTAAGTGCGTAATTAGACTTTGTAAAGTCCGCAGCAGAGCCCTCACGCACTTGGTGATTTGATCGTGGGACAGCACTAAGCACTCACACACGGTCCCTGTGTGCGGAGATTGGGATTGGGCCAACGTTTTACTTGTGTTATGCATAAACAGTGTGGTGCTTTGTAATGTCATTTTGTTTGCTTTACTGCTGCCACTGCCTGAGCCGGCGTCCCAAAGGTCATCTGAATGGTGTTTGCGTTGTATTTCCTTCCATGCAAACCGGTGGCCTAAGACAGTACATCTTATTTCTCAAGCAAGATATGACAGATGTTTTCTGCTTCGATATTGCTCTTTAAAATTCCCATGAAATAAAAAAAGTTACATTCTTGTTAACATGTTTTTCTTGCATTGATAGTTTGTCCAAACAGCGACGACAGAGATCAACGTTCCTGCCCCAGCTTTCTGTTTCTAAAGTCAGAAGTCAGTAAATGTGGTCTGTTGTCTACACAGATAACAAACTGTGATCAGTGCAGTCTCACTACATCTGCCCTGATGAAGGACGGAAACGTTGACACTTCTTACATTAAATGGAGCTTTGCCACATGATTCACCGGCTTCAGACTTCAAACGACTCATTTTAAAAAGTACCACAATGCAGTCTTTGAGTCAGTCACACTTGAAGTCAGTTTAGTTTGAAATGCTCTGTGTTTATTTTGGCCCCAAACTCCCAAACCACTCGTTGTCACAAGGTTGACAAATGCGGACTGAGGGGTTACTACGACCATGCTTTATACTCAGAGGATAAGAGCTGCATCACATTGACAAATGACACCCATCGGGCGTGTCTATCGGCTACAAAAATCCCCTTTCTGTCCTCCGCTGTGTCCTACTTTCGGGGAAATTGATGTTAACGCCAACATGTTGTTTGCTTTTGGACAGCTGAGGAGAAGCGAAGGGGAAATGGTTGCAACTCGGGAACTCTCCCGGAAGTCATTATCAATGACAAAACTTTAGAGGAGACGAGGAGCAGTATAACTACGATGAATGAGACAAGGTAAGGAAAAGACCGAGGGCATCATCTAAAATACAGTATTTACACTTCTGCCCTGATATTGTTAAAGAATTAATCTGGAATGAGCACAGTCTTAAATAAAAACCCAGAGCGTAAAGTCGGTGTTTGAGATGCACACAGGAGACTGAAGAAACTGTGCAGATGTACAGTAAAACTTGAAGGAGGGATTCAAAAACCTGGACGGTGGGTATAAAAGCTCTGAAGGCAGTGGTGCAAGCTCATCTCATAAATAGTTAGAATATTCCCTGCATGCATTTCACCTCCACAGAGGTTAATAATAGAAACAGTAGATTTGCTGGATCGCTGTGGCCTCTCTTCTCATTTAACAGTTGTAATTCTGAATACTTTTTTTATTCAAGGCGATAAATTCAAATGAGAATAATGAGAAGATGAAGTCATTACAGTTTAATGAAAAACCATAACTCACCTCCTCCTAACTGCTTCCTACGGGTTTCTTCTCTCGTCATTAGCAGATGGAAACCTCTACGGGGCCACAGGTGCTCATGTACCTGAATAAAGAAGTGTTCAATTTAAACATTAAATAAAGAAATATCCGGTTCAGTATAAGATCAGAATCATTTAGACGCCTCACTTCAGAGACGTAGTTCAGAATCGTAGTTCAGCTGGCAGTTTCTTTTTCAGCTGAACAAACGCTTCTTGAAGCGAGAGCTGAATGTTCAGGCAGACATAAAGTTACTTAGTGTGAATCTCAATGGCGGCAAAGTGAATCTGCAAAAGAGAAAAGGACAAAAGTGAAGAATGAAAATTTGAACTGCAGCCTCTCCAGAGCGGCTGTAATGGTTATCTGTAATAGCTTCTTATCTGAAGGTGCGGACTCACGTCTTTATTGTTGAGCTCATTCTGCGGGAGCGACTCAGGCGTTGATTTATTACCTTAGCAGACTGTTTGTTAAATACTCAAGTTTCCTCTCTTCCAAATAGGGCCACTTCTGGATTAGAAAAACAGGATGGCGACTTCTAAAATGACAAACTCAGGCTTTAATGGTCCGAACTCACGGAGCTTTGGGCTTTTGGAGGAGTTTGAGGAGTGAACACTTACACACCTCTGTGCTCAGAGTCAGCTGATAGCTGTCGCTAGCTGCACTCGCCTAACTTAGGGTGCTTTCACACCTGACAGCTTTGGCCCGGGTTTCGGAGTTTACTCTGAAGGTCCGGTTCGTTTGGACATGTGAGAACACGCATTTGAACTCTGGTGCGGACCAATCCACCAGACCATGGTCCGCCAAAAAAGATGGGACTCGGTCGGAGTCGGTTGGAGAGATAGCCACACAGCCAGGTAGCAAGGTGAGTAGAGGACAGACGTGGGGGAGCGACGAGGGGAGGGCTTTCATAATGTCTAACTATCAAGTATGTACGCAGCGCAAACTGGGAATCATGATTGGACGACTCAAAAAGCTCCCCGGTATGTGATCTTCATGATTGGATGACTGGCTGTCAGTCAAACTCCTCGCTATGGCAACACACAACATCAAAGCCCCCAAAGAGAAGCCTCATCAGTCGTACTCGTTACTCCTCAATACGGTCTCAGAGCAGACCATCATCATGGCTGCGTCTGTGCCAAGATAATCGATCCGTAGCTATTGGAAGCAACACTTAGCTGTTGCACAGAGCGCCCCCTGCAGGCCTGGAGCACTTGTGTTGGGTTGACTGGATTTGCAGCATTCTTCTGCAGCAGTTTTCTGGGTTTGTGTGTGCATCGTTTCTGTATTTGCAGCTTGTTTGATGCATTTGTTTCAGCCTTCTGCTGCATGTTTATTTCATTTGCAGTGCGTTTTCGTCGTTCCGTCTTGCAGCCTGTTTGTTCTCATTGGAAATGTTCGAGCCGTTGCAGCGCGATCAGTCACCGTTGATCGCTTATATCAGCTATTTTGTTCATCTCTGATCGACACAGTAAATATGCGCTCATGAGAAACACGTTTCTGCATTCTGCAGTCTGAAGATCCTGAAGCTACCTCTTCCTGAATGACAGAGCACCTTTACCTGTGAAGTTCTGTAGCTGTAACGTCAACATCTCCCTGTTTCTGCTCAAATCTTCCTCCAGTCTTACTGTATGCTGGATGTGACAGTGGCTATATTTATCTCAGTGCACCATTGTAAAATGTGATTGTCGGTTTTGTCACACACTCTCTGAAGCTCCTGCCTCTGCGGCTCCACCTGCCTATGACAATGTGTGCCTCTACAAACACATGTCAGGTACTGTGCTGCACTTCTCGTCTCTGACAGTGTGAATGCTGTTTTGTAAGTTTGTATTCGTGGTGAAGATTTTTGTATTCTTTTGGATTTGGTGTGGTGCCATAACGAAGAATAAAACACATGCTGTTCTTTGTTTCCATCGCTGCCAGACAAAGGGGGAGTAGAAACCAGGCCATGGAGGAGACAGTGAAGGCTCGGTGAGATAGATTGACAGAGAAGGATGGCAGGAAAGGGAATAACAGAAATGAAGAGAGCGAGATGGACCCGGAGAGATGGAGGAGAGTGAGAAGAGATGTTTTTGATTGTGAGAAAAGGATGATAGACAGACAGGCTGAGGCAAAGTGAGACAGAGGGCAGGTAGAGAGAGGCTGATAGGATAAGACATGTATTCTCTCTCTTTTTTCATCTATTTCTAATATTTGTCCTCTTTGCCCTTCTTCTCATCTGCTCGTCTATCTGTCGTGAAGTGTTTCCTTTCTTTACACTTCAGTAAAGAAGTCACATCAGTGAGGTTCAAACTTTGGCTTTGAAAGTAGCCGTTGCATCGTTTTTAATGATGAAAGAGCTGGAAACTTCCCACAACCTTTACATTATCACCTCTCATTCCCCACCGGCTTTGATGATAGTCTAATCTAAGGTCAGGCCTTGCGTTCTCCGTAGCTGTTCCCCTTTAAGAGAGAAATTTTGTTTCATGAGATGATTCACAAATTGGGAGACAAAAAATTGAACACAAAATGTATTCTATTTTGTCAAATGTCTCTCAAATCTGTGCTGCTTTTAACACTCAAATTTTCATTTACTTTACATTTTCAGGCTTTTAAAGGTATAAGAAGTACCTTTGTCAACAACATGTTCAAACTGGGCCCCTCCTCCTGGGCTCTTCGTCACCAGAAGCACACTCTCACTCTCTCGTGCGAGAACACGCCCACCCCGCCGAGCTAACACTGACAGCATCACGGTTAGCTTGTCCTACCCGGTTTGAGGCACCTACCTGTCCAACAGACAGAAGGTCAACTTTGCATCGCTCTTTCGCCATGTTCGCCGCTCTGAATGGGGCCCAGATGCTAATTTGAACCACTCCCACACTCACTCTCTGTACGCTGTGATTGGCTCAGGGAACCACAACAGCCCCTCCTGAAAACGGCCCGTGCAAAGCAGAACAACAGAATAGATGCAGAGGGAAGGGTCTCACGAGGGTCTGCACACACACTCACCATTCTGAGATCACGGCAGAAAAATTGATAGCTTTTGAGTGTTCAGTGTACAGAACACACCGTCTGCACCGTCCCAGGTCTGTCTCTCCAACATGTTCCTCCGTGCTCGGACGTCACGGTTTTTTGCAGGTTTCCATGTCGACTTCTAAAACAGAACTTATCTGTCTGCAGCTGTTTGTCAGGCATGTTTGTCTCTGTGCAGCGGCAACGACACATCAAACAGATGTGGATCATTGTGGTCCTTCAGCTTGTCTTGAGAACTGTCTGCCGTTGTTGTCCCTGCTGCTGCGTTGACCCTGTCACATCCCCTCTGCCTCTACACGGCCCCTACTGTTCCTGTGCAGACTGCATCTAGTGCGATGTAGGTTTAAGTTTTTGAGGACGATCACAGTGGATGCTCCAAACAGACGCAGTGAAAGCAGGGCCGCCATCATGCACACGCAAAGGTGTAGTTAAAAGCAAGTCTATATCCGGCTTTAAACACCTATGGACGCCTTTCCTTAATAACCCCCAGAGTGTTACCTTTGTACCTTTGTACCTTTGACTTCTAGTTTCACACTGGACATGGACACAGATCCATCTAACAAACCTAAACTGCATCAGCTGACTTCCACCGGATTTCCCTTCATAACTGCAATGGCCACTAGAGGTCCTGCCTGCTGTAAACATTAGGTCTTATTAAGCTGCCTTTACGTTGTATCGTTGGTCTTTAAAGGTGCTCTGTGTAAACACTAAAGATGCTTTGAGTTTTTAATGAAGCTCACAGCTCTCTCTTGGTTGTAAGCAATCAGTGACCTCGACCCACAGTCACATGAATGTACTATTGAGTGAAGCAAGTATATGATGCTTCAAGGACGTAACGGAGTTCTAAGCGCAGTCTAAAAAAAAATGTACTCAACATATTGCACCAGAGGAGGTGTGAGACGGCGGGGTCAGGGAGGGCTGTAGGTTTGACGAAGGAGATGAATGCAGCAGAAAAAAACTGGACAAGATGAAAGAAGGAACGAGAGGGAGAGCTAAAGGTTGAGATTCAAAGAGAGGCAGAGATACGGGCTGGATGCTCGCTTTCAGCCTCGGTGGACTTCCATCATGTTTTTTCTTATTAGTCTCTATGGTAACTCTCTCAACCAGGACCTGATCTGAACATTAAACAGCACCACGGACAGCGTCAGACATGTATGTGTGAATAAAGAGTGAATTTAATGACCTCCACAGTGCATACAACTCTACTGGGGGTTTAGCCTCCTTTAGCTCGTTGTTTCTTTCACCAGTGGTTCTCAAAGTGGGTTCACAAATCATAGCCTGGGGGTCCGCAAAATAATTATAATACATTTATAATAAATTATACATTTGTGCTGTATCATTAAAAACTGCATGTCTACAGATGAGGACCTTTTGCGCCAATGAAACAAGCATAATGTGTCCATTAGTCCCGCCCACGTTAGCTCTGGACCAATAAAAACTGATGAGACTGAGCCACATGATGTCAATCTGTCATGAGTCACTCAGCTCACTCAGGTCGCAGCGAGACGATCCTGCAGCTGTCTGCTTCTGTTAATGTTCTAGAAGCTTTTAAGATTAATGACTTGAAATGCTGTCAACAAGCAGTTTGAATAAAATGAGCCTCTGTTCTAAAGTATTTGAGTGATATTACAGGTCTGAAGGATTTAGGTTGATAAGTGTTACAACACAAATAGTTCCAATGAGGGAAACTCTGAGCCCCAAATGGCTCCCGGCAGCCATCGATGTGTGAATGACGGATTGGCCCTTTACGTAGCAGCCTCTGCAATCAGTGTGTGAATGTGTGTGAATGGGTGAATGTGACATGGAGTTAAAGCATCTTTGAGTGGTCACAAAGAGTAGAAAAGAACTGTATAAGTACAGTCCATTTATACAGTATAAGTACAGTCCATTTATACAGTATAAGTAGAGTCCACTTAAGTGCTCTTAGCAGCTGTAACATTATCCAAGCTGCTGAAATTGAAAGACATGAAAAAGGAGCAACTAGTGAGGCGCTAAACAGGTAAATAAACAGGTAATTTATCAGTTCATAGAAACCAAAATCGAGCTGAAAAGGAGAGCGAGTCTCACAATCAGCAGGTGTTCAGAGGCACAATTCACAAATGAATGTTGTTGCGCTGCGTCTGCTGGATGTGTTGATAGACATCGGTTTGCTGACATGTTAGCATTACTAACTTCATAAGGTTATAATATGAGTGTTAAGTTCACTTACTGCCCCCTAGTGGCCAAATAAAACAGTGAATATATCAGACACGTGTCAGACAGGTTGAACTAGTTTTGCATCTTTTCTTTGCTTTATGTTTTATTGTCTTATCGGCCTAAACGATGCTATTTGCTGAATGTTGTACAGAGTGCAAGGCTTGGTGGTTTTTTATACAACTGACAAACATTTTCTGTATAAAATTATCATTTTAAAAAGGAACAGACAGCGTAGTTTATTCACCAGTTTCAAGGAGAGAACTCATTCAGCAACAGGTTCCAATTATTTCCTTCTTTTCTGCAGTTAGAGTTTTCTGTTCACTTTCAGTATTTTTCCACCTGAGCATGAAGACAATGAACGCACCTTGGTGAAAACAGGAGAATCACAGCTTGTTGTGACTCACAGTCTGGTGTCTCACCGTTGTACAGCTCCTCCGAGGACCGAACGGCCACAAATCAGAGCAAGACTTGACTCGCCGGTTACTCGACACCAGAACGCAATCCACAGCGACATGTGGTGAGAAGATGATGGGACCTCACGTTGTGGCAGCTGGCTGACGAAGCAGAGGTGGTACATCACTGAACACTGAACAGGAAAGGTACATGGTCAAATAAAGGCGCTATCATTCGGTAAATGGTGTTTTCTGTGTTCACAGAGCTGAGACAAGACGCTAAATGGAAAAAGACATCTCAAAAACAATGATGTGATGAGTTAAAATATTCATTTTACTTAAAAGTTTGCTGAATCGTTGGAGTAAACATTGTCTTGTGATTCAGATGGTCCTCCTCGTCTAGGGATGCTGAACGTCCGACTGGCGAGCATGGCGAAAGAGCGATGCAGAGTTGGCCTTCTTTCTGTCGGACAGGTAGGTGCTTAAAACCGGGTAGGACAACCGGCGGCCCCTAGATTGAGACACAGCTACAGTTTCCACTCCTACATGTTCCTCGTCTTCTGTGCCAGTTTGTCTTGTCCCTTGTGACAGCGTTCAAGCGTTCCCTTAAATTTTTTGTTGTTTTAAACTCCTGTGTAACGAAACCCTGCAGACTTTGATTTTGCATCCTGTCGTTGAGCCTCGAGTCCTCACCGTTTAGGCTTTGGTTGGGATTGGGCCAAAGAGCTGTCTTTACTCTTTAAACAGGCTCCTTTCATTGGGCTGTACGGCTCAAATTCTGGTCGTCTACCAATCAAATTCATTCGCATCCCTCAAGGCGATCTGAGTCTGCATGCGCTGCTACCAGCCGTCCACATGAAGGCAGATAGAGGACTTTGTGGAGTGCTGGATATTCAACAATATACATTTGCATGAAGCATTAATGGACAGTTTGATGCTGTTAAAGTTTTCATCTTCAAATTAAAGTTTAAAATGTTGTTAGTAAAGTTATTGAAGCACATTTTGAAGTCATCATCACCTGTTACATTTTAAAAGTACCCTTCCCAACGCTGTCCAAAAGTCACTTATAAATCAATCGATTGATTCTATAAGGAAACCTCACATAAGCCGTATACTTTGACTCATTGTTGACTCCATTCAGTACTTTTGTTTCTGGCTCGGTGAACATTCAGTAATTTACACGCTTGAACACCGAGCCTGATTACACAAGTCGTATCATTCTAAAGGGAAGTGACCTCGTGTCTCTGGATTACTGCGTCCGTCCAGTAAATTATTTTATCGACCGCGTGACAGTTTATAATTTTTAATCCGCGTGACCCAAACCAAACGGCTGACCTCTCCTGATAGTCCTAATGATGTCTGCAGAGTGCTTCAGTCAGCGCAGCGTCTGCCCGAGTCTACTGAACATGAAGCATCGCGCGCTTTGTGCAGGGAGGCTTTCATTTCATTAATGCTCCTCGGCAGCTGATTTCACTGAATCCCACTTTCTGCTTCTTCTCAGAGAAATATTATCAAATAACGTTTGGTTCAAATGAATCTGCAGACTCTCTCGAGAGAGAGGCGAATGATGGGTAACCGCTGCAATGAGAAAAATAACTTTGATTAGCACTTTGTCAAATCACAGCCGAGAGGAGTGTAAGTCTGAGCATGGAGGAAAGTGTCTGTCGAGAACACTGGAGCCAGTTTACTCACCATTAAGACGTTGATTATTATTATTAATGAAGCACTTGGTACTTACACGTACTTATGTCACAGACTGCACATGCGCGAGTGTTGAATAACTGGTTGTTTTTATACGGAAGCCCTGAGCGGACATACATCTGTACATTTTATTTGCTCAGTTTTTTCTGTGATAACGAGAAATTTCCGGTTGTTTCCCTGAGATCTCAACTTATTTATCTCTTTATGTCACAGTAACAAAGCTGGTTTCCTGTCGATCTAGGAAACAGAGCAACAGGCTGCTCACTGTGATGTTACAGAGCAGGACATGCCGCGCTGCCATTGGCCGCACTAATGAGGTCAGTTAAGCCTGTTTCTGTGTGTGTTTGGTGCTTTTGCAGCTCTGGTGCAGAGATGTTTTCTCATGATGAATAAGTTGAGATGTTACAATGTTACAATTTCATTACGCTTTTGTCCAAAGCGACGTACGTCTGAGAGTTAATACAACACAAGCAACGATCGAGACCGGAGGGAACGAAGTCAGGAAGAGCCAACAAACAGCTTCAAGTGCGATCGGACACTGGTGCTGACAGGCAGCGTATAGGGCATTTTATTATTATTATTTTTTATATTAATAATCATCATCAGCAACATCAACAAGATCAGTATAGACATCATCATCATCATGAAAATCCTAGTCAGCATAAACTACATCCTCGATGTCCTCAACATCATCAATAGCATCACTATCATTAAGGTCAGAGGTCATAAAGAGCTGGGTCTCTAGCTTCTTCTTAAAGGAGAAAGGGACTCTGCGGACCGAGTGGAGTTCGGTAGCTCTTTCTACCAGTGGGGGACGACTGAGGAGAAGAGTCTAGTTAGAGATTTAGGGCCCTGTTGTGATGGGAGTACCAGGCGCCTTTTATTGGCGGGAGGGAGTGTAGACCTGGATAAGGGCGTTCAGGTAGGCAGGAGCCGTTTTGTAAGCGAGCAACAGGGTTTAAATTTGATGCGAGTGGCGACTGAGAGCCAGCGGAGAGATATGAGCAGTGGAGTGACGTGTGCCGTTTTGGGTTGATTGAAGACCAGTCGCGCTGCTGCGTTCTGGATCATCTGCAGAAGTACTCTCTGTAACTACATAAAAATAATTGATCTTGTCGCTGATGCTCTGGTTTGCTTTTGTTGGTCATATAGAGTCATCAGAATTAATTTCAAGCTGTTTCATAACCAGTGAAAAAACTCCTCACAGGAGCTTTAAAGGTTTAATTCTTTACCTCTCCTTTATCTCCATCTCTTTCTGTCACTTGGCAGTTGGCTCAAGAGCACAGGAGCTGAGTAAGATTAAGCTCCAGCGAGGTGCCGAATATCCTCGCTCATCGGAGAAAAAGTTGGTTGTTTAACAAAAAATCTTTCAGATGTGTCGTTACTGAAAATATGCAAAAACTTTTGTGTCCGTCCGATCACGAACAAATTAAGTTTAAATATAGCGAGATGGCTTTTACCTGGTCTGGTTGACTGACCTTCATTACCTGAATATATGACTTCGTCTGTGTGGTTGATGGACTGACTAGGTCATGGTCATCTGACCTAATAAAAGCAGATGACTCTGTGGCCTGTGAGTAAGTGTACTTTTTTTGACATTAGCATAATTTCCATTTGTGCGCAGACACAGCTGAATGCTACCCAGAGATTAATCTATGAATCACTCAATCAAAACTATTTAATTAGTACGTAAGTGCAACTCTGAATGTCTGATTCTCAGTCTGCTTCAAAACTTTACAGTCGTTTGCTACAAAATATTCAGAAAGTCAAAAAGTTTTCTTTGAACTTTTCTGAGCTCATTTCATCCATGAGGGGCTCCGCAGTTTTTAACAAGAGAGGACGAGTTAAAGGCCGGTGGAAACACATTTTGGCATTTACTTTAATTTTTAGAAACTGTTTTAGAGACTGAATTTGGCTCATTTTATTTTGTGTCTTTTCTGCTTTTGACTTGTCTCTGAAGCATTTTGCAAACTTGTTTTTTAAAAGTTCTGTTTTTGATAGTTTGACCAGAGTTATTTGTTCAACCACAAAAGATTACATGAGTTAGCATAAAAGGTTCGCTTCCTGTGTGCAGCATGCAAACAAAAGCAACATTTACAGTGCGCCAAAAATACCTGGATGTCGTGCTGATTCGGAGAAAATCTCCAGTATGCATCGGACCAGTCTGCCTCGCCTACTGTATCCCACAATGCAAAGCGCTGGAACAGTTGAAATGTCAGACCACAGCATTCGAGCAGAAGGGGACGCTGTATTTGGCGCCTGGCGCTGCATACTGCAAAATACATTTGAACAGCTCTGTACTACATACTACCACCGAACGCCACGCATACAGTAAACAGTAAACTGCATGCCATTGCAAACACAGCCGGCTGTCTCTATGTGTCAGCCCTGTGATTGACAGGTGATCAGTCCACAATGTAACCCGCCTCTCACCCAGTGACAGCTCTGATAGGCTCCAGCGCCCCCTCGACCCTGAACGAGATAAGCGGTGTAGATAAAGATGGATGGAAACTAAATCAGGTCTCACTGTTGTTTAAACTTGCACATTGTGGGCCTCTCATTAGAAGTAAAGGTCAAAGGTATAATCTCACACTGTAGGTGAGCTTTTATTTTATCATGTGTGCTTTTACCGTGACACGTTTGACACGCATGAGAACCACTGCAGTAGATTGTGTTTGACGCCAGGCAGCGTGAAGCGTGACGAACACTAACGGAGAAGAAAGAGGAGACGAATAGAAACGACTTGTTTTGTTTCATAAACTCGTCTTGTTCTGCTTACAGCGAAGCCTTGTCTGCCAGCCAGCCGGCTGCTTTCGCTCCAGATGTAATTAGTCTGATTTGTGCTGCTTTTTTTAATGGAATTCATGAGTTAGCTTAAATTTTGCCAGACAATAGAATATAAAAGCACAAGTGGCATCTTGCCCCATCACGCCCTCAAAGCCAACGCAGATCTGCCTCCCTCATGGTGCCTGTTTTTCCCTGTTTCAGCCCTGGGTTTGTTTGTTTTATCTGCCTCTGATTTAAACCAACAACGCTTTATTTAAACGCACCTTCCTCCGTCCCTGAGTCTCACTTCAAACAGCCATCAGAGGTGTTTTACGGGAAGCAGCAAATAAATGCAGAGCTCTCACAGCCCCACGCACGTTTATATTTTGAACGTCAAAACTTACCGACAAACAAATGAGCCATATTTTTCAAACAAGTCAATAAACTTAAAGCACACATCCAGCAGCAGTATATTATAAAGAGGTTTAACAGCAGCCGTTTTTATTCCAATATGGTCAATAAACCAGAAGAGGCCCAAACCTTCAGCACCCACTGACTCATTCGTATTGATCCATAAACCTATCAAGCTGCAGCACGGTCACTGAGAGAAACGCTGCAGTAAACACCTCACTTTCCTGCCCCTTCAACTGTGCGCAGCAGACGAATAATGCCCCCGCTGACCAGAGGAGGGCGGCCTGATGGGAGTTCACGCTTCTCATCGGCTGCCGATGGCCTCTGGGTGACGGCACGGAGCTGCAGGCATGATGCACAATGAAAACATGGACACACACACACACACACGTGCACATGAGCAGCCTCACATGCGACGTCCACCTCCAAACACTTGAAATGCTCATGCACAATCACATGTGCAATATCCCTCCATGCATCATACTCATCATCCTCACGCACAAATATCACCCAGGCGTGATTGAAAACCTTATTTTTCGCTGCCCTCGCTTTGACCTTTGACCCCTCCCGCTCCTGCGAAAGCGACGAGCTCATTTATCGTTGATTGAAGTATCAGGCAGCTGATTGGGCGCCGTGGCCTGAGGTGTTCTGCAGATGCAGCGGGAATGAGCCTCCTCTAATTACAGAGAGGAACGTGCGACGGTGGAGAGGCGGGAGGCGACAGGGGAGGAACAAAGGAAGAATAAATAAGGAGGCAGGAAGTGTAAACATGTAAACATGGGTTTGCTCCAGCTCTGATGTCGGCTCACAGTCGAGTTCCAGTTCATCCCTGAGCTGTTGGACCGGTTTGAGGTCAGGCCACTGTGGAGAAGTGATTTCTTTCTGACTTTTTCTGAAGGATGATTCATCCATAATGGGCTACGAGCGAGCTTCATTGCTAACTACCTTGTTAAATATTTTACTTTAAGATCACTGCGATCATGTGCTGCTGCTTTATTTTGACACTCACCCTTCCCTCTTGCTTTACTTCCTGCCTTTGTGTGTTCCGCTTCTTTTCACCTGTGCCGGATTTTACAGGTTTCCTCCACACGTGAAGTATTGCAGTATGATTCTAACTAGAGCACTGAGGTCGACCAAGCAGTTACTCTGAGAAGTCTCGAGATCTCAGACTTAGAAATAGAGGGGATGGAGCCTTTGCTAGGCATATAAAAACTGAAGACGCATGTCGTCTCAAAAGCATCTTTCTGTGTTGACACACAGGCTTTCAGACAATGTAGGGTTCCACACAATTAAAACATGTCAGTTAAGATGTACAGCAGCACACCTCTTTGCTGTGGACTGTTGAGTTTTCTGGAGATCATATATATATTTTGCAGTGAACCCTGGGACTTCATGTTTATTATCTTACTCTTAAGAGAGCCACACATATAGAAAACAATCAAATATGTCTTCAGCAGAAATGAACAGCACAAGCCTTTCTGTCTTCACATGCAGTCCTCCTGTCAGCTGAAGATGTCATGCTCTGAGTTACTGAAGCATCTCTTGACTCATGAGGAGGCCGTATCGTCGCTCCTATGTGAAACCTCCCAGTGTTTTCAATAACAAGAAAAAGAAAGAGAGAGCTCTCGAGGAGACGTCCTCTTCTGGTCTTATTATCTCAGGACGCGGGGTAGGTTCTCGAGAGAAATGATAATAATTCATCGAATGCACTTCAGTCAGATTACGTGAGGGAAGGCAGGAAACTGAAGCGCTGTGTACGTTTACTGCTTCATGATTCCTTATTTTACATTCTGTTTTCCTGCACACACACATATTTCTCACCTGCAGAGTTACTGCAGTAAAACTCATCTACATGTGTCTTAAGATTAGTCTTAGTGCAGCAGATTCTCCAGTACCTGTACTTCAGTGCTCCCGCCACTAGAGGGGGCCAGACGCAGTGATTATCTCCCCAGCCAGAGGAGGAGGGAATTCTTTCTGACTACCTGCCTGGGTGACTTACTCGCTGCCTAATAAATCACATTACCGAGGCCAGCAGTGTAATTACTGGCCAGCTGTCGCGTCTCTGCTTTAACTCTGGGCTGGACGGAGACGCGGAGCGGGCCGAGAGCAGGAGAGCCGGCAGGGAGGAGGGGGCAGCGATCGGAGCACACTGAACTGGACAATGGAGCTGGAATAAGACGGGTAGTGATCCAGATAATCGAAGCTGGGATGACAACTCACTTAGGTTTCGAGTGTGTGTGCGTGTGTGTGTGTGTGTGTGTGTGAGTGAGTGTGTGTGTCAGAGCCGCAGCATTACCAAGCCCTTTTACGTTTTAATCACTAATGCAGACAAGTAGCAATCTATGAATCACTGAAAAACACAATTTATGTTTAATTTTTATCAAACACATAAAAAATGTAATTTTACTTCTAAAACATTTTTAATTAAACATTATCTATAAAACATTTCAGAGCCATTACAGATACATTTTTACAAGTTGAATTATGTTGCGACAGTCAAAAACTGAATTACAGATATATTTAAGTTAATTAAAGGTGTCAGTTCTTCCTTTTCACTCAAAGAAAAACAATTACAGAATTGAATTTCAACAGTCACATTAAAAGATTATGAAAAATTATTCCATCCATCCATCATCTTCCGCTAATTTGTCGCGGTGGCAGGAGGCTCAGCAAGGTGACCCACACCTCCCTCTCCCCAGCAACATTTTCCAGTTCCTCCTGGGGGGTTCCGAGGCGTTCCCAGGCCAGACGGGATATAAAATCCCTCCGGCGAGCTCTGGGTCTGCCCCGGGGTCTCCTCCCAGTTGGATGTGACTGGAGAACCTCCAAAGGGAGGCCCCCAGGAGGCGTCCTAACCAGATGCCCTCAACACCTCAACTGGCTCCTTTCGATGCGAAGGAGAAGCGGCTCTCCGAGCTCCCCCCCGGATCTCCGAGCTCCTTACCCTCTCTCTAAGGCTGAGCCCAGACTCCCTCTCAAGGAAACTCATTTCGGCCGCTTGTATCCGTGATCTCATTCTTTTCAAAGCTCGTGACCACAGGTGAGGGCTGGAACGAAAATCGACTGGTAAATCGAAAGCTTTGCCTTCAGGCTCAGCTCCCTCTTCACCACAGCGGTCCGGTACAACGGCCGTATTACTGCTGATGCTGCACCGATCCGACTGTCAATCTCATGATCCATTTTACCCTCGCTCATGAATAAGACCCCGAGATACTTAAACTCCTTCACTTGAGGCAAAGACTCACTCCCCACCCAGAGGGGGGCAATCCTCCAAACAATTATTTAACATTATAAATATGAACATTTGAACTTCAGAAAGTCTTTTTGTGATATCTTTAATGAAATATTGACTTGTTTTAATATATAACATTAATGATATTATATGAACAACAGGAGTTCATACTTTGGTACGGAAGCCCTAGGTGGACATGCATCATTGATTTACTCTGTTTCCTGTGATAACGAGTCATTTCAGTTGTTAGACTTATTTTTCTCGTTATCTCGAGATAACGATGAAGCAGTACTGTAACGTCAGATGATCATAACTCGTATCCCAACAGGCTTAACTGACCTCATCTGAGCGGGCGATGGTAGCATGTCCTGCTCTGTAACATCCACTGAGCCGTCTGTTCTTCTGTTTGCTGGAGCGACAGAAAATTATCCGGAGCCCCGTTTTCAAGATAAATCTAATTTTGACTTTTTTGAAGATCTAATTTGTTTTTATAAGAAATAAAAATTATTTAACCTTTTAAATGTTTTTAGGTAAAATCTCAAAGATTTCGGTTTCGTGCTCTTTGGCGCACCTAGTGGTGGTAAAAAAGAATAGCGGACACATATGTCCCGACGTGTACGGTTGGTTCCCTTTGTTACAGTTGTAACTCTTGATTTTCCTCGCTGACGGTTGTTTGCCTTCATCTGAAAAGCCTCTTGTGATTTTTCCTGTGAATGTCGCACCAGATGTGTTACCTCATTAGTAACACGTTCACACACTTTCCTGTCAGTCTCTTGGAAAGCGGGCCGCTTTGAGGACCACAGTACAGTTTTTGTATTTCTGGGCCGGGAGGGCAGGCCCGGTTCTCGGGGACTCCCAGGAGCCTAACCGAGGCATGGAGGGCCGAGCTCAGGCCGCTGAGAGCACAGGAGGACGGGGCACGGAGCTCTGCGGCTAGCTGCGGGGCGAGGCAGCACTACTGTGGCGCGTGATCTTTTTGGGCTCGCCGTCTCGAGACATTACACTCTGTGACTCTGTATTTCTTGGCTGCTTGACAGTTGTTTAATGACTCTGCTGCATTGATAACCATTATCTTAAAATGAGCATCATTACTCTGCCTCAGTTTACTTGGCCGACCTTTGAGCCGGAAGATCACCGTGCCTCTCCGTCTTTTATCCCCCTGGCTCTGTAGCTGTGAGTGACGGCTGGCCTCAGTTATGACTCGCGCCTTCTCCCGTTGTACACATTTATTGGCCTTTAAAAGTCTAAATGTCTTATATTGGGACCAATATGGCATATTGATTTTTGATATGAAGGCAAAGAAAAGCAGTTCTGTATCTAGTAGTTCTTTACCTCGAAATCCAGATTTACAAACACCTGCGTAAGTCAGTAAGTATTTGTGAGGCTGCAGTTTAAACCCATTTTCTCCTTTGTTTTCCTGCTGTGAACCTTTAGTCTGGTGGTTAGAATGACTGAGCTGCCTCACATTAAACCCACAGAGAGGGACACACTCAGACAGGTGGAGGAGAGTCACAGAGAGGTTAACAGGAAAATTACAACCTGGGTTGTGCTTTCAGACAGATATTCTACGTGCCAATTTCACCGTTCACCTCCTCTTTCTCCTCCAAAAACATTTTAATAACCTGGAAATTTGTTTAACCTCCATGATAGTCTGACTGCTCGCCTCTTCTCGCCCCACTGGGTCTATTTTTAGCGATGTTATTGCATTCGGAGCTCTTAGCGAATACATTGGATACCTGATGAAAGGAAAATGGAAGTTGTATGAATCAGAGTTTCTTGGCTGAATGTGGCAACAACAACATGCGTCTGAAAAGCTGCTGAAAGGAATGTTTGGAATGACTTGCTACGTGTTATTTGGCTGATTATTCAGCGACATGCAGCGAACTTGTTCAGTGTTTAGTTTGGAAATCCAAAGTTGACACAAATGTTATCTCAGCGTGAGCTGCATCCGTCTAATCACACAGAAGGCTTCTTGCTGACGTCTCAATCGTCTTATTTGAAGTTGAGTTCTGTCCCAAACAGGCCCCCACTGAGCCTCTCCACGCCGGGATGAGCGAGGTGTGTCTGCAGCCACGAGGCCGTTATTATGAGGAGCTGCCGTCGCTCGGAGATTCATGTTTATCCAGGAGCGATGTTTTGCATTTGCAGCCGTTCAGACTGAGATCACGCTTAAAGGACCTTGAAGAGAGGAGACAATAAACTTCCTTTTAATCTGATCTCATGGTGCGCTAATAAAGTCAGAGCTGGCTGCATTATGTTGGCATCTGCAGGAGGGCGAGAGAGGAGAGGGAGAGCGTGTGTGCATGCACACAAAGCAAGCTGTGTGCATGTTTGTTTAAACTTGTGCACGGATGCAGATGTGTGTGTGTGTGTGTGTGTGTGTGTGTGTGTGTGTGTAGGTGAAGCCTTTGCTGATGACAGCCAGCAGGAGATCCAGCCCCCCCTCTGAGCCCGACTCCACCAGAGAGAGACGAGGAGACGAGCAGCAATGAGGATGATGGAGGGGGGTGGAAATGTGATTTGGTGTGCGCGCGTGTGTGTGTGCGTGTGTAGTCAGAAAAGACACTCAGATGTTTCTGTCTGTCAGTCATGATTTTACAAAAGTATGTGTGATAAATAGGAATATAATTTTGTATCATTTGTGAGTCTTGGAGGACAAAATGTTCTCAGAGTTAAAAACGCACGTCTGCTTGCCCTCCCCGGCCTACGACACGTGTGGGCATGTTCTTACCTGACCTCACTCGGGTTGTGGTTTGTTTACACATAGGCACAAAAAAACCCCAACAACTTAGTCATGGTACGTTAACAACAAAGCCTGCGAGTCGCAAAGAGGAAGCAAACAGCGTGGAGCCGCTTCCTCACCTCCACCTGAGAGATATTTGTAAGTAGAACATCATACGTGATGCTGTGGTCTCTCAGGAGGACGGTCTCACGCTCACATCGATCAAACAATAAAGAGGTTGCTAAGATTTCAAACGTAGCACTGCTGGGTGGGGTTGAGTCCTCATCTTCATCACTTAGAAGAGGAAGAAGACACACTTTGACGCAGGTTTTTCAGACCCGGGGAGACCCGCTAATAAATGCAGATTGTCTCTTTTCCCAGTGCCAGTGGAGTATACTCAATTCGTCTCTTTTTCGCTGCGTCATTGAAGGCTCCATACCTGTGAACGTTAACCTCACCAACACAAGAAGCTGTTCTGCTGTTAAACAAGCCGACGTGCGGGATCCTTTCTTTTTTTAAGTGTGTGTTAAGCGTGTGTTTAAGTTAGCGGAATGGCTATGGTGGCGCCACCCACCAATCTCTACTGCGCAGACTCTGGCTTCAAATGACGTCACCATCGCAAGATGGCAGCACCCGTCACGGGGGCTTTTTTGGCATCAGTTTTGTACAAGAGCAGATGCAGACGCGTCGTCCATCTTTATATATAGTCATTGGTAAGACGTCACAAAAGTGCCGGAGACAGGGTCACGTTGTCGCCTCATTTCTTCTTCCTCTCGGATCACAAGAAGCTCTCTCTCTCACCTCGCGGTCTTGCCAGTCTTGCTGCATCTTGCACGAAACAAAGAACAAATTCAGCATTGTATGTTTTTCTGTATTGATGCGACAGCGGCCGGAACTTAAATGTGCATCATAGCATCGCGCTGGAAAGAGGGCAGAGATTTCATTTTCATTTGAAATGCATGAAAACAGAGTCTTAACAATGCTGGCCTGACATATCTCGCGTGACTCACGCGCCGAAAATGTAGAGAATAGGAGACTTGCCTATTTTTACTGTGAGTCCTGTGCGGTTCTCGAATTGTGATGAGTCATATTGATCTCTGACAGCATCAAACCTCCGGTATGCTTTTTCAAAGTAAAAGCCCGATCCCCAAGTTTTTTTTTAACTTTATTTGGCTCTGAAAGTACCGTCAGTCAGTCAGTCAGTCAGTCAGACAGACAGACAGACAGACAGTCAGTCAGTCAGTCAGTCAGACAGTCAGTCACTCAGTCAGACAGACAGTCACTCAGTCAGTCAAACAGTCAGTCAGTCAGTCAGTCAGACAGTCAGTCAGTCAGACAGTCAGTCAGTCAGTCAGTCAGACAGTCAGACAGTCAGTCAGTCACATAGAGACCCGGCGGTCAGCCAAAAAGCCAGGTGTTAGTGGGTTTCAACAATAAGGTCAGAGTGGAAGGAGGAGTCAAAGAAAGTATTTGACTTTCACTTCCTGTTTCCATTTAGACTGATTCTTTCATTTGTCCCTCAGGACAGAAAAAGAAGGATCAAAGCACAGATGGATGGAAAAACAGGAGAAAAGAAAATTTGGAGATAAAGACTGCAAACAAAAACAGAAGCTCGGTTTCTCTTTGGAATTAAATTCATCCAGTGAGAGTCCACACAGTCTGAGTGATGCCCCAGTAGGACTAATAGTCACATGCACAGTCACAATGGGCTGACATGACTGATGAATAGTTGTGTTTGTGTTTTGGTAAACTTTCATGAAAACACTTTTTAAAGATCAATTCCTCTTTTGTAATTCTTCACACAAAAGATGAAACATTTCATTGGCAGGTAATTATTTTAAATAGCTTTGAGCTGAAGGAGAATTTAATCAATATCACTTTAAGTTTGCTGTAATTTCTTATTGTACAAAACAGCATGAGAAGAAAAACTCTCCGTACGATTTGAAACATCACCGACAGTAACAGCAGCCACGACATGAGACAGCACCGACTCATCATCCTCTCGCTGTGCAGCAGCTTTAACTAATAAATGAATGTCCCCCTGAAATGAATCACCTCACAGGGCGGCCCTGCCTTTTAGGTGTGTGACACCTCCATACATCACTGCTGTGATTAAAACGTGTTCATTAACGGACGCGTTAACGAGCTCCGAGTTTCATAACCGCCTCGTTACCCAGCGAATGAAAGGAACACTCTGAATGTCTGTTTCAGTGTGTGTGTGTGTGTGTGTGTGTGTGTGTTAAAGGGTGAAGAGGTCGTCAGGGTGATAAGACTGCCCCGTGTACACACTGCATCACATATGATCACCTCCACCTGGAGCAGCAGATGGTGGAGCTGGTAGTGACACCCAGCAGAAGGTGAAGTGTCGTGTGCTCTCACCACGAAGCGACACAGACAGGGAAGTGGATATTTAGTGTGAGTGTTTCTTTATTTTCAAAGCTATGAAACAGAAGCTCTTAAAACATCAAAATACAAAAAACATCTTCACGTCCAACTTGTTGAATTTGGCGGCCTGGTCAGAGGCCCAACGCTTAAAAAATACACATGCAGAGACCCGAGTTCAAGTAAGCATGAATAAGTATGAAACGTCTGATTACACTTTCAAAATATAAAATCAACATCCTGCAGATCTTAAAAATTTAAAATTTAATTTTTAAAATTTAACTTTAAAGGAGAAATTCTCCCCTGGAAAAAGTCGCTGTCAGTCAAAGCTGGTGTTCTCTGTAATCAGTAGAAGCAATAATATTTGAAATTGTTGCCATAGCTGTGGAGAAAGTTGTACAAACAGCTCGTGGTTTCGCCCATTCTACATTCCTACAACGCCCAGCGTGCATTGCGCCCCTCCCTCTGAAAGGAACAGCCCAGCGAGAGACGCTGGAGTGAAATACTTCCGTTTCTCTGCAGGCAACGGGTCAGAGCGGTACAGAAAATGAAAAATGACGAGAATATACGGGTGGATCGTCTAAAAAATCTTCAGGTCTACATTTCAAACCTGACGATTTTGAACGAGACATGACATCGGAGGCGGAGTCCTAGATTGAGGATGTGTAGTTAAGCGAGCTCCCTGGCCTCCGCCTGATGAGAGAGAGGTTTTCCAGGGCCCATTGGAGAAGCAGATAGTGTCCTCAAAAGGCACAGAGCGAAATTGCATTTTTCTACCATAATGGCATAAGCTCCCCGTGAGATGATAGGACTGAGGTTGAAAATCTGTCCCTTTAAGACATGCCCTGACATGGCATTTGATGACCTTACCTTACTGATGATATGTTTCAAACTATCATCTTCAGTACATGGAGTTTGCCCAGTTTCATCAGAGCGATTTATGACGTCTCCTGTGGTCCTGACAGATGCTCATACTTGGCCACAACAACAGCAGCTGATTAGAAACTAAACACAAGGTGCAGTAAGTAGCTCTTGATCACAGGTCTATGTGTGCAGGATCCTTTCTGTTATGTTGTCAGACACTTGGAACGGCAATCTGAGCCTGTCAGCGGCAAAACAAGAACCTCGAGTGGATCGATCAAGGATTACGTTGCAGACGCTACAGCCACATGCTTCCACATAGCCGGATGTTGAGAGGACGCTGGCGTGTTTCGTCGCCGCCTCTTAACCAGAGTCAGTTTGTGTTTCACTCTCTGACCTCCTCCACCCCTGTCCTGTACCGGTCATCAGACACGGGCCTGCTCACCATTCCTCACACCCGCCTGCAGACTTTAGGGGAGAGCAGCCCCCACCCTCTGGAACTCCATATTGAGATATGCAACGCAACAACCATTCACTCATTTCAATTACAACCGTTACCCAGCTCACCTTGCTTTCTTTCCTTGTACTTCTGTTTGTTTGTTTGAACTCCCATGTAAAGATGCCTATATAAATCTAAGTTATCATTATCATCATCATCCCACATCGATGAAAACGTTCACGTAAGGAGCAGACAGAAGCATGAATACATTGATCTGTGTTGTACTTCATTGATCTGTTTGCTGAGAGTCTTCTAATGGTGATTAATGGGGGTTTGCTCTGAGACAGAAAACTGTACATGATGAGCACATCAATAGGAAGATAGTTTGCTGCCAGCTAGTGGTCACACAGAGCCACTACACCTTTATTCTTTTTTCTCCCTGTACCTGTGTTCCTGTGCACGTTTCCTGTTGCACAGAAACACATGACACATGAGTGCATGCAAGTGTTCGGTGTTCATAAACAAGTAAATATTCAGCAGATTAAAAAAATTAAGTATACAGACAAATGTGCATACAGGAGGACCGGAGTGCATGTAAGTTCAACTGCACATCATCAACACACACACACACACACACACACACACACTGGAGGTCCAGCCTGCAGTCCTGCAGTCTGTCACAGATGTGCCTGAGCTGTGTGGCCGAAGGCTAAAAAACATTCAGACACTCAGTCTCTCATCTGGCTGAGCAGGAGGGCCTCAAATGGGTCAGCGGCATCAGAGACCCGAACACACACACACACACACTCTCTTTCTCTCTCTCTCTCTCTCTCTCTCTCTCTCTCTCTCACACACACACACACACACACACACACACACACACACACGCAGCCAAATTTGACTATTTTAGGTCACATGTTATGATTTTCTCTTGGCAGGAACCTCAAAAACGTCACGTCAAACTCAGATTTGTCATTTAAATAGTTTAAATATAATACTCGGTCTCAACAGTTTTGAATGAACTAATGAAAAAATTCTCATATTATGTTATTTAAGGAAATAGTGAGTCATAAAAAGGCCTAGCATGAGTGTTAGCGTTAGCAAGCTTAGTTTATTTATGTAAATGTGTCTGAGCGAGCATGTGAATGGATTATGGCGATCTGTCTCTCTGTGTTTGTGTTTATACTTCAGTAAGTGTGGGTGTGTGTGAGTGTGTGTGTGTGTGTGTGAGTGAGGGGTAAATATAGTCGGGCTCAGAGCTTCAGGTCCCTCCAGGCCTTGGCAGCGTCTGCAGACTGAACATCACTCTCGGCGTTTCTCTCACAGGAAGCAGAGAAGAAGAAGAAGAAGAAATGCTGTTTATCAGATGAAATCAAAACATTTCCACTGATGTAAATAAAAACATCAACATCTGTTTATTTTTGCTCTCATGAAATATGAGAAAACATCGATTTGTATATAAGTGACGTATTTTATAGCTGATAAATGTTTCTGCTTTAGCTGTAGCTATGAGTTAGCTTAGCATTTATCGTGCCCATTATGAAGTGCATCAAGTTATGTCACCTCAACATGTATCACTTTTTTATCATTAATTTGAAGTTTCATAAAGTTGATTAATACAGTTAAAGTGGGATTTAAGGTGAGCAGCAATGCATTCATCTTCTGTACTTTGATTATCAGCAGAACACAGGCAGTGTTCGAAATTCCATACTATATACTACATACTACATACTACATACTACGTACTATATACTACATACTACATACTACATACTATATACTACATACTGCATACTATATACTATATACCACAAACAGCATACTACATACTATATACTACATACTGCATACTACATACTATATACTACATACTGCATACTACATACTACTTACTACGTACTATACATTACATACTGCATACTTCATACTACATACTGCATACTGCATACTACATACTATATATTACATACTGCATACTACATACTACGTACTATATACTACATACTATGTACTATATACTACATACTACATGCTATGCACTATATACTATATATTGCATATTACGTACTATATACTGCATAATGCATACTGCAACTACATACTACATACTATGTACTATAAACAATAACAATAAGTAAACTATAACCGCCGCTTCTTTAGCTATAGCGCCCCCTTCTGCTGGAAGGCTGCTGTGACGTTCCAGTGCATTGCATTGTGGGATACAGTAGGTGAGGTAGACTGGTCTGATGCATACTGGAGATTTTTTCTGAATCAGTGGGACACCCGGGTATTTTTTCATACTGAAAAATGTACAATGTTTTTGTACATTGTACATTTTGGCCAAATCAGTACATACTGCTCGTATAGTATGGCATTTTGAACACAGCAACAGCACCCATTAATCAGCATCAGCGCCTATAGAGTCTGATGTCACTCAACATGTTGCATACTAATGTTGGCAAACAGAGCGTGAACTCACTGATGATGTCCTGATGAACAGAAATGTCACTTGAGCATTCAGACACATTCATGTCTTTAATGTAAAGAACAGTTTATTAAACTACCCCGAGGTTGTTACAGATTCATAAACATATTTTAACCTTTATTAAACAAGGAATTTCTAAGTGAAGAAACAACATCTGTTTAACCAAGTCAGCAGCATGGAAACGTTTAAGAAACAACAGACACAAATGACATTACATCAAACAACAAATACGCAGGGCTCAGTTACAGGACGCGCGCATTCATTGGTCAAATGTTCCTTTATGCTGTTATTATTATAATAACCAATGCTTGTAAAATAATCCAGTTCAAGGTGACTCTGCAGCTTATACCAAAACAAGGGATTGACAAGTAATGAGGAATGAAACTCGTTTAAAAACTAATACAAATATAATTTTATAAACATTGTAACCTTATTCCATCACCAAGAAAAATAACTTAGGTTGGCTTTTGTTTGCAATTCTATTATTTAACCAATTATAAGCTTCTGTCACTTAGTTCTCCATCAAACTCCCCAATAATTGGAGAAACACAGGCGTAGCTGTATAAAGATTACTGTGTTTAAGTATTTCACTCCCGAGGTGCAGTGATTAAAGATTCAACAATGTAAAAAAGGTGAAAAAAAAAGCAGGAGTAATGCTGTATAAAAAAAATATAAGATAATGACAAAAAGGAGCAAGAAACATACAACCAATGGCAATACAAGTTAAACAGCTGGAACATCCTCTGTAGGGTAACAGTAGCCACTCCCACCAGGTGTTAGTGTTTACATCCTTTTTTTTAGATCACATTAATATTATCTCAATTTTCATTTACATTTACTTTTAACTGTAACAAATTATTTGTGACTTTTATTAAACCGAAAGATATAATTTGCTGATCACGTGACCATAAATGCGAGTGAGAACGTGCAATTTAACATCCGGAAGTGTCACGCAGCTCACGCTCCCGTTTGTCAAACCAAAGTGAGACGGGGGACGGCGGGGCGAACACGAAGCGCAGCTCGCGCTGGTGAGTAGACATGAAGTTTGTGTAAATATAAGCATACATGGAAATAGGACTCCTACTTGTGCAGCCTGGTGGCGGTGCTGACACGGGGGAAAGGAGGGCGAAAGTGACGTTTAATGATTGATAGCGAGGCTGGAGGAGAGCGGGGGAAGTTTGGAGTGTGTGTATGTTCCTCAGCGTGTGCGTGTGTGTCTGTGTGCGCGCGCTGCCCTGGCTGCTTTGTCACAGCATTTTTAAAGTCAATTAAATTATATTTTATTTGAGTTCAAAAACATATACTTGCACCAACCCAACACACACTTGCATAGGCCTACTAATACACCGGTTTTATGGTTAAATGTTGTTAATGGTGATATTGTAAAAACATTTCTCATGGCCTTTAACATGCAGGTGATGCTTTGATTGTCAAACATTGATTTTTGAGAGACTGTATACTGGATATGCTTTGCACTACTCTTGCTAATACTAAATAATCATTGAACACACTTTGGAAAGGGTGCAGTGTCACTTGTTATGTAACTACGACCCCGTCAGTGCGTCTAATTTCTGCCTGTGGTCTGATCGCTGCCATATTTCACTTTAACAGACAGAGTCGGCCTGAGGCGAGCGCTGCAATCTCCGGCAGCTTATCAAAGTTCAGATCAGATCAGAGCTCCATCAGAAGGATATCTCGCATGCTTTGACTTGGCACTTTGGACTTCTGCATTTGCAGCATCTCACCATCCCTCTCCTATCATCCCATTAAACCGTCGTTCTTGCTGCCTTATCAGCGAGGCGCCAAAGCCCTGTGATGAGATGCACCGGCTCCATAGTGGGAATAATTTAAGAGGCTCCTCGCTGTTGTTTCTGCAGACTTTTCCTACTGTGATACAGTGAAAGGAAGCTGGAAGGATTAGGAGAAAGAGAAAAGCCTGAGCCAGGACATAATGCCTCTTAGAAATCCTCCACGCCCTCTGCAGAGGACTAATTTCCCTCTCCAGCTTAAATCCACTCTCCCTCTGTGTCTTCGTCCCTCTTCCTCCTCCTAACCATCTCTCTATTTCTCCCACGGCGGCCCCCTCTCTTTGCCTTCTTGTCTCCTTGCATCTCTCTCTGTGCTGCTCTTAATGTCAATGCTAAATCGTGTTGACATCTTGTTCATGATGTTTGTTTTCTGTGACTAAGCCGATCTCGTCTGCTGATTTCCTTCATTTCAAATGTCTGTAAAATGTTCTGCTCAGTGAATAGACACGAATTTGTCCTTTGAAACCTTTTTAGAAATGAATCAACAGCTTATCTCTTTAAGAATATAAGCTTTTTGTCCTGGCATCTTATCTAGAATCTAATTAATACAACTTACTACGATAAAAAGTCATATTCTCACGTCTTTAAGAGTTTTAAGGACGTGTTTAGGAAAAACAATCATAACTAGAGGAGGTTCTGCCAACTAATTTCGAAGGTTTAAGCCTCCTCCTCGCCTCTGCCTTCCTTCCCCTCTCTCTTGGCAGCCATTCTGCCGCCTGCTCTTATTGTTCTCTCCGCCCTTCCCCACCTCCCTTCCCTCTCTCCTCTCGCCTCACCTCTCCTTCATCCTCCCTCCTCTCCCCGTCCTCTCCTTCGCTCCACAACAACGATCATAATTGGTGCAGAGACGTACAATACAGTATTGACAGCTCGCGCAGCAGCAACAATAATGCATGCGCTGACACACATTTTTCAAGGACGGCCGGGCCTCACACACAGCGCGACAGCACGCAGGTTACATGTGAGTGTGCTTGTATATGTGACATTCAATAAAGGGAATGAATAGGCTTTTATATTTACCTGTGGGGATTGATGACTGAGGAAAAGTAAAGTCATATTGACTTTCTTTAATGACTCCTGGTCAACAGCAGAGGTGAACAAAGGTCATGAAGAGAGGCAAAGTCTTTACGTTACTTCAGGGCAACATGCTGGCTGTTAATAGCTTCTGTAACCCAACACAATCTTTCTCTACAGCATTTTCTATCAGGACTTGAACACTAGTATGATTTTATGCAAGCTATTTATTCATGAGAATCACAAAGTACAGTCCTTTATGAAGTTTGAACAATGATAGGAGCACATCAAGTTTCTTTTCTTATCCTCATCTGAAGAGATCGCCAGGATTTAAGGGCGTAGGATGTTAGCCAAGGACTCTATAACAGAAGTTTGAAGGAGAACCTACAGCAAGTCAAGTTTTCTTCTAATGTATTTCAACTTTTCAGCTGTAGTTTTTGGTGTCCCAGCAAAATGGGGCACATTAAAACCGGACAAAACATTTCAAATGGTGCCTTTAAAACATGCAAATTGAAAGTCAAATAGGATCCTTTGTCGTGGTGGGGTTATGAATCCTGTAGGAAGTTTGGTGAGAGAGTATTAAAGAGCAGCTCCAGTCATGTTTTAAGACATATAAAATGCTCTGCTTGAAATAATAAATTGTGTCTGATATGTTTAATTACCTTCTAAAAATCCTCCCAAGGCATCTCCTCCTTCTCCCTCCCGCCTCAAACACTCCGTGTCCGGCGCGTTCAAACAAGGCACGTCTCTGCCGTCGTTTAGCGGCAACTTGTTGAAACTTGGCTAGCTTGAAATGTGGTAATTAGTAGCAGTAACGTTAACGTTAGTAGTAAGTAGTGAGTTTGCAAAAATGACGATGACGGTTACAGCTGGCTCTCGCATCGCCAAGTGGTTGCCATAGGTTACACATAATGATATGCATAGCGTCACCCCGTCCGTTAAGGGGATTGGCTCCTTAGGTTTGTGACGTCTCAAACCTGCCAATGTGAAAACGTGTTGTTCAGCCTGTCCTTGGTACACTGCAGGTTAAAAGCAGATAGGCCCAGCCATGGTGATGAGGCTGATGTTGTCCCTGATATGTCACATGAAGAACACCACATGGAGATGGTCAAACACATGTTCACTTGAGGGGGGCTTTAAGAGTGATGAAGTCCTCTGTTTGCAGATGCAGTTTGACCCACTTGTGGGACCAAAGGTCGCTGACATGCTGACAAGTTTTTCACATATACGTAACATTACTTAACTCTACTGATGTTCTTTTTAAGACTCACCAAGTAGTTTTGACTGCAAAGGTTTCACAAAATGTACCAAGTTTGTGTTTCATTGTGTTCCAGGTTTTAACACATTACGTGCTGGCAGGAAATTCAGTGTTTAGAGGTCGTGTTCATTTCACAAACCTCTCAGACTGTGTTGCATCTAAAATGCATCAGCGCCATTCAGCTGTCTCTTTATCTGCACCGCTCTGCAGTGTTAGGCCACTCTACTGGCCTCAGTCTGTTAACATTGTGACCTTTAACCAGACTCAGTCCATTCAGCATCCTTGCGTAAACGAAGAACATAAAATACCTGAGAGCAAAGTTATTTTGAAGGGCGGGTCTTTTAGTACTCTGCGCTGAATGTCAGTGTAACTTTGAATGTGGTATTTTCTCTTACCGTTACATTTACTTCTGAAAAGATGGAAGAGAAGATCGGATCAGCTTTATTGATTCCCCACAAGGAAACTCAAAGTTTCTTGGACACCATCATTCTCTGAAAAAATACATTAAAGTCCGAGTCGCTGGTTTTTCATTTGCTTTCATATCAAGAGCCACACGATTAACGTAAGTACCATGGTCTAGCTAACAGCTGTCACATCTCTCTTGTGTGTATTAGAGCATCTGAAGCTGATTGAAGTCTAATATATTGGTTTATAGAGTGTGCCAAACACATGCATGTACACCTGGTGTATTCTGCACCATTGCACCACAGCCCCCTCCTCCTGCCGTCTTATCACTTATCTCTCCATCCCCCTTTTCTTCAGTATTTCCTGACTGGCCTTTGAAGATGCTGACCTTCCTGTTTGAGACTGTTGAAGCAGCAAAATCACTCTTTTTCTACTTCAGTCAACCTGCCTGTCATCCCTCCCTCCCTTCATCCTCTCTCAGCTCACTTCTCTTTTACTTGCCAGTTCATAAAGTCCAGTGAACACACACATGTGCATTTCATAAGCAGACTGTTTCAGTGTGAAGTTCACAAAGGTAAATCAGTCTGGAAGTTATGAACAGACGCGCCAATACACACACATTTGGCTTGATCCAATTAATGACGTACCTACTTACTTAGGTGAAATGATAATCTTACGAAGAGACACTGAGACAGAGAGACAACACCGAGTTTATCAATAATGCGTTTCCTCTCTGGTCGACACAGGGCGCTAAAATACAACTCCTGCATGACTTAAGTCTCAGTTTGATGCAAAACTTGTACATGAGCTTTAATGCAGCACGGAATAAACTGAAAGCGTTGTGCTGTTAATGTAAATGTGGACGTACAATGAAAACAATTGTTCCTAAAATTAATTAATAATTGTGATTATCCATCCATCCATCCATTGTCTGACGCTTATCCGGGGCCGGGCAACATCTCTCCCCAGCAACATTTTCCAGTTCCTCCTGGGGGTTTCCGAGGCGTTCCCAGGCCAGACGGGATATATAATCCCTCCAAAGAGCTCTGGGTCTGCCCCAGGGTCTCCTCCCAGTTGGACGTGCCCGGAAAACCTCCAAAGGTGAGGCATCCTAACTAGATGCCCAAACCACCTCAACAGGCCCCTTTCGATGCGAAGGAGAAGCGGCTCTACTCCGAGCTCCCCCCGGATCTCCGAGCTCCTTACCCTCTCTCTTAGGCTGAGCCCAGACTCCCTCCGAAGGAAACTCATTTCGGCCGCTTGTATCCAAGATCTCATTCTTTCGGTCACTACCCAAAGCTCGTGACCACAGGTGAGGGTTGGAACGTAAACGGACAGCTTTGCCTTCAGGCTCAGCTCCCTCTTCACCACAACAGTCCGGTACAACGGCTGCATTACTGCTGATGCTGCACCGATCCGACTGTCAATCTCACAATCCATTTTACCCTCGCTCGTGAACAAGACCTCGAGATATAATAATTGTGATCAATAATCGTGATGATCATTTTGGCCTTAATCGTGCAGCCCTAGTGTAGCCACCATGTGCATACTGTTTATTAGAAGTAGCTCCAATGGCTAATATAGTACAGTCATCACTTCTGCTGCCCTCATCTCCACCATTGTTTACGTCTTTGTAAAATAATTACTGGGAATCATGGTAAACTTGCCGTTCCGGGATGGATTATGTGTAGCAGCAGTGACTCAAAGGGCTGGGTTACCAGTTTCAGAGAGGGTAAACATGTTGGTCTCAAAGTTTTTCAAAGCTGCGTTTTGATGCGTCTCCTGTGAGAGAACAGAGGAACAGGCGTGTAGATATGTTTCCTGTGTTTGACTATCTCTCAGTCTTTTTCTGCATTTTATTCCAGTCCATGTTTGTCTGTCAGTCAGCCTCAATCTCGTCTAATGAAGACAATTAATTTCTCTGTTAGTATTCGACTCGTGTTTTCATCTCTGTGTTTTGTTGAACATTTGCTCCCTCCGTTCCCGCTGCTCTTCTCTCCGCTCCGACTGCTCCTCATCAGCCTCGTCTCGTCCTCGCATAACCCCTCCTCTCCTTTCTTCATCTGTATTTAATTGTCTTCTCTCTGCTTCCCTCCTTATTTCTTTTCAACGTCCTTCTTGCTTCTCCCGCTCCCTCTCAACTCTTTGTTTACATCTTTCTTTCCCATCATTTCCTCCTCCCTGTCCTTCCCTCCTTCCTCTCCCTAATAACAACACCACCTCGTTCGCTCGCTGTCAGACCTCTCCCCTGATTTCATAATCTCTCCCTCGCTGGTTCGCTCCCTCCATCCTTCTCCTCTTCCTCCCCGTGTTCTCCTCCTGGTGGAATTTCTCTGAAGTGGTTGTTGTCACAGCAACAGATAATGGCTCTGAAAGTGTTCACAACAAGCCTTCATGAAGCCGAAGTGGTCGTTTCCAACCAGGTTTACTACTGCGAAACAATATACTGTTCTTCTTCTACATAGTGTGCATGCAGCATCAGAAAAATGGAGATATAAATACATAGATTAAAAACAGAGAGAGGAATATTAAAAATGACAACAATGTTTTTTTCTCTTGTAGCTGTGACTTAATACTGCTGTTGAAATAATTTAAGCTACGTTACATGTGAAACTCAACAAAGTTAAGTTTGGCTCCTTCAACAACAAGACGACACCCACTGGTTCATCGACTCAACTTTGGAGCCTCCAGTTTGACTGTTTGGTCATCAACATCTTCGTTTTTGGAGCCGGAGGTGACCATACTTTGGAGAGAGAGTTTATATCTTAGTTTGGCATCCCCTGCTCTATTTACACCAAATGGGACCATAATGTTTAACTGAAGACGACTTAAACCAGGTATTAAGACTATAAACTGATTAAATAAATGTTGAATGAGGTAATAAATCAAGTGAGAAGTAGTGTAATCTTACAGGCTTCAATACAAGTGGACTTTTTTTCAGCAGCCAGTGAAGTCGCCCCCTGCTGGCCTTTAGGAAGAATGCAGGTTAAAGCATTTTTGCGTTTAATTTAAAGCTTCTGTGAGGAGTTTTTATTTGGTTCTCAAACAGAGAAGTTTATTCTGATCACTCTATATGTCCCACAAAAGCAAACCAGACCATCAGCGACAAGATTGATTATTTCTATATAGTTATTTTAATGCCTGAAACAGTTGGCGGGGGGCAAGGTGTCAGACGAAGCAATTAACTGCATGCTGTCTTTGTTTACATTTTGCACAACACAAATTTAGAGTGAGTGATACGACAGGTAAAGAAACCAGGATGAGATTTTATGTTAAAAAAACACCACTTAAGCATGTACAGGACTAAACCAGCAAAGAGATGAGAGGTACGGCTTTGTCCACAGGGGGCGCCAAAATCAACACAAACCAAAAGTTCCTCAGAGAAGCTTTAGCTTTGAAATAAAGAGGCTAAATCCACATCTTCTATAGGGTATGTGCTTGGAGCAAAGAGACATGCTAACTTGACACTTGTTAGCAAGTGCGTACAGATTCTGTAGGCACAGAGAACGATATCCGTCTTTAGGAGTTAGTTGTTTTCGCAAGTTGAATGTGAGCACATTCACTCCCCTTTTATCCCAGCCGTCTTTTCTCCACCAGTGTGTCGCTTACATGCTCTACCTCCCTGTAAAGCATGGTCACTTTTCAGATTCATATTTATATTATAGATTTACAACAGTTGAGGTTATCATTTATGATTGTTGGTGGAATTCATGGGTGTATTATATTCCTTTCTTCTGGGTTATTATTCCTGTGTATTTATTTTCTCCTGTGCTGTATTCACTTTGATAACCTGCTGCAGTTACATCACGATTTCCCAGCCAGGCAGCCATGTTGTCTGTCTGCTGTTTGGTGAGGGCAAGAACCACAAAGTTGACTCCTCTGAGCTTCTTACCTGACAACAGTTGCCAGCTGCTCCTAAAAATGGGGTTCATAAAAGAGAGTGAAAGTGCTATAAAACACAAACCAGTTGCTTAGTTGTTTAATATTTATTTGGTTTGTTACCAGGGCTGCACGTTGGCGCTGTTGCCTCACAGCTAGAAGGTCACTGGTTCAAACCCCGGTTTGGGTAAAGTGGGCCTTTCTGTGCGGAGTTTGCATGTTCTCCCCGTGCATCCGTGGGTCTCGGGCTTCCTCCCACAAATTGCCCTTAGGTGTGGGTGTGAGTGCATCTGTCTCTATGTGTCGGCCCTGTGATCGACTGGCGATCCAGGTTGTTCCCCGCCTTTCACCCAATGACAGCTGGGATAGGCTCCAGCCCCCCCGCGACCCTGAACAGGATAAGCGGTATAGATGATGGATGGATGGTTTGTTACCAACAGTCACTTAATTTAGTGTTAATATTAATGCAAATATCAGGAGAGCTTCACTTATCTGTTGGAGCCATGTTCCATCCACATTCAGAATTTTGTTGTATTGGGTTTTTGCTTTCTTGACTATTGAATTCTTATCAGTGTTGCTTCCTGCATCAATTTAACAAACCCAATCCAAGCCTTATAATCTTTTTTCACAGGCATTCTGGGAAATGTATGCATTCTAACAGATGTAAAGCTATTCAAACCTGGATGGTATCACATAAGCATTTTCTCATTTTCCCAGCATGCAGGCTATCACACAGGTGCGCACAAACATGAAAGTGTGAGCATTCACCAATAAATGTACACATGTCGATCACACACACATGCATGAACCAATGAATATGTTAACACAAACAATCTTGAGATTTTGCAGCTTCCGATATTAAAAACTCTGCACGTGTCGCGTCTGGTTTTCGGGTGTTTGTGTGCATGTAGCTGAATGTGACATGTAGCAGAGTGACATCCATGTACTGAGGCTCAAACTGCAGCACAAAATGGTCCAGAAGTGTCGGCGACGCCTTAACTCATGTGTTGATTAAATAATTCATGTCAATAATTCCACGCAGAGTGTGTGCTTTGTGCTGGTTTTCTCCTTCTCTGTGTGTTTGCGATGACTCCATGTTCCACAGATGAAGCAGCTACCTGCCCCTCATTATCACACCACCAGTGCCTGCCGTCCTTCAGTGCAGAAATCCCCCATTTCTGTGCTTTTGCTCACATGTGGAGATCAATGTACAGCAGGCTATAAATAGCACCGCTCTTGCATTGGATTTCCCTGGCAGCGAGCTAAAAATAGAGCGAGAGGCGAGGAATGTGGGGGCGAGAGGGACCCCAAAGGAATAAGACAAACACAGAAGGATAAAGGAGGAGAAGGAGGAGGATCTATACGGACTCTGCTGGCTGTACTTGCTATGCAGCTTTTGTTTAACCCTTTCCCTCCCTGCACATTTTGCTGTGATTACATTTCTGTTTGCAGGGTGTTTTGTCTTTTCTAAATTAGCTTAATTTTATAATATCCACATCGTATTATTTTCTTCCCCACAAAGCCCTTTACAAAAGGGATGTGAAACTGAGCTGTTTAACCCAAACAGAGTTACACTCGAGGCTCAGCGCCCACTTATCCCTTCAGCACATTTGTGCCCAGGGAGTTTTACTTCCGTTACTCCTCAGTGGAGCTCTTAAAGCATGCCTCCGGCTGAAGTAGTGGGTTTCTGTGTCCACTGGGACGATTTTACGAGCTGTGCTAAGCAGCAGTTTGTGTTCAGTGGTGATCGAGCCCTTGCTGCTGCAGGGAGGCTCCCTGCCTGCCAGCTTCATGTTAAACATCTGAACATCACGTTTACTACTCAGGAGAGGTGGAAGGAATCAGCGTTGATTTGGACGTTGAGGTTGAGATTCAAGCTGTTGCAACTTCATTTTATCGCATGAAACATGTTTAAACCCCGAAGATGTTTTAGTTTGCAATCGTACAAAGCCGAGAAAAACAGCACGGCTGAGAAGTTTTACCCTGATGTTATTATTTTATTGATTGGCAAAATAATTCAACATTTGGTTTCATCAGAGAAAGTCTGTTCTCACTCCCGAGTTGTCAAAATTTTACAGCGTGGTAAATATTTGATTACTTTATTTTCAAGGTCTAACAGAACGGCTCATATTTACTGTGGTTGCCTTCACATGCAAAACACTCAGCGGTAACCTAGCTCATCATTTTTGGGCCTCTGACTAAGCTGCTGTTTTTGACGAGTTGGTCGTCACGATGCTGAGATATTGTTATACACACATGGGAGCTGCCAGTCCAACAGTGATTTGTTACAAAAGGCAGTCATTGTGTCATTGTTTTGTCCTCGACCTGCATGATTTTTTTCGATTCACAGAATGCCTTTTGTCAACCTGTAAAGAACGAGTCGATCAAGACAGGTTACTGTGGGCGAGCTGATGTGTGAGCTTCTCCAGTCAGAGTGAGGTTGTAGTTTTTAGAGTGCTGGAGGAGCATTGGGTCCAGGTGCTGCAAGTTGCACTGAGTAGAATTATCTACAAACCACGCAGCCCGAGCCAACCAGGTGCAGCCAAGCAGGGCAGGGAGACTCCTAACTTGACCGAGGAGATCAGAAAAGCAAACGGTTGTGTGGGTAGAAACCAGTTCTTCAGATGCTGACATGTCAGTTACCGAGCTCAAGTAACATTTCCGATCATATTGGATTGGATCAATGAATTGAACTCTACCCTTTGTATAATCATTGATTATTGCCCTGTCTTTTTAAAATGGACTTCTGCCTTTCTGAGGGGATAATAGTATTGATTCAGTGATATTTACTGTTGCCCTCAGCAGAACGTTTTTCTTTGACGGTACAATTGAAGCCTAAGGGAAGTAAAACTGTCGCATTTCACACCAACAGTGACGTCTTCCATTCGAGTACTATGTGAGCTGCAGTCTTAGTTTCACAACTGCTCCAAATCTAAGTGTGATGGCTGCATCAGTAGTTATTTTTTCCCTGATCTGAGCAGCGGCAGAAGGCAATTTGACTCAGGACCAGTTGGTCTGAGTCGGGAATAACCAGCTAAATAGGCCATGTGCTCCCTCGCTATTACTATGTTTGTGATTATGAGTCATATATTACTGCATGAGAAGCAGGAGGCTCCTTAACCCTGATTTTACTGTAAAGCACGACAGAAAACCCTTAAATTTAACAGACTGTAATCCATTGAGTTTTACATTATTTAAAACTCTATTTGTTCAGAGCAGCTTTTAATGACAGGAGAAGCTAGATTTAGGTCACTTCAGGCGATGTGTAACAGATGTGATTGTCAAGTAAACATCAAGTGTTTATTTAGCACATTAAATTATTAAGAGTTTTGAGAGTCACAGAAAGGGAACAATGTAAAACAATCTCTAATTATTTTTAAATTTAATAGCTCCGAAATAGCAGAAGTTCCCAAGAATGTTTGTTTAGCCTGGCAAAGTCTTTTAGCAAGTTGACATATACGTTCCTAAGGTGATCAATGCAAGACTTAAAAACACAGAGAATCATCCAGTTATATTGAATGCTGCAGCAGAGTGTCATCAGCATACTGGAGATACAGGATTCTGTTTTCTATATAAAAAAAAAAGAACCCAGTGTTAAATGATAATTAAATAGGACCTAGCATGGAACCTTGTGGAACTCCACAGAAGAATAATGATCAATGTTAGCACAGACTTGTATTTGTTGTTGGCCAGTAAACAGAATAGGATTATGGACCTTCAGAGAGTTTCATTATTACCAGAGTCTTAAGATACCAACAAATCAAATCATTGGTCAAATGTAACATATAGCTAGAGCTCTGTATATGATGAAGCCATCTTCCCTCCAGCTCACTCACTTTTTCAGCCCTGGATAAGAAGGTTTAGAGTCCCCCCCTGGAAGCAAGACTTATAACAGCAGATGCCTCATGCTGTAACGCTGAAGGATGAGAGCCCACCTGAAGTGGGGACGACCTACTTTGAGGCCGAACTAATAGTTTCTTCTGTTCCATTGGAATGTGGGCGAAAATGTAGGCCAGTGGCTGTGAAGTGTCAACATATATGAAGGATGTGATAACCATTGACTCTGTACCCTATAGAGACCACATGGCACATGTCAGCTCACATCAGGCTCTCGTCGCACTTGAAAGGATGATAATATCCAGGCAGTGGCATGCAGTGTTTTTTACTATGATATGAATCTTTCCTCATGGCTGTTCCCATTGCATAACTGGCTTCCATTTCAACTGGATGCAGGGGTCCTCCAACAGCAACGATTGATATCTTAGTCCTGAAAGAGATGTTCTTCAGTTTAGCAACATATATGGACGACAGCTCATCTCTGTTGATCAAATCTTTAACCTACCACAGTTTCCATTGCTTACAATAGTTTGTTGATTAATGGTCTGTTTTGTGGACATCCTATTTAACTCTCTGGAGGTCGATCATCTTTTGCCACTGATTGCCCGACAAAGACAAAGCCAATGCCAAGATTAATAATTTTTCTACTGTGGCGTCCCACAAGGTTCCCTTTTAGGTCCTATTTAATTTTCATTAAACCCAGAGCAGAATCACTGTTATGCCGATGATACTCTGTTGTACACTGAAACTGGATTCTCTCCTGGTGTTTTAAGTGTTCTGTTGATCACCTTTAGGAACTTATTTGTCAATCACTGATTCTGCGAAAACTGTTGACTCGAATGAAGCCAACCAATTCACCCAGTGTCATTCACCTGTCCTTATTTAGTTCACAACTATTCATTGGGTTGGCTACATTTTGTTAGCAGGTTGGTTAGTGAGTAAAACAGCCATCCTGATCGAGTCCCTACTTTCATGGTTCCTCCAATTCCAAAGGAGTGCATTACCTTTGAACTTTGAGCGGAAACTGTAACTGAAAATGAAAATAACATCCTGTAACTGAGTCGGTATGACGTTGCTTCGGTGGAGTATGATTAATATTCTGTTCTGTAATCAGTTTTAGCTCAGGATGTTGCAACAACAAACAAACCAGCTAATGTCTTTATCTGGATGCAAACAGCGTGTGTTTGTGTGTCTGTCGGTGTGTTTGAAGTTAGTGTTGGCAGGTGGGATGAATTCCCTTGTTACAAACACATGTGCCCATGCATTTACCCACACACACACATACAGACACACAACGAGTGATTCTCAGGGCAACACAGCCTACTGTATCAGTCTGTGGGTCGCCAGGGGCTGATGGGGCCACTCAACCATGAAAGAGGGTATGGAGGCATAACAGACGAGCACACAAACACACTCGCACATAATATCACATGCAAGAGCACAGGGAGACACACGCACAATTCTTGTTTTCTTGCACAGACAAATATGTGACATCCTGTTATCTCTATTTCTATTTCTCTCCAGTCCGGTCTCGAACAAAATGTAATTTATATTCAACTAATTTGCAGCAGAAAATGGGATATGCCGCCGGTATCACGTTTTTTATAAACACGTTTAGGAAAAGTTGAATTACCTGGCAAGTCACAAAAATATTCAAATTGATAATTTGTTTTCCACCATTACAGCATTAATCAACTTTTTTATGGTGATGTGTAATACAGTAAAAAGTCAGCATTGACTTGATTGCAGAAAATCCCAGTCTGTCCCATTAGTGCTTTTGTTGCCTAAACCAAACCATAGACAGGAGTGTGGCTGAGAACTCTGGACTCTGTTATGGCTATCAGAAATGCCAACCAGCCCGTTACTGCTTCTACACGGTACATCAGAAATGGCTTCATTGGCCAGATACGTGTACACATACAAGGAATTTGAGCCTGTTTGTTCTTTGCTCTCCGTGTAACAAACCTATGTTTAAGACAAGGACAACAAGCTTTACAAGGCAAACCTTAACGGGAAACTGCGATTACTATTTACAGGCCGATATGTTAGGGGTTGCAGAGTCTGTGATAATCGACATATTGCAGGACAATCATATAATGATGCATCACAATATCTGATTATCTTCTTTGGCCCATTCATTTCCCTTCATGTTACCCTCATTCACATTATAAGCACCACCGGAGGGGGGGCAAAATCGCAGGGAAATCTTTTTAGAGTGTCGTATATTTGTAAGTTAAGATATCGATATTTGGCGACAGCTTAAAGATAATTGTATCGCACGAGTCAGGACGACGATATATTGCTGTATCGATGTTTTTTAATATATGCAGTTTTTAATTCATCTTTGAAAAGTTTATATACGTACAAACTGTGCAAAGAAAACACCACTTATGTCAGTGGTGGCTTAAACTCCTGTATATGAATATCTCGTAGACAACTGAAGCGTAGCGGTTACGTTTAGGCACTTCGGAGAACATGAGCGATGATGGGGTCAGGCTGTCGCTTTGGTTAAACACGGGCAAACTAAACGCTGACGTTTGATCTTTTTCCATTATATAACCAGTTGTTGGCCCATTCCTAAGCTGGAGATGTACGTGCGGCAACGTACACACAAAAACTGTCGCAGTGATCTCAGAATTAACATCATAGTAACGTTCTTGAGTAGTTTTGCACGGCCTGAGCTCTGTGGTATGCCCTCTAACGGTTTCCACCAGTAACACATGTAGTGACAAGTATGTGAACAATTACATTCACGACGTAGACAGTTGTGTACACGAACACGGTTAAAAAGCAAGTATATCTCTGTTCTTACTCTCTTGGTGTCCATGTTGCAGTTGGTCAGTGGCCCGATGCTTCAACATGTGATCCTGTAGGTTCCCCGCTGATTGTTTTGAAGTGAAGTTGAAGTCAGGTAAAGTCGTATGAGGACTGTGGAGGTGGTTGGTGGTTGTGGGAGATACACCAAACATTTCCCGACACCGTGTCAAGTTTTCATTGTAGTGGCTCCATTCAGAAATAAGACTGTCAGATCAACCCATGTGACTCTGTTTCATTCTTGTAGCTCATTTCTGGATGTTTATTCTCTGCTGTCAATCAATTATTCCAGTTATTATGATGAATAAATGGATGCTCAGTCATTCTGCAGAGACGTGTTTGGATGTTTTGTCCATTAACGAGTTACACAAAGCTAATTGTTGCTGTATGTTTGAATCAGTCATGCTGTCAGCTCGCATGATGTGTCCTCAATTCAAGCCGGCACGCTCTTATGCCATGCTGTCTGCGTGCGTGTGCGCGCGTGTCTTCTTCTCCCTCCAGCCTACATCACTGTAACCCCCCCTCCTCCCCTCCTCTCCTTCTCTCTCCCTCACACACACACACACACACACCAGTCCCACCTCCCTATACCCAAACTATAGCGAAGCTCATTCAACGGATTCTCCGCAGTGCTGAAGGAGCGGAGTGAAGTCAAGAAGGAGAAGGAGGAGGAGTGAGAGAGAGGGGGAGAAAAGAGAGGAGAAGAGGGGGATACAAGAAAAAGCGAGACAGTGTAGCGAGTGCAGGAGAGGGAGGCAGAGAGAGAGAGAGAGAGAGAGAGAGGGAGTAAGATAAGGGCAGAACTGCAAATTTGGTGCCCAGGCTCGCCAGTGCGCACAGATCTCTCGTCGGCTGCACCGTCCGAGCAGCTCTCCGCTCTGCAGGGTGAGTAAAGCTTCTGCTGCCTTCATTCCAACTGCGCCTTCCCCAAAATCTTCATCATCACCTCACCTCACTCCATCTTCCCCCCTTCTTCTCCCATCTGTTTCAGAGCGGCTCGCACTCTTTGGGGCTTGTTGAGGCGAGCTCCGCTTTTTTGGCTGCATGCGCACGTCAAGACTTCAGTTTCGGCACTGAAATGCTGCTCATGCACGTGACTGTGTGTGAAATAGTCTCTATGATTTTACCAGCTTTAAAAAAAAAGAGCGGTTGTTGTGTAAGAGAGGAGCCTCAAGTCTTTTGCTCACCTCCGTTTGAGGAGAGAGGAGAAGAGGTGTGCGCTGTTTCCCTGACAGCCGCTGATGAGTGTGTCTGCGCGGCTGTTTCCCGGCCTGTCAGCGGAGGAATGTGCTGTACGCTGATTAGTGTGGCGCATTTGGAATAAGGACTGTACAGTCAATACAGAGTCTGGAGAGCAGCGCGGTGAAGCTGCTTCGCTCCCAGCGGCGCGTGGAGGAGAGAGAGAGGGAGGGAGGGAGAGGGTGGGTGTCGGTGGTGGGTTGGGGGAAAGCAAAGTGTGTGTGGATGATGTGATTGTGTCACTATGGTACCTGTGTGTGTGCGCGTAGAGAGAGGAGAGAGCAGGAGGGAGGCAAACGTGTGTGAGGGTGAGACGTGTGCATATTTGTGTGTGTGTGTGTGTGCGTGTGTTTGTGTGTGTGTGTGCGTGCTCTAAAAAACTCTTGGCTCCTTCTCGGGGAACCCATCCTGTGTTACTGTTCCAGCAGACTGCAGCACTTCTTATTGGGTCCACCTCGCTGTGTCTCTCCTCTCCTTACATACATATGCATATTGTGTGTGTGTGTGTGTGTGTGTGTTATAGAGAAGAAATAGGATTCAGTGCAGAAAGGGAAGAGAGGAGGGGAAGCTTTCTTTCAGTCGCATTCTGGTCATTAAGGTGAATATTTCTCGGATATTTTCCTCCTAGGAACCAAAAAACAACAACAAAACGAGCCATTTTTTCCACTGTAATATGTTTTTATTGATAAAATAGATCTTACAAAGACAAAACACATTTTTAATGTGTCTGTAAATCCAGCTTTCACTATAAATTAAGTGCAGATTTTCAGAAAATCAGTGAAACCCAAATGGAAATCCCCGGCTGTTAAATACATATTGATCAAGATAAGCAGTAGGTGGCGTAAATGCTCCAGTCAGAAAATATAACTTATCTACATGTCTGCATTTTAATACCCATAATTCCTTACCATCAAGCATGTGGAAAAAGATGAAATGAGTCACAACTCATGTGAAATGCAGTGTGCAAGAAATACCTGATGTCCTGCATAACATCACACTTTGCTGTATGCAAAGCAGCATGCCTTTTTTGGCCATTCTTACCCACAATCCTCTGCACGGCTGTAGATACATCACATTCAGAGAGGGAGCACAGACGGATGACATCACAATGACGGACAGCAGACCAAAGATGAGCTAGAAAGATTAAGGCACAGTGTCGTGACAAAGTGGTGTGTAATTGTTTGCATGCTGCCTGCAGAGCTGTTACTCTGTAAGCTGTTACTCTTCAAGCTCGTACTCTTCAATACACATACCACTCTTCTTCTCTGAAGTGTACTTTTGTCGTTTATAAAATTTTCAGATTTTGGGTGTGAATTTTCAGCACTAAATTTGAAAATGTTCACAAAAGGAGTGGATGGGAACAGTTCAAGGTGGAGATTGTTTACCAGTTACAGAGTTGGTCGTGGGGAAGCGTTAAATAGTGTGCATTTACTACAGTGGGATTATCTCTTGTGCAGACCTGCATGCAGTTATAACAGCCGGTTGTTTTGGAACATTTGGGACTTCCATTCATTCTTGAGAAAGGTTTGAAACTCGGCTGCCTCAGAGGAAGACTCTGCTCGAGTTGCCTGGGATGAAGGGCGCTGGTAGTCGGGCATTCTTTGTGCTGTGTTTGGAATACACTGCAGAACAAGTTACCAACAGGTACGGTGATCGGAGCCGAACATAGACTGCAAATCGGCGATCCATTGGGAAAGCTTTGCATTATGGCCACTTTTACTTCACTGCAAAGATATATATGTGTCGTCCATTTAAAACTGTCAAATATAGACATCTACAATGTAGGAAAATGTGCTTTTAATTTAATATATCAGTTCATTTCTAAAGCCTGTGTGGAGTATTGATGAGTTAATGCAGCCTGAGCGCCCTGTGCAGTGTGTTAGAAGGTCAGGAGGTCAGGTTTAATGTCCAAACACTCAGTTCTCGACAGAGATGTATACACATCTGACAGCTCGTGTAAGACGTGTCATCGTGCTCGGTTGTCCTGCAGCTCTCCGAGGTGACGGGAGACGGATCGCTCTCTAACTTCAGCTGTTTAAACGGCTGATTGATGGTGTGAGTCACCAACAATGGCAGGGTCACTGCTTTGTTTCCCATCAGGGTAACTCCACGTACAGTAAAGTCCTTCGGTTACATTTGTCAGGCAGAGAGACGGAGACGCATATCTGCACCGCCTACCAATTTCTAATGATGGAGAGGAGTAAGAGGACCGGCTGGTTATATTCGCTCTTTGTACTAATGCCTTTGAAAATATACGCTGACACGCTAAGTTCTGCACAGCAGGGTTCTGTGCAGGATGTTCAGCCATCCAGCATGTCGGACGGTCACCTGGTGTAGTCTAAAGACCAGTAAAGTCTGCTTGAGGTGGTGGTCAGAGCTCATGGACAGAGGTTCGAGTCTCTTTAAAGAAAAGAACTCACAGCAGGGTGTTTGTCCTAAATGTCCACACGTACACGGGTACGAAACTCCATTTCCACGGAGACGTGTAGACGGGGTAAACGGCGTTCTTGGCTTTTGTGCGCCGTTATCTTCTCTGTGAGGCGTCACAAAAGAGGCGACATTCCTTGCAAAATGACAGACGTGACAAAAGTTTACACACATATGTACAGTTACTCGTCCCCCTTCCTCGATGCACCATTGCAGCCTGCCAGGTTGTCTTCAGGCAATCAATTTTTTCAGACTTTTGATTGGCCGCGATTTTCTTTTTCTTCTTTGCATGACCGGGTTATATCGCCGCCTGTTGGTAAGAGAAGGGTTAAAATGCAGACCTCTTTCCTCAGGCACCTAGTTCTGTGAGCCAATGGGGATTGAGCATTGGGCACATGCGACCCCAATGCTCAAGCATCTAGTTCTAGGTACCTGAGCAGAGAGGTCTGAGGTACCTGAGCAGAGAGGTCTCTGGGTGCGACCAGGCTAATGGCTGGACAAAAGTGGGATGACCTAAACGAGCTAATATAAATATATTTATCTTCACAACTGAAAGAGAGCTCAACGTCAAGATAAAAAAAAAAAAAAGTACCACAAAACCAGGTGGAAGCCAGGGGAGAGAGAGAGGGACCGCCACCAGGGAGAGGCCTGCCAGCAGAGGGTTGTCACAGTGCCTTGAAACAGACGCTGAACAGACGCTACCTTCTGCATCTGTACCGTACACGAAAGACGGGGTGTGACGAAGCATCGGTATTTGACAACCTTGCATTAGAATGCATTACAGCCACATTAAAATGTAAGATGTAAGATGCAAACGGTTATAAGAAGATACATTGGAGGGAAGGGTGTGTTCACTGGTTTGTAATTACCAAACAAGTTGGACACGAGCATCAGATTTAAAGCTAAACAAAAGTCAATATTTGCCTTCATGAAACCGATTCAGCGATCGGGTGAAAAACTGCACAAGAGGAAACAAAGCTGTTTTTTTTGCAGATGTTTTCTCTCCTCGCAGCAGCACTGGTGTATTTTCAGTGTTTGAATTATGCACAGTTAAGGTCCGTTCCCCCTCCGGCTGAAGCCAAATTTGACCTCAGATTACACAACATTCAAACTGAGCGAAGGTGAATGAAATGTGTGTGGCCGCGTGGGGGAGGGTTTTTTATGAATACTGCTCTGCACATGCCAGACTTGGTGCATGTGTGTGACGTAAACTACGTGTGTGTGGCACAAGGACTTTCCTCTATTTCTGGGCCAAGGTCTTTCCCTGTGAGCTCCCTCTCCTCTGTTACTCCTCTGTTTCTCTGCTTATCTCTCCCTCTATTTAATCTACCTCTGCTCGGCACATTAACACACAGTCTCCTGCAGGCCTTGCTTCATTTTCTCCAGTGTGTGTGTGTGTGTGTGTTTTCCTACCCAGCGCATAAGCTAATTATCTTTATCAGTCCAGCAGCCGCTCTGCAGACTACAGGACGAGGGTTTGTTTCCCAAAGCTTTCATCGTCTTAAGTACCGCTTTGAGAACTGAGAGTCTTCCTGCAGCATCTCCAGACGTGAACGCGACTCAGAAATGTTCGTAGAAACGTCTCGTCTGGAGCGTTTTGATGCTATATTTACACATAAGTTGGAATTTTAGAGACAAATTGACTTCTTCCCATCCCCGTTCCCTCCTTTTTCCTTCTATTTATTCCGACCATTCATCATCTCTTGCTCATCTCCTCTCCTCTGTTCTTTTAGTCTTCCGATCTTTAAATATCCACCTCTCTTTCTGCCAGTTGGCACGAGCCTCTCACTGCTGACAGAGGGACATATTGCCTTCTCAACAGAAAACAACGCTAGCAAGCTAACCTGGGAACGCCATCTGTGGAGCCCCACCCGGCACCATGGGACATGTAGTTTCATGGAGCTCAGCAGTTGCTCTGCCCTGCTTCGTATTGACCCGTCCTTTCTGCACAGTCTTTCATCTCTGTTTCATCTCATCCCTTTTTTTTTTTTATTTCCCTGCCACTTCCAAACCGTGGGAGCCAAAATTTCAGTCCTCTCGGGGTCGGGCTGTTGCAGCTAGAAGTTCCCTTGAAGTCTCAGGCAGTGTGCTCAAATACCCATGCATATTTACAGAATGTCAGGGTGTTTGTTTTATGAAGTTTTGGCTTCTTCTGAGCAGGGCTGCAGCCAAGACAGGAGAGGTACTGACTCCAAATTCACTCAGCGCATGACCTTTCCTCTAAGAGAGTTGTGACCAGCCAACTAACACCGTTTGATAGACTAACTTCTGTCTTTCAATGGTTTAAATGGTGTTTTAAACCTGTTTTGCTCAACCAGCTGTGCAATTCTGGAGCCGAGTTGTTTGTGTGTTTTTACTTACTGTGTTAGCAGCTGTGACGATTATGTTAATAAACTTTTTAGCGGGACTTGTCCCTCTTATAAAACCAGTAAAACTTGGCTTCAGGTCATTCATAAAGGACTAAATAAGAAACAAAACAAACAACCCGACACCTGTGGGAGTTTTTAAATTAAAAGAGGGTGAACAAAGAACCAAACTTGGTTTCTTATTTAAATGTCACTTAAGTCGATTGTTGCACACTTTTTCAACTGAGCTCCACCAACCTCAAACTGGTCCAAAGTGCTCATAGGAGACAAACGAAAGGCTGAGTAGGATCACATCACTTGAATTTACAAGGTGGATTTAAAAGTAAGTTTTGGAGGCCTATTAAGTGATAATCTCAAAGATTTTCATGTAAATCTGTTGAGTCTCTATCTATCGCTTAATGAGGTAACACAATGGTGATTGAGCCTATGCCCCACTGATGAAAGCCTTTGCACCATTTGCAGTATTACAGACTGTCTGTGGTGACTTTAGCGGAAAAAATCACAAGCAGCGCCCAGTTAGTGACGCGTTTTCCATCAGCCAGCAGTGGTTGGTCTGCCAGAGAGGGTAGGCGGAGCTAAGCAGCTGCTTTTCCGGTCTCTGCAAGTGTTGCGAGTAAACAGTAATCTACTATGGCTGAACAAACAAAGAAAAGATGGATGACTACAGATACAACTTCAACAATAAGAGAAAATCCAAAGAAAGAGAAACAAACTCGACGCTCAGATGAAGCAAACAGTCTGAAAAGGAAAGCGACCGTCAGCCAGGAAAATCAAGAGTTACAGCCGGAGCCAACCGTGGACGTCACACATGCAGCACTGTCTGGATATCTGGGAAGTGTGCTCTGCAGTTACTGTTTATCGCCACAGGTGCCCCCAAAGAGAACGAAAGTGAGATCTTCCAGATCAGCACTTTAAAGTTGCAAAGTTTTACTTATGAACAAACTTAGGCGTAAAACTTACGCAGTGAGTTTCTCCTGTATTGAATCATTCTCCAAATCCTTTCTATCCCACATTAATCTCTCTTATTGCTCCATTTTTATCTAATTATCATTTCAGTTCAGTCCACCTTGTTGCTATGCATAAAACAGACACACAAATCACATCACATCACAGCACCAATAAAGAGGCTCATTGATGGTAGATAAAAATAGTACCTCTAAAGCTGTATTGCACAATGGGCTCTTTATGAAGTAAATGGCCTATATCCAGAAATTAATTCATATGTACAAAGCTCCAGATTAAGGAATCTTATTATAACTCCTACACTGACGTCCTGCTTTAATGCCTTAATTAGCAACGCACACTCATTCATTAAGTTGGACTTCATTGAGGAAGCTTCTAAGCCTCCAATAAAATCAAATTAATAATGAATCTAAATAAAATGTTAAATGAGGACGTTTGTGTTGAGCCGGTTTCTTTGACAGATTAAATGTGACCCTCAGCCATGTTTATTTTTACATTAGAAAACTCTGCTGGAGGCACACAGCTGACTGTGACGACGCTTCAGGTCTGACATACAGCATTGTGACAAACAGCAACAAGATTAAAGATAAATCTAATTACATCAGTAACAGTTTCCCCAGAGCAACAAAAATCATCTCTGACATCCCCAGGACCAGCAGCACTGCAGCTGAATCTGACCTCTGACCTCTCCTCCCCTCCTGGAGGGAAACCTGCCATCAGGAGAAGAGACCAGCGTGTGTAAATAACAGATGTTCACTTCTTAAAATAATGTTAAAAAAAAGAAGGGATACTAACAGCAGTCTCCCAGGGAAGAGTGTGCCGCTTTGTCGACCCAGCTTTCCCCTCCGACCTCGTTCCTGAGAGCTTTTGGGCAGTGTAACAACATCTTTTTTTTCTCAGAGTCAACATCTTAAAGAAACTTGGTGAGGGAAACGGGAGAGACAATTTGACAGTAAAAAGAAACATTTTAGAAAATAGAAACAGTGAAAATCTTGTCACGACTTTTAAAAAAAAATTTGCCTTGAAAAGACAGCTTGTCTGGCTCTAGTACAGAGAAGGAACATGAATGAGAGAGAGAGAGTGAAGAGGAGAGGAGAATCGTGCTTCTTGTGTGTAGTGAGGATTTCAGCACCACAGTGGCGGACAGCTCCCCAGCCTGCTGCTCACTGCTGGACTGCCCTGAATGTTTCTCCATTCACATCTCTGCAGTTACAGTGTCGTATACAGCAGCTTGTTAGGGCCCTGTGCTTTATAATATGACACTCGACGCTCTCCTGCAGCATCGGCTTTGATTTCTCGTTGAGTTTATTTTAAAGACTTTGCGTATTTATTATTGCTAACTTGTCTGCAGGTCCTGCATGAGCACAGAGGGGTACCTCGATATATTTAAGTGTAGGACCAAGCTGATGCACTCGAACAGCAGGGAGAGAGAATGTGTCAGAAATGCCTAAAAAAATCTTTGTTCAGCCAGCAAGTTGTGATTTTGTGTTCCTGCAGATTCACGCAAATTCAACCAATTGGTACGACTTTGTCTTGACCTGCAATTTTGGCCAATTGGCGCAATTTTAAAGCAAATTTGACCGATCATTCTATATCCCCACGTGTGAAGTAATTTACATCACCAAACTCACATCTTAGATATTCAATATATTGATCTCCTGATTTGACTGTTTCCGTAATATCTTTAAGCCTGTAAGTTCCTGTGAAGCCGAGAGCAGCGCCGTTCTAACAAGATTCAGATTTAATTGTCTTTCACGAGCTTCCTAATCTGGCCTCGAACTGCAGTGTCTTTAAGGAGACTCTATACAGTGAATACATGATCATAAACTCAACACTCGCTGTCTTCTTGTTGTTATTTATCCATGCTTCTGTGCTGAAAACTGTCCTTTGTGCATATTAACAGCATAGTAATGTGTATATGCAGTGCCGAATGAGCATTTCATGGCTATTAACTTAAATAGTTTTTACATATTTAATTTGGCATCTTGACATGGAAATCGACAGGATGTGATGTCAGAAGACAAACGGCCCGTTCAGCCAATAGATGGCTTTATTGGAGCGTTTGTCCCGGTCACTAACAGCGGATGTGTGATGTATTATTATTTATTATTAAAGAGGAAAAAAAGGCCCAAAAAATCACAACTTGCATTGCAACTTCATTCTTCTTGCAGGTGTTTCTTGCTGCATCTCGTCCCCAAACCTCCAATTTCTCCTCCCTTCTGTCTCTTCTTTGACCTTTTACTTGTCCTTCTGTTATCCATTCATCTCATCTTTGAGATCCTAATTTTGTCCCTCATTTTCTTCCTTTATCCTTTCTCCTCTCCCATCCTTCCTTTCCAATCCTGCTTCTTACACACTGGTCTTTCTCCCATCTTCCCCACACCTCCTTACCTATGCTTCCTCCATATCTGTCCTCTTTTCCTGCTTCTGCTCCTAATACCTTTCCACCCTCCTGTCTTTGTTCTGCCTTTATCCTCTTCTTTCATCCTTACTCCGCTCACCACCTTAAACCTCACCTTTTCCATTTCACTCTGTATCTTCCCTTCACCACCCTCTCTCTTTTTATTCCTCCTAAATCCTTCCTCCCAATCGTTCACCTTCTGCTCTCCTCTCCTTCTCTTCCCACCTTCCCTCACTCCTTCTTCCCCACGTCATTACCTCTGGCTGTATTTTTCCTAAGCTCCGCCGCTCCATTCATCTGTAATTCATTACCTCGCCTCTGCTCCTGATTCTCCAGCACACACGGTTAGTCAGCGGCTGGTGCGACCTGGGAATTGTGGTTTTATTCTCAAGGCTTCAGCTACACAGAACCTCATCCCAGCCAATTTGTGTACAGCTATCTCAGCAAACACAGGCCTGCTTCGGTTTCATGTGTGTGTGTGTGTGTGAGAGAGACTGTGTGTGTGTGTGTGCAAGCGCTCTCTATAATACTTGGTGCTCTGACCCAATCTAACAGTGTCCTCCAAACCCACTTTTTCTCCAGGCTTACATCTGAAAACATGCAGCCCAGAATCATCATGGCTGAAATGTACGCATTGATCGGGTCGCAGGCTCGAGGCCGCAGATAATCACAGCGGCGATGATATTCAGAACAACATCACGACCTCGAGTGTGATATTGCTTTTATACAACAGTTACAGAAGCAGAAAATAGTAGTAAAAAGTCACAATCAACAACAGATTATTTTTCTTTCCACCAACTGAACTACTTCCACAACTTAACTGAAACTGAACTTTTGTTGCCAAGCAACCCAAACATTCTCCTGCACCGTGTGTCTGCAGGTGACCACAGATCAGCTGTGTTTATCATGTTCATTTATCTGTTTGTTTTAATGTATCATCAACCAGTGAAGTCAGAGTCTGCTGTGTGATTCAGAGGAACCAGCTTCATTAATGTAGACATACTCGGCCTGCTGTGATGGTCATTAACAGTATTCAGAACACCCGGCTGAGGCGGAGGGATACACACAGTGAGAAGTTCCAGTGATGTTGTTCTCTGTATCGCCATCGTGGGTTCCCTCCAGGTACTCCGGCTCCGTGGTATGGATAGTGGATGGATGGAGGTCTCGATTTCCTTGGGTGTTAGTTGTGGCGTATAGAAAATGGTCGTAGAATACAGGCGATGATTACGGTGGAAGAATGTCAAAATATGATGGAATTAACAACCAGATGTTACATCGCTTCTTCACACATGGAGAATAGATATTCTTCTTAACAGACAAAGTTTGTCTTTCACTGTCCATGTTGGAAATAATTATATATTACTGATGATTTGAAGAGAATGTAACATTAATTTCAAGTCTGCAGTGGAACATAAGCTGTGTTTGCAAGCTAATTTTATCAATAATGATGTCATGAAATAACAGACAATTAATCCATCCATCATCTATACTGCTTTTCCTGTTCAGGGTCACGGGGGGCTGGAGTCGGGAGGTGGGGTTACACCTGGACTGATCACCAGTCAATCACAGGGCTGACACATAGGTTCACTGGTGACTCTAAAATTGCTTGCAGGTGTGAAAGTCTCTAAGGAGCATGTGTTTGGACTGTGGGAGGAAGCCGGAGTACCTGGAGGGAGCCCACGCATGCACGGGGTCTGACTCTTTTTCCTGCGTCGATCAGAAGCACTCAACTTGTATCTACCAACAAAATGCCTGTTCTTCCTTTATCTTCTTTAATAACATTAACCTTTGACAGACTGTACTATATGCATTTATAGGTACTATATGTAAATATGGCATATACAGTATATGCTTTGGGAAGGCCGTTAGCTGAAGAGGTAAAATGAGGACGTTACAACCTGTGAATGTGTTCCACAGTTTAAAGCCTGAAACATTTCAACTGTGGAAGAAGTAGATCCAAACAAAATAACCACCTTCATCCAGGAAGTGCCCTCCTGTAAGTCTAAACTCTTTTTACTTGGTGTTAGTGGAGAGGAGCAGCATGAATGAAGCCATCTGAAGCCCACAGAGTGAGACGGTCCTCAGAGTCCCGCAGGTACTCCGCTCTGTCTCCTCCGCTCTGTGGAGGATGGATTTGTGTGTTTTGACTCAGCAGCTCTGAGCGTCGGCCTGCCTCTCACGTTGAGCCTGACATTTCCAGCTCGAAGACTGATGCTTATTTACACGAGCTGGAGCGCAAATCACCTCCGTCTTATTCACGGGATGTCACTTTCTGACGGCTCGGAAAGGGTCGGACGTCTTTCAGTGTCTTCATGTGACTCTGCAGAGAGGAGAAAGTCACCGCACTCCGACTGTCCTGTTTGTTTCTACCGTTTACAGCAGAAAGTTAAAGCTTAAGTTTTGATATATTTGGGGGATTTATTGAGTTGTAGTCCCTGCTTTAAAATGTATGAGCTGCCCGAACACAAACACATTCGCCCTTCTTGACATTTAAATATTTATAGCTCATCCACAAGTTCAAGCATTAGACTTTAAAGCTACATGGTTCCAGTTCAAGGTCGCAAAAGAAAGCTTAACTCTTTTCTAAGAGGGATCAGGCCTCCTCAGGATGTGTTTTCATGCCTTTCTTCTAGTGTATTGTTTTCCTTTACAGCCTCGTGCACACACGAGTGTTTACACCCTCACACGCCCGACGTGCCTGTTGTTCTCTCTGCAGGGAACCTCGATCGGCTGGGTTCACACGAGGCGAGAGGTGTTTCACCATATCAAACATTTGTACGGTGTGACTCATGTCTGAGTAAGCGAATCCTCCGCAGAATGTGCTCTGCAGCGTTTTGCTTGAGTGATGAGGTCACTCCTCGTCCTCACGCTGCTGCCTGACTGAGACTTTGCCTCTTATCTGTTCGCTTCTCATCTCGCCGACTGAGTTCAGTTTGTTCTGTTATCGGCTTTATGTCGCTCCCTCCACATTTAACCTTTAAAGAAGCACCTAAGCTATTAGTTCAACCATAAATGTCCTCTTAAACAGGTAACGGTGATCTCACTCCTGTGTCTTCAAAAAAATGACTGTACTCAACCCATGTTCTTCAAGTTACTACTGTACGATGCATGTCTAATACATCATATTTCACGTAACCTCGGTTATCCTAGGACATTAACATGACCAGTTTATGTACCAAATATATCTTAAGAAGAAGATAAAGAGTGGGTATTATGCTGTTTCACATGTTAAGACCTACTGTATATAATGTTACAACGTTGGATGTCCAGACTACACGTGGGTGAAGTTTCAGATCTGTAGGTGAAAGTATGTTGGAGTAAGTTTTTTTATACACGCTGCACTTTGAGAAGTCTCAGCAGGAGAGCTGGCCAATCAGAATCAGGCTTGTAGGGGCGGGGTTTGTTACAGGGACAGAGCTGGCTGAGTTGTCTTAGGCAGAGGCTGTATGAGGACCTGCACAGAGCACCTGAGAAACATGAGGATTTTTTTAAAACTGTAAATTATGCTAAACTACCCCCCCCCCCAACTGTTTAAAGAAGACACAGAGGAGGTTTCAGAGAGGTTGAACCCATACATGTAGGAGCACAGATGATTTTAGCACGTGAATACTTTGAAAAATTATCCTCCTTAAACTTTGAAATATTTGTTAAACAGCAACTGGTTTGTTTCTTTACAAATGATGCTTCACACTTTCTCTGACTGTGACTCTACAGCCCAGTTCAGATCAACGCAACAAAACACTTTTAGAATGTTGCAGAGGAAATTGCAAAAGATTTGACTTGTCAAATCTCCAAAATGGAGTTTTAGAATGGAATGATGTAGCGGTTTCATGTCAGCCAATCAGGAAACAGCATAAGTTGGCGTAGGCACCCTGTCTCTGCCGCTGCAGTAGCCAAAGACGGCTCCAGATCCTCTCTTTCCAAACTCTCTGTCTTCGACATTTATTAATCGATATTACAGCTAACACTGTGAGCATGTCACTGTCATCTACTTTTTATAGTAGTAACAGAAATCCAGCTAGATAATTCATGTAACCTGGGCCTAATACTAACGTTATACAGTATTAACGCAGAAGTAGTGGGGTATGTCAGCTGCGTCTGTGTGCGTTCCGTTGCTTTGATGTGAACGGCCCAGTTTTAGAACGTTTACGATCCGATGTCGAGGGATTCTTTTGGCAGGTGCAGCCAGTCTCGTTGCGAATCATTGATCCGAATTGAGCTTAACGCTGAGTTAAGTTCATGTTAACCTGCTGCTCTGCCTGGATTCATTAGAATTGAAGTCAACAAACTTTTTTAACCTCTGTAGAGTCTGGAAACATTCTGGACAAAATGCCCAAATTTGCAGCTGAGGTGACGTGATACTGAAACTGTGTGCTGTCTTGAGCTCATACAGGGTTAAGGTGAACTCTGTAATTAGTGTCTTTATGTCTTATTTATTAAAAGATAAAAAACTAAGCTGTATTTCTAAAATCATACAGAAACTGCAGCAAAACAAAGTGCTTTCCAAATGTGCTTATGAAGTCACATCAACAAACTTTACTGTAACATAATCACAGCTCAAGACGACACATTGACATGCACTGACGTCCCATCTGTCGTAAAAGAAGCTTGAACGTAAATATCTCAAACTGTTTGTGTCTCAGTAAATCATGTTACACAGCGCTGCGGACTATTTGTGTTTTATAGATGCACGTTGAGCCCACGGCATGTTTCATTAAACTGTATGAGCACGGTCCAACTGCAGCTTTAATTAATAGTTCCCATTACGGCCGCAGGGATGTGAGCTGCTCGGTTCCTGACACTGTAAAGGAAATATGTTGTGTATGTAACACACAAAAAGGATGCTTTGAGAGAAGAGGGTTTGTTGCTTGTTTTCGTCCAGCCGTGTGTTTGCACAGAGCCGAGCTGCATTCTGTGTTTACAGTTTGGGGCCTGCGCTGTTTCACGCCTGTTTCACACCGCAGCAGGGTGAATGTGACCTCCATTTTGACTGCACGGATGAGGCGCTGTGTGTGTGTTTTTGAGTGTGTGTGAGTAAAAAAGAGGATGTTTTTTTTTAGTGTGTCAACAGCTGAAATGATGCACGACAGAGGCAGCGTTTCTGCCACCTAGTGAGCATCAGCTTGCACTGCAGGGACGCCTGGTGACTGCTCTCACCTGCAGGGAACCAGCAGAGGCTGCAAGGTGGTCACCAGCAGTCATTATCTCTGTAGTTTAAAATGAACAAATGGAGATTTAAAACATGTTATCACCACACCAGACTTCATTCATAATTTGGCCGATTTAAGGAAAATCAGTTTTACTGCTGAACACTTGTCAAAGCCTCGTTTTAGATGTTTCTTTTGTTCCTGCTGAATCGTTTTGTGTTTCTGTCTCTGGATTAAAATCATAACAAGACACTTTTCATTTTTAAAGATCCGTACGGTTGTTGGAAAAACAAGACTGATCATTTATTGATGCCTGCACCTCGATGATTCTGCTCTCAGGGCTCTGGCCCCTTTTTGCGCCCTAGGCGTGTTTTTATATTGCATGCCCGTGTGCAACACAGCTATCCAGAAGAGACCTGATCATTCGATTTGATATTGCAATAAAGATCAATCCAGCTGAATGTGTTAGGATAAGAGGACAGTGACCCCAGTAAGGAGGGAATGTTTTTTATAAGAAGCTCTATTTTGATGCAATTTTATGCACTCTTCAAATTTTCTCTTTTTTTAGTAAGTATTGAAAATTAAAAATGTTTTATCATTTAACATTTATTGACTAGAAATGGAAAAATGTGTTCAAATTCACGAGTAACTTTGATATTAAAAACGTCTTTCTTCATTCATAACCTTTTTCAGAGTTGCATTGTAGTGATGCACCTCTCATCCTCTGCTACTCTCTCTCCATCACACGCTGCTGTCTCTCTTCCCCTCCCTGTCTATTATATGCTGTCTGTCTGCCTGTATCACATGAGTGATAAAACGAGTAGGGCGAGCTAATAAACAACTGAACGAACATTATATGTACGTCGAAAGAACAGTCCTTCCCCTCCTCTCTAGTAAAGAGTATTTCCACTTGGACCTGAACACATCTCTCCTCTCCTCTCTTCTAACTTGTGTCGGGAAGTGCAGTGAGTGATTGGTTGAGAAAGTAAGAGGGCGAGCGGTGTCGGTTAATGCCATCGGAGCAGAGAGACAGGTTGGGGGTGAAGGTGTCGATCTTGCAGCAGGCTTGAATTTAACATCGGGGCTACGTTCAAAACGTTTGAGGCTCAAACCCCCCAGAACGTGGTGCCAGAAGGAGACCGCCTGTATCGCCTGTGCCTGGAGCCGGCCCTGCATCTACCTTTGTCTCCTGAAGGGAAAATACCCGTGCGTTCATTAGACAGCTGAGTTGGCTCATTTGCTCAATGTTGCTATCATGTGAGGATTCACCTCTCACTGCTGATGCTCAGACCCTCCCTCGCCTCCGTTGTCTCTGCTTCTGCGCTGTGCATCCTTTGCTTCCTGTGTATCTGCATCATTCTTTAGCTCACAAACTTCCTGCTGAATGTTGGGATTTAGCTCACTCGCTTTGAAACGAGGAATCCTACGTGCATCACTTATCATCTCATTGCCTCCTTCTCTGCTTAATTTAATCTATTTTATCTCCAAGCGACTGAACTTTTTATGGTTTGGTGAAAGTTTTCGATGAACTCGATTATTTTGTAGATAATGGAGGAAATCTGAGTGAGATTAAAACATGAAAACGGTGCACTCCGTCCGAGCTTGTCCTCCTCTCATCTCCTCCCTCCTTTCATCTCCTCTCCTGGCCGATATTACATCCATATTTAACAGCTGAAGTCGATGAAAGTCAGGAAAGATTTAAATCAGAGGCTCCTCGCTCTCGTCTGAGTATCTCCCTGATGGGCTTGTGCATATTTAAAACTGTAAAAGTCAATAAATTAAATCAATCTTTCTCTGTCCGCTCATCACCAGCTGTTTCTCTCATCTTCACATGCCTTCTGATTTTAAACTCTCTGTCGCTCTGAGTTCTTCCTCTTCTCCGCGGTCCCTTTACCCTCCCTTGTTTGCTCACTTAAGATCAACTGAATAAAAAATGGTTCTCTCAGTTCCCGTCTTAGAGTCTGACTCTTTCCTGTCTCCCCACAGATGAGTTCGTTCAGTACGCGGGCTCTGACGCTGCTCTCGTCGGTCTTCGGGGCGTGCGGGTTGCTGTTGGTCGGCGTCGCCGTGTCGACAGATTACTGGCTGCTGATGGAGGAGGGGATCATCCTGCAGCAGAACCAGACCACGGAGGTGAAGATGGCGCTGCACTCGGGCCTGTGGAGGGTCTGCTTTGTGGCAGGTGGGAAACACTTTTTATGTTTATATCCGCTGATGATGTTTAAAGTAATTATATGTTGATTTATCTTCATTCTTCAGGTACTACTGCAAGTCGGTTTGCATCTTAAATTATTTGACTTTCATTCCGGTAACGAAGCATTTTTGAACGTTCTCATTCAGATTGTTTATTGTTTATTTAATCTACAAGTTAAACACTTGTTTCAAGGCCCAAAAAGATAACTGCTGCATTCCCTTGCAGAGGTTGCTTCTGCACAAAGCTTGACCTGCTCATCATCCCAACAAAACCATCTTCACACAAGCTGTCAAAAAAAAAGAGTCAGAAAAAGGAGCTTTCATGTTATCTTTGCACGGTCAAGTCATAGACTGTATTAATAATGGAAGTAGCCACCGTGACGTCACGTAAATGAAACCGAAATATGGCCACCGCCATGTTGGTTTACTGGAGCCTGAAGTGACTGAATTCGGATGAGAGGGTGGAGCTTGAGAGGAGCGAGGGGCTTGCAAACGCCAGTGGCTGATCCATTAACTCGTAACTTTCTCTGGAGATTCAGTTTGTGACGGTGTCTGACTGCAGGTGTTTATTCATCAGACTAAAGAAGTAGCTGACTCGCCGCTCGCTCGCCTGGTGAGATGGCGACGGGTGAACGGCCGCTGTAATCTCTCCGGGGAAAAGCCAACAACTCCTGACTCCTATTTTCTGCCCGACAATGAAATAAATGTTTGATAAACACTGAACAGGCTAACAAGCAGCTAAAGCGAGCACAGTATACCTGCTACTTACTGCTAAAAATATATCAATACAATAACACTAGCATTTAACTCACCGAAAAGCTGGAGCTCAGACTTTGTGCAAGACCATAAAGTTCCATAAATCCCACATGAGAGGCAGATTATTTTCCTCTAAAGGCTCCAACAACACAAGCAGGTGAAGTTAGGCTCAGTGACTGTGTGTCTGTGTTGACGTCTAGCAGACAGCCAGCAGGATCCACCTGTCACTCAAGTGACCCCGCCCCTATGGGGCTTAAAATATTAAAATGAGTGTGTTATAAAACTGTTATCATGAACAATAAAATCAGCTATTTATAACAAAACCGTTGTTTGTACCAGGCTGTAAACATGTTTATTCCTGCTGCAAAAATGGGAATTTTCCCATCTGCTGTAATGTAATTTCTCTTTTCTGGAGCCTCTAGTGGCCACCCGAGGAACTGCAGTTTTTTGCACTTCCGCACTGGCTTCATTTTTCATTTTTTGCAGCTTGGGTCAAATAATCACAATCATAAAACCGGCAAAGAGAAGGTCTCATATCGTTCCATCTTTTATCGGTTGCTGTAATCGGTTTATCTTTAACTTGGTGCCAAAAACCAAACGCTGTTTTAACAGAACGGACTTGTTGCCCTGACCCTAACATCACGTCTAATGTTGGATGATTTAAAGCCAAATATCATGTTTAATTCCAACCTTTTTACATCCTTAATAGAGTGCACATATAAGATAAGAGAGGCAGTGTCTCCATGGTGGTACAACAGAAACAAAGGACCACGTTCACTCGTGCATGCAGGGCGACACCGCAGATACAAATAAGCGTCCTTATTGCTGCTTCTGTCTCCGTGTCTCGGGTCACTGTGGTGTTGCTCTGGGGAGGCGGCCATGTTTGTGTTTCCCTGTTGTCTGACGCCTAGTACAAAAGGTCAGAGGAGGAAACGCTGGTGGCATTTGGAACAGCCGCGTGTGTGTGTGTGCGCGTGTGTGTGTCAGAGAGAGTGAGGGTGTGTGGGTGGGAGAAAGACGAGGGGGCGAAAGAAATCGTGTCTTTCTTTGTGTGTGTATCATTTTGTTGACATATTTTTGTGAATATATACATTTTATTATTACGTGTGTGTGTGTGTGTGTGTGTGTGTGTGTGTGTGTGTGTGTGTGTGTGTGTGTGTCCTCTGTCTCTGTGCCCACTCTCTGAGGTTAATCATGGTGTCTGCATTCAGCTCCTCTCTCTGAGCTCACACCGTGTTTCCTCCTGAGCCCTCTGACCTCCATCTGTCTCTACCTCTAATTCACTTTTGCTCCCTCCTCCATTTTCGGCCTCTCTGTTTCTCTCTTTTCCTCCTCTTTCAGGGTCTCTCCGTCCTCCCACACCTCTGTTTACCTCTGTAAATCCATTTGTCGTCTCTGTCGCTGAGTCTCAGTCTGCCCTTCACTGTTTTCTAACCTCTTGTTTGTGTTTATTCTGCTTTTCTCTCCATATGAAAATATTTCCATATCACATAAATAAGACTGGAACACCTCCCACTCCTCTCTCTGTTCGTCTCTCTTCGCTCGTTGTTTCTCACTCTGTTCCCTTTCCTCCTCTCTCAGGACCGGAGAAGGGCAGATGTGTGGCGTCAGAGTATTTCACCGAGCCAGAGATCGAGATCACAACAGAGAACACGGCCAACATACTCAGTAAGTCACAAGCCAACATGCATACACAAGTTACATATTTTACTGTTGTCATCATTTTGTTTCGTTGGACAGAAAAAGATTAAAAGAAGTTTAATAGATTTAAGATAAACCTTTCAAAGTTTACTCTGGAATAATAAGAAAAGATAACTTCTTATGTCACCTCCAGTGAATCAGCACGTTCAGCACAAACTGGAATAAATCCAACTGGCAAAAGTTCAGCTCAAAGCGCTGCATTGTGTAGGGTCGGGTTTCCCAACCCACGGGCCGCAGACCGGTACCGGGCCGTAGGTCGTTTAGGACCGGGCCACGAAACCCAACGGTGTCCGTGACATTCCAAACATACGCAGAACCGTCACATGGGCTGTGTGAAGTCTCAACCGCACAGGGCCTCGCACCTCTAAAGACACTTCAGTAGTCCCCAGACAGACAGAGCGCACCGCACTGCCTTTTCTGCTGTTGTTAAGGCAACCACCGAATCATTAGCTGTCACTAACCTAAACGTTATATTGTAAACCGACAGAAGGCCCGCCTCTCCTTTCATCCGATTGGACCATGAGAAAAAACGGCCATGACGTCGGGCACTTTTCTGCTTTGAGTTGAGGTTTTTAACTCGAGGCGCTCGGAGCGTTTCCTCAAAAACGCGAGGCGCACAGAGCGGACAAACGCGAGGCGCTCTGCAACGCATAAGCAGCTCGCAAAAAGCCCCCAGCTGCTGAAACGCGTTGTGTCTGATCAGGCCCTAAGAGGTTATTTCACGTGGGCACATTTCCAGGTAGATTGCGATTTATAAAGGGACATTGCGTGCACACTCTTTTATAAATTATTCCCCTGGTGTCACAGTGAGTGGCTGTGGCACAGCGGAAGAATCGGTTGGCGGTTCGATCCTGCAGCCTACATGTCGAAGCGTCACTGGGCAAGACACTGAACCCCAAATTACTCCGACATAACCATCGATGTATTAATGAGCATAGAGCCGGATTGGAGTTCAGCACTTTGCATTGTAGCCTCTGCCAGTAGTGATGAATGTGAGTGTGAGCGGGTGTAAATGTGCTCTGAGTGGTCTAAAAACTACATTACTTTACTTTTCTGACAGTTTATTTTTCCTCCCAACATTAAACACAAAAGTCTGTACTTTCGACTTCTTACATTCTCAAACAGGCTCGTTACTTTAGTTTTACTGCATGTGATTATGGGATATATTTATTTTGTCTCTGCACGCCGCCGTCCCAACACCAAGACTGATTTCAAAGCTGTAAAAAATGATCCAGGTGCTCGTTTGGGACCTCAGTTCGGTTCAGTCTTTATTATTCTGTCTGAAAAACCAGACAGTGTCCAGATAAGAGACGAAGAAAACTGTCCAAGTGTGACGAGGACTTTTTTTTTTTCTCGAGTTATCAAAAGAGGTATCGTGTATTTCTGAAGTTAAAAAAACTGGTGTTGTTACAACTCCAGAACAAAGTTAATGTTCATTATTGGCAGGATATAGTTTTATTTTATTTTAAGCTAGAACGTTTAAGTTGAATCGTCTTTGAATTATTATTATCATTATTATTATTATTGTGAGGTTTCATTAGCTGTGCACAGAAGTGGTCGGTAAAACGTCCTTCAGAGGAAAACTTTAAGGACATTTCAGAGCCTGTACTTTCTTACTTTTACTCAAGTAAAGGAGTCGAATCAGTTCTTCTACTTTTAAGTCTTTTTTTACACAAGTATCTGTACTTCTACTTAAGTATCGAATGGATGTCCTGTAAAAGTTTCCATGAAATAGTTGTTTACCAGGTGACGTCACCGATATGCAGATTTATAGTTTTTTAGGTATTAATAGTTTGTTTCTATTTTCCAAAGGGGGAAAAGATGACTCATCCTGCACTTGAGGGCCTGTATGAGTTTTGTGTACTAACTTTTTCTCTAATGTTGCACTTTCTGGTTATTGTCCTCCTCAGCCTCGTTTCTACAGGAAACATTTAGCAGAATCAGGGCGCTGGTTTAGCTCAGCGGTGAAACTGGCAGAGGCTACAGTCCTCGATGCCCCACTCCCTCTCCCCTGTTTCCAACACTGTCCACTGTCCTGGCTATCAATAAAGGCGTAAAAGACCATCAGACAGCGCTCTGCTAGCCGGCTAACGGGAACCTTTAAATTCCCACCTCGGTGGAAGAAACACGTAGTGGAACTGCTTTTTCTTAAACCTTTCAAAGTCTCATCCTGAAGAGTTAATATAAATCTTTGCTGTCCAGTAAAAATCTAAACATTTGTACGTCCTCAAACATTTCGAATGAATGTTCATAACAATGCTGAAACCAGGGCAGCTTCTCCTCAGGTTAGTAACATGTAAACACCAAAGATGCCCTTTGAAACAGAAGACATCACCGTCTCTTATATCTAATGTATAAAACAAGAATTCAAATAAACAGTCAGATTGATTTAAGCTTCTTGTCAAAGATAACCAGAAGTCCCATGAAGACTCATGTTTGTATAAAGAGCTCCGTGTTTGAACACGTTTTTGTAATGAATCTGAAGAGCTGTGTTCAGCTCCCCACAGGTCTGATCGTCTGTGAGCTGTTTAAATGATTGAACATGTTGACTCTGTGAACCGGCTTCAAAGTGTCTCCCTGCGACAGTTTGTTCTGTCGCTTTGAAGTGAAGCTCTCACTGTAGTCAGTGACACCGCGGGGGAGGACATTTGGTCCTTTTAATGTCTGATAAATGTCCTCAGGTACACACACACACACACACAGGAGTCACAGCAGTGTGGTGTTACTGTGGGGCGGTTTACTGAATAAAACATACACCCCCTCAACACGACCTGGGAGCTGAAGAAACGACGAGAGGTTGAACATTTACAGTAAAGTTTTCTCAAAGTTTTCTCAAAGTTTTATTTAATTAAAGTAAACGATTGAAGGGTCGAACTGTTAAAACTATAATTAATAGGATTTTAGACCAGCCTCTTTATTCATGAACTGTGTGATTTTTAATCTCTGTCCTTCTCTCTCCCTCTCCCATAATCCTCTCTGTCCTCCAGAAATGGTCCGGACAGCCACTCCCTTCCCCATGGTCTCCCTGCTCTTCGTCTTCACCGCCTTCGTCATCAGCAACATCGGACACATCCGGCCGCAGCGCACCATCCTCGCCTTCGTGTCCGGGATCTTCTTCATACTGTCAGGTACGGTGCGCGCAGAGAGCGGTCCTCCCCGGGCCCTGCACACACAGAGTCGTCCTCATGCAGACTTTGTTTTTCTCGCAGAAACGAGGTTTGCAAACATTCAAACACCCCGAATGTGTTCCTTAAATCCTGGTGTTGCAGCTTCAGACTCCGGGCTCCTCTCGTCACGGTTTGTCTCCATATTTACTCTGCTGTGTGTTCGTCATTCAGAGCAGCCTGAGAGACAATCTCAGCACACAGCTCTCACAGAGTCTGCGGGTGGAGGGTCTGCGGAGGACAAACATATTCTCTAGGAACACAAAATACGCCATGCTCTGAGTATTTATGCCAGGAGTCAAAGCAGGTGAGCTCCATCTTACTAACGGGGCAGATGAAGCTCCTGAGAGGAATATTCCTCCCGCTGCTCGTCTCTAAGGTTTATGATGAAGTGATTAAACCCGACCGTGAACTCTCCTCGGCTGCTCTCGGGTCACTCTTCTTTCATCACTCGCAGGCTTTTTCACAGCGATGGTGGAGACTTAAAACTCGTCTCGTTACTGCAGATAAAGAAGCTTCAGGAACAGTGTTATATCAGAGATTTGAGAACAGCTGAGGCTGCAGCTTCTGCTTTTATTTTTTCACCTTCCTGTCCTCAGACTGTTTGAAAATCCGTTTTCTTTTACGTTCTGCAGAAGCACAAACAGTTTGGAGCTGTGCAGCTTCTCTGCTGGTGGTCTGTGAGTAAAGGATATATGTGTTCAAGTACAAACAGACAGCATCATGATGACACGTTATTTCAACAATATGTGTGCAGAGCAGTGTTGTCGTACTCGAGCCCAGGACTCGGACTATTCCGACTCAAGTCCTGATTTCCAGGCCTCGTGACTCGACTTGGATTTGAGCACTGATGACTGTGGATGGGTACCGAAGCCCGGTACTAAACGGGCCCCGGGGCTGAATTATGAAATACCACAGTATTCATACTTCCAACGTTATCGGTTCTGCTTTCGGTACTGGAGAAATATAGAAAAAGTTTCCTGTTTATCATTGCTACAAAAACATTATCTTGCACATTTAATCTCAGCAACCGTTTCTAATCTGCAATAAGATTAAGACGTTCGTCTGTGATGCATATTCCCAATCCAGAAGAGAGATCTCTCTGTGGCGGAGCCTGTGTGCGAGAGGCGGGTGCAGCTCTCTCTCACACACGCTACAGCGCGCACACACACACGAGATCCTGCTCGCGACGATAGCGGAGAGAACTAAACGTTTAAAAGTGACGTTCGACTTCACCGATGTCAATGATGCTCGTTGCCACACTTCTCACAGGACGCTGTTACTCAGCAACCTTAGTACTCACCTGTACATGTGAGGAAGCGGGTTAATTGATAAGCCCCGCCCACTACCAGCCAGCCACATTAGTTTTATATTTCCATCATCACAACATTGGAGTCTATAATAGTGATCTGTTCTAAACATTGCTGTTTCTGTTGCTGTGAATAATTGTTTATTTTACGTCTTTTGTTTTTTCTCTTAAAAAAGAATTGATAAGAATACCGGATCGTTAAGCTGTATCGATAAGAGTAGTAGTAAAATCTTAACGATACCCATCCCTACTGATGACTCGCGCTTGGACTTTGACTCGAGCATTGACTGCATTCAGACTTGGAAGATGGAGTGGCTGACTCTGACTTATTTACTGGTAGGGACTGTTTTATATTTGTTCGTTCTTTCGTTCAGCAGCAGCTCCTGGCAGGATGCCTAAAGAGCTGCGCCACAAGTCGTGCGTTTTGCCTTTGAAGAATTTCCTTCGAATGCACACGGGAGCTGTGCAACATGTGCGATATGCAAAAGAACCATCGAGGAGACGACAAAGACCTGTGTGAAAATGTCAGACTCCTCCCTCACCTGTCGGCTTAAGTATGTTAGAAAGCAGTCGAGCAGGAGAGGAGCAGCGAGCCCTGTTAGAAGTCAACATTCTTCAAGGTTAATGATAAAGAGACGGCTCAGCGGAGGGGAGGCTCTGCAGCTCTCCTCTCCCTCTCCCAGCTGACAGCATGTCAGACCTCACCTTGTTCCTGCTGCTGGCTCAACAGAGGAGGGATTTAAATCCAAATAATTGCTTCCTGCCGTCGAGGCTGCAGGACGGGAGAGACTTCACGTTTCGCTGCAGGCTTGTGGTAAAAAGACGGAGACGAGGAGTTTGGTTTTTCTTGTGATTTAGGGCTGGTTTTCATGGTTCTGTGACTCCCAATGATGGGGAATCTTAGAGCTAAAGTACAGCTTGTTTGACCCTTTCATGTTTCAACCCAGTACTGCCCCGATACCAACAGCCAGCTCCATGAAGACAGAGGGGGAGAAACGTCCACAGAGAGCTGACCTCAAACCCATCCAGCCCCTCTGGGATGAACTGGAACGCAGATTTTCTGCCTAAAATCAGAGTTTGACCTCGCTGATGCTGCTGTGGCTGAACGGGAACAAATCTGGTGCAAAGCCTGAAACAGAAAGGGCAGAGGACGTTACAGGGGCAGATAAAAGCACAGGAATTCAGACTGATACAGTCATGTGTGGATGTAATGTTTAGGTGTCCATACTTTGGTCCTTTGGTAGTTTATGAAATCTAGTTGTGCACATGCAAGAGAGATATATTTTTTTAATTGCCTGCAGATATTTAAATTATTTTTGCAGGGTTAGAGTCTTGGTTTCAAAAGGGGCCTGTAAACTTAAAATTATCTATAAAATAAGTTACGTGACGTTAGTTATGTTAGCAAGTTAGTCGGCTCGCTACCTGTTGCTAGGCGATAGTAGCGGCACTTTGTGATGCAAGGGTGAGGGCGGGAACAGCTGGTGACGCAAACAGGAAATCCTCCGTAGAGGTTCGGCCTCAGCAACTACACAGGCTGCGAATGACTCATCCTCCGTAGACCGCGTCCTTCGAAGAAAGCAGCCCCAGAATTGACACAGCTAACTTCACCGATTTTCAGTGCTTATGTTCAAATTTCGTTTAGCAAGAGTTTCTGAAATCTGTGTGACTTTAAAGGCCTGGTGACCTTTGAGTTCAGCGAAGAAACCAAAGAAAAGTTCCTCCCTCCGACCAGAAGTCCCTCCTGTAATCCGTCTTCCTGTTTCGTCCAGGCTTAACATTTAGTTAGACAAAGTCCTGTCACGTTGCTGACAGAGCTGTGAATCTGCCTGTTTGTGTAATTGTCCTGTTGGGAAGGAGAGTGCTGCAGCCAGCAGGGTGACATCACTTCCTCGTGTCACTGCAGGACAGCGGGCTGACGTTTGTGCTCGGTTACCTCGAGGAAGGGTCACGCGTTCAGCTGAGGAGGTGGATGTCGGAGTTTTTGGGACCTTGTTAGTCTCTCTCTCCTCTCTCTCTCTCTCTCTCGCTCTCTCTCGCTCTCTCTCTCTCTCTCTGAGCAGACAGGATGACATCACCTTCCTATTTCATCCTTTTTTTTTCTGCATGACGGCGCTTTAGCTCACAGATGCTGGCTTAGCATGGTGGACTGCTGACTGGACAGACGTGACAACCATGATGTCATGTCAGGTCGCCGAGCCAGGGTGGAGGAAACACAAGATTGTGTTTACATACAATGAGTCACATAGATGATCCTAAAGTAATGTAACAGGAGATCAATGTGCGTGTGCACTGAAGGAGTGAAGAAAAAAGATTTCCACTCGGGTAATGATAAAGTATGTCTTCTTCTTCTCCTTCTCCTTCTTCTTCTTCTTCTCCTTTTTCTTCTTCTTCATCTCCTTTTTCTTCTCCTTTTTCTTCATCTTTGTCTCCTTCGTCTCCTTCTTTTTCTTCTTCTTCTTCTCCTTTTTCTTCTTCTTCTTCTTCTTCTCCTTTTTCTTCTTCTTCGTCTCCTTTTTCTTCTCCTTTTTCTTCATCTTTGTCTCCTTCGTCTCCTTCTTCTTCTTCTCCTTTTTCTTCTTCTTCGTCTCCTTTTTCTTCTCCTTTTTCTTCTTCTTTGTCTCCTTCGTCTCCTTCTTCTTCTTCTTCTTCTTCTTCTCCTTCTTCTTCGTCTCCTCCTTCTTCTCCTTTTTCTTCTTCTTTGTCTCCTTCGTCTCCTTCTTCTTCTCCTTTTTCTTTTTCTTCGTCTTCTTCGTCTCCTCCTTTTTCTTCTTCGTCTCCTTCTTTTTATTCCTCTCCTTTTCTTCTTCTTCTTCTCCTTTTTCTGCTTCTGCTTCTTCTTCTCCTTTTTCTTTGATACAAATATCGGTATGGAATAGGGACCCTTTTTTGAACAGGTGAATTGTATTTTTGAGAAAACATTTCTTTATTTATTCATAGGTGACTTTAATTGCTGTTTGAAACCTACCAAACTTAAAGGTGTAACTTTGCAAAAACCTGCAAAGACGAGAGAAGATTTTTCTTTTAAAGAGAAAATAAAGCGATTTCAGAAAGCAGAATAAACCAGATTTCTTGTTTCTCTAACTTTAGGAAGTGATTTCAACAAACAGAATTTCTCTGCAGCACGAGAAGAATAAAAACCTGTTTCCTGTCACAGAGTTTTCTCTGTGATAGTTCGTCGCACAAAGAGCCCAGAAATCGATGATTGCCACTTTCACCTCGGAGACAACAAAATGACAACTCTGAGGATGGATTTTTTCTTCTTCTTGTTTACCATAAAAGAGTTTTTTTTCCACAGACAGCGCTGCAATTATTTCCGACACAGCAGGCGGGAAAACACAGAAATCTGTGCTGCTTTGGAACGACGGCACAAACTGCACTCTTTGTCTGCTCCGTGTGTCACTGTGTGTCACTGTGTGTGTGTACTTTGTGATCAAAGCTGCCCATCAGTCACAGCCCGAGGTTACATCACGGCGTCTGCATGTGGACCAGCTGTTTCTCCTGCCTGTCCTTCCTACACTAACTCCTCTCCCCAAGTTCTGCTCCTTTTTCTCCTCTCTGGTGCTTTCCCCCTCTTCCTCTGTGAGCGTGTGTGTGTGTGTGCGTGTGTGTGGTTGCACGTGAATGCGCATGTGGCACACTGGACTAACTCCATGAGGCTGTGCTTCTGATGAGAATTCAGCCTCAACACTGCCATCTGATGGCCAGCATGGGGAATTACAACAAGACTACAATGGAAATTACAATAAAATTCAACCTGTCTCCGATTTTAAAGCACAGGCAAAGACAAATAAAGAAGAAGGATTTGATATTTGGACAAAAATCGTCTTGTGATTAATATTCCTTCCGTGCTTCCTGCTTTGTTTCCTGAAGACTTCTTAACTCGCAGGACGTGTTTGTTTCATCACTTTTATCCCGCAGCCTCCCGCTGCCTCCTGCACCACTTTGTTTCTCCTCTTTTGATCAGTCCTGTTTAACACAGATGCTTCAGCCTCACCGCTGATCAGGTATTTCCAATCAGGACCAGATGGTGCTCTGCTAATCAGCTTTCAGATGAAGGTTCTCTGTTTGTTGAAACAGCAGTCACATTTTATACGATCCTTGAACATTTGTGCGTATATATATGTTTATAAAATCTTCCATCCGTTTCCTTCTCACAGTGAAAGCAGATTCCTGTCAGCTTCCTGACTGAATAAAGAGTTTGCTCCAAAGTCCAGCTCAGTCGGATGGGGAATGTTTTGTTCGTCTGAATCTGCTCCGAAGTCGTCGGCAACTTCGGCTGCGTCTTCCATTCGGTCACAGACGTGTTCACTGTTTTGTCTCTGAACACCTCGATGCATCTTTAATGCCGTTTTCAAAGTCGTTATTTTCCTGTCCATCTAGATTTCAGTTGGTTTTGATGTTGGGAAGGACACAGCCGATGATGCAAATAAATCAATTCCATTCAAATGGATTAAAGCGAAAGGAAAGAGTCTGTTTGGAAAATGAAAAGAAGAGAAAGTACAGATTTGTAATATATGGAGAAAAACAAATACACAAGTAAAGTACAATTATATGAAAACCCGGACCAACCGGAAAAGTACAGTAAAGAAGTTTTACTCTCCACCTCTGTTCGGTGCACATCCTACAAGAGCTCCAGAAGCCAGGTAGTTTTCGAGGCCCTGAAGCAGCTGTTCAGACTGTTAGAAGCTGAGTAACTGAAATTATTTGTAGTGTCATGATTTTCTTTTACTGCAGACTTTGTCAAAGACCTTGTGCATGGACTATAGATGTTCTCATCCCTCTCCTCACAGGAGAGGAGTTGTAGCTATAGGCATAGAAGTATAGGAGACTTACAGCCTTTGGACACTTTACCAAACAATAAACTGTGAGTCATAAGATGGTGTATAAGAACAGCCAGCAGTGTGTCTTTCTAGGTTCCAGGTTGACGGGACCTGATGACAATGTTTTATCGATCTATTATAGAGTCTGTGCTCACCGTCTCTTTAATCTGCTGCTATCAGTCTCTCAAGGTCAGACACACAGACGTACTCTATAAGGTGGTTAAAGTCTGCAGCAGAATAACTGCGCAGGAAAATCTGCAGGGCGTTTATAACAAACGGTTTTATACGAGGGCAGAATCTGTCCTTTACATCTACAGTCTCTGTTAAACTTTCACTATGCAACACTAATGCGCTTTTATACCCATCGCTATCACCTCCCAAACTCTGGACGTAAGAGAGAGAGCTATTTTCACACGTTTTAAACTTCTGTTTTTTTTACTTTTTGGGTATTTTTCTGCCCCGTCTTTTAAGTTTGCATTCATCCCAATGCTGCTGCTGCTGCATACACAATGTCCCCACTGGGAACAAATAACGACTGATTGATTACTTCAGCATTTCTTGACGTTCCCTTCTTCTAACAACTCTGTAACATTGGCTACTGGAAAAGGTGATAAATGATATATTCACTGTCTATCCAAAGTCGCTCTTACTGTCAGTTCATTGTCGAGAGCTGCAGACGATGAGGAAAAGTTTGCACTGGAAAAGGCTTTACCGCATCAAATTGAAAAGTAATCCATCCATCCATCATCTGTAGAGCTTATCCTGTTCAGGGTCGCAGGGAGGCTGGAGCCTATCCCAGCTGTCACTGGGCGAGAGGCGGGGTTACACCTGGACTGATCACCTGTCAATCACAGGGCTGACGCACAGAGACAGACACCCTGTCACACTCACATGCAACTTCAGAGACACCAATAGACCTAACGAGCATGTTTCTGGACTTTGGGAGGAAGCCAGGGTACCCGGAGGGAACCCACGCATGCACGAGGAGAACATGTAAACACGACGTCCAAACCGGGATTCGAACCACCGTGCAGCCCTGAAAAATAATTTGTAGTAAAAACAAAAGAAATAGTCTTTAAGTTTGAACAAGAGGAACCACAAGCGGTGCAGGCTGAGAAATCTCATGTCCAACATGTCGCGTCTCTGCAGCTCTGACATGTAGCCACAGTTTTTAAGGAGGAGCACATCTGCTCTGCAGGACCTCTGCAGCTCCCTGACGCAGAGGACTAAATCCAGTGTTACGTGGTTTTAGATGAAAGTCCGTGTAGGATAGTGTCTATGAATTCATTACCGCAGTAAGAAAACGCTTTGCTGATATTTCTTTAGATAACAGAGTTATAAGGGGATTTATAGGGGAAGAGGAGGGTGCTTCATCGCTGTGTTTAGTGTGTCAGAGTTTCACTGCTGGAGGATTTTGGAGGTCAGCTGCAGTGGTTAGTCTGTCGACAGGGGAGGAAGCACAGTAACACTCCTAATCATGGTTCAGCCTGTGTGTGTGTGTGTGTGTGTGTGTGTGTGTGTGTGTGTGTGTGTGTGTGTGTGTGTGTGTGTGTGTGTGTGTGTGTGTGTGTGTGTGTGTGTGTGAGTGTGTGTGAGTGTGTGTGTGTGTGTGTGTGTGTGTGCGCTCACAGGACAGTAAGGATTTGTTTACTTTAGTGTGTATTTGCATTTATGTGCGTGTTGTGCTCCAATTTTTTCTTTGTGTGTGTGACTGTTTATCTCTCCGCTGCAGCACCGCCTGTTGTTGGGTTTTTCTCAGTCTATTAACGGTACAACGAGGACACGTTATCATTAGCTATTCCAGCTACAGGGCGCACACACACACACACACACACACACACACTCTCACATTATACAAAGAGACTAAAGCCCCATTCAAATAGGATTGGTATTACTGGGTAACAAGGGTAATGCAACATTAGCCTTGTACCTCCTGCTCTTTTAGTGATTTGCAGCTTTTGGAGCTGTTGAACGTTTAAGAGGGATGCAACAAACTTCGCAAACTTCTCCTGATGTCTGCCTGATTGTGTCTTTAGCATCAAATGTCAGTAAATGTACCTAAATCAACCTACTGACATACTTTTCATCAACTAATATTGAAGCGGGGATGATAATCTGGCTGCCTGCAAGTGGAAATATCAGAAAGAACATCGAGGTGTTCCTCAGGGTTTGCGGCCCACTGCAGGATCAGCACCATGGATAGAGATTCTCTCCTTTTCCTAGTGGTAGAGGTGAATGTTTGAAGTAATAACGATATGAATCCTACATGAGTGTGTGTGTGTTTTTGTGTGTGCAGGCCTGAGTCTGGTGGTCGGCCTGGTCTTGTACATCTCCAGCATCAATGACGAGGTGATGAATCGACCCAGAGAACCGGAGCAGTTCTTCCACTATCACTACGGCTGGTCCTTCGCCTTCGCCGCCTCCTCCTTCCTGCTTAAAGAGGTAATCAAAGAGCAGCACACACTCAAACACACACATGTTGTCATGCATGGACAATTGGGTGTACTGCACGCACATGTGGAGACACACACTGAGCAGCTAACAGTGACGCTAACATGTACTGAAGCTTAACATTTACTAGCACTGTGTTACTGGCTAAAGAGTTAACCTGCACAGACAAGCTCGTACACGTTGTGAGGGCTTCCTAGTTATAACTCAGCTACAGAACAAACCTTATTCTAACCTGAACTTAAAACCAAGAGTGAACCCTCGAACAGTCCTTTGAAGGTCTGTCTGACTCCTGACAGGATTAAACAAATGTTGCTATATGAGCTTTAGCTTAAAGATCTGATGTCTTTCTGCAGTTTGGCATGTCTTACACTGTATTTGAAACATGCTGTCTCTCTCTCTGTCTCTATCAGAGTTGCTTTTCATTTTAACTTCAAGACGGTTTGTCAGCCACATTTTCCCAGATCTTCTGTCCTTTCCCAGCTATTGTCTGGCTAACCCATAGACTGTTCGGGGAGGATTCTTTGTTTCCAAAGTGAAGCCAATACCTTCTCCTCACTTGATTTATTACCTCTTTTTCTAATGAGATTACATTCTAAATCTTCCTCAGTACAGCACGATGTTCTTGTTGTACATCGTGAAACCATGAAGAGTAAAATTTATGATAAAGCAGGGTCTTTTTTATTAGGCATGGCAACTACAAGTTGCTACAACTGCAACCTTTCATCAGGAAGTAGGCGTAGCAATGTGTATCCACCCTCTAGTCCAAATATGGTCACTTCCTGCTCCTGAAAAACAAGTAAGCACAGCTAGACTGCAGAACGGGAGGCCTCATAACCACCATAGTCCACAAACAAATAGATGAAGTCAAGATGGACACTTCCATTGGTAGTGTGGCTCATATATTCATTGTATCCAGAGTTTGAATGCATAAGGAGTGTGCATTTATCTTAAAGGGGGGGTATTATGCTAATTTCAAGCTTCATATTTCACACCGACAGTCCGTTTGTTTGGTCCGAACCAAAGACCAAATTGTTACAAAGTTGCATTTTGCCTCGAGTTTGGTTTGTGTTCACACGGCAGCTTTCACCAGCGGACCAAAAGATTTGATGCCCGAGGAAGCTGCTCTCTGATTGGTCAGAATGTCCACGTGGGTAAACGGAGAGAGAGAGCTCACAGCTCGATCAGTTCCACTCTCCTTTAGTTTGTCACTGAACAGTTTGAACACTTCCGTGTTCTCGTGCGTCTCCACAAGCATTTGTGAAATTGTTTGGTCAGCCCATATTTCTATTTCCTCGTCGCTCCCCCACGTCTGTCCTCTACTCATCTCGCTGCCTGGCTGTCTCTGCCAGTGTCAGCACCCATTACCCACAATGCACTGTGTTTTTGTTTGCCTCCTGTGTTTGGTCCTAATTTAAGTCTGTTTATGTTCGCACCAGAAACTGGATCGTGGGCTGAGACCCATCTTTTCTAGCGGACCATGATCTGGTTGTTTGGTCCGTACCAGAGTTTGATTCCAGCGCTCACACCAACCTAGCTCTCTCCCTTTAAGAAACCCCACCCCTACAAGCCAGCTTTCTTCTGATTGGCCAGCTCTCCAAAGTCTGCTGATGTCACAAAGTGCAGCGTGTAGAAAAAACTGTGTGAAACCTGGCATTTACAGCAGCCTGAGCTGAGAAGCCCGGGGATTACTCCGACATACTTTCACCTCCAGATCTGAAACTTCACCCACGTTTAGTCTGGACATCCAACATTGCAACATTATGTCCTAACATATGAAACAGTGTAATACCTCCTCTTTACGTATATTGTAGTGTGTTTTTTCTGCATGTTTCTCTCAGAAGGATGATGTGATTTTTAGAGCTCCTCTCAGTGAGGGACAGTGTCCTCACTATCAAGATAGCTGTTAACAGAAACACACACGCAAATTGTTTGGAATCCGTGTTGAATGTCGACCAACCTCCGCTTAGCTGAACACACTCACACACGCACAAATTGCTTGTAGCTTTCTGAAAGGCAGACTTACTTAGCTAAACACACACACACACACACACACACACACACACACACACACACACACACAGTGAAAAAGTGCCTGCGTAGGAGCCCGTCATCCTGCCTGCATCAATATTCATAAATGTTAATAGCTGGAATACTTGAGGGCAGCAGCTCTGTCGCAGCACAGCTTCATCAGAATATTCCTCGCAGGGGGCGAGAGAGGAGCCTCCTCCTATCCTTCACTCCTCTTCTTTCCTCCTGCTTTCTTATTTCTCTCTCCATGTCCTCCTCTCTTATCTTGTCGCTTCTTTTTCTCTCGTATCATCCATTCTTTAATCCTCTGTCGTCCCCTCCCCACTCTTTTCTTCTCTTGTCTTCTGTGCTCTCTCTCATTCCCTCTCCTCTCGCCTCTTCTTTCTCTTTTTCTCTCATCATCTCTCTCCTTCCCGGACTGCTCTTTTTTATTGCCTTGTGTCCTCCTCCTTTTCCCCCTAAAATATTATCTACTCTCCTTTTTTCTTTCCATTTCTAACACGTTCATTTCTGTCCTTATCCTTTCCTTTCTTGTCTTGTCTCATCTCTTCCCTCGTGTCCTCTTCACCCTCATTGTGTTTCCTTTCTTTTCCCCTTTCCTGACTTGTCCTCTCTTATCTCCTCCCTTACTTCCTCCCCCCTTTTCTATGTATTTATAATCTTCTTATCTGCTCTTAAGCTGTGAAAGTTGTTTCTTTTTCACTCACACTTTCTCTCCCTCCCTCTGCTCACGCACACAGACGGTAATCCACAGAAACACATTCATCAGCATGCTCAAGTTTAAAGGCGGTTGTAGCGATGATGTTGTGAATGAATAGTGAATGAGCTGTGAATGCTGAGCGGATGCCCGGGTGAAAACATGAATACATTTTTCGATCGTGTCTCGTTCCACCAGGGAGCGCTGAGCCTTTTTGTCAACTCTCTGCAAAATGACTGTGAATTAATTTAATTTCCTTCCTCCTGATGGCGTCGTGTCGCAGTGAAGGGAGGAGGATGAAGCTGATGTTTTATAAAAGCGTTTCCATCATGCTGAAAATTCACATTTTGATTCCCCGGGGTTACACAGATGTTCAGGTGTTATGGATGGAAATAGACGCTCGCAGCACTTTGTGATGCATTTATCAGTCTGTTATATCTGCTGGGTTTGCATGATAAACATTATGGGGCTGCTCATTGCAATACACTGAAATACGATAAATAATAAGTGCAGCAGAATACGTTCAAACTAAAACATACAATGCATACCTGAGCCATGCATTCACACCAACCATCAGATGAAGCATCAGCCAGCTGTCCTCTAGTTTCAGTTTTGTGGATTCTGAAAAGAAGAGCCCCCTTGACTTCATCCATTTGTTTGTGGACTACAGTTATTATGAAGCCTCCAGTTCTGCATTTAGGCCGTGCTTTCTTGTTTAACTGAAGCCAAAAGATATTTGGAGAAGAGGGTGGACACACTGCTGCAGAAGTTACTTTGAAATCACAGACAGCCAGGCCCTGGAGTTTACATGTTATATTGGCTGTTTTATCCGAATGGGATATTATTAAGTGGACTTGCATACAACCAGCCTCACGGTTCGGATGAAGTGGGCCTTTCTCCCCCTGCATGCACGAGTTCCCTCCGGGTACTCCGGCTTCCTCCCACAGTCCAAAGACATGCTCGTTAGGTTCATTGGTGACTCTTAAGTTGCCCGTAGGTGTGAATGTGAGCGTGAAAGGTTGTCTGTCTGTGTTTCAGCCCTGTGATTAGTCCAGGTGTAGCCCCGCCTCTCGCCTAATGAGAGCTGGGATAGGCTCAAGCCCCTCCATGACCCTGAACAGGATAAACGGTTTAGGCTGGTCATGAGAAAGACTGCAGGTTTAAGGCTCTTCTGCTTTGGCTTCACTTTGGAAACAAGGAGGATACGTCACTTCTGTTGTCTATGATCCACACCGAGCCTTGATGTGCCATGCTGCATCTAGGGTGTAAAAAACTGGTCTGGTTGAGGAATCTAGAAATACAGACTGTATATTTTTGTATGCATCTTGTTGCAGGGTGCAGGCGTGATGTCCGTCTACCTCTTCATGAAGCGTTACGCTGAGGAGGAGCTCTACAGGCCTCACCCCGCCCTCTACCGCCCCCGCATGTCCGACTGCAGCGACTACAGCGGCCAGTTCCTGCATCCAGACTCCTGGCCTCCACCGCAGCGGGGCCGCAGCGCCTCCGAGGTCTCCTCTGACATCTCCATCCAGCTCAACCAGACTCCACCTCCGCAGCCCCCACCAAAAGGGGGCAGCGGCTCCCAGCAGACGCCCTCCTCCTCAGGGCCTTCATCGGCGGCCAGCTACCAGCTCCAGCCAGCCTCCTCCTCCTCCACCTCCTCCTCTTACCCACACCCTCTCCACATGGCCACCTCCACCCTAACCAGATCATCCCACGCCCACGCCCACGCTCAGCAACACCCCCACCCGAGCGGGCCCCCACCCCAGTCCATGCCCATGGCGGCGCCGCCCTCAGCCGTGCCTCCTCCTCGCTACCACACACACATGCGAATGAGCGCCTCGCCATGCTAGGCTCCATACGCAGGGTAAGGGAGGGAAAACACAACTGGGGGGGGGGGTTAGATTGGCAGGACATCACAAACACACACACACAGACACAGATCCTCGACGTGTGGGAGGAGGGATCAAAACGAGGAGCAGGGAGGAGAGAAAAGAGGGGAGCGGGGCAGGAGAAGCAGGTGGGCGGAGGGATGACTCACTGTTGATGCCGAGCACGAGACGAAGAACAACACTTAACCAAACTTTTAACACGCCGGGAGGGAACATGGGAGGGGAGGGGAGGGGAAGGAAGGGGAGGGGAGGGGAAGGGAGGGGGACTCGAGGATTAGTAGCAACAAAACGTTAGTGGGGTTTCTGACGAGTACATTCGTCATCAGGGCCGTGATACACAGGCAACAGTGAGAAGCAGCAAAGGGAACAGGAAGCTCAAACGTTTCCTAAATGCTTTCCTTTCACAAAAAGAACAAACAGGTGAATTCATCCATCAGATTTCACATCTTTCTGTAGTTTCATGGACATGGTCGGGAAGTTCTCTTGATTGGTCTCTCAATTAATAATAAACCCCAGAGAGTGACCTCGATAAAAAACAGCATTACCTAAACGTAGACAGGTTTCTGTTGAGTCGGTTTATTAGATTGAAAACACACCAATAAAATGTTCACGACAGGTAGCACAATCAACAGTCAAACAAGCTGCATTACAGGTTATCCTGCTGTCTAGATTTGGACGGAATGACTGAAAGCTTCTTGGAAGAAAAAGCCTTGAAATCTTTGAGTGTTACGGAAAGTCAGTCCGTCCTGTGTGTGAATAACGACATGTTAAAATATGTATCACAAACAGTCAGCCTCATTCTTTCCTTGTGTCATACAATAGTCAGCAGAAAGTCTCAGGTAAGCTCAGTTGAAGTTAGTAAGTTTAAGTATAGCAGTAGTTAAAAGGTCTGTGTGTTGTGAATTCTCACAACCATTCAGCACTACTTAGCTGGTTAGCGAGTTAGCAGCTAGGCTAAAGCTAACTGAATCTCCTGTTCGACTCCTCATAGGACCAAAGCTGTGGAGGGACGATGTGACCCTCAAATTCCACAGGATCCGTCTCAGGCGCGTTCTGTGTGCGCCGCGACCTTCGGAGTTCAACGCGCCCATTCAAGTCGATGCTCGAATTCCACAGCACGCGCCGCCGTCTCTATTTTTGACGGAGGCCGCTTCAAGCACGCGTCAAGCTGAACAGAGCAGATCGTTCCAAACAGGAAGTCACACACGATAGCAGCATACAGCATCTGGTCATTTCAAAATAAAACACCATGTACACACCAGACTACTTTTTTTTTCCGTTTTCACAACAACAACACACTGAAATCTTGAAAAAAGAACACTTTTAATTAAGTAGTGTCCTCAGCCATGGTGGAAGCACAAAAATCACAGAATTATCTCCAAATGAGCAGATCATCAGCCTCGGAGGTGCAAACTGAACTGTAGTTTGTGTGTTGCTCTGTTTGTTTTTAATCTGTGATTCAGTTCTCGCGTGATAATGTAGTTCTCCGGCGACCTTGTGATCTTGTGAATCCAAGTGCTTGGGCCAGCGCTCAGCCGCGCTGTGGATCAGACACGCTTCCTGCGGGGGCTCACGCTGCCTGACGGACCAGAACGGCGGCACAGACGGAACGTGCCGGACACTGATCCCGTGGGATCCAGGCGTTAAACTGTGCTGAAATAAATCCGTTCAGCGTCTTAGCTGGTTGTTCTGACATACTGAGAATCATTACCAGGTTTGCTGTTAGCATTTTCGCTACTAGGTAGCTAGCTTTGTGGTTGCACTTGTGAAATCTATGTCCTAATGACTCGTTCTTTCAGTATTTCTCTGCGATGTAGCACAGCGTTAACAATGTCACTAATAACATTAGGTCTGGGCAATATAACAATATACATGTATATCGTTTAAACAATATGAAAATGTTTATCGTATGTAAAACCAGCCGCTCAACTGCTTTACGGTAATTTTTACATCATTTTGACAAAGCTTTACGTTCTAATCCATGCCGGGGGAGTGAAGCTGGAGTGAACCATAGAGGGAGGCGCTGTTTATTAACATGGACATTAACGTGCAGAAAAGGGCTCAGCCAAAGCGAAAACAGAAACTCAGTACTTTTTTTAAGTATTTAATAGGCTTTACCATGTGGTTGTTTCATACAGACTAATTATTTGTTAAATTACCAGAAAACATGATATATCGTGATATCGTTATTTAGACATGAAAAATCCTTTATTGTGATACAGGATTTGGGCCATATCGCCCAGCCCTAAATAACATTATTTTCAGCCCGAGAGCTCAAACCATTTTCCAAAATAGAAAGATTAATAAGTGTCAATTAATATCATAAAACTGTGTCGACTAGTCAAGCTAGCAACTGCTAGCCAATGAGGAAATCTTCACATCAGAGGGAGTTATTTTTTAGCAGACTTCACACTGAAAGCTTCAGCCTTAGTGGCCATATTTTACCATGTTTTGTCAACTTTCTCACCTTATTTGACAGCCCAAACTTGCAGTGTATGAAGGACTGAAACCACAAGTGAAAGCAACAGAACTCCAAACATTTTTGCAGGTAAGCTAAAAGTGTATAAGATTCTATTTTACTCAAGAATTGTTCAAGTTCAACTCAATAGTTCAATTAGGACATTTAGTTTTCATTTTTTCTAAGACTTCCCGACCCTGTCCATGAAAAACAATAAAGAAAATATGATGAAGAATGTCCGTATTATAAACACTCAGTATTGCTTTCAACTTTTGCCCAGGTATCATGACCTTCAAACTGTTCACAACCAGAGGTAAACTGTATATGCATAGAGATACAAAATCTGCCCTCTCTCCTACACTGTTGCTGAAACAAACATAATCCTGTACGACGATCGTGGGGTGTAAATACTACAGTACCTTCTAGGTGTTTTAGCTTTTGGATTTTCTAAGCAGTTTGTACTTTGAAAGGAAAAGCTCGGGGGATGAATGTTCAACATTTTGTGGAATGAAGCCGAAGACGCAAACGAGAGACTTTTTAATGTGCCGTGAAAAGTGTCGGAGACGTTGACCGAGCAGAGACTCTGTTTCCACGCGATCACCGATGGGACAATCCAAACGGCTGCCTTGGAGTTTTGATGCTGTTATCTTTTGAGGTGTGTACATAATACGAATAATAGGCATATATGAGAAGCCAGACCTACGGAAGCCCTAAGCGGACATGCATCCATAAATTTTATTTACCGTGTTTTCCCGTGATAACGAGTCATTTCTTGTTGTTTTCTCAAGCTCTCGAGTTATTTATCTTGTTATCTCCAGATAACAGTGCTGCATCACTGTAATGTCCTGGTCTTTAAAGGTGAGGTGTTATACTAATCTCAAGCCTAATATTTCACTCTGTGATACCTGTGGAGTAGCTCAGCATAATTAACATTTTAAAAAAATAACTAACTTTTCTCACACTGGTGCTCTGTGCAGGCCCTTACACAGCTCTGTCCCTTTAAGAAACCCCGCCCCTACAAGCCTGCTTTCTTCTGATTGGCCAGCTCTCCAAAGCCTGTCGAGGGGCAGAACTCAGTGTTTGAGGCGTGCCTCCTACCCATGTGGCTGTGCTTCAGAGTTGTCGGCAAAGAGTAAACTTCACTTGTTCGATTTGAAATGAACGTCTGCTGCTCTCCTCCTTTAGAAAAGTAAACACTGATGTTTTTCCTTCACGGCCAAACAAACATTTTCTCCAAGACATTCTGAACCTACTTGACGAGCAGAGCCACTGAGCAGACTGAACTGCTGGGTGGGCGTGTCCTTCAACTGTGTCTCGGGCAGATGCCCAAATATAGAGTTCCTCCACATTGTGACATCACAAAGTGCGTCTGGAGAAGTCTGTCTGAAAGCAAGCGTTCACAGCAGCCTGTAGACTGAGACTGTTTTAGAAGGTGATTACTCCAACATACTTTTACCTACAGATTTGAAACTTCAGCCACGTTTAGTGTCAACATCCAACATTGTAAAATTCTATACAGTGTAAGTCTTAAAAGGTGAAACAGCATAATGCCCCCTCTTTAATATCACTGTGACCAGCCTGTTGTTCTGTTTTCTTGAGTGGAGAAAATTATCACGAGAAAACAAGCTTTGTTATCTCGAGATAACGAGATACATAGGTCGAGATCTCGAGAAAACAACGGGAAATTCCTCGCTATCACAGGAAAAATGAGTAAATAAAATATATGGATGCATGTCTGCTTTGGGCTTCTGTACAGACCTCTTACAGCCAGGTTAGAGTGGATTCCAACTGAATCCATTCCCTTCAGAAAACATAACAGAACTTGACTTAACTACTGATTGAACTGTTCAGTGTCTAACGTGTGAAAAAGGGTTCAATGTTAGAAGAAAATTTCAGGTTGTGAGCACTTTGAAAAATATATTCCTGAACTTTTCCATCAGTTTAACTGAATAATCACAATTCCTGAAAAGTTGTTTTTTTAAAGACGACGTGCTTCCTGATGTGACGGATCTGAAACTGAATCTAACACTTCCTGGTTTATCGTTAGAAATAGACAGTTTATATAAAGGATAGATAGATAGTGCCATGTGTGACATCGCACTCTGATGGAGACGAGCTCACACGGGGAGCAAACTGAAAAGCTGAGCGCACCATGACAGATGGCTTTGCATTCCAATGTACCTCCAGTTTAATCTATTATTAATGTTCTTAGCTCAGCTGACGTTAATTAGAGAGAGATTATACATCAGGCATCCTTTGAGTCGGAGGATCAGAGGTGAAAGATCTATAGTCTGGAGATTAGACGAAAGATTAATGCGAGAAATATCTTTTAATTGGTGATATCCAATTTGAGAAAAGTGAAAAGAAGTCATTAAAAAGTTGGGCTGACGTGTGCAGCCGGGCTGGTGGTTTCAGTTTGCCTCCCAGTGCAGCTCTCGCGGTGCACAGTGACTTAAAGGTTGCTTGTTTTTGTAGCATAAGAACAATCATAGGGCATCGTTTGTAGCCATTTGTAGACCTAAGAGGAAAATGTTACGCTTACAAACTGTGGTACTGTTACAGAGAAACAGTGTAGCAAACTACCTGCGGTGTTAGCATCTTTTCTGAATATTTGCTATGTGGAATATTAAATAGGAAATCATTTAGCAGCTGAATATGAGAGCTTTTGCTGATGTTTTGAGATGTTTATTTTAATTGCCAAAGCTGAGCATTCATGCTGTGTCGTGCGCACACACACACACACACTCAACACAGACACACAAACAGACACACAGATATATATTTATGTAGCTGACTTCTGAGGAGTTCTTTTCCGACGTACGCAGCGGAGACGCCGAGCTCCGAGGCCACTTCGTCGAGTGTTTACGTCTTTTGTTCAAAGCAGACATTTCTTTCAAACTGTGACGAGGGTGTAAATATTCATACTGAACACGCTGTATGCAGTCTCTCCAAGACGTGTTTACATTATACAAGTAGAAGTTTACATATATGTTTTGAGTCCACTGACGTTTGACTGACTGAATGTCAGTCAGTCAGAAACCGTATAATTCATGTGAGTTTGTTTTCGTCATTCCTGCAAATGTGCTTTTTTGCGGGAGTGTGTTTTTATCTGCCAGCAGTGTTTTGTTAAGTTTAAAACCAATAAAGCTTGCCTGGTTCAAGCTTCCTGTGTGCTTCTTCCTTGATCTCTCATTTCACACACTTAAAAGGAGTTCAGGCACTTCACAACTACAATGTTACAATTTCATGTAGCAGACGCTTTTGTCCAAAGTGAGGTACATCTGAGAGTTAAAACAACACAAGCAACGATCGAGAGAGGAGGGAACGAAGTCAGGAAGAGCCAACAAGCAGCTTCAAGTGCATCATCGTCATGAAAATCCTAGTCAGCATAAACTACATCCTCGATGTCGTCATCATCAATAGCATCACTATCATTAAGGTCAGAGGTCATAAAGAGCTGCGTCTTTAGCTTCTTCTTAAAGGTGAAAGGGACTCTGCGGACCGAGTGGAGTTTGGTAGCTCGTTCCACCACCGGGGGACGACTGAGGAGAAGAGTCTAGTTAGAGACTTAAGGCCCTGTTGTGATGGGAGTACCAGGCGCCTTTCAGGGCGGGACGGAGTGTAGACCTGGTTGAGGGCGTTCAGGTAGGCAGGAGATGTTTCTGTTGCTGTTTTGTAAGCGAGCAACAGGGTTTTGAATTTGATGCGAGCGGCGACTGGGAGCCAGTGGAGGGATGTGAGCAGTGGAGTGACGTGTGCCGTTTTGGGTTGACTGAAGACCAGTCGCGCTGCTGCGTTCTGGATCATCTGCAGAGGTTTGAATGTGCATGCAGGAAGGCCTGCCAGGAGGGAGCTGCAGTAATCGATGTGTGATATCATGAGAGTCTGTACCAGCAGTTGTGTTGCATGCTCTGAAAGGTAGGGTCTGATCTTCCTCACGTTGTTCAGGGCAAATCGACACGACCGAGCAATCAAGGCCGCATGAACCTTAAAGGGATACGAGTAGCAAGTTGTTAAACTCCAGGTAAATGCCAGGTGCTCTTGAAGGCTAAAAAGTTAACTGTCGAAGGTGACTCGATGAGGGTCGAACCCGGTCGCCGTTTACTCCTGTAATATTGATGTTTTTTTATGAGGGATGCCCTGATTCAATGAAGGCATTTTAAACTAAATTGTCTCGGCGCGAATGTGCCTGAAGAAAGCCCAGTGGCTTCCCTCCTTCTACAATGAAACCCTGTTTAATTCTCTGTTCTCATTCACGGTTTTGTACTCAAGAGTGATGCACTATAATTTGTCTAACTCCATTGTGAGCTAATTTGGATCTACTCAACTGCTGCAGCCGGATGTATTGTGTGGACGTAAGTCAGGTGATGTCGTAGAAAGACGGCTCGGGTAGCAGCAGGGCGATGGACGGGACTTTTATCCACAAGATCAAATAGAGCGTTTCATCTTATGTAAATGTACGAAAGGAATAAAAGAGCATCAAACATGTAAAGGAAACCCTGAAACAGGAGCTGAACAGACCTTGTGTGTTTGTATTTAATGTCCTGGGGACGAGAAAAGATGGTAAATTTGAATAGAGGGAACTTTTCTTTACATATCAAACTGTAGCTTGTTTTCAGAAACAGACATACCTTGTGTTAGTTGTAAAGGAGCGGTCACCCTACATTATCTATACTGCTTATCCTGTTCACAGTTGCGGGGGCGCTGGAGCCGCCACTGCTGCATGATGTTGTCCTCCAGGGTCAGGCGGGTCTTCTTTTTTAGAATGACTCCTGGAAATGTGCGTATTACCAAGGCAACGCAGACCAATTCTGATTGGAGTGTTATTAACACACATTGAAGTGGCCCAGTTCTGAATTTAAAACATGCAACATCATGCAACTTTTTGCTGTTCACGCTGATTTGAAGCCTCATTGAAAATCAGACTTGGGACACGTTGAGCTGCAGTACGAACGCAACCAAAGAGACAGACAAACTTTCACACCTAAGGGTAGTTTTAGAGTCACCAATGAAGCTAACGAGCATGTCTTTGGACCGTGGGAGGAAGCACCAGTACCTGGAGGGAACCCACGCATGCATGGGGAGAACATGCACCACGTCTGAACTGGGATTCAAACCAGGAACCTTCTAGCTGTGAGGCAGCCAAGGTGCGCTCACATTCATGCATACAAACATGCATATAATTAATGAGGTGCTTTTGATCTATTTAATTAACTGTCCTGTAATCATTTAGGATTAAATTCATTCAATGCGGTGACTTCCTTCATGGCTTCAAACACACCTGGCTCACAGCGCTGCTCTTCGTTAGAGATGTTTAAACATTTAAACTGAACATCACTGCTTTCCATTAAAGTTATAATCTTGAAGATCTCAGTTTCGTACTCTTTGGCGGCACCTGTGGTGATAAGCGGTAATTGCAGGAGCACACTTCCCAGATATCCAGACAGTGCTGCATGTGTGACGTCCACAGTTGGCTCCGGTTGTAACTCTTGATTTGCCTGGCTGACGGTCGCTTTCCTTTTCAGACTGTTTGCTTCATCTGAGCGTCGAGTTTGTTTATTTTTCTTTGGATTTTCACTTCTTGTTGAAGTTGTATCTGTAGTCATCCATCTTTTCTTTGTTCAGCCATAGTAGATTACTGTTTACTCACAACACTTGCAGAGAGCGGAAAAGCAGCCGCTTAGCTCCGCCTACCCTCTCTGGCAGACCAACCACTGCTGGCTGATGGAAAACGCGTCACTAAGTGTGCAAAGGCTTTCATCAGTGGGCCACAGGCTCAATCACATTTGTGTTACCTCATTTAGCGATTTATTTATTTCAAGGTTACATCTTTAACTACTCACATTGATAGGTGACACCATTAAATAGAAACTACAAACTTGCGTTAATGCGTTAATTTTGCACAGAGCTACAGGTGATCTAACGCGCTCTGTGAGGGAAAATGTTTCTCATGTAAGAGGGACAAAACAACAAATTGGACACAACGTGAGTCACAGATTAGTTCAACAACCTATTTGCATGTGTTGAGACCGGCACTTATGTAACAATGGCAGGCCTGTAAATGAAATGCATTATAGTGCATGATTAGAGCGTGAGTCAGACTTTGCATAACAAAGCTGAATATTAAATAACCACATTTTGAGGTTGTATAGATGCAGAATAATAAGTGAATTTGGCTCTATTATAGATGCAGTAATGGGCATGTCATGTTAGATAACAGGGGGCGTCCTGTTATCTGTTATTTGATTATTAGCTGGGAGACAAACTTTTACTGCAAAAGGAAATTTACCGACTTTCTTTTACATTTACCATTTAAATGTGTTTATTTTTTTTGTTGCTTTTAGCGTCTGTTTTTGTCTGCGTCTCTAACCGACTTAATGTGTCTAAAAGGGTTGATCAGGTTGTTGCAGATGTTTCATTAAGGTAGTCATTTAAAGTGTTTGTTTTGCATTTGTAAGGAAACGTGTGTTAGAAGAATGTGTCTGCCGCTGCAGGTGTTTTCACTCGCACTCATCAGACTCTTTCAGCCTGAACCCGAGCGGGTCTCGGCTGCAGATAAGCTCAGATAAGAAGAATCACTTGTCCTGCCTGACGTCAGGGGTGCAGCAAATCTTACGAGGTATTTAAAAAGATGTCAATCAACTTTGTTTTTCTCACACCTCCATGTTCCTGAGAAAAAGTCTAATCAGTCCAAACACGCTCCGTACACCTGTGCTGCCGCTCGGTCGGCATTCAGGGATGGTTTAAGAGCAAACAGCGCGGTTGCTTAAATTCTCTCATCCAATTTCATTGTGGACCTTATAATCCCTTTGTGATTTCAGATAACTGGCCGGACAGTAATTATAAAGTTTGCAACTTCCTCTCCAACTTGATTTCTTCATGCAGTGAGAGTGATGTAACGCTGTCCGCACCGCTGAGCTCACAGCTGCACTTTTCAGGAACACGCTCTTCTGATCAGAGGAGGCAGTTTGAAGCCTTTCGTGGAGACAGATCCCTGTTTGGGCAGCTGCTCTGTCCCAAATTAGGCAAGTTATTTAGAGATTGAACGCCATGGGAACTTAGGCCTAACGGAAAAAACTACTTATAACATTTTAAAGGCACCCAGATGAGCCGAAAGAGAGAGCTGCTGAGCCAACAAGACAGACTATTACCTGACCTGCGTGTGGCAGAAAGTAGGTAATTGGAAGAGCAACATTTACTTGGTCATGGCTGATTTACGAACTAGGATCACAGATGACCCCTGCAATAGTTCCAGATTACTAAAGGTCCCTGGGTTATATTAGTAAGATGCATTAAGGGGCTTCTGTCTCCATGTCTTGGTTTGCCCTGGCGACACGCAAATCCGTGATAAAAGGTGTGACAGTTTGGTGCGACCTCAGCCTCTCAAGCGGCCGGCAGAATGACGGACAGCGTAATTTGGCCGTGACTGAATCGTGCTTTCAGGAATCCTCTTTGTAAAAATGACAGTTTCACGTGTGTTTAAATGCCGGCTCTGACCACTTCAGCCTCCTCAATCAATTCTACTTTCAGATACAGACTCCTCCGTCTCGTGTAATGTGCTGCTGCTGCTGCTGCTGCTGTGTGACCGGACTGTGAATGTCGGTGGAAGTTCTGCCCGACTGGCTTTTACTGTCACTGCACTTCATTTCTAAATGTTTGTCTTTCTGGCCTGGGCATTGATTTCCTCTCCGCCTGTCTTTATTACTCTGGCTCCCCTCCTGTGTGTTCTCCAGCACCCACACACACACACACACACACACACACACACACACATATAAATGTCTTAACTCTCCCCTTCCCTCGGCAGCGCTGTGATCCATATTGACCATCCGTCTTAGTTTAGCTCCCTCACTGTTCCGTATTAAACCTGTAAAGGCCGTCTGGTTCTACCTGTCTGTGCTGCTTTCCGCCCTCATTCTTCTCTCCATGTCGCCTCCCTCTCTTGTTTTCGTTGCCGATGTTGCCTCCAGTTTTAGATCAGGAATGAATCCGACTTAGTTTAACCAATATAATTTACTGAAAGGTTCTTGGATCAGCTGATTGACTTGAGATATCCACACTAACAATACCGTTATAGTTATAATTTGCCGTAGACAGTTTGATTCAATTGCGCATTCATTTGCTATAGCGCCCCCTACTGGCTGAGTTCTACAGCAGTTTAACTGTCATTATTACAACCTTAGATTTAGAATGCCAGATGGGATCAACTGTTTGCCATTTCACTCGACATTGTTTACAATCACCACCTACGGAAAACATTTTGGTTTAAGATTTTCAAAAAGTCGGATTACTTTGTTAAAAGGACCAAAGAGAGCAGGAGGCTCGCACACATACACACACATCGGTACAGACGAGATGAGGGATTCAGATTTTTAATGTGGCTAAAACCATCCGAAAAAAAGATGATTTCTTTATGGCTATTTTCACTGTCTGTAACTGCTGCCGGCACAGATTCACACTGAGTGATACCTTTTTTTTTCATTACAGAAAAATACAAAATCGACACAAAATAGAAGTTCTTCAGAGAAGCTTTAACTAGTTCTGTTTTACACAAAGCTACCAAATAATGTACCAAATGAGTTTTCACTCAGTGCCAGTTCTGATCAGCATTCAGCCGTTAGCTAAGCAAACACTGTCAAAACACTGTTAGCTACGCTGCCGTAGCATTCCCGCCTAAACTGAGCCGGGGTCGCCTTGTTTCTTTGTATTTTGTATACAAGCCTTTCATGTGGTCAGGGTGAACACACAGTAAAGAGATGGTTGAAAGCGTGTAGCTGTTGGACAAAGTTTCAGATTGAATAACTTTAAACCAAAGTAAAGTTTATGACCCAAAATTGACAAACTTTGTTGGGTTATTTTTATGGAGTGTGAGCACCTGCCCCTGCAATCACTCGGTGATCATCAGCCCCCTGCAGACAGAAACACACTTAAAACATCTCACACTCCTACCTACTTTTGAGATTCACCCCACTGTGCTTAATCCCTGTCCTGATTGTCAAGAGGACTTAAAAAGTAACCCACCTCCTCGTCTTCATCACCTCCCCTTCACAGCAGAAGTGGGACAAATGAGTGATGGCGGCCCGGTTTGGGAAAGAGAAGGCATTCCCGTATCCGTGATGGTTTGTTCACTTTGTGTAGTGTCATTTTTATTTCTTGAGGCCAGTGAAAAGTTTAAAGAAGTAGAAGGTGGTTATTAATGGTTATTAAGGTTCAGTCTCAGACAGACAGAGACATGATTAAATAACACTTTCAGACTGAGGCCCCAAATACTGAAATACGACAGGGAAAGATGTTTCAGTGACAGCTGGATAGCGCAGAATATGATACTTCTGCAACAGCATTGCATGGTGAAATCAAACCAGACCATCATGAAGTAGAATTCAGGTATCAGATATTTCATTATTAAAATGCACGTTCAGGGAATAGTGGTTCAGGTTTGAATGATTCAGGGCGAGGGGAAGATTAAGGCCTTTTTTGGGGGGGTTGTTTGGTTCGCTGTTTTTACTCAACCCGGTCTCACAGCAGTTCATGACATCGTCACCAAATTGTCATCGATAGAATTGAATGGACTTGAAGTAAGTCAGCACAAATTCCAACTCATAAATTGAAAGTATATATCATGCCCTAAACAAGAAACCCTGAAGGAAGTCAATTGATGTGGTTTAAAGAGCCATAAAGTCCAATGCAATGGCAGTCAGCGGTGATTAAAACTAACACAGGACCTGCAGACTGAAGACCAGAGTTTCAGTTCAGAGACCAAAAATTGTGCAAGCAAGGTATTAAAAGTTATTTCATGTAACTAACATGACTTAATTTAAAATCTTACGAAGTTTCCTTGATGTATTGTAACTGTAACAGAAACATCATCTTTTTCTAAACCAAGTAGTTCTGGTGCCTTACAAAGAAAAGTGTTGCTCGTCTTTGGGTGACGTTTAGGCACCAAAACTGCTGTAAGTTTGGTCAAGAGGACAAAAAAAATACTTAAAGGGGTTAAGTATTATTATTCTAATTACAAGCTTCATATTTCACTCTGTGATACCTGAGGAGTAGCTTAGCATAATTTACAGTTAAAAGAAACTCACACTGGTGCTCTGTGCAGGCCCTCATACAGCCTCTGCCTGAAACGACTCGGTCAGCTGTGTCCCTTTAAGAAACCCCGCCCCTACAAGCCCACTTTCTTCTGATTGGCCAGCTCTCCGTAGCCTGCTGAGGCTGCACTTTGTGATGTCACAAAGTGCAGTGTGTAGAAAAAACTGTGTGAAACCTGGCGTTCACAGCAGCCTGCAGACTGAGCTGAGCAGCCTGGGGATTACTCCAACATACTTTGACCTACAGATCTGAAACTTCACCCACGTTTAGTCTGGACATCCAGCATTGTAACATTATATGTCTTAAAATGTGAGACAGCGTAATACCCCCTCTTTAAACTTTTACTTGTTTCACACGAAACACGAGTGGTGTCCTGCCGCAGGAAAGAAAAAGAGCTTTCCATGCAGCCAGGCTGACTGACAGGAAAAAGCTTTCATGTAGGAAGCACAAAACGTTCTTACATGTGTTTGAAATTTGTGCTGACTGACGTGAAAAAGAAAGTGAAATACGCATTCATGTGCATGATTCTATACATTATAATTCTGCGACTGTTTCACTGATGTTGGGTTGTTTTGCGGCCCAAGACCCAGAATGTCTGACAGCCCCCCTATGATTGCTTTATGACACTTTTTGTGTGTTTGTCAGATCTTGTTTTTGCCTGAAGACATCAGAATGATTCGGTCACACTTAAACTAAAGCACCTGTTCCCTCCGTCAGTCGGCTTTACGAGGCGTTTGAAAGAAACTCCAGTTTGTCACAGTTTGTTCCCTCCGAGATTACATCAACAAAAACAAGAAATCCTATTACGCCTACCTTCCACGCGTGCGCAGAATGAAACACACGCATCCAGCTCTGACATCCTTCTTCTACCAGTCTTCCAGCTTCTTGTCCATCACCTCTCTCTCTCTCTCTCTCTCTCTCCCTCTCGCTCTCGCGCTCTCTCTCTCGCTCTCGCGTAACAACCACGCGCCTCTCCGCCACCACCTGCTTCAGCACCGGCTGCAACAAACTTCCTCTCGCTCAGGTAAGCTCCTAACTAAACATCTAATCCATATATCAAACAGATTTTTAATGTATAACCGACATGACAGCGCATGAATGGGACCGCTGTACGCGTGCTTAGACCTGTAGAGGAGCGCAAACATGTACATGAACACATTGTACTCTCGGTGCAATCATCTGGGAACGAGCGCGCGCCGATTTGCATTTGTGTTAATGTTTATACATTATTGAAAAGCTAAATGAATAAATCAGAGAATTAAAGTGAAGTGAAGAAGACCTGTGTGAGTGTGTGGAGACGATCTGGAGAGGAAGAGAGCCAGTGTGTGTGGAGGGGAAACGAACAGGATTAAATACGTGTAATAATATAGATATATTGTTAAATATGTGATGATGTTAAAGGGACATTAGAAAGAAAATATATTACAGACAACAATGTGGTGACTCTAAACTTAAGTCCACAGACCCTCTATGTGAATGAGGATGTTTAAATTAAGTAAGAACACGTTGAAAGCATGTGTTTGATTGCTTCTGTGCTTTGTTGCAGAACCGTCAGTCTGTGTTGTAGTTTGTGAAGGCGGATGTTCACAGTGTGGGCTCCAACACGAGTCTGGATTTAGATTTCTCTGTCTGAGTATTGAATATCAGCGCTTCCTGCATCTCCTGTTTCACTTTGAACCTTCTGGAGTTTGTGCAAAATATCAATACCTTTGATTTTTAACACACAAAGAGTTTCACGTTTACTCTCTCAACATCCCTTCTTCTTTATTATCCAACCTGCAGCCAAATGACTCCACGACATGGGAGAATTATTAGTGTAATGTGTGTATCTGTAACACTCAAGTTGAACTAGTTGAAATCCACAAACAGTCAGAGAAAGAGCGAATAAATCTCATAGGTGAATCTGTAAAATAGTTTCCATAAAACCTTTAAACTTCTTTCTTTAGACGTGTTGTGCATCTCTTACAGTGTTGTAGTTTATATCTAACATGCATCCCATCATGCCTTGTCTCCCTCTACGTCTCGCTGCCATGTTGCTCTCATAATCATGACCGATGTTGTGACCAGCTCCTGCACCACGTTCGTGTTCTGCTGCTCTGTATTCGCAGCAGGATTCATACCATCGCTGCATTCATGATGCAGAGCATGGCTTGTTTGTCCTTGAACTTTTATTCTCTGCAGCGTGCATCTGTGCAGCCGCCGGCCGGCCCCTCGGGCATTTGTTTGGTCCGTGTTCTGCTGCAGGAGCCGTACGCGTAATCCACTCTGTCAGCCTGAAAAGGCTCTGTGTTTATTTTAGGAGTTTTAAGGCACAAAATAACAAAGTCTGAGCTCGTGTTTTTGTTTTGTCTGCGGTTACAGGCCCTACCAGGGGTCCTGCAGGGCGTCTGAGGGGTCCCAAAAAAGATGCAGTCAGGGAGATATACTGAACTGTTTTTAGCTGCAGTTCCTCTCACAACCACTCCAGGTACTCCGGCTTCCTCCCACAAACACATGCTCGTTAGGTTCATTGGTGACTCTAAACTGGGATGGGCTCTCTGTAGTTACCCTTAAGTATTTCCACACTTCCACACTAAAAATGTAAACAGGCTGGAGTTAGCAAGAATGCTAATTTACACCTGTAGTCCCTGCGCAGGTAACATTGACACAAAGACTAAAAGACTAAAACAATTTAAGTTAAAGAAGATCATTTCACTCATTACTCGATTTTCATATCAATAAATGTCTGTTAAGTCTATCGCCGAATGAGATAACACATGTTAATTGAGCCTGTGGTCCACTGATGAAAGCCTTTGCTCACTCCTCCTGAGCAGGAAGCAGGATCCGATCTTCAGAGCTTCTCTTTAGAAATCAGAGAGTGACGTCACGTTTGATACATCAGTGCCTTTTCTCTGTCTATGGGACCCGAGTAAAGGATAAACGCTGCATGAGCAAACTTCACACTCCGGGCACTTTCACCAGGACTTTCTGAAAGTTTAATCAGCAGCCAGCATTCATGCAGGGCAGCGCTGAATGTCTTCTTGTTATTCTGTGGAGGGGGTGGAGGTGTTAGTGTGTGCAGTTTGTCTGGATGGACTCACTGCTCACTTCCTGCCATGAAAAGCTTTGATTTCTGCCTGTGATTCTTCTGAATACTTTGTGTTCCTGTTAGTGGCTCCACAGCAGCCGTACAGTCTCGTTTAAGAGGGGTGAGATGGAGACTTCCTTCTATTGCTCCATCTTGTGATTTGGACTGATAAGCTGGACGTGTGCTCGTTTTATAGCAGAATCAGGTGGCTGCTTGTTCGTAGAACTCTGTGTCCTGATGAGCAGCTGAAATCAGGTGACAGTAAAAGAGCACAAAAGTGTACTTTGAATGCAGTCGGGGGCGATGGATGAGCCAAACATGTCACTGACTTTGATACAGGAGACAGGAGTTAATTTGCTGCTTGGATACCAAGTTCCACGTATTTGAGGACTTTGGTCAGTGACAGGCATGTCCTACACCTTGATTGCAAACAAGCTGCCCCACAAACAGTGGAAATGGCATCCCAACATTTGAGTGCAGGGGATGTTTTGGAGGCAGACATACTTTACTGTGTTTTAGCTGACTCAGATATTCAGCTGTATTTATTCAAGCACGGGTACGGACGAAGAAATGCGCGGGGCTGTGGCTGCTCATGCAATACATCCTGGAACATGTAGGCTCTACTTACACCAAGAGCGGGATAACTCTTCTCTGTTAGTATAGCGCCCACTGAGGGATTTATTGCTTTAATGACCTACATTTAACATAAACCCTGTGTTGATGTGTTGACAGACACATCACGTGTGTTTTCTTATCGGCCGTGTGTCCACAGCTCGTATCTCTGGCAGAGAAGCACTATTGTGAGCACTGAGATGAAGCGCTTTTGTGGTGAGAGAAAAATCGCTGCATGCAGGTTTTGTTTCTATGACAACAATAAGTTTAACTTACTACACAGCTAGCAACAAGCTTACAACGCGTAGGGTGATAAAAGCACACTTACACATACCTGCATCATTTAGCTTTTCGGTCTCTATTGTGATACGGTTTGTTTGTCGTATCGTACAGCTCCAGGCAGACAGGAACGGCCAAAACAAGTCGCTCCTCCATGTTTGGTGGTAACCAGGGTGACGAGTGGTGGTCCATCTGATTGGTTGCCTGAAAAAAGCTGCGGTGAAGACACCAGCGCCTTTCTGAAAAGTTCAGAGATTTTTGACTCGGAGCGGCCGCAGAAGGGCAGAAGGCAGAACATTTTTTCTCTAGGCGCCTGCACACGCTCTGTCCTCATTGGGAACAACTGAAGAAAGATGCTGATGCTCAGAAAAACCTATTTCTCAATCCAAACTGCGTCTTAAAGTTATAATAAATAGGATTTTCCTAGAAAAATAAAATATATAGACTTCTACAAATATAATAATCACTTATACTCTGTGTGTGTTGGTGAGTGTGTGTGCAGACCCTTATGAGACCCTTCCCTCTGCATCTATTCTGTTGTTTTGCTCTGCACGGGACATTTTCAGGAGGGGTGCTGTCGTGGTTCCCTGAGCCAATCGCAGTCCCATTCATTGCGGCGAACATGGCGAAAGAGCGAAGCAGAGTTGGCCTTCTTTCTGTTGGACCGGTAGGCGCCTCAAACCGGTTAGGACAAGCTAACCAGCAGTTAGCATGCTAGTGAAGAGCTAACAAACCATGATGCTATCTGTGTAAGCTCGGCGGGCTGGCCGTGTTCTTGCATGAGAGAGTGAGAGAGCCCAGGAGGAGGGGCCCAGTTTGAACGTGTTGTTGACAAAAGGAAAAATCCGACTTATTATACCTTTAAATAAGAGTTGTAGCTGCCAGTCATCAGCCGCAGTTTACTCGTCTGCTGAGGTCTTTAAATGCAAACATCCATCATATTCAGGCATTTACCAAAGACTAATACTGACATTTCACTTTGGAGTCTCTAAAGGGTGTTAGTGGTCAGAAGCACCCTTAGCTGTGCTGTTGACGTGCTCAGGATCTCCTGCTGTGGTGCTCTGCTGCCTTTCATGTGGATTTTTGGGGCTTTTTCTTTCAGTAAATTTGGCAAAGAAATAAAGAAACGTGACTTTGTGTCAGTGCTGACGGGAGTTCACTCTCCAGGAACTCTCTGCTGGTTGAAATGTAAGATGTGAGTCAAGCCAGAAAGCAGTCACTCTGCTGAAATGCCCTTTGGCAGAGCATCACATCTCTACCTGCTCGGGATCTTTCAGCTGTTTTAATCTTTAAGGTGCGTGTTGGTGCGTGACACCACACTGACCGCTTGTGACTGAGCCGTCGCACGGACGGGGAGAAAGTTGGACGGATGAAACATGCTGAGACAAAGTCACCAAAGTGACTCACACGTCTGTCATCTCTCCTCTCCCTGTTGTCATACATGCAGAACATAAATGTGTGTGTGTGTGTGTGTGTGTGTGTGTTTGCGTCCTTCATGTATGACATCCTCGGCTCACCAGAGCAATTCACACTCTTTTCTTTTTTTTTTTAATCTCAGCAAAATCCTCTCAGCTGTTACATCCATCCCTCTACTCCTCCAACACACACACACAAACACACACAGACACACACACATACACGCTCGCCAGCTCCACCATAGACTTTGGAATTCACTGTTGCCATGGCGATGGAATAGAGCACGCTCTCTCGCATCGCCTGTTCTTTTCTATTGCTTTATATCTCTCTCTCTTTCTGTAGAGGCGAACCAGCTCCTGGTGTTTGACAGGAGGATGGTTTTCAGCCGTCAGCTGCAGGTTTTCGATGTTTGTTTCCTTATTTATCAATGACATCGCTGTCGTGCAGAAAACAAGTTTAATCGGGAGATGCTTCTGAACAGGAGTGTGTCACGTTTGCTAATCGAATACCTCCCTCTCACCTCTCTATCTTCTCATCTCCTCCTCGCACACTTTCCTTTCTCTCCCTCATCCTTTCCTCTGTCTTTCCTCCTCTCCTTCTCTTTCTGTCTTTGCTCTCACTCTCTCTCTCATCTGCTCTTCCCCCCCCCCACCACCACCACCTCCACCCCTCCGCCTCTTTCTTCCTTCTCTCAGTAACTAAGATGACTGCCATGACAATTCATTGAGAGGAGAGGACGCCAAGTGAAGCATCACTGAAAAAGGAGAGGAGGAGTGCTCAAGGTAAAAACAGAGGAGGAGAAGAAGAGGAAGAGGAGGAGAAGAAGAAGAAGGGATAAGAAGAAGAAGAGGGAGAGGCAGGAGGAGCGAGGGAAGGGGAAGGGGAGAGCAATCGAAGGATTAACGGTGGATGGAGGCGGCTCGGACCGGGGCTACGGACCGCTCGAAGAAGAAGAAGAACAGCAGCAGCGGGGGGGACCGGAGATGGAGGCGAAAGGCAGAAACATGCCCCCAGGTAACAAACACACACACACACGCATGCATGTGGTCACACACACACACAAACAGGACAACAACCAGATGCACATGTGTATGCATACGTGACACATTCATACATGTGTATAAATATTCATGCAACATTTAAACACACAAACAAGCATGGACACACACAGCCACACAGGAAACCTCCCATACACACACACACACACACACACACACACACACACACACACACACAGCTACAGAGGTCTGGATTCAGAGGAAAGTGTTTCTTATTAATCTGCGATGAAATGTGTGTATTAAAGTTAAATATTTGCTCTAAAGCAGAGATGAGTGAGGGGCGCGCTGAGGAGGGACGAGCTGTAAAACAAGACATGGAGCCAGTTATTGAAACACTGAAATGTTCTGCATGAACTTAAAGTGTCGTTCAGTTTGACTCTGATGTCTTTGCATGCACACAGACTCAGGACGGCAGAATCTATCAGATGCAAAAAGCAGCTTTGGTAGATTTCATGCATCTTTTAAAACCTAACCAATCAAGATGAAGTAGTTTCACCACTTTAACTGCCTGTGATGGATGCAAGCGTGCGTTGTTGTTGCTTCGTCACTGCAACCTGAAGTTTGTTTGCACACTTGGGTTTAATATCTTTACATTAAACTGAATCACAGTTTTTTATTTGGAGACACTTTAAAGACACAGAGGATGTTTTAATGCTGACGACAGTCTGTTAACCTCCTGACACACACGCTTCTGTTCAGTATCTTTACTTTCTCTTGGCAGTTTCAGATCAGTCACACCTGATAAGAAATTGTTTCCTCTTTTAGGGACGATGGGGTTATTCATTACCTTATAAACTGTTGGCTTCTGTTAAAGTTCCTTTCTTTTTCACATTGTCCTTGAACTATAATCAGGCTGAATGTCCTCAAACGAGTACTTCCTAATTGGAGGCATTGGTGCTCATTACTTTTGCTAAAATGACGGCAACAGTATTAAAGAGCAGCTCCAGTCATGTTTTCAGACGTATAAAATGTTCTGCTTGAAATAATAAATTGTGTCTGATGTGTTTTTACTGCTAAATACGTTTAATTACCTTGTAAGAATCCTCCCGAGTCAGCTCCTCCTTCTCTCTCATTAAAAATTCCTGAATCTGCATAGGCCCCGCCCACTATGCACATTTCCAACCACAAACAAAACACGTCTCTGCCGTCGTTTAAGGGCAAGTTGTCGAAACTTAGCTAGCATGAAATGTGGTAATTAGTAGTAGTAACGCTAACGTGTAAAAATTACAATGACAGTTACAGCTGGCTCGCGCGTCGCCGAAGTGGTTGCCATAGGTTGCACTTAATGATATGCATAGCATCACCACATCCATTAACGGGATTGGCTCCTTAGGTTTGTGATGTCTCAAACCTGCCAATTTGAACACGTGTTCACTGCAGTTTAAAAGCAGACAGGCCCAGCCGTGGAGATGACTGCTGATGTTGTCCCTAATATGTCACATGAAGAACACCACATGGAGATGTTTACACGGTCAAACACTGGATGTTCACTGGAGGGGGTCTTTAAGGATAAATAAATAATCATAAAATAAAATAAGGTTTTGTCCCTTTTTGACTTTTGTCTCTGGATTGGCTGTAGAGTGAGTTGGTAGACATGGACACCACCTTGTTCTGACACTATTGTGCTTTGTCATAGATGGCATAAAGAAATGATCCAGCTTAAGCAGAATTTCTCTTTGCATGTAACCCATGTACACTTAATATTTTGCATATATGTAAGTTGTTATTTTTGTATTAATCTTATTTTGTTCTGTAATTTTGGAGCAATCTGGCACCAGAATTTCCTGTGGGATTAAAACAGCTCTCATATCTTATCTGATCTGATCTTAGCAGGAAGAATAAAGTGGAGCAAACCCTGAATTTAAAGTCCCCATATGTGGATGCAGAGTCCACAGATTTGTTATTAGCATCAGTGAAACACATTCAGTTTAAGGATTTCTTTACATTTTTTTCCAAACTTATTTGAAAATATTTAAAGGGAGAAAAAGGAAAAAGGGAAAACAGATTTTGCAGGTGAAAAACACAGGCTCACACGCACCTTAGAAACAGTTTTATGTAAAGTAACAGGAAGCCGTCAGCCGGATGCCAAAAACCTGCAGAGTACCTCATCGCAGTCTTTTAGGAACTTACCGTATGCATATTCCCGCAGGCAGGTCACTCTCAGGGTCAGAGTACCGGTGGTCCCTGTTATTCTGGGATTTCAGTTGCCATGGAAACAACCCTCAGGCCGGCTGAATGAGTCAAATAGTTTAAAAGCCCACTCTGGGACTGCTGCTCTCCATACCATCGATTGTTTGCATTAACCTCCCGTTCGTGAGCCTCCCAGGGTTTTTTCCGTGCCGACTTTTCTCCCAACATCCAAATTTAGATCTTATTGGGAAACTAAACGGTTAACCTCCACAGACCCCCTCCCTTCCCGCCTTGTTCCTTCGATGTTTCATTTATGTTTCCTGAAGCACAACAGATGTGATGTATCTCAATTTCCCTGCTATCCTCCTCCTCACTGTTCACCTCTCAGCTTCGATTTATGTCTCCACTCTCCTCGTTCCTTTCCTCGCCAGTCGTCTCCACACGTCCTATTCTCATCTCCTCTCGTCATTTTGACCCTCTTTTTTTATTAATACGTACGTGAACCCCTGTACCCTGCTTCATTTTCATTCTGTCTCCTCTGCAGTGAGTGTCTTTTCCACTTTAGCTTTGCATATTTTTACCCCAGAAGTCCAACACATCCCACAGAATTCTCCTCCATACCTGCAGCTCTGTTGGATGTCTTAAAGAGATTCACGTCGGGTCAGGAAGGTCAGAATTTAAAGGTGGCGACCTGCCGGGAGAATCCACTGCTCTATGAAATGATGCTAACTTTATTCTTTGGGAAACTCTTATAAAGCAGATTTGTTCCCTGTCCGTGTCCCAGCGGTCCGTCCTCCACCATCCACTGCTCACTTTTGTAACAATATTTGATGCTTCGTATTTTGTTGATGCAGCGAGGTCGGCATTTTGTTCCATTGCCGGCTGAACGCTGCCAACATTTCTTCACCGCTTCAGGCTGTGTGCTGTTTTTGTTTTTTTTTTATCAAAAAAAAAAAAAGCGCTCCAGTGTGTTTACCCAGAATGCAATGGAAACCCCATCAGCAGCTCCGACCAGTCACCCACTGCAGCCCGGTGGGGACAGCAGCTCTATTAATGCATAAATATTTGACAGTTCGATGCATGAATGTGAGCAGGGATGCAAAGATGGGTTCATGCCTTCATTTCAGCATCTCATTTCTAATTTCATGGTCGTTCAACCTTTATTAAACAAAATTATATTTAGTCCGACAGCAGCCTGAAGTTTGAGTTATGACTGTATTTAAATCAGTTTATGGACATGCATTAATGGAGAGATGTGAGGGGGCTGCACAGCGACAGGTGCCCCGAGCCGTTGGGGGGTTTGACAGTGCTGAGGAAAGGAAGTGGCACCTCACCTGTTTCCCAATTTCTATACTTGGTTCGTATTGGAACTTGAACCGGCCACTTGAAATCCCTACACACTGAGCTACTTCTACCCCAATATAATAATATAATATAAAGCAAAGCAAAAAAACCTAATTTCTCTAAGACTATTGCTGTTTGTTTTTTAAGCTGGTGCATGACAAGCATTACTGTGACTGAACACAAGAAAGGGGAAAGAAACGGAGAGCAGGATGGTAGCGTGCAGTGGGCTCGACAGTTCTACTCTTCTCCTTGGAACCAGACGATGGTCACATTAGGTTATAACCTGCTCTGCTGCCGTCTGAGACGCTGTGGCAGCTGAATATGAGCAGGACGCACACTGTGCCTGCTCTGACAGTGTGGAAATCGGATGTTTTTATAAAACAAAATGAGTCACAGGTAAAACAACTGACAAGAAATACAGACAGGGCACGCACAGCCAGGGGGACAGGCTTTTAAGGCACAATGCTACAAAGGCCGGTGGTCGATGTCTGGCAGCCCCCGGCGATGGACATAGCAATGGCTTCGTCAATTGGCTGAACCCTAGGTGAGATAATGTTTTAAGCAAATCTAGAAGATACCTAGAATGAGACACGGTAAAGGTTGAATAGAAAGGGGTGAGAAAGAAAGGGGAAGGGATAGAGGCAAGGCTTGGAATGGGTTGATCGGGTATATGTAGGCTTGCTTGGGTTGAGGCGTGGCCCTGCTCCCAAACCGTATTACAATGTGCCCTGGTACTGCTCTTAATGTATCTGATTTTGGTGTCTGTGTTCTCGTTCAGATATCAGTTTCCTTCCCCGCCCGGCGTTGGTGTGGTGCGAGCGGGGCATCCAGGTGCTGCTGACCACCATGGGAGCATTCGCGGCCTTCGCCCTGATGACCGTGGCCATCGGTACAGACTACTGGCTGTACGCCCGCGCCTTCATCTGCAACAGCACAGCCAACTCATCCCAGGAGGACTCCAACAACAAGGACAAGAAAGACCCCGGGGCGCTCACCCACTCCGGCCTCTGGAGGATCTGCTGCCTGGAAGGTACAGCTGCTCGTATTGATGCATGAGTGTGTGTTTAAGGCGATGGAAAGCTCTGGATGAGCGGGGGCTGAATGTGCCTCATGAGTTGGTCACTGCAGGGTGTCGCTGAGGTCAGTGTGCTTATCATTGTAACCAGAGCAGACATAAAGAGGTGTTCTCTTACTCTTACCTCTTCTGCTTTGGTTTATTTGTCCGTCTTGTTGATCTGCACTTTTTTACTTGTTGGATTTGAGGTCAGTTGTGAGAATGGTCGTTTATAATTGGTAGGATACATGCAGCCGCTGCCGCCCCTCAGGTGTTGGCTGACATGTGTTGACTGCAGCTGAACTTCACCCAGCAGTGGTTGGTCTGCCAGAAATGTAGGTTGGTTGTTTTCTCTAATCTTTGCTGAGTGAACTGAAGCTAACAGTTACTACGACTCAACAAATCAACAGAGGTGACAAATTCAAGACACAAATTTGGCATTCCTTTTTAAACTGTCAGAAGGGATGATGTTTGGATTTCTATTAGAGTAAGGTCTGAATCACGGTGTCCTAAAGTAATAATCTTGAGGATTGTCATTTAGATAAATGACTGTTAAGTTTCTATCTATCACCGAATGAGGTAACACAACGGTGATTGAGCCAATGGCCCACTGATGAAAGCCTTTGCATTTGCAGTATTACAGACCGGGTGTCTGTGGCGACTTTAGCAGGAAAAATCCCAAGCGGCGCCCAGTTAGTGACGTGTTTTCCATCAGCCAGCAGTGGTTGGTCTGCCAGAGAGGGTAGGCGGAGCTAAGCGGCTGCTTTTCCGCTCTCTGCAAGTGTTGCGAGTAAACAGTAATCTACTATGGCTGAACAAACGAAGAAAAGATCGATGACTACAGATACAACTTCAGAAATAAGTGAAAATCCAAAGAAAAAGAAACAAATTTGATGCTCAGATGTCAACAGTCAACCATCAGCGAGTTACAACTGGAGCTAACCGCACACGTGTGCTCCCACAATTATAGTTTATCGCTGTAGGTGCCGCCAAAGAGAACGAAACTGAGATTAGAACTTTTGTTGCTCTAAATTGGTTGCCATGCCTTTGGATTGTGGGAGGAAGCAGAGTACCCAGAGAAAGCCAACACAGGTGCTAAGCATGCCAGCTATACATAGAGAAGCCCCAGCTTGTGGGCAAGTTCAAACCCAAAACCTTTCTGCTGTGCCGCCCCGAAAATATATTCATAAAGGTCTCATAATTGCCACCTGAGTCTTCTAGTGAATGCTGAGTTACACTGACGTACCAAACTGGAGTCACAATCAGGGGCTTAGGGTCGATGGTGGTTAAAGATCTGCAGGACTTTGGCACCAGCAGTGGTTTGCATTTGGACTTTGATGTAGCTCCAACCTACGCCATTAGACAATATGTTGAGAAGAAAGCAGGTGGATAGCTGACACCTGTAGTGCACGGTGGCAGTGGGAGGCTGCAGTGACAGCATTGCGCCCTGCTGCTGCACATTCAAACCAACGTCACAGAGCAGCAGCAGCCGTCACTGTCTGTTAGCATCTTAAAACCTACACGAGTGAAATTCCCAAACTTTAAGCAGATCTGGGTGATATGCACAGTCCATATTTTAATCGTTGTAGCTACACTTATTATGCATTATGTTAATATATGCTGTTTTGGGTACATCTTAGCACTGTTGCATGATTCAGATAAGAGGATTTCCACATGTGCAGATCCGAGCTTTGCCTAATTTTCCCCCTAAGACACAAACACTTACATACTCATACTATGCATTCAACATAAAGCTCGTCCCTGTGCCCCTGGCTAAATATGAGTGGTGACTCATTCAGTGACTGATTAAGTAGTTTTCCTGCGTTGCTGCAGCTGACGGGCAGGTTTGATAAAACAGGACATACAGAAGAAACACTATCACACACACAGGACACAGCTGTGTGAATCGCCACCTTCATTTTGAGGCATTTGTGTAATAATGATCGACAAAGAACAGCAGCATCTTCCGTGTGCATCAAATCTGACATGGAAGAATTGGTTTTATGCATTCATCAAGTTTAACAGTTAGTTCTTGCAGGCTGTTTGTGTGACATGAATTGCCGAGTTGTCACATACCTGTCGTGCCAGATTTAGCAAAACACTGACTTATCTTGTTGCCCTGCAGCTTTTAAGAAATCATCCGAGGTGTTAGACAGACACTCTGCCATTTCTGCCTAATCTGCTGTCAACTTTTTATTCCCCTCTTTAAACCAGTTCCTGTTAGATGAACGTTTACGTCCCAATGCGTCCACGTTGCATGTGATAACCTGTCCTGGAATGATCTTGTGTTGCTGCAGGTTTTTCATGGCTGTCTCTTGTTTGTTTGCACAGGTGTTTGTGTGTCCTTTCCACGTCCCCTTTCTGCCTGACTTTCATTTTATTGCAAGTGAAACAAGGCATCTCTTGTTGTTTGTTTTGTCCATGAGATGCACAATTGGCTGTCAGGGTAAAACAAATATTCCCTCTCAATAAGAAATGTGAGTGTGCAGGTGCAGTCTCTGCCAGAGGTGGGAGTAAGTCTTGCATGTGCAAATCAAAAGCAAGTCTCAAGTCTTAACCCTCAAGTTACAAGCAAGTCCCAAGTCATTGTGGTGAGAATCAAGCAAGTCATTCAAGTCATTGCTCAGGTCAAGCAAGTCACAAGTCAAGTCAAATGTAACCATAGCAGTATCCATCGCAGTTTCCACATTTAAATAACAGTTAAGATGTCATGAGAAAGGGGTGTGGCAAGTCATCAGAGGACTCGTATTAACATTTCACTGTAACCATTTAGCCATGAGTGAGCATGTAGCTCTTAAGCTAGCCACAGGCCCCGAATCAGTCCCCCGACTGTCTTTTTCAAAAACGTCTTCTCAATAAAATACATAATTGATTCGAGGCGAGTCTAACAAAGCTTAATGTTAGGTTTCTAGTTCACGCTTGACCAGCTGATAAATTACCTTAACAGACACAATAACGTACCTTTCTTCCGTGCCGGATGAAGTTTGATGTGGTGGTCGTCGTGTCACTTGTTTTCGAAGTGCCGTTCTTTTCTTTCTATAGTCGTCCATTACACACTCCTTAAATCCAAATGTAATGATTTTTGGCGTAGCGCCCTCCATGTTTGCTGCCTCTGTCGTATCCTTTGCTTCATCCTGTAGGTTGCCAGGTTTTCACACACTGCACTAATCAATCAATCATGTTTCAAAACGTAGCGTAAAAAATGCTAATATTTAATTAAAAAAAGGTCATAAAAAGTCCTTACGAGTCATCTATCTCAAGTCAAAGTCAAGTCTCAAGTTATTAATGCTGAGTCAAAGTCAAGTCTCATGTTATTAATGCCAAGTCAAATTCAAGTCTCAAGTCATTAATGCCAAGTCAAAGTCAAGTCTCAAGTTATTAATGCCAAGTCAAAATCAAGTCTCATGTTATTAATGCCAAGTCAAAGTCAAGTCTCAAGTTATTAATGCCAAGTCAAATTCAAGTCTCAAGTCATTAATGCCAAGTCAAAATCAAGCCGAGTCTTTTATCAATGCTAGTCAAGTCAAATTGCGACTCGGGTCCAACTCGAGTCAAGTCATGTGACTCGAGTCCCCCACCTCTGGTTCCTGCTATGATTTATAAGACAAATCAGAGGCAGGCTGCTGTTCTCGCTCGTGTCTCGTCATTGCACATTGCAGAAAGAGAAACAATAAATCTGCATAACACAGAGAAGAAGAAGAAGAACTAAAACACGGGCGTGTTTGGGAGGAAAAAAACTGGTTATTTTTGTTGATTTGATGTCATGAAAACAAGTTAGATTGCCTCAATAGTGATTGGAGCCTTATGGTTTTCACAATCAGGAGACTGCAGAGCTCATGTTTTCATCTCTTCATCTTCCACTTAGTATTGTCTTGTCTATTTATCTGTTTGCATGTTTTCTTTTCTTTCTCTCTCTCACAGTTACCTTGCAACTTACCTCTCTTTCTCCCTCTTTCTCTCCTTTTTGTCCTCATGATTTACAATTTTTCTCTCCGTAATTACTGGCTGTTCCCATCTTTGCTTTGCCTGATTTTGCTTGTCATTCCTGCGGTTCCATCTTTTATGTATCTTCCTGTTTTTTTCTGCTCTGCCACCTTCCTCACCCTCTCCTCCGTCTCTCCCTCTCTGCCTTTTTTTCAGGCTTGAAGCGAGGTGTGTGTTCCCAGATCAACCATTTCCCCGACGACGCAGACTACGACCAAGATGCTGCAGAGTATCTGCTGCGTGAGTCAAACACACGTATTTACAAATGAACGGAAGATGCAGAGAAGAACATGAACAGACACACACACACAGACGCACACACGCATTCAGCCTGCACTACGCACGACATCTCGCAGCACACATACACACACTACAGTCTCCATCACACACGGAGAGAGAAAGGACAGAAGGGGATGGTGGGCGGACATCAATGCACGGATGTCAGATTCAAGCAAAGCGTTCCTGGAGGTGTGTGAACGATGTGTGTGTGAACAGTGTGTGTGTGTTTGTTTAAATGCCCAGGTGCATGGGGTTGGGAGTCTGGGGGTGTACAGAAAGCTTTTTTCACAGATTGAAAGAACAGCCTTCACTAATGCATTATTTTCAGCTCAGGATTCAGGTTTCACATCCTGCCTCCTTCATGAGAGCAGATTGTGCTCCAACGGCCCTGAATCTTTGGGTTTACGAAGTTTATGTTCTGTTCTTATATAAAGACGTCTATTTCTGTGAAGGCTGCGATTCGATCTTGGGTTCTTGTGTTTGCTTCACTGTGCAACCTTGACTGAACAAGAAAGATTTTGCCTTTCCAAAGGCTGCACGAAGCTATTGATTTGTTTTACAATCGCTCACATCCAACTCTGAACTCAACGTCCGCCTGGTGTTACTCAACCCTTCACATACTTTACATTGTTTGCATTGAAAATACAGTCAATCAACAGGTTTCTTAACATACAAGCTCACACAATACTCAAAGCATGTCTCTCTTCTTCATCATCAGAATCATTGAAGCAGTGGGAGTAGGGCTGCTGCTAAAGATTATTTTCTTAATTGATTAATCTGCCAAATATGTTACGATGAATTGATAAATCGTTTCGTCTTCAAAATGTCAGAATGTTGTGAAAAATACTCATCACCATTTCCAAGAGCCCAAAATGACGTCTTTAAATTACTGTTTTTATCAAACCAACCGTTTTTTTATGACTTTATTGCATGAATTACAGGTTCATCATTCCATCATGTTTCTTTAGTGCAATTTAGAGTTTTCTATTAAATTTAAGTAATATATAAATGAAATAAAACATATAAAACAACAACAAAAAAGGACAACCCAAAAACAACAACACTAACAACAACGAAACCACGAAAAGAGAGAGAGAAAGAAAAGGGAATATGGAGTGGGGGGTTAGTGCCTATTCATTGCAGGTCTTGGTTTAAATTTATTGGCCAGTCTACCAAGTCTATCTTTCGGACACATCCAAAACGTGTTCTGTTGTTGTTAACCATAGCTTTAGTTTAGGTGGATGTTGTCCTTGTCCCCTGCTTCATGGCTGTCAAACGCTGTGTGTTAAAGAGATGCATGTTGTCCCCAGTAACTCGATTCCCAAATAGTTTTCTGGTTTCAGATGTTCATTAAACTCAAAGACATTCATTAAAGCTTTCTCCACCTCTTTCCACAATGATAATAAAACTGGACACTAAAGTGTGTGAATAGTTTGCTCCACATCGCCTCCGGCAGCTAGACCCTTCCTGGGGGTAATATTTACCATATTCACAGGGTGTAATAAAGTAACTCGCTCACTTTCCAGGCAAATTCCCTCCAGTATCTGGATTATAAGATCTTAAGATTTCCATTTAAAGGGATAGTTTGGTTTGTTTGAAGTGGGGTTGTATGAGATACTTATCAATAGTAAGTGTACTGCATACAGTGGATGCCGGTCAGCACGGCCTTGGGGTTTAGAGACCGTCCGGAGTGCCGGCACGTAAGCAAGGCTATATGCCAGGTGTTACTACCTGCAGCGTACGGTGTCGGTTCAGCTGTTTGTAGAAGAAACAACAAACAAAAGAAAATACAAACGACAAAGTGCCGTTCATGGTGGGGACCAGAGGACATTGTTTTCCTTCATGTGTTTTAAGGAGTCCTTCCAATCGTCTGCTGCAGTTAAAAACATAAAGACTTTAAATATACAAAACAACAAAAGCAAAAAAAAAAGGCTACAACTAGTAAATGTTTTTATATCAGCAGAAAAAAAATATTCAAACATGTAGGCATTAAATTTATTTCGTACGGATCAACCATGTGCATGTCATTCCTACACATTTGGCACTAAGACGCATGGATATTTTCTGTTGATCAATGTAGTTTAATGTCGCATGAGAAGCTTTTACTGCAGCACTTAAGTCACCTGGTGTTTTATACTGTTAGCTCTGTAAGTAAAGATGAATACTTTACTTTTCAGAAGTATCTTTACAAAAACGCAAACATTTGACCCAAAACCAAAACATGAATTATACATTGAAAAATCAACATAGTCATATTGTCTTAACGCAGGCAGAAGTTAAATCTGATTAGTCATGCAGATTGTGTAATACCACGACCTCATTGTTTTTTAAAGTAGTTACACACAGAACGTATTTGTTACCTGAACACCTCAGAGGTCACAAATCACTACGAACCTCCTCCAGCTCCGCTTCCTTTCTTATCAGCTGCTTATCAGATAATCAATACATTGTGCTGAAGAGGCAAACACCTCCCACATACAACCTCATCCCGTTAAAAAGCAAATTCACAGAATCATTTGCAGCCGCGGTTTGACAAATGCTGCTGTGAGTGTCTGCTTATCGCAGCGTTTTCTCTTCAGAGACAAACACAGCGCGAGAAGTCACCTTGAAAACCTGAGCGCTCTGCTCCTCCACAGAGCGACCGAGAGAGCATTATAATCTTCTATAATGTCTCTGGATGTTATCTCTGCTGCTTATAGGTTTGAAGTGTCTGCAGAGGGATATAGGTGATGTTATGCAACGTTTTGCAGCCTCATTGAAGGTCCTGAGCTTTCAGAGCTGCAGTGGATACAAACTGCTGATTGAGAGTCAGTCGGTGACGGAAGGAAATAAATAAAGATCCACCTTACGTGATGAAAACACCATGTCTTTAAAAGTCTACGTAGGTTTGTAATGCAGGATTTCTGCTCAAAATTTGTAGTCTGCAAGCGAGATATATTCTGGGGATGTCTTTACAAAGCTCCACAAATGTAGCCTACAAAGTATTATGTAGGAATTTTATATAAATAGACAGCAGCCGTTCCAGAGCCAAGTTGTAGTGTCAGCTACATATAGCAGGTCTTGGTAACACTTCTCCTCTCAGGAGTGTATCGAGGCTGCTAACTTTGCACCTGCAAACAGTGTTAAATCTCAAAAACAAGCTTCACTGATTTAACTACATAAGAAAAAGGATTCATTGTATGAATCCAACAAAAACAAAGTCCAGAGGTAATTCATAAAGCTGGTAATCAGTTTGAATTGTTTCTCTCGTTGTCTTCATCTGCAGGTGTGGTGCGAGCCTCCAGCATCTTCCCAATCCTCAGTGCCATTCTGCTCCTGCTGGGCGGAGTGTGTGTCGCCTCCAGCGGCTTCTACAAGAGCAAGAGAAACATCATTCTCGGTGGAGGGATTCTCTTTGTAGCTGCAGGTAAGACTGATGCTCCTGTTCCTCCTTGTTCACTCAGTCTTAAGAATTCGAACTTCGTGAAGATAGGAAGTCCAATCGGCTCTGAATTCTTACATGTGGGTAAAAATGTTGTCACCTTTAATGTAGGACTTTGTCCGTCCGTCTCTTTTTCCACTCGAAACTGAAATCAAACTCTTCCACCTCTCGATGAATCAGATCTACCACTCAAACACAGGCATATTATAATGTTGTTATGAATAACATGCAGACTGACTTTCATATTGTGCCTGCCTCCTCTCTGTATAATTGAAAGGAAACACTTCCAGTTTCCCTGCATGGAAAGCAGTTTAATGAATCTGCAGGTTAATGTGTCTCAGGGGAGCACTTACAGAAGAAGTCTTGTATATTTCTTCAGGCCTCAGCAACATCATCGGAGTGATCGTGTACATCTCTGCAGCGCTGAGCGACATCTCTCCCAAGAAAGACGAGGACAAGAAGTGGCACTACTCCTACGGCTGGTCCTTCTACTTTGGTGGCCTGTCCTTCATCCTGGCCGAGATGGTGGGCGTCCTCGCTGTGAACATCTACATAGAGAAGAACAAGGAGCTGCGGTGCCGCTCTCGCACCGACCTCTTCAAGAACACCACGCACGCCATGCTGCGACTGCCCAGCTACCGCTTCAGACGGCGCTCTCGCTCCAGCTCCCGCTCCACCGACCCGCCGCACTCACAGGAGACCTCGCCCATCGGTGCCTCCAAGACCTTCAGCCTGCCACCCTCTGCCCCACCCTTCTCTGTGGCCACTCTGCCCAACCCGCACCACACCAGCAGCGGTGGAAGTGGAGGAGGTGGAGACATCTCCATGTACACGCTGACGAGGGACTCCAAGCTGGGCAGCCTGGGAGGAGGAGCTCCACCTCTCTACGGCACGGTAGACCGAGCCACGCTCTACCAGCTCCACAACTACTTCCCCAAAGATTCCACTGGCAGTGGTGGAAGTGGAGGAGGTGGAGGAGGAGGAGGAGGAGCGGTGGTCAGCAGCGGTACACTCCCATCCCACTCCAAGTCCAACTTGGCAGCAGCAGCGGCTGTAGCCCAGAACGCAGCGCCGCTGAATACCTCCACCACTGCCGTCGCACCGGCCCCGGCAGCTCCGATATCTACAGCCACCATGGAGAGAGAGAGGGGCAATGTGGGAACCCTGGACCGACTGACGGCCAAAAGGGACAGGGACAGCAACTCAGATACACTGAACAGGAAAACTACGCCAGTTTAAAACCTCAGAGAGAAGGAAGAAAGGGATGAACGAAAGACAGAGTAGACGATATCTGAGGTAAAAGAGGAGAAGAGTAGGGCTGATAATGTGTGGGTGACACTTTGATGGTAATGTTTCTGTCCTTGAGCCTGGGGTATCTAGCTGCCATAATTACTTCATTCCCCATATTCACATGGCAGCCACTTACCTCTGACGTCATGCTAAGGATGGGAAGCTCACATGCAATGTCGTACGGCTGTATTCTGGGTTTGCATGTCGGAATCTGACAAATCATTTTAGATTCATAACTTTTCCATTAATAAGCAACTAAAAACACAAAAGATGAGGAAAATCTGGAGGGACATGTTTCAAGATAAAACAATATATTAGATACCGCTACCGGCAGCAAAGGCACAAACATGAAACTATCTAGCTTACAGCACTGTTAGCTAGCATAGATAACTGTTAGCTAGGAAATAACAACTTTCTTCTCAAGGTAATCTTAGCTCAGCAGTAGTTGAATGCTAACGTTAGCATTGTCTTTTTCAAATCAAACCAACGTCCCTCCAGATTGTCACTATCTATTGACTTTTCTTTTATATGATTTGCAAACTTGGCACTCAGCCGTACTACATTACTACAGGATTTAGGCTTCCCACCATGATGGTGACGTCAGAGGAAAAATGGCCGCCGTGTGAATCTGGTTAATATCATAAACAGTCATAAAACACCTGGTATTATGAGCAAATCCATGACAACTGCCTTAAAATTGGTCATGCTTTTAGCTTCTCGTTTGTAAGATAGTTACACAGCAGTGGTGAAGTGGGGCCTCAGCACAAGGGAACTTTTATTTTCACATAGTTGTACAAAATCCTGCGCGCGCAACTGGGAGCTTCCCAGTAGAACCAGTCTCCCTTTGCAGCAGTTGGGGGTTAAGTGCCTTGCTGGGGGCCAGGGGAGCTCAGTAGTCATTAACTCTCTTGTACATGTTAGCTGCTCAGCTGCTACCAGGATTAAAACTGTTATTTTATTTTAACAAGTGGAACCGACTAAGCTTTGATTTAGTTATTTGTAAGTCACTGGATATCTAGTTTGAAACTGACAACAATCAAAGTGAAAGGTTGAACACATTCAGAAGGTAGTGATGTTTCTTCCTGTAATCGATGCTAATACTTAGACTATACTGATAGTACCCCTCCGATACTAGAGTGATTACAAATACTTACAAACTATTATTCCTATCAAACAGCAGTAGCTATACCACAAACCCTGTTTTTATGCGATATGATAGCTAGCGTCGTTGTGACCACCTTAAAACAAGTCAAGCTAATGTTAGCGGCAGCTCCGCTAGCAGCCCCTCCTGACGTCCTACACGAGCCAAAACCCTGATTTTAAACATGAAACTGCGTTAATTTATGTTCAATGAGTTTGAATTACCCAAACTTTTTAGCGTAATGTATCTGAATAAAAACAGTAAAGCCTTAAAATGGTAAACGCTTGTTGCTAACATTCAGCTAGCTCTGACTAAAATTAGCCTACACTTTTGCTAGCGGCTTATTGGTCTTATTTTCTGCTCTAAAACAGTATTTGCTAGTGGCAGCCATTATTTATATTATTGGCTGCTGTATTTAAGAAGAAACACCTGGATTTTGGGGGTATTAAATATAAGTATTGGATCAGATCAAATACCTGGTACCGTATTTAGCTGTAGCAGTAGCTGAGGCATTTCTGTTACTAGCACTGGTATTGGAACAAATATACAAGGCTGTTTGAACTTCAAATTGAGAAGTCTTTTGACCTTCAAACCACCAAATCAATTCTCTGTGGTGTTCTTAACTTTATGTCTCTTCATAAAACATTGTTAATAATCAAATAAAAAAGTGGCCAGATGGTATAAGCCACAATCCTCTGTTCCATTTCTGTTTTAGAAGTACAGAGAGCCACAGACGGGTACATTCAGCCAAGTGACAAGCTGCTCAGTGATGAGTTGACTGCCAATTCCAGGTCAACAGTAGCTACTTAACCTCTGGTCCCAAGAGAATGACCTCAGCCATATCTAACCTACTGACACACACATACACACGCACACACCAGGGGAGGCTGGCACACTGTGAGCCTATTTATTTTTCATTGTGTGTCAAAGGTAATTACGGTGACAGATGGGCATTCTCAGCACTCCTAGAGACAGGCACAGCCATAGACTTTAAGCTTCATCCTGTACGCCTCCATGACACCACTGCCAGCTGTCACAGTTTGGTTAAACACTGCAACAAATGTCCAACTGAACCAGAAACTTCGTCTGACGTTACATTCCCAGTCTTTGTTCAAATGTGTGAAGTATCTGCTCAAGTGTGACCGAAGGGATGTAGAGTACTCTTCTTGCTTCATGATAATTTCACTTGTTTGACTAAAGTACAAAGGAATTTTGGTTTCCAGCTCCTCAGCAGGCAGACCGACGCGGTTTGAGCCTGCTATTTAGCATTAAGTCGTTTTTATGGCAAGAATATAATGTCGATATTTGATGGTTCTTGCTGGTTATGACTTGATAGAAACTTTGGTTTCTTGGGATATAATTTCAGATGTATACGGCCATCCACAGATACAAGCTCCAGGGCCTTAGTTTCTCCTGAAGAGTTAACTTTCACTTTAATTGGACATAAAATGGGATTTGCAGAATTGTCCAATTGATGCATTTTTATTTGTTGCCAAAAAGAAAACATTAATGCTGTGTCTCGATTCTGCTTTTGACATTTGACAACATTTGAGCCCGGTTGTCGCCCTCAAGAATAATAACTATGAAAGTGCCGTAACTTTAACTTTGTTAGTTTGTTACTTATTGGTTCCCCTGTTTCACACTTTGTGGAAATTACTTCATTTTATGCGCCAAAGAAGTGTCGACCCCTTCCACTACCCCAGCTGACACATCCAACTGCGGCCTTCATGGCCCTTACCTGGCTTAGTTGGGCTTCAACTGCCCCATGGGCTCAGAGTGAGCTATTGAAGGGGATGTTGGGGCTTGCTTGGGCAACCCAGAAGAAAATACATGAGCTAGAAGTTGGCTTTTATTTACACAGTGAACGTTGGTACTGGGTTGGTTCCCAGTGGGCTCAGTTCTACCAATATAAACCCTGTGTGGAGACATCCAATGCATGTTGGGCCTCAATGTAAACTGGGGACAAACTGGTAGGGCACCAAATTTCTACATTTTGGCCCCAAATGGATGTACTGGCTGATACGAAGCCAAGATGGCAACCATTGAGGGTGAGAAGTATCATTCCACACTTAACTTTCTCAGCACTCTGTTTTGCGAGGCATCTCTTTTTTTTGGCTGGAATTGCACCAAACTCAACTCGCAACAAGATAAAAGGTGCCAATAATTGAGCTTACTGGAGAAATCCAGTTTAAAACTTCAGAATGTCTTTAGTCATTTTTAGTTACTGGTTGATCTGCAGCACTTCTTGGTCATGGATTATGTGTCAATAGAAAAGTTACTAAGTGCACCCACCAAAGTGGGGAAAGTATCTGTAAAGTTGGACTTTTACGTGATGTTAAATTGCCAAAAGAAAAAGGCCCCAGGGTTTGTATGATTGTTTATGATAACTTATGGATACCGAAGGCTACAAGGCAGTTATCTGTTGAGTGTTCCTGCAAAGGGCTGCAACCACAGGCAACAGGGCAGGGGGGCAATTCAGTTTACACTCAGGGGGAGAGGTTTTACTTAGATCAATAAATGTGTTACTCAGATATTAGATATCATTTTCCTCACTTATTCTTGAAAAATAACTAAATTTAAGCACACATTGAAGATGTAAGAAGTTATAAAGGATCTTAATAGAATTTCTATAGAAATATTCAGATTTTTGAGCGCAGTGTATTTTTGAGGAGAAGAAATTTCCGATACGGATCTACGGAATTCGGACTGGAACCCTGCACATATCCTAAATGTGACAATTGGACTACTGTTCTGAACTTTGAATGGACATCTACTGCATTTGCAAATGAATTCAACTCAACCCAGACGAGGCGGGAGACAGAAAAGAGCACAACAGCTTCAGCTCCCCTCCGTCTGCCTCTTCTAGCTATAACTATGTACTATTTCACAACCTAGAATAATAACTGTATTATTGAGTATATTATCGGTCCATTCAACAAAAGCACATAATGTCTGTAAATGGTAATCTTTGGGTTGTCTTTCCGTTCGGAGTTATTGATCATCTCTTGGTTCCTCGAGATTGTAACTCCTTGAGTATTAATATCATGTTGCTGGTGTTTCTATGATCGTTATGGTTATTGCAGGGTATTTATACATTTTGAAATGTTTTCTTTTTTGTAATCTTTTTTATATTCCTTTCAAGGACTTTTTCTTTCTCTTGCTTATGTACACTAAAAGTCTGTGGTGTCACGTGGAAAGCATGTGCACAGAAGTCAGAGGGTGATCACGTGTAAAGACATCTTTGGATCATCACTTTTGGTATTTCATTACATTTATTCGTACGGGGAGAGTTGACTGAGCGTGCATGCTCGTTTTCAGCAACGCCCTGATTCACCCTGCATAAGTATTATCACAAACTGGCACCTGCCCAGTAAAAACCAGTTTGCTGCTGGTTACTGAGCAGCTCTGTGCCTTGCTCGAGGGCGAGTGTTTATCATTTCATTTCCTCCATCTTGGTTGTTCCAGCTGTTGTAAAGATGCTTATCGGCTTTTGAGTCCATTTGATTTTTTAAATTTGACTGTGAGATTTATTTTTTACTGTAAATGTTATCGTTGAACTGTTTTATGTTTTCATGTAAGTATTCTCGTACTTCTTTTTTACAAATATTTTTTCTCTTTCTACAATTTTAATTTTGTCTTTAACTTTTTCTATTTCTATCCAAAACCGTTCTTTCATTTGTCGTGTTTCCTAGTTTTTATTTCATCTCTAGTCTTGTTGTTTATCGACAGAACTTTGTCTAAATTTCCTTGCAGATTAACTATTTATTTTAGTTTCCAACATTACCAACGTAGCCTAATAATCAGTGTTTTTTAATGTTCTGACTAGTGTATAATTGTAAGCGATAGAATTTATATGAATCTATTTATTTTCGTGGTGATATGTGTAGATATTCTTAGTGTTCTATTGTTTCCTACACCTGTAACTTTGGGCTATTAAGGCTTCATGCCTGCCTGTGACACAGCGTCAGGAGCCTAAGTGCTGGGCGAGTGAGCTCAAAGGTGTGTGTGTTGGTGTACTCATAGTTAAAATACAAACAAACAGTATGTGTTCAACATCATGAAATGAACACTCACACACATCCTGAACTCGTATACTTCCTTTAGTGAATGTTTGTGTAAGCGTATGTCCTGTTCCTTTGTTTTCAGTCCACATCCTGATGTAAAAGCCGTTTTAAAGGCGCCGTGAGTCACCAGCTTCTTTTCCCAACTCTTAGGCTACTGACGTGAGTCGCTCCTGAAACTCTTCAAATGGAAAACTGGCAGATTTCCACTCAGCAGATGGATATTTATGTAAAGAACAATAAGGAAAAGGGGAAGCAATACAATATACTGATCCTCACTGGAAAAGACAAAAAATATAAGGTATATAGACATATTATATATATAAATATATAGATATATTCAATAAAGTTCTATATGAAAGTTTGGTTGTGCCATGTGAGTTATTGACAAAAACAATTAGATACTGATGGAGCAACTCCGAGGTCACAGTTGAGCCTGGTGTTCTGGTTAGAAAGTTAGAATCCATATAAACACGAATGGGCCCCAACAGGTAGAAATGTCTTGCAGAGGGTACAACAAATATTGCAGCATGTGAATGCTTGAAGCTGGATGCTTCCTGTTGTCTGTTTCCTCTCTGCCAGTGTTTCATTCTAAGTAACAGTTGTGCCAAATTTGAACCAGGCCTACCGGAGAGATCCCGTTACAGTTACAAGACTGGAACGGGAATCATGGACAGACAAATGTTTTTCCAGGACATAATGATGTCACAGGATAGCTGACCTTTGACCTTATAGGTATAAAATGCCCTCAATTCCTCATTCTATCCTTTAAGACATTTTTGTTTAATTGTGTCATAATTTAAAAATGAGTTCTTTTGAAAGATCACAGTGACCTTGACCTTTGACCTTTGACCACCAAATTTTACTCAGTTCATCCTTGAGTCACAGCGGATGATTCTGCCAAATTTAAGGATATTTCCTCACGTTGTTGCTGAGATATGAGGTTCACATGAATGTGACGTACATATTGACGGACCAATCGTCCAGAATACATATTGCCTCTGGTCACAGCTGTCACAGGCGCAGATGCAGAGACAGGGAGTTGAAAACTGATACAACTTTAATTGTTCAGTGTTTCATTTTTATTTTATGCAAATTTGCTTGGGATAAAATGTCACGCAGCGGGAGGCCAGGAGGTCAAGTCTCCAGCAAAGTGAATAAATGAAGAATAGAATGATGGTAGTTTATCTGATCTCTCTCTTTACAACATCTTTTTCCTAAGAGATGATACACTACAGGCCAAAACAGAGTTCTGCTCGGCACAAAGATGTGTACATTGTTGAGAGTTTCTGAGTGGAAACATGCCCCTATAGGTTTCATTGTATGCATTCAAACAACCAATGATAGGCAGATACTATCTTGTCGAAAAAAGAGTCATGTGACAAATCTGACCCAGAAAAGGAAGCAGCACAGACGATGACAGGCAGTAATTAAGACATCGCCGTCTCTTAATAACGCTGAGACGTCTTCTCTGGAGAGAGACACAGGGAGGGACTGTCAGCCCGGGGGAAATGTGACACTTTTTAATCCCGCTGACAATAGAGCTGCAGGCGGAGCACACGGGAGACTGAGATGTGTTTGGTTGAAGCATCAGAGGAATGTGATTCGGTGTCAAAGTTTTAATTAGTTGGCCGTCTCCTCGTCTTTGTGCAGCAGGAACGGGCTCAGCTGCTGTGCACCGGCAAGAATTATCGCTGTATTATTACCACATCTTTGGAACGATGCAACGACGGAAGATGGCTAATCATTTTGGATCACTGTGCAAAATCTTTTGTCTGCTTATTCTGTTCAATGTAACCACTCCGTTCCACAATTTAACATTGTAAGTGCCAAAAACTGCAGTTCCTCGGCTGACCACTTGAGGCTGCTTCCAAAAGCGAGTCATTTCTAATAGAAGACCATAGTAATAAAGTAATACATTTGTTTACAGCCTGGTACAGATATGAGACTAAATATTATGTCTATTTAATGAATAATTCTAGTCTGTGCTCACTATACTGGCGTCTTAGCTTTGCCCGTTAATGAACTTATGGGCAAGCAAATTAAATATCCTCAGGGGCTATCCATGGGCTGTATAACTTTGGTTAGCTCAAAGTGCAGAATCACTGATGTGGGAAGTGAACCTGTTTTTTTGAGTCTTGCTGCTTTTTCCACTCAGCAGTTTGGATATAGGGTCGAAGGTTCATTGATCTTTAATAAAAAAGTTACCTTCCAGGTAATTACACGAAAGATTAAGGTGGCTGAGGTTAAGTTGACCTGCTGGTCGGGGGGGTTAGGGTCACCGACTATTGTCTGTGCCCTCATTAAAAAGCTAATTTACCTGCTTTAAAGGAACAGTTACGTGTGAGGTGGAAATTGGGCTCAGATCACAAAACCAAAGTGCAACGGTTTCACAAGCTGTGCTCATCAGGGTCCTGATTCTGAGCTTGACACAGTTCGTCCACCATGACACAAAAATGCCCAGAAGCCTGCATTAGGTGTTTTTGTAACACAGATTCCCGGGTTCTATTGGAGTGCATCAGGAAGTAGATCCAGGTTTCTGAAAACCAAGACATGATGCAAAAGAGATGCTAGAGGGAATGTAAGCGTTGTGAATGTTAACCATGTGTTTAATATTGCTAAGATGGTCTGGTAACGTTTGCTTCTCGCTGCAGACATCTTTATAATATCTAAAGATGCACATTCTGGTCTCCTTGTAGGTGCGGTTGTCCCCGTGCAAAAAAGGTCAATTATTTATATTTATACGTGGATTTTTTTAAGCCACACATTCTGTTAATATTCATCTTTAAACTGTAAGTAATAATATATGTGGGACGCCATCTGAACGTGGAGAATATGGAGCTTTTTTTATTAATAGGCAGTATATTGGAGTCATAATTCATGCCCACAACCCAATCACGGAGGGGATTAGTGGATATGTGGGGAAAAAGACGCAACTCATTACATTACAGATTTGGGACTTCCATCTCTCCATATCCAGCGTTTAATAAACGCCTTCCATACTGTAACCCTTCACAGCAGGACGGTGTCTACAGTGGGTGTTTCCCATGCTGCACCAGGCTCTCCTGTATTATTATGTCTAGCAGCACAGCTGTGGTACACACAGTACAATACGATAATAGCTGCCGCCGTGTGTCAGCTTTCATGAGTCAACAGGAGTCTGCCACCTGTGAAGACATTGTGCATTTTAATTTCCTCTCTTCATTCAGTCTGATGCTCGCTGTCCGGCTGTCTCTCTTTGGTGGAGGAAAGCTCGTGTCTGCAGCCGCTGATAACAGCTCCAGGCTCGCTGACAGACCGCCATATGCCTGTAGGGAGGTCTGTCAGTCAAGATTACACTCTCATTTCCTCACGTCCTCACATGCTTTCTCATTCCCAGGAACGGAGATCCCAGGACAGTAACCTGGGCCGTCTGAGTGGCACGGACACTTCTGTCTAACATCAGGGTTCGTACTCTATGCATGTACGGTCAGAGGTGATATGTCGACTTTAGGATCCAGTGATCTGAGAGTGTAACAGGATACACCAACATTTATCTTACCAAATAAGTCACTGCAGAGTTCAGCGACAAGTTTCACCTCATTTCCATTGAAACAAACAAAATCGCAGTTGAGGAATTAATTCATGTGAAAATGTCACCCCAGGATCAATCACGGTAAATGGCAACCCAGAGGAGTTCTTTATGATCAATTTCACCACAAAAGCTTAATCAAACACTGATGATGCTTTTAACATTCTGAACTTAACCTTTCGGGTTTTTGTGTGTTTGTTTGTCATTGTTTTATGAAATATCAGACAACCGCTGTGCAGTTTATTGTCCCGAAAGGCCAAATAGGTCTGTGCTCGAGTTATGTGAGCATTAATGAGCAGGTTTTGGTGTTCGTGCTCACCATACCTAGCTTGTTAGCCCACTTAGTGTTGCCAAGAATTGACTGATTAGTTGGCGTCAGGATTGTTGATGTTTTTTTCCCATGAAAAGGAAGTAATATGGAGGAGGAGGCAGGTCATCTTATGGTATCTGGATTCGCCGTTCAACTGTTCTCCCTGCAGAGATGTGTGCAGTGAGCAGTGAGTCTGCTATGCTCTGAGTATGTCTGAGTAGCTACCACCACAGACAGAATCTCATTCTGGTTAACTAGCTCATTTGGCAGCCAATGAAGTAGCCACAGGTACAGACTGTTTACCTTGATAATTTGGCTCAAACCCCTCGCTCCTCTCCAGCTTCACCCCTCTTCTCCAAATATGGTCACTTCCTCCAGAAAACCAACAAATCGGCTGCTAAAATGTCAAACTTGAGGCTTTAAGCATTTGTTGTTTAACATCACGGTACCCATTATTTATTGTCTATGGATTAATGGGCCAGTTTGGCGATTTTAAACCTCAGTGCTTTCATGCTATTAAGGGGAGCTAATGCCATTATGGTACAATGGGCCCTGGAAAACCGTCTCATCTGGCGGAGGCTGGGGAGCTTGCTAAACTAAACTTCCTCAATCTAGGATGCACGCCTCCGATGTCATGTCTCGTTCAAAATCATCAGGTTTGAAATGTAGACTGCAGACATGAAGATTTGTTAGACGATCCACCGGTATATTCTCGTCGTATGTTGGATTCTGTCCCGCTCTGAGCCGTTGCCTGCAGCGAAAAAACGGTATTTCACTCCAGCATCTCTCGTTGGGCCATTCCTTTCAGAGGGAGGCACGCAATGCACGCTGGGTGTTGTAGGATGTAGTACTGGCGAAACCACGAGCTGTTTGTACAACTTTCTCCACAGCTATGGCCTCAATTTCAAATATCATTACTTCTATCGATTACAGAGAACACCAGCTTTGACTGACAGCGGCTTTTTCAAGCAGCCACTTGCTCCTTTAAGCATGCCGTGGTCAGGGTTAAACAGCTTTTTAATGTAATCACAGTGTGTTTGAGTCGGACAGTTTAAATGTCCGTCTGGTGCGAGTAACTGTCAGGAAGGTCCTGCTAACTTCTCCCACACACGTCTGTTCTGGGTGTGAGCCAATAAAGCTGCAAATATTTCAGGGCTTCATATCAGCTATCGTTGAGTACACTCTATTTTCTTTCGGGTGGATTGGGTGACATTTAGAGTGAATGACTTTTGGGGGAGTGCTATAGTAGCGGTCCGGCTATCAAACAAGCAACCTGAGACACAGAGCCCGAGAGAGATCGATTGTGTTTATGCCTGATGGCGTATCTTTCAGGTGTGGCTTAGTTTAGCACACATGAGAATAATCTTTTCTGTGATGCAATGGTCCCCCTGCATCATATATTCATTTTCCACCTCAGCCACACATTACTTTCTACAATGAGAGATCTGTAGGGACGTATCTGCTGTGAATTGTTACAGAATGACGCCTTTTTAATTCAGTGTTTTATCCACCACCAGTGTGACATTCGTCCAACCAACAGGGTTGATGTTACCGGCGTCTGAAGCTGTGTTTTTCGGCTGCAAAGGTGAGAGAATTGGCCGGTATTGGAAGGTAAAACTGACAACAGTAAACACATAAAACAATGAGGAGATAAACAGTGCAAAGTGTGGCAGCTTTGGCAGACAAAATGGCTTCTGCAGTGTTGGAATATTTACTGATATTAGCCTGTTTGTCATGTTTTCTCAGCGAGCTAGCTGTGTCCGATTATTCCCACGTTGACAGGTGCTGTAAGTAAAGACCTAGCTAACACAGAGGGAGGAGGTTTGTGGCTCCACTTTGCTGACTCAAAAAGAAAACGTGTACCTTTAACAACATAAGATCACTTCCCTTCCTGACTTCTCGTTAATTTGAGCAGGATCATTTGATTCTCTGCGGGGCAGTTAGCTGGATTGGATGACGTCGGGAATGTTTGACGTGAGGGGTTCGGATTAAAGCAGGTTCAGGCTGTGCCTCACGCTGTGTGTGCTCTCGGGTGTGTAGCATCATATTTGCGCATTCCTGTGCTCACTGGGCAGAGGTCCCACGTGTGTGAACGAACACGAGCCCACACATGTGCATTTGAACCAATTTGAGAGCGTGTTTGTGTGCACAGCTCGTCTCCAGGTTTGTGTTTCTCCTGCCACGTCAGTCCTATTGGCCACGGTCTAAATTTAGCGGGGAGGTCGCAGCCAAACAGCATGGGAGACGCTTCAGAGAGACGTGAGCCTGGAAGGAGGTCAACATGGTGACTGAGATGAGCTGTGAGCGGGATAACAAGATCCCAACCTGGGGTAATGTTAGCGGAAGGAGAGGGGTCAAAGTGTCAAATGACCATCCTCAAAGTTCACCAAAGACATTAAAACGGTTGATTGATTAAAGTAAAACTGCAACATGATACAGCTCTGCATTTAATGTGAAAATATCACCACATGCGGGTAACTAATGCTGCCGGGAATACCAGAATCATGGCTTCATATAACGAAGGTAAAGGGCTGCTAGTGGTCTGGCAGTCTAAGTATGTACTGGATCATATAACGGCATGTAACATGCAACTGCTACATCCTGAGTTCAAATTTAGCTGAGACCTTTGTTGTATGTCACAGAGCTCTTTCCCTGCTCTTATTTACGGCTGCTTCTCGCAGTTTACCGTCTGTTAAAGGTGAAAACTGCACAAATCTTACATCCAAATTAAAGTAAATATGAGTTAAGTTTCATTCTTATCTTACAGTCTGTGGCTTATTTGTCTTTAGATGTGAAGGTGTCAGAATTTACATGGTTTTTTTTTTTGCCTTTACCATTATTATTATTTTTTTAAGATTATTTTGGGGCTTTTTATGTCTTTATTTCAGAGGGAGGACAGTGGATAGTGCAGGAGATGGGGGAGGAGAGAGTGGGGATGACGCGCGGCAAGGGACCGAGGACGGGAGTTGAGCCCGGGACCACCACATCGAGGACTATAGCCTCTGTATATGATCGCCGATTTAACCGCTAGGCTAAACCGGCGCCGGCCTTTACCGTTATTACGTAGGACAGTGGTTAGAGTTGAAAAAGAGGGAAGAGAGGAGGGGATGACATGCAGCAAAGGGCCGAAGGTCAGCAAACATAGAGCACACGCTTTAACTGCTGAGCTAAACCGGCACCCATGTTTTACTTGTCTTATTGTTTGTGATTTTATCTTCACTTATCTGCGCAGATTAACATTACCGTTTGTCATGTACGATCCTTGTTTTGTTGTGAGTTAATCCTGCTTATATTATGATTTGTATTTCATTGTTCAGAGCATTTGCAGAGAGAGAGCTGAGGAAATTGTGTTTGGTTCACCATCTGACTCTCATGATGCTCCTATGATTATTCATAACGAAAAAATCAGGCAGGTTTCTTCTTATAAATACTTGGGTGTAATGATTGACCGTCTGTTATCCTGGAAAGACCACGTTGAATTTGTCTGCAAAAAGAAAGAATTCATTTCCTTCGCTGACTTCGATCTTTCAGGGCGAGTAAACAGGTTCTTCTTTTGTTTTTCACTTCTGTGATTCTGAGTCCTACAGTGCTGTAACACCACATGGTACAAGTGTCTGTCCACTCTGAAGTCTAAACTGTTCCACAAGTTGAAAATCTGCTCAAAGATTTTAGGACGATCACTTGAAGTTTCTCAAGTGATTGTCCTAAAATCAGCCTATAACAAATTATTCTAAGACTGGCAAATCTATCTATCTATTTCCTGTTTTATTTTGAAGTTCTTGCCCCATGTAGGTCTTGTCTTGTTTAACTTCCTGCCTTTGTGTGTTTTCCCGCCTGTTTGATTATGTGCCACGGCCTCATTGTTTTCACCTGCTCCCTTGATTGTCTCACCTGTGCCCGGCTCACCTCCCCAGTGTATTTGTCTTCCCATGCCCCTGTGCTGAGTCCTCTTTTGGATAATTTCTTACCTGGTTCGTTGGGCCTTGCTTTGTTGTTGGATATTGTTTGCCTGCATCCCTTGGACTTGGACCTCAGTAAGTCTTTTTGTTCTAACCTTTTGGTTTTCCTTTTTGTGTTCTTTAAATCCTTGGAGTCTCACGCCTATTTTATTGCATTGTTACACTATCAAACAACAATGTTAGCTAGAAAGTGGCTGAATGCTAATGTTTTTTACTGGTAGCTAACAATGGGGGCCTCTGGTTGGCGGTTCAATCCGGGGCTCCTCCAGTCTACATGCCGATGTGTCCTTGTGCAAGACACCGAACCCCTGAATTGCTCCCGGAGGCGCAGCCTGCACTGCGTGAATGCATGGGAATTATTTACTGATTAGTGACCTTGCATGGCACGTGATTAGTGTGTGAATGTGTGTGTGACCCGTTTGGCAAACAGGTTATTAAATAAGAAGAAACTCGGACAGCGCTCCAATTTTTACTTTTATTGCCAGACCAACGTTTCGGGCAAGACGCCGTTCTTCAGCGTATTCTGGCAATCAATCACAATCAATATGCACAGGTGGGTTTAATTATAGATGACCATAGGCCGCGCAACAGTACATTCAAAGAAATGCATCGCAACGAGCCAATTGGTCATCAAATAGGAATTGTTTTACCTATAAATATGACACAACGTCCCACTGGATTTTTACTGTCTTCTCTATCTCTATCTTGTTGATCAACGGTAAACGGCGAAATGTTAACGTTTATATTAATGTTTGTACCCAGGAACACAGCAGTACCACATTTTCCTTTTGAAAAAACAGTATTTGAACTTCTCACACTGACCACGACTTCAGAGGAAAATGTCTGCAATCAGAAGTTTTGGACTAATTCACCTGCAAAGATTTGGAGATTTCAGAAATACAGCCAATGACACCAAATCTATTGAGCTAAGCGGGCTCATTTGTAGTATTTAGTATTACTTAAATGTCATTTTACCTTTAAAACTGATGAATTTGCAGCAGAAGTCCGTCGAGCTTGTTTGAAACATGCAGCCAGTTAACACAGTCATTTTTACAATGAGGTGTGAAGTGGTCTGGTTCATAGAAGCTGCCATGGAGAGGGCAGCGACTGTAAGCTGAGAACGTGTCGAGAGTGCAGAATAAGAGCGAAATGGAACCCGAGAGAGACAGACATCAAATATTCATGACGTGTTTAATAATAAAATGAAGACATTCATACTCAGTTCAAAAAAGTTGAGGAGACGTTTTCGGCCTCCATTCAGGCACAGAAAAGCACTTTGTTTTAACATAAATCATCCAGGAAACACGGACGGTAAAAACATGGCGGCGTCAAACTGTGTACCCTCGACTCCACCATAAATCTTTACAATGCTTGCTGCTTGTATCTGCTAGTCAAACACTGTGTAGCGCCTACCTTAAACATAATGTAAATATCACATACATACTCTTCTTCTAATGTATGCTGTACATATCACACATGATATCTGATAAGGATAAAAAGACAGGTTGTGTTCATCATCGCACACAGGTAATAAATATGGTGTGAAATCATTGAAAAAAACTTTAATTTTGTAGTTTGTACAATTACAAAATAAAAGCCCCGGCACATGAAAATGCAAGTAACATATTTCTAATTAATGTCTCTATGTATTATAATGAATGAACAACAAAACATCCATCATACGCAGACAGAACAAAGACGGCTCTGCAGACATCTGAGGACAAACAAATATTTTCACACATCACTGAGAAAAACAGGATTCTTAAACGAGGTTCTCAGATCGGAGGTCGATCATCTGCTGCGTTCATTCAGTGAAGGTTTGAAGGTGTCGTCTTGTTTCGCAGCCACAGCTAATGATCAGCGTTTTGGGCGAGAGAAAGCTGTTCAAGCTAATTTATTTGATTCAACTCAATGTCTGAAGTGTGTTTCTGTTGTATACTGTGGCTTTAAGAGCTAGTTACAGGTCATGTGACCGCTTAGCAGGAAGTTGAGCACGTGGCTGAATGGCATTGTATCAGAGTGAATCCAGCTACATCTGCACTAGCGTTGCGTGCCTTTGATAGCATCGTGGGTATTTATTGTTTATATAAGTATAACCTTTATTTATAGCTGATTATTTTTGGGTAAATGTTTCATTCGGTGAACTTTAATGCTTTGAAGATTGTGAGTTGCCTTTTGTTTATTGCCAAACTGTTGTTACACCACTGAAGGTTCATATGCATAAATAGAAATAAATAAGGCAAATTATTATTGATAGCAGGTTATAGATATGACGCATGTTTAAATTTTGGATTTAAAAAAATACAATACATACATTAAGTAGGACTGATTATGCTTTTTTGTATGTTTTAGTTTCACGACTTTCCTTGGAACATCATTAAACCGGTGGAAAAGTGGACAACAGTCTTCAGAGTCGTGATGTTAGAAGAGTGTTTATCTGCCTGTCAAGATATAGCCCACATATATTGAGGACAGAACAATTAGCTTATAATGTTAACCGTCTGTGAGCTAAAACTCAGCCCCAGTAACGCAGCTGTGGCTTAGTGGTAGAGTCCGTCGTCTTTCAATCGGAAGGTCGGAGGTTCGATCCCCAGCTCACTCAGGCTACATGTCAAAGTGTCCTTGGGCTAGACACTGAACCCCAAATTGCTCCTGGTGGCATAGCCAATGGGTATGAATGTGATATCTGATTGACAGTTGGACGTAGCAGCCTCTGCCATCAGTGTATGAATGGGTGAATGTGATATGTAGTGTAAAAAGCAGCTTTGAGTGGTGGCAAAGACTAGAACAGCACTTTTTTAAGTACAGTCCATTTAACAGAACTTAACAAATCTAAACTGTAAATGGTTCTCTACCTTTCAATCTTTAACTGTTAATCTGTTATAAAAGTTAATTTTAAGGTTTCATTTGACAATCGGTGTATTTGAAATGGTGAAAAAGCTAGCATTAAGCTAATGCTCCTTTACTGAATGAACCAACAGAGAATTGACTCCAAACCCTGCAGGATGATAAGTAAGACAATACAGGAGTGTTTCCCAAACACAGCTGAGGGTTAAAAACTGACTCTGGTGAAACTGTTGTACTAAAAAAGTTTCTGACATCATGGTCTTTTTTCACAGCGGACATTTTGTACATCCAACAGGAGGAAAAGCACAGGTGTTAATAATAACTTTAACAACAGTTTTGTTCTATTCAGGGGTCATGACAGGCAGTCAGCATGCACACCACCAGGACCATGAAATTGCAGCAGCTAAATGGAATACAGCCATCATTAATGCTGCTATAAACACCTGTGCTTTTCCTCCTGTTGGATGTAAAAAAGGCCTACAGAAAGGACGGCTACAAAAATAAACCCTTTTTAGCCAAAAACAGCTGTTGGCTGTATCGTTCTCTTTTAAACCACCAGACTCCATTGACAAAAACATTAAAGAGGGGGTATTATGATGTTTCACATTTTCAGACATGTTTATAGTGTTACAATGTTGGATGTCCAGACTAAACGTGGGTGAAGTTTTAAATCTGTAGGTAAAAGTATGTTGTCGTAATCCCCATGCTTCTCAGCTCAGTCTGCAGGCTGCTGTGAACGCTGAGGCTGCACTTGTGACATCACAAAGTGCAGGTTTCAGAGAGCTGTCTAATCAGAAGAAAGCACGTTTGTAGGGGTGGAGTTTCTTAAAGGGACAGAGCTGACTGAGTCGTTTCAGGCAGAGGCTGTGTGAGGGCCTGCACAGCACCAGTGTGAGAAAAATGAGTTTTTTTAACTGTAAATTATGCTAAGCTACTCCACAGGTATCACAGAGTGAAATATGAAGCTTGACATTAGCATAGTACCCGCCCTTTAATGTTACCTTGAAGAACACAGGAGTTTCTGATCTGCTGCTGCATCGACCGGTTTGTCTGCTTCAGCTATTGTGACGCTTGAAAAGACACAACGACAAACTATCCACTCGAGGCAGCAGTAGATCCTCAACTCCTGTGTTCTGCAACATAAGATTAATGATCCTTTCGGTTAAGCCTGAGTGGTAACAACCAGCAGTTTTAGCGGATGTACTTTATTGGGGCGTATTTGCCGTGAAGGATTCAGTTGTAGCCATTACAGCCCCTCTGAGGTGGCAGCTTACAAAGACAACTCAAGAAATATAAATATTTTTGTACGCTTGTGAACAGGATAAACTTGTCTGATAATGCAAACAATATTGTGATTAAAAGATGGAATTAGAGGAATGAGTCATTTGCATGGCATGAACTCCCATTACTCTCCCATGAACATGCTTCCTTTAAGTTCAAGCAATCTCAACACTCAGATGTCTTTGGGAAACCTCCCCGCCCCTCTGCACCCTCCCTACTCACAAACAGAAAGGGCAGATAAAAGTGCAACTCCACCTCCAGGCCACTAGCTGCTGCTGCTGCTGTCCTTCTGAGGGAGACACCTCTGCCAGGGGCTGTAGGGCAGAGCCAGCAGCAGGAAGAGGATCCCGCCCACGATGAGGACCGCCCCCGCACTGCCGATGCACGACACCGACCAGGAGAGCTCGTGATGGAGAGGAACCGTGTGGTCGCTCGCCAGGAGGGCCAGGACGGACTGGTGGAAGACCATCAGACAGAGAAGCACCATGACACCTGTGGAGGAGACAGTGGACGAAACAAAGGTCAGCAATGTCACATCAATTTGAGACGCTCCGTTAGAGCATTATTTTCAGCCTCTACCTTCTACTATACATCAGAAGAAAGTTGCCTCTACTGACCTGACAGAATAAAGCAGACGGACGCCGGCTTGAGGAAGAACAGGATCTCCTTACTGAGGGACATGGTGATGCAGATGGCGCCCATCACCATGAGGAACAGGCTGAACAGAGCCAGCATGGCTGCCGCTACATTCAGGTCTGCAAGAGGAAAGAGGACCAAGCTGTTATTATTGCGTCAATTTAATAATACTCATGACACAAGGAACTGGTGCTGGTTTTGGAAAAGGACAGATGAGGTCAAATAAAGTCATCAGCCTGTACGTATAATACAGAACAGATTTCACCACCGAATGTTGCAGGTTTTTAGGAAACTAACAGCATGATAGCTGTTGCATGCTCCACACTCACAGACTCGCAGACTTCGAGGCGCGTTCCCAGTAAGTGTGTGAGTGCTTAGTGCTGTCCCACTGTCAAATCATAAAGTGCGTGAGGGCTCTGATGGGACTTTACAACGCCAAAGGATGCAATTATGCGAGTCCGCACTTCTGCAGACTTTACAACGGAACATACCCAGAGTTCCTAGCGAACATGGTGACGTATACAGCAAGATTGTCCAACCCCCAACTAAATGTTAGCAAATGTTCCTATATTGAAGAAATATTCAATTAATGTTAAGAAAGCGAGCATGAACGGTGACGGGAACCGCAAATCTGTAAGCGACAACATGTAGGCCTAGTTAATCACTTTTGTTGTTTGTTTTTCCCTTAAATATTGGCAAATGATTCACATTAAAGGGCAGGTATTATGCTAATGTCAAGCATATTTCACTCTGTGATACCTGTGGAGTAGCTTAGCATAATTTACAGTTTAAAAAACCGGTGCTCTGTGCAGGCCCTCACACAGCCTCTGCCTGAAACGACTCAGTCAGCTCTGTCCCTTTAAGAAACCCCGCCTCTACAAGCCCGCTTTCTTCTGATTGGCCAGCTCTCCGAAGCCTGCTGAGGCTGCACTTTGTGGCACCTGGGGATTACGCCAACATACCTTTACCTACAGATTTAAAACTTCACCCACGTTTAGTTTGGACATCCAACATTGTAACATTATATATATATATATATATATATATATATATATATATATATATATGTGTCTTAATATGTGAAACAGCATAATACCCCCTCTTTAATGTCTTTATGACTTTTGATAGTTTACATATTTTAGCAAACACTGTGATGTAAGACACAAATAAAAGCTGGAGGTCGGCTTTCTTTTCAATTATTTAATGTCGCATTTTGTTTCCAGGCAACGTGTGATGTCATGATAGTGTGATGGGGTTTTTTTTTTACAATTCAGCCCTAACAGACTCGCACACTGCACAGCTGACATCAGTAGAGACTGTGAGGGTAAAGTGCGTAGGCTGTAGGGTGGGGGTTGGGAATGGGCCTAAAAAGCTGTTAAATGTAAAATCATCTGTTAGGTTCGCATCCTCGCAACAATCAGTAGTTGTCTTTTGCTGCAGGCCTGATATAATTCTATATTTTCATACATTTGGACGGCCTTACTGCCTGCCTACCTGCACACACTCTGCTGGTACAGTGATTGCAGATGAGCCAAGCCTATAGTTTAAAAGTACAGTATAAAAGAAAGTAGCTAACACAGCGTCACATTAAAGGCGTATTTAAAAGCGGGGATGGGGGTGTTTCTTTTTCTTCAACGTCTTTGAGACACAAGAAAACGGGTATCTGTGTTTTGCAGCATTTTGTTGCGCAGATTTCACTATTTTATAGTAACAAGGTCTAAATGATGTAACAAATTGGTGTTGTGTGCTCCGTTTAATACACTCACGGCTGTATTTATTAAATCAATACATTGATGCTCATAGCGTGACGGTGATTTGACACCAGCAAACAATGAGGCTTTAAAATGTGTTTGTCTTTCCTCATTCAGCGTATGGCACTCTGTGATCTTAATACATTACGAAGCTGCCAGGGAAATGGGAGGTTAGACTGCAGCTTGGAGACACTTGAACGCAGCGTAGGCGGAATAGATTTCAAAACACTCACGGAGCAGACAATGGCCAACCTGAAAGAGCGCTGCGAGGAGGTGAAAGGAGATGGCGAGAGAAGGAGAGGACGGACATAAGAGAGAGGAGTGGAGGATAAAGAGAAAGCGTAAGAAGAGAAAGATGAAGGGGCAAAGAGGGCGAGAGGGAGAGGTGGAGAAGAAGGGATAAAGAGAAGAGGCAGTGGGCGGATAAGGTGGGACTGAAAGGCCAAGAGAGCCGAAAGAGGTGTGTGACTCACTCTTTCGCGTTGTCTTCTGGAACAACACGGTGTTTTCCCCCGTGGTGAAAAACTTGAAGTAGGTGCAGTTTGATTCTGCAGGAGGAGAGAGATGCAGGAAGAGAAACTGTAAACGATAGGAACGTAAACATGGACAGGTAATGTGCTGTAGCTGCACACGATCCTGATGAACACCTTATTGAAATTCAAGGGGCAACATCTCTGTGTCGTTGTACGCTTTAGTCTCAATCAAACATAATCAGCCGTGAACGTCAATGACAAGCTCAAGGTGACAATCCGAAGCATCCTGCACAATTACCGTTCAGCCGTCCCGATAATGTGTTACAGCAATTAGAGTTTGGCCGTCAAACAGAATGTGACACCTCTTTCTGTTCCCCACACAAGCGAGCCAAACACACACACACACACACACACATCACTCTTAATTAGCGTGATCAAAGACAAATCCTCACAGCGTTCAGGCTTGTTTTTCTCTTCCCCACAACAGTTATCAGGGTTAAATCACTGCTTCTGTTGAGGAGCTGCACTCAAATCCCATTAACAAAAAAGGGGTCCCTGTAACTGGTCAGACAGACAATAATTAGGCTTTCAACTCGCTGACTGCAGAACATGCGCACAGCCATTATGAAAGGAACACGGATCATGTTGTTCAGTCATGGGCATCCAAAACATTTAAAGCAGAATGGTCTGAGCATATGAAGTTACCTTCATGCTGTGATAGTCATGAATGTACAGTGACTCCATATATGTTAAAAAATGACAATCGAAACCAAGCAGGCCTGAAAATGAATCTAGCTGCAGTTCCTCGAGTGGCCACTTGAGGCCGGCTCCAAAGTTGAGTCTATCCCCATTAGGCCCCATATTAAAACGGCCCCAACTTCACAGCAGAATAAACACGTTTACTAACTTGTTATAAAACAGTTTTTACCCATTTCATGACAACAGTTTGGGTGATTAATTATTATATTACTATCCTGTTTAAATATGTTATGATAATCGTGGGCGTGGCTATTTTAAGTGACAGTTGGTTGCAGCTAGCTGTCTGCTAGGTGTCACCTCAGCTAATTCAGCCACCAAACTTGACTTCACGGCGGTGTTTGTGACTCTTTTGGATTTTCCGCGTGGCTCCCTGTGTGTTTCACCTGCTGTATTCATTTGGATATTTGTTACCTGTTTTGTTGTTGGGTATTGTTCGCCTGTACCGCTTGGACTCAGAACTCAGTTAGCCTTTTGTTTTGCCTTTTTTGTTTAAATATCTGCATAGTCTTTGTTTGAATCTCAAATGTGACGGTGTTGAAGAAGTCTGTGCTCCAGCTTTTTCTGAGAGAAATGTTAGGATGTTAGCACTCAGTAGGTATCTGTGTGTGCTCTCACGATCTCCATGGCTTGTTTTTTGGCCTTATGTTGGAAAACCAACATTCCACTGGCCAATATGGCGCCAGGGAGGCAATGTACAAACCAACTGGGTGACATCCCAGTGGGAAGCCAACCTTTAGACTTCACCTTCCATTTGGAAATAAGAGGCCCATTTACAAAGTGGAATTTTAAACCTTGTTTTGCCTGTTGAGCTTTTGTTGATTTTGTTAAACTTCAGACTTTTTAACTAACTTGATTTTTAATGTTTTGTAGACAAAGCTGCCTGCAAGCTTTGGAAGTTAGCAAAAACATTCACTTGGCTGAAGAATTTGTGTCCACAATATTAAAAAAATTATCTGTTTAGCCGGAAATTTTCCAATAACACTGCATGTTTGCAAATTCAGAAAAGAGGACGAGAGAGGTGGAATAAAAGCCCATCATTCTCTGATGGATTGAAAATTAAACACATTCTTCTCTAGGTTCATTTTCTTTGACTCAACAGGCCTAAATTTCACTGGAGCTCATCAACACATTCCTGTATTACTTTCAGAGCAGTTAGAGAGTTAGCAAGTGGGAGGCTAATCCCTCTCTTGTAGTACAATGCAATGGATGGCACATTGGGGACTCATCAAAGAATGGTGACTAAACAATAATACTCATTATCTGTCAAAACCGAGAAAGTTAACCGCAGCGTGGTTGGCCAAACTATCCGAGAAACACTCGTATGTTCGCCGTCAGGTAGGACAAATGGTGTCAAATATAAAACAAAACCACTCAACACTCCGACCCCCTCAAACCACTCCGCCAACAATAACCCTGTGATAATTTCTCTTTTGTTTAGATGAAAATCAAACAGGGCTTCTGTCTGGCCCTGATGATGAACACACACAAAAGCTCCTGGTGGACTTTTCTCAGCCTGTCTCTGTTTTGCTTTTATATGAGTCACTCTACAAAAGGGGAATTCATGCAGGTGAGTCATGGAACAGGGGAGGGAAACTGCAAATAGCTTTAATAATCTCTCGCCGCACTCCATCAAAAACAGTCTACTTAGACGTCCAAATGTAATTTTCAACCCACAACAACTGCACTATTTCCATTCGCTGTTTTGTGCACCTGTAATAACTAACATAATTGGATACATTGGAGCACTGAGCTAATGGAAGTTATTTATACTTTCCTTTATTTCCATGCTAATAATCTTTCTTCCACATTTAGTTTTTTATTTACAAGCAGTAAATATAAACATCATTTTTGTCCATTAAACATTGTTCTTTTTTTTAGATGCTCGAACCAGAAAATCAGGTGTTGTTGCACGACAGAGAGGACTATAATGATCCAAATGATGCATCCTCTAACTTGACCCAAAAGCAGCTTTTTCACTCAGACTGTGTAACAATGACTCAGGCAGCGAGTCGGCCCGGGGCATTCATCCAGCCAGCCATCAAACAGTGAGCCAAGCATCATTTGTCTGTCCAGGAAATCAGGTAGACCACTCATTCATGCCAACTCGCTGCTCCAAACTGAGCTGTCCAACAAGCTGTAACGCTCTATCAAGCGTCCAGTCAGCCAGCAGGCCTGTCAATCATCATCCCTCCCTCACACGGACCAGTCAGCCAGCATTAAGGTCACACAGCCATCAACATAACCAGTCAGCAGAAATGCCTGCGTCACCTCCAGGTAGTTCAGCAGGCCCACAGCTCTCTCGCTCTGGGTCGATATCAGCCACCCACAGGGTCTTGGTGCAGCCCTTCCACAGGCCGTAGTGAGCTGTCAGACATGTCTGTAAAACGAAGATCATAAAGGCTACATTACTTTTCCATCCATCACAGGGTTCAGATGACGATGGTTCGTTTCTAAAGTGTTGTCCATGGACATTAATAACGTATCATTTCCCCCCATCCTCCATTAAATTGTGCATATGTAAACACATCTATGAGGGCATTCATGGCAAGGCAGTACATTCAGGGCCACAGTTTGGGGGTTAGAAAATATGGTCACCCTCACTCAGGAGCCAAATTTGCAGTTTATTTCTGACTCACTTGGTTGTTGTAGAAACTCTTAGGGGGTGAAAGCTCCACCCAGAACTCTGTCCCCACCCCGAGGACTGTCAGGACCACGCCCACTATGGCTACGAAGAAGGCCAACTTGATCTGGTGACAAGAACACAGAACAAAACCATTTCAGTATATAGTTTTGCCTTTTTGTAACGTGTATTGGCCAGTATTGATCCACTTGATCATTCAGATTTCTTCTTGTACAATATTAAGCATCCTTGCAACCTCTTACTTAGGCCCTTACCATGCTTTCTGAGACCTTTTTAGTGCGTCGAGTATGGGCATTGGAGGCGGCCAGAGTATGCTTTATGTCTGTCTCAAAGAGAACATGGGGACCAGACAATTAGGACAAGCTCAGAGCAGATATCCTGCAGTATTGAGCAGTGCGGACGTTACAATGCCAAAGGGGAAGAACAATCTCTGCCTGTTGTTTTTTAAGGCCTTCAGCAGATAAAATACCAACCCTCTCAGGAGTTCATGTGTGTGGGTGGGCTCTTGTGCTTCAACCTTTGTGTGGAGATGTTGAAAGTATTAGAGTATTTTTTGAAAGCAAGGACCTTTCGCCTGGTCCTGACTTCTCTAAAAGGCTCTTTCAGAGTATTTTTGGGTAACAATGGGATCTACAGTTTGGAGATGGGACTGAATTATGCCCTGAAGCTCTTTTGACAATTTGAGTGCTGAAATTTAACAGCAAAGTTATAAGCAATTATAGCAATTATATCCCCACTAAACACATAAATCAGTACCTCCTTAATGTCAAAGGACTTCTACTGGGCATACTGAGGTGTTCCCAAGACATATGAGATATGTATGACTGCTGCTAGGTCCCCGACTAGCTGGATGTGCTTATACGTCCAAGTAACGTGCCCAATCATGACCATAGGTGAAGGTTGACTTGAAATCCTCTGCTTAAGGTAGTAGCTCAAGCCCAGCCCACAGGGAGCAATACACAGTTTTCTTGCAGAGAACCGTGGCCTTAGACTTAAAGGTGCTGACTTTGATCCCAACCCCTTAACGCTCAAACCATCCCGAGAGCATGCTGGAGGTTGCAGTTTGATGGAGCCAAAAGAACCACATCATCTGCAAAAACTGGAAAGTCTCCACTCTCCAGCTGCGCCTTGAGATCCTGTCCATAATAATCACAGATTCTGTGACAAGGTAAAACCTTGATGCAGAGCAACTGAAAGCTTGTGCCAGTAATGCGGACACAGCTCTGGCTTTGTTTAAATTAGGATAACCCATACTCCCTGTATCTCCCAGGAATCATACAAGAGTACATAGCTGGTCCCCTGGTCCACTGTTCCAAGGCCATGAGGGAGGGTCAATACGAGGTTTGATATTTGGCTGGAGACAGTTGTGGTCGGTTAATTGCCTAGAGGAGGTCTTGGACAATAATTTGAAAAACGGTTACCTCAGGGTGTACAGCAACAGTGAAGAGGTGTGTTGGCGAAGACAGTCCAACAATATCCAAAGCCATCAGTATTTTAGGTACCACTGCCACTGAAGAGCTTCTTGACTACATCAGTGACATCTACCAGGTATATGAGTGAGGCTCTCAATGCATCTATTAACTCCTGGTTGGGTTCAAGTGTTCTTTTCACTGCTTGACAATGACCCCTGTCCAGGTCCCCTGCAGGTCACCTTCCCAGCTTTAACAGGCTGAGCCAAGTCCTGCTCCCCAAATTCCTATTTCCTAACATAAAAAGTTCTTTACATTAACAGGCCATTGTATGATTGATCGGTTCCCTTATCTCAACTTTTATTTCGTATATCTTGAGACAGAACACGCACGCACACAACTTGAAAACCAGTTACCTTCCCTTCCTGTGCCTCACTCATGGCGTGTCCTGTTGATGTCGTCCGGCGGCGCTTGTTCCCTCCAAAGGTACTGCGTCCACTCATCAGGCTGGTCAGACCTCCAGCACCCTGGGCCGGTCCTCCTGCTGCAGGCACGCCCACCGTTCCTGCCGCTGCAGGACCCACTGTGCGGCCCTCCTCATCAGTCACCAAGAAGGTGGACCACATTTTGTGATGAAGTAGTAAAAAACTAAAACAGCCAAGTGGGCTTCAGTTCAGAAGCCAAGTTGCTTTAAGCTTTAACCTCAACAGGGACAGTGAATTGGTGAAGGATGGAAAAACTGTTGTGTATTCTCACTTTGTGCCCATGAAGAAAACAGGAAAAAAACATGAGAAAAACAGATCTGACAGTAAGGAAGAGGAAGCAGGACAGAGGTAGAGAGATAAACTGAAAAAATAAATTGGTTTTAAAAAGCTCGATAGAAAAAAAGAAACTAAATCTAGAATGTCTCTGAAAACTTTAGCAGGAAGAGGCAGAAATCAGCCTCCTTTTGTGAAAAAGCCGAAGAAAAAATGGCGGCTTTGATGACGGATGCAAAACCGATGAATGAATCATAATGGGAAAAAAAACAAGACAGAAAATTAGGGTAGAAAAGTGCAGCCTGAGAGTCTGAGGTAGAGGTCAGTGCTGGGTGAAAAGATGCCTCCTAGAAAAGAGAAAGACAGGAGGAGAAAGTAAATGTGGGAGGCATTTTTGTACAAAATCACCTTAAACAGAGGTCAAAGGTAAAATAAGTAGGATTTTATTTTTTGCATTTTGTCATCAACACATTCAAACTGGGCCCCTCCTCCTGGGCTCTTCATCACCAGAAGCTCACTCTCACTCTCTCGTGCAAGAACACGCCCACCCCGCCGAGCTAACACCGACAGCATCATGGTTACCTTTGCACTAGGATGCTAACCGCCGGTTACCTTTGCACTAGCAATCAGGGCATGTTGCACATTTCATGGAACAAAAATAAACCAAGAAACGATTCACTAGTGCTGGTAAACAGAGTGCATTTGCTATGGATGCTAGTTGTCATAGCATGTTAGCAATGGTGGCAAATACTAAGACGATGTTTCCCACCAGGTTACCGGGGGAGTACACAAAAAGGTAATAAAATGTTTGCGTATATTTAGTCAGTTGGTTGGGAAAAGTTGGGAACCACTGTTCTAGTACTGCTTCTAACCAAAATTACAAATGTAGAACAATGACAGGCGAGCTAACCTTCATTAGTTCAAATAACTTTGGATTAAAACCAACAAAAAGTCGACTCTATGTACAAAACTTCCTCTAATAACGTAGAATTATCTGTGCACTCTGTTCTACCTTCTTCATTAGGAAAGAAAAGCAACATGAAAAAGCACTAAGCATCGCGTAATCACAATCAATTATCTATTTTCAGATGTTACGTGACGGCAAACACAGAGAAAAGACACTGAGATCATAGCCTGCTATCTATTCTGAGACACGTTGTGGTACCTCAGCGCCTCAGAAACACTCATCACGTTCGAGCCGTAACCAATTATCTTTTCCGAGAAGCTCTGTGATGGAGAAGTCACGCAGATACGCTGCGGATGAATTGAATCTTAAACCCTTTATGTCTGAAGGGTGAATGAAGCAGCTGTCCTGCCGCGTTCCACCAGGATTGTGGTGACAACAGACGTGACACGCAGCCCTCCCTCTTGTTAGCAAAAATGAAACGCGTCCCCCCCGGGGAGAACACGTAACTTCACTTTCACATCACTGTCTGTCGTGTTAACAAGCTTACAAGCTGCAGACGGTAAGAATAGAGTCGTTTTCTACGAGTACGGACGACAGATTTACACACATACATCACCTTCATATACTGTTATTAAATCAGATCTGATCAATAACTGCTCTCTGGTTTCTGTCACTAATTTAAGTAGCTCTTAACTAAGAATTTCACGCTGCAGTGGTCCACAGTTTAAGAGAAGTATCACTGCACAGATTGACTCATATTTACTACACCCGGAAACTGTAACCCAAGCTTTTAATATTCATAACATTTATTAACTTTGAAAGACATATTTTCCAATGTGTTTGTCATAAAATGTTATATAGTCTGTCTTTTACATATTTACTCGTGTCCTTTCAAGTGTAGAGAATAAAGTCAGGTTGAACGACATTCTGTTTTATTATTTCAAAATATTTAAATAAATAACAGGTACGTATGACAGGTCACATTTCTGTTCCAATTGGGTAAATGATTAAATAAATCTTCAGACAAACTGGAATATTAGATTTGACGAAGTAGAATCGACAATTTGCAACTACAGAAAATATTTCAATTAATAATCAAATGCCTTTAAATCTTAAGAGCATCATTCAGTAGAAAAATGACACGACTGACTTCCTAGAAGAAGTAACAGTAGTGTCCGTAATAACAGACATGTTTAACGTTTTATGTAAATGTTCCAATCAATCAATTTTTATTTGTAAAGCACCAAATCATGACCAAAGTTATCTCAAGACAAGTTATCAAAGAGCAGGTCTAGACCGTACTCTTTATGTTACTTAGAGAGAGACCCTACATGACTGGCAGCTTACTTTGGCAGGCACATGCGTCAGATACAGGTGTGAAACCTGCAACCCTTCTGCTACATGAGAGGTAACGTGAGCTAAGGCGCCTCTGGGAAGACAAACGACTCAAATACTGATCTTAAAAATAACACTGAATACATGTTTCACTGTTGGTTTCTGTTATTTCCAGCAGTAAAGCGAACATAACCATCAAGGACAAAGGTAAACTTCCTAAAGTCATGTGCACGCTGTTTGCCAAAATGGCAGGCATGAAAATCGGTCATATTAGCTTACACAAATTAAATCACAGCAAACAAGACCACAACACCACTCACAGCCGTCATTAGGTTGGTTACAGTATTATGTTAGTGGTAAGAATAGCAGCAGGGTCCCTGCTGAGAATATTAATTAAAGTAAACTGTGCTGTCCTTACTCATCGAGACCGGACACGGCTCTCCTTTTACGGCATCACGTTGGACAGAGTGGAAAAGTAGCATTGAAGCACGAGGAAGAAACTCATTACAGCGGCTGAAACAGGCGACAAACAGCCTGTAACAAGTTCACCCTGGAAATATCCTTCTTACTGTCTCCAGACACAAGCCAGCGTGGATCAGCACTGAGGAGAAAGTTCCTGTGTTATAGCATGCAAACAGCAAACTGGACTCCATAAACACTCTGCACACTTTGAAGAAGCTTTATTCCCCCCCTCTGACCCCCCCTCCCCTCCCCTCCCAAACAGTTCAGTAGCCAGAAAACATCATGCTGAAATCAGACACATTAGTTTTATTTTTTCACTCTTTAACACGTGCTGCGCGGCCGCTTCGCCACGCTCGCCGCCACTTCACAAATATCACAACAATGAGAGTAACAAGTTGCTGACCTGGTTTTTGTGTGTGTGCTTCTGCTCGAAGTGACGGAGGGCGAGGCGAGGAGAGGGAGTGAGCGGGCGAGGGAGGAAGAGGTGGACGGGTGAGGGAGGGGTGAAAAAGGGGTGGAGGTCGAATTAGGACCTGGCGTTATGTCCGAAGGAGGATGGGGGGGGGGGGGGGGGGGCGTTTAAGAGTGTGTGTGTGTGTGTGTGTGTGTGTGTGTGTGTGGAGGTTAGGGTGAAAAAAACATCAGCTAAATCCCCCTGTGTGTGTGCGTGTATGGTATGAGGGCGTGTGTGTGTGTGTGTGTACCTGTGCACATGCACATATAGGGTTGCAGGAATACTCACATGTGTGTTTGCAAGTGTGCATGCATTTGTGAGTGTGTGTGTGTGTGTGTGCATGCCTTCGTATTAGCTTGCAGTCCCCTGTGTTTGTGTGTGTGTTCCCAGAGCCAAATGCTTTAAAAATGTGTGTGTGCGCGTGTGTCTTTCAGTGTGTGTGTGTGTGTTATAGATATCCAGTCACACTGTAGCTTCTGTAAGTAAATCTGTTTGTTTATGCTAACGTGGACAGTTGTGCTGGATGTGTCTCTCAGCTTCAAAATGTTCTTGTGTGAAAATGTGCCATACACACGCACACACACACAGACAACTCCTTAACTGTGTGTGTGTGTGTTTAGTTATGCCTCCGTCCTATCTATTTTTGCCCCCCACCTGTTAATGACATTAAAGCCGACCCAGGGGAAAGGGCTGCAGCAGGGGGCTGGTGTCAGCTCTGCCCTGGCTGTGAGGCTCATGTCTGCGGCCATCCTGCTGATTGAGGAGGGAATTGTAGAGTCAACACCTCGAAAACAAGTAACGCTGCTGGTTGGCTGCGGTTCGGCTCACATGGTCGGATGTCGGAAACATGAGGTCGCATATGACCGTACAGTAAAACCCGATACTCCACTCCCTGCTGACATAAGCAATGCAGACAATGCAGATGTGTATCCTCCTAGTCTTTGGAAAAGGTTGAAACAGTCTGAAAATCTGTTGTGTTGTAAGACTTTGACTATTATGGGCGACACCTAACCTGTAGTACTTGAATGAGCCACTTTTACCACACCTGACCCTCAAAAAAGGAACAGATAATCGGTTCCAGCCAATCAGAGAGTTGGTGTCAAAGTCTGGCCTCCTGTCATTCTTCACCTCTCCACCAGAGGCCCTCGACCTTCCCTCCTTTCCTTATCCACACACCTGTTCCCACTTCCCTTATCAGCCTCCCTCCATACATAGCGACCATTTGCTTTGTTCCTTTGCCAGTTCATTCCAGTTGCTATGTGGCTGTTGTTCCCGAGAGTGTATTGCTTTGAGCTTTTTCCACTTGATCCTGGACTAGAACCTTCCTGGTGTCGCATCCTTCTGCAGGCCCGGTCTGCGTTTGGGCTCTTCCCCTGCTGCCTGCACCTCCGACAATGACTAGAACTTTGTGAACAGTGCTCCATCTGTGGATTTCATTAGAGCTTTGTTTTTGGCGCATTGCAAATCAATTTGGGTCGAACTAAGCAATAAGCATGTCAGTCTGTATTGTAACTATGATCTTAACTGTTGACAGCTCGAGTATATTGTTTTTGACAAGCTGTCTGTGCATAAACAACATACATAGTATTCAGTGTTTCATGTTCTATGTTCGTAACGGCAGTGGCAGCAGTACAGACTAAAATGTTGCTGATACAAGAGACTGATAATTCTGTTCTTTCTGATTTGAGGTACAATGAAGCATTTTGGTCACAGCGAGGGTCATTTTGAAGACAGAACGGTCATCTTGGGCTCAAATTGAAGCTTATAAACTCAGGCAGTTTTTTGCATACATGTTAGACAGTGAGTCTTAACAAAATGTGCTGAAAAATCATCATTTTTGATGAGAATTTGTCATTGGGACAGTCATTTTTGGTCTTTTTGAAAATGTTGTGGGTATTTTTTCAGAACACAATGCCAGCAAGCCCCTAAATGTTATTTTGTTACTTTCCCATAAGTTTTGGGATACTCCCTGCCCAATTCCATACTTGTAAGACCTTTTATGCAATTACAGTACCTTCATATGTGCAGTGGCATCTTGTAGCCAAAAGCATCTTTCAGAAAGCCCCTGAGACCAAACGGCCCCGAGTTGGGAGTGGTCGCTTTCATCTTGTGATGGCCCAAAGTACAGGCTAACATAAAATAATAGTTTAAAAAAAAGGTAGCAAAAAACATCCTGAGGGCATCCTCCCGGACGATTAGTGGAAATACCCGAGTGCAAAGTCATAGAGCCGTCAAAAATAAGCGAATGACCTTTTTCAGAAACAAACTTAGGTCCAACTAATGAACTTTTTACAAAGCTTTGAACACATCTTATTGCCTCCCTGAGCAGTTTCCAGTGGAAAGCAAAAGGTACAAGTCACAACATTCTCAAAGACATTAAATGCACCACAGACCATGGTTGTGTCATTAAACAGACGGTCAAATAGTCACAGATCAAAGGCATCTTCAGCGTTCACCATCTGTTAGAGACGAGATTAGCAGTCACCTGGACACATTTAGCCAGAGTCATGACGCAGCAAAATTTAAATGGGATTTGTTTGCCTGCAGGAATGCTTCCCCATGTGTTTATGAAGTTTATGAAGAATTGTGACCGAGGCAAAACGAGGAGGAGAAGGTTGAAGTTCTAACAGGTTCATGCATATGCTGAGACCTTAGACTGCATAAAAGAGTCACCTTTCAGACAGGGAGGCTAATGACCAGCAGGGGGCGCTCCAATCGTTACAAAAACAGTTTGTAGTCAAAATTACTTGTTTCACAACGTCTTTAGGACAGCATGATGTTGTTAGTTATGAGTAAATGTTTTGTAATTATCGTAAAGGCCATTGTAACTACCTAAACATTGTTGCAGACCAAGTCCACCCCTTCATGTACACAGTGTTCCCTAACGGCAGTGGCCTCTCTCAGCAGGATAATGCGCCCTGCCACACTGTAAACATGGTTCAGGAATGGTGTGAGTTCAAGGGGGTGACTTTGCCTTCAAATTCCCCAGATCTCAACCCAATCAAGCATCTATTGGATGTGCTGGACAAACAAGTCCGATCCCTGGAGGCCCCACTTCAAAACTTACAGGACTTAAAGGATCTGCTGCTAACGTCTCGGTGCCAGATACCTCAGCACACCTTCAGAGGTCTGGTGGAGTCCATGTCTCGACGGGTCAGGGCGGGTCAGGGCGATGGTCACTCCAAAAAAGCAACATGGTGGGGAACAAAAGGCCAAACTTGCACCCTTTCTGAATCACCCCGAGTATTGTTTCCTTTATGTTCTATGAAATAAACATATCATTTATGAGCATTGGTTGTAGTGTTGTAGTGAACGTCGATTCTCTGAGGCGACACCGGAACAATGCCAAGCTGTCAGATTTGCACAGTGGGCCAGTGTTCCAATGTCTCCACTATAAAAATCCTGTTAGTGCTGCATGTCCCGAGTGAATCATTGGCTGTGGGTTTGACAATCCTGACATGAGTATTATGATACTTGTGCTGAAAATGTAAGAGCTTAACTGATGCATTACTGCTCTTGACAGTCATATCCAACGACTGGATGATTTCCATTTTACTGGGAGGACCTCTCGGTAGGACTCGTAGAGACAATAGACATGACAAATTGGTATGAATGCTTGTATATTTGAAATTGATACTAATATGATCGTGGTAATACCCTCTAACTCACTGGCTTTGCACGAAGGTTATGGTATTCATTCATTAATTTTAAAATCCCTGATTTCAGATGATCAGCAATCCCCTGGTCACTCTGCTGCCTGAGAGAGAGGGAGAGAGAGAGTACTGCAGTCAGATGTGCCCGGCATTGTGATAAACTTGTGTGTGTGCAAGCAGGAGGTCAGAAGGACAAAGACGGACAGAGATGGAGAACTGCATGGACAAAGACTAAGTAAAAGACAAGAGCAAGAACCGAAGGGAAGGAGAAGAACCAAAGACTGACAGAGGCAGATACGGGTTGCGACGGTTACCTCACCGCTGAGCAGACACATTAAAATGCGCGGCATGCTGAGGTGAACCGAGGAGGCTGATGTAGTGCAGATCAGAGTTATCAACATAACATGGTTTTTAAGCCCCGATGCCACTGGGAAAAACTGTTCAACACAAATTAACACTTCTTTAGATGCTTACATAGTATGACTGTTGAATACAGAAAGGCTTCAATAAAGTCATCAAACATTTTTTTTCCTTCAGCATTTCAACTTTCCCTCTGTTGATGAGGTAAGGGCATGGATGGCTGCTAAAATGATTAATACCAAACCAAGACAGTGCTCATACAAAGTACAGAAGCTTGTGGGGTTTGTTTTAAGACTTTTTTTTGATTGAAGGATGTCTGATCTGAGCAGCAGCAGGATGAATCCCCCATAGAGTTCATCGGACTCGATGATGAATTAACGGCTGATGATTCCAGGAAGACAGGGCGGTGGTGATGAGGAGGTGGAGGGGCGCACGTTTCGTCAGCAGGCTAACAATGAGGGTGAGACACCGTGCTACTGGACAGGTGAGACCAGCTGATTTCCCAATGACAGCAGGAAATGTGAGAGAGCATGCATGAGAGAGATGAATGACAAATAGTCTACGACCAGGAATGCAATTACAGTCTTCCTGACTGAACCTACACTAGAGCTTACGTAACAGATTCCCCCATCCAGTCATAGGAAAAGTCACACAGCAATTGGGCTGTTAGCACCTAGCATTAGTGTGGGGCCCATAGTAATGTGAAGCACATTCATGGACACTGTTGTGCATATTATGTTGTTCAGTCGTAATGTGATTTATATTCATGTACAAAAGCACCAGTAATATTTCAGTAGGTTTATTTGTGAGTAAGGCTCACACAGGCACTTCTGGTTAGCTTAGGGCTCTTTAGGATGCACAGGTGATGTCCGGCAATTGTGTATCCTGCTTTAATGTTAACTGTGCGAGTGTGATGAATACTGTCAAAGTGTGAAGAAGAACTACATTGCAAGCAGACGTTTCGCGCCTTATGTGCGACATGCGTCATGCAGTTGACCGAGATGTCCGGTAATGTGCAGCCACGCTGAGCTGATGTGCTTGTGTTTCTGTTTTTCCAGAGAGTGAAGTTATTTTAAAAACCCATGCGCGCCTGGAAGTCTCTTTTTGTCCTAAAGTGCAACATTAGCGTCGACTACGGGCCGAGTATTTTCAGTTGTGGGTGTTTAGTTTGGGCCGCGGGAGTTTGGCATTACAGTGGGCTCGGTAATAATATAGCACTAGCTAACACTATGGAGCCATCATTCAGCATTGCACTTGTACCTTTAAGAACAAAAAGACTTTAGCGTTTAACGTTGCATGTGTATGCTAACTGCTAACTATGATATTGTTAGCAAAGCACATTAAAACGCACGAGTCACTGACCTAATGAATGGAACATTTTCAGATGTCAGTGCCTCTGCGTCCTCTGATTTAGAGTCAGACGGCTCAAACACACTGTCGAGGGCTGCACTACACTAATAGTCGCGTGCGCCATTGTTGTGTGTGTGTAGCCAGGGAGCTATCAATCAAAACCGAAGTAGATGTCAATCAAAAAGGGGAACGTCTGCCAGGCCTCCACCGTCCTGGGGAAATGGTCCAAAGATGTGGGTTTCTAATCATTTAGAAGGATCGTTTGTATCTGATTTTAGTGGATGCTTAGCGAGCCTCTGTAAACAGATTTTCCAGAGGCGTTAAAAATCACCACAAAGTACAGCAAGGCCAAACATGACTTTTATATCACCCTTAATGAAGTGGACTACACACCAAACGGTGTCAGGAGGGACTGAAGGTTGTCAGCTTGGTTCAAGGACAGTTGGACGTTAAGCGTTCAGGGACAAGACAGAATTATTTATTCGCTTTGTTCTCCCAGTTCAGCCAGTGGATATGAATCAGTGACCTTCTGGTGTGCTGAGCCCAGAGCAGTGTAATATTAGCTTCCAGTAAATAAATATAGTCATGTATCTTTAAAGGAACACTGCAGTACTAAATCCACCTGTGCATTGGTCACTAGTGTAATAAAGAGCCCTCACCATGAGATGGCACTACCTGGGCAGGTAGGCGTGCAGGGAGGAAGAGGAGGAGGGTCTGAGTCCCAGCTGCTCTGATCCTCCAGACCTGCAGAGAGGCAGGACCCTGAGCCCTGGACTTGTGTGTGGCAGTGAGCTTGGACGAGATTACAGCAACACAAAGGGGCAAGAGGATTCATTAGAATGTGTGACCTGTTGGATGGAGCAGACGTCGGTCCAGCTTCTTGTTTGCAAACTGAGAATCTACACTGTTTGAATTCCTGTCACATCTGAGCAACATAAACTGTATGAGATGCACGCTGCATAGATCAGGTTTGGTGGTGACAGTACTTCCATGCTGCTGCAATACAAGGCCAAGCTCATTTGTTTTTATCGATTTAACACAAATTTAAAGCTCTGCACAGCAACATATAGGGTGACAACGGCAGTTGAAATGTAATGAAAGTAATAACTTAAGAGCAATTTATACAACAAAGAAAAGTGATATAAGATTGATTTAATTTGCTGATGATGCAGCTTCATCGTGTCTTTGCAGTATCAGTGGTTTTGCTCGATACGCCTGCTGGAAAAAAAGTTTGAAAAGGAAACAAAAGATGGCGTTTAATCAGCTGACCTCTTCTGCCTGATGCATCTGTGACTCACGATGTGCAGATGTGGGCAGATGCAGATGCATTCTCTCTGTGACCCTGTTATTCATCAGTTTACTCCCTCCATCCGCAGCTCTTCTCCATCTTTAGCAGTTATTGTATAAAAGACAATTACATTTAATCATCCGTCTGCGTCAGCGAAGCCCCGCAGGTCACCGTCCAAATAATCATATGTATGTATGTGATATGGTAATTATGGTGCAAAGAGAGCTTTGTGATGAGTGATTTTTCTCTCAACTAAAGTCCAACTGAGTAACTACGAGACGGACATCATCGACCATCGGGGGTCAAATTAGTCTGTGTACTGAGAATAGCAGAACTTTGAAGTGTTGAAATCCTTGTAAAGAAAACAAACCTTTGACACAGAACAAGCCGCCCTCTTTGACACAGAAAACAAACTCGTGTTTGCAGAAGACTAAGAGGTAATCTGCTATCTGAGAGAACAACTGCTGAGGACATGAAAGCACACTCCTTCTGGAAGAATCTAAATTATGTAGGATAATACATTTAGGATATCTGCGTCCTTGTGGAGCACTTTGTAGCTTTCATCCATCCATTTTCTTCCGCTTATCCGGGGTCGAGTCGCGGGTGGCAACAGGCTAAGGGGCATCCCGAGGCGTTCCCAGGCAGCAACAGAAGCCTGAAGTGAACAAACACATGACACAAAACAGGGGTGTATATACCCACAGGCTCTATGCCGTGTTCAGAGCCGAGTCAGCCAAGATTCTGTGAGTGCCGGAGCTTTTGTTTTTCTAGATTTGATTTTCTACCGTGCTCCAGAAACACTATTTTGAAACAAAGTTTGGAGTTGTGAGTGCTGCTACTGCTGTATACCCACAGGCTAATGTACATAATAACAAAGAGGGGGAACACAACTTGATAATATAAAAAAAAGATCCAAAATTGCAGCGCAAATTAAACCAACAGTGATGTAACTAAATATACGATCACATTAAAACCAAAGCGATATATCCACATGCTGTATGTCTTGTTGTGATCCAGAATCTCCCTGCCCAGCTTGGGAATTTGGCATCTTCCACTTCCTGTTTCAGTATAAAAGTCTTCCTCAAACTTCATCTCCTCTTGTGGACAGTGACTCAGCAGCTGCAGCAGCAAGTGGAGAAACAAAAGAGAGAACCAGGTGAAATACACAAGGTCTATTAACAAATTCAACACCTTTTAATGTCACCTAAATGTGTGCATTCAAAATGGAAACAAACCCCCAAACAAAATCTTATCTTTGTTTGGTGGTTTGAGTATGTCTTATGTAACACTACTAACACTGTATGATGGCGACCATCTAAGGGCCACTAATTTACACCACCAAATAGGTTTTATGATCACACATAATGGACATGTTTAGTTGGGTAAAGGCAACAGGAACACAGAGATAAGTGCTTGGTTTGATGCTAATGTCTCGCCCACTTCAGAGGGAGTCTGTTCTAAACTTGAAAAGCTGTTTTCTGAAGCTGAAACAGAAAATGTTCACAGCAGCGGCTGTGCAAACCGTCATTATGTTAACAACTGCTTCTCAAAAGAAACAAGCTCTTCTTTTGCTTTCTACAACTTCGCTATCAAAAAGCTGAAATCAGACAAATTTGTATTCGACACTCACATCATCTCTCACTATGGGGCTCTTATATAAGACTGTTTGTCCCCGCACTGCAGCTCCTGAGCTGTCAATCACACATTTTATCAGATGATAAAAGTTTTCTAATCCTCGGTTTGAGCAGAAATATTCAAATTTATTCATGGTTTCTTTGCTGTGGTTGTGTTTAAAATGTGCTTATCTCGCTTTGAACACCATTATGTATCTGTCAGTCCTGCTCTGACTGAATGCTTTTACCACATGAAGAGCTTTGTTTCACTCTGGCATGAATACATTTGGGAATAAAATAATTTCCTGACATCTATCATTCAACAGCACTAGAAAAAAAATGGAGCTGGTCTGTAAAAATAGCTTAATTATGACAGGCAGGAGCTCAGCTGTCTGCGTGAAAACAGGCAGGATTATTAGCGCTGAAGTGGCTGCATGGAGACTCATCCACAAGAGTCATGTCATTTGCATATGGTGCACAGAAAACTCAGAGCATTACGGTTAAAAAGTATGTGCTGGTCTCTGAGTTATACTATTGTAACACTGGGTATAGGTATGTTTATGTTGCTGTTGTTTTGCAGGTGTTTATTGAGGGAGGTGTCCACCGTAGTGGGTAATTGGCTGGGAAGTAGTTCCAGGGGAGGGAAGAGGGAGCTATTGTGATAAAGCTACTTTAAAGTGGGAGTTGAGCGTTCTGGGGAAGAGAAGACGCATGTTGAGCAAGCAGGAGCTAAGTGAGAAAAGCCAACATGTTTGTTGTTTTGCGGGGACACTTTAACCTCAGGTTAGCTGTTAGCTGTTAGCTGCGACAAGGAAATAAATCTGGGCTCTGTTGAGCTAGCAACGCACACCACCTCTTCCTCGTTCTTCCTCCATCCGTCTAGCTACTGTAAAGTGTTAACTCAAACCACGATCTTTTAACAGTTTGTGCCTAAATCTAAATCTTAGTCTTGCATGCTTGTAATGTTTTTCTCAAACGTTTGTATGTCGTTTTGGAAGTCATCAGCAATCAACCTTTATCTTATTATCTTTACTTAAACCTCAAAAACTCCACTGTAATTGACACAGTTAGACCCTCATCAATTAAACTAAATAATACCAAATTACTTGTATCAATCAATTTCAACAGGAGTAAATGAAATAGTATTTCATGTATTGGTTGCGGTCCCAAAACAACCCATTGAACCATGAGGCGACCACAATCCTTTCACCCTCAACAAATCCTTTTAAGAAGGCTCTATCAGGACACTACACAATTTTCCCTGTTCCTGTAAGTGCATAATCACTTCTAAGAACCTTTGAAGACCCCGACTTAAAAGGCTTGCAGCATTAAGAGTCTGCTAAGATGGTATATGCAGTGAGTTTGTTGAGGGTTAGGGTTAATGACTCACACGTCTAAGACACTTGAAGAGATTATTTACATTTCCAAAAGACTTTTTGACACCTACAGTTGCGCAACTTCATGCCTCAAACTCCATCATGTTTTCAGAAAAGTCATGATGAGGAAAGCGTAGCCTTAAAAATAAGAATGAATACCTTTAAGGAAGGCGAAGTCTTCGCACAATGCTATCTAAATCTACATTCATAAACACCTCAACATAACACAATTACTTTTTTTACTTATACTGGACCAGGCAGAGATCATGAGAAGAGTTAGAAGGCCCACGGGAATATAGCTAAAGTGTTGTGTCATCAGCATAAAGATGAATTATACAATTCAGTGGCAATATAATGTATATATAAAATGTTAATAGCACTGGGCCCAGAATAGATCCCTGAGGTACTCCTTTGCTTACCACCATTAAGGACGACTTCACAACATTTGCTTCTATTGCTTGAGAGCTTTTAGTTAAATAATTACAGACTTAGATCATGTCCACACGTACACCGGTATTTTTCAAAACACAGATTTTGGCTTGTCTGCGTTTTGGCCTTTTGGCCACACACAAACAACGTTTTAGGTAACTGATCTTTTGTAAAACTCTGGCCAGTGTGAAGACTTTTAGAAACTTAGTTTCCGCGGAGACGTGTAGACGGGGTAAACAGTGTTTTTGGTTCGTGACGTCAAGCTGTGAGGCGTCACAAATTAGGCGACATTATTGCATAATCTGGAGGACTAACTTTATCATATCAATCCACCAAAAGAAGTCCGGTAAATCTGACGTTTGCTGTTTACAGAGAGGAAGAAAGAAAAGAGAAGAAACCAACGGAGAGAAAGCAATAAAGGTTAATGGTTACATTAAAAATCAGAGAGACTCAGTTTAAGTCATTAACATTAAGATTCATTAAGAAACATTAAGAAAACCTTCATCTTAATGTCAAAATATAGACTATTATACAGACTCATAAGGATATTAATCTACTCTGTTTGCTGACATGGTTCTTTGACTTTTGGTGTCATCTCTGCTGGTTCCAAATCTTTCAGTTTACAGCAGGTTGTCAGCACGTAACAGCCAACAACCAGGTTCTTTTTTGAACTACACTCTGGCCTATTTTTAGCGTGTTTCTATATATAGATCAAAACACTGAGGGCTTCAGCATGATGACCTAATGTGTAGGTTACAGTAATAACTGTTAAGCACCTGACTGGCTGCTTCTGTGCTGCCATAACCAAATATAACTTGGGTCATGGCAAGGGAAAAGACCTGGAATTAACCCCGGGGTCATGAGGTCGGCCTCTAACAAGCTTATAAAACCTGCTTAGGCTGAGGAAAGGTCCATACCTCCATGTCAGCTGTAAAATGTGATGACCACTTTATCACCTCGACATGACTCAGGAAGGAGTCATTAACACAAACAGACTTATCAGTTTAAAATAGAATAGTATTTGCTAAATCAAGTACTTCTGACACTGTATCTAAAAGGTCAAAGGTCAACTTTACTATGACCTCAGAATTTCCTGGAAATATAAATCTCTGGCCATTCTTCTTTTTGTTGAGGTGATATCTCAGGATAAAAGCCAGGGTGATGGTGCATTCACATTGAAGTCATGTTAGAGGTTTGATTTGTGACCAAGTCATCTTTGATAAATTCCCAAGTAATTTTTTCTTGGTCAAGTCAAGTCACAGGTTATGTCATGTCGAGTCCTTAGTTAAGGCAAGTTAAGTCCCGAGTCAAGTCACTTTTTTCCCACCCAAGATCCAGCACTTTTACCTGTAGTATCCGGTCTTTATAAAGAGAAAAGACAAGGTGTTAGCAGCCCGTCTAATTATGATATCATTGGTCAATTTATATAACCTGTTCAAAAAGTATGACAATCAATTGTATCTGTGTTATCTTGGCACAGACGCAGCCATGATGATGGTCTGCTCTGAGAGCGTATTGAGTAGTCACGAGTACGACTGATGAGGCTTCTCTTTGGGGGCTTTGATGTTGCGTGTTGCCATAGCGACTGACAGCCAGTCATCCAATCATGACAATCACATACCGGGGAGCTTTTTGAGTCGTCCAATCAAGTTTGCTCTGCGTACATACTTGATAGTGAGACAGAAACTTGACAACATTGAATTTGATCATTTTATATTTAACAGCTAACATTCAAACTTATGAACACACGCAAGTCATCCGAGTCATCACGCCTCAAGTCAAGTCTCAAGTCATTTATTTTTTGTCAAGTTGCAAGTAATCAAAACAGTGACTCGAGTCGACTCAAGTCCAAGTCGCCACGTCTCAAGTCCACATCTCTGATTTTAGTGAGCATGCAGTGGTGCAGTGGTTAGCGCTGTCACCTTATAGGTAGAAGATTAATAGTTCCAATCCTGATTTGGACGTTTGGGGCCTTTCTGTGTGGAGTCTGCATGTTCTCCTCATGCATGCATGGGTTCCATCCATGAACTTCCTCCCACAGTCCAAAGACATGCTCATTAGGTTCATTGGTGACTCTTAATTGCCCGTAGGTGTGAGTGTGGGCATGAAAGGTTGTCTGTCTCCATGCGTCAGCCCTACGATTGACTGGCGATAATGGATGGACAATGGTTTCAAATGTCAGTTTTAAACTCACTACTCTGGTGTTCTAAATCAAAGTACAGTCGTCTAAATGTCAGGTGTTGGAGAGAACAGTGGTTGTCCTGCTACAACCAGAAGGCCTACGTACATACACAGAGAAATCCATGAGAGAGGAGGGAACGCAGAAAGCTTTTTCTACACCCACATGCAGCTGCAGAAAATAGACCTGAATGCACGCAGACACAAGATCTGTTACGAGTGGTTCTCACTTTTTTCTAAACTGAAACTCACTTAACTTTGGCACTTTTTGTTCTTACTATCACTACCACTCTCCACCTACACGTACAAACCCACATCTGAATGCAACTCTGTTCTGTCTGCAGATGCACCCAAAGCAGCTATAGAAGACGGAGAGTTCACACTACGTCTTGGCCATACGTATCAGCAGTAACTTATTAGCACTGTTTCTAAGCCAGTCTGTTCTGCATGAACTTGTTTACCTCTGCATCATTCCTTAAACGTTTGGGGAATAATGGTGTGTTAAAAGTCTTTCTACACAATAATGTAGTGTTATTACAAGTCTAATAATCCCAATAAATACGCTCACACAAGTACAGTTGTTTACTTCTAAAAGAAATAAAGTCTTTACCCTTCAGAGGACCTGATAAACACAACACCTGCTGCGTACGCTTACTTAAATCACAGCCTTAGACTTGTTTCGTTGTGTTATGTACATTAGTAGGTCTGTCTACCTGCCAATCAGCTATTTGGGACCTTTCCTGTCTGAAGGAGGACAGATCCAGCTCCTCATGTCCAAACGTGGGTGTGGTTCAATTTTATGGGTGCTGAATCGAGGCTAAAGACCGAACCTAATCTTCAATTAAATAGACTTCCAATGCCAATGTGATTGGAAGGAATTCAAATACAGTTTGACCCACTTCCGAAATTTCACAGCCAGTGCTTACAATCTGTTTAAGTCTTTGGGTTTACAATATAAACACTGTTAAAAGTATAATGTGTGTTTTATAGAAGGGGAACTGGTTGGGCTTCCTTTGCAGGTTATTTTTTAACAAATCCAAGACAATGATGGATCTAATTCCTGCTCAGAGCACTGACAACCTTAAATAAGGATAATAAAATAATATATGTTTGCTGCAGTGTTTGAAAGTCACTCACAAAAGTGCTAAAAACCTGAACAGCATGACTACAAAGACAAACTTTCTCCGCCTGTCTGACTGGACGTTAAGTAGAGCGGTGGATGTATGAGAGAGATTTAGAGAGAGACGGAGGGAGAGGGTTAAAATTATCCACCCAAAGCCAATCCTCCTCAAGCTGATCAGAGCGCTGAATGGACTAACCAGCTCGGAGACTTCAAACTCGCAGGCAGGTAAGAAAACTTTCGTGTCTTTCTCATTAAATATTTTACGCTTTTTAAAAAGGAAACCTCTGGCTTTTTAGATTCCAAGTAAAGAAATGTCCTAACATGCAACTACTTGAACAAGGAACTCTTGAATACAGAGTTGGAGCTGATAATCTCAGGTAGTTCGATCACGCAGACGGAGCAACATTCACAGTGTTTGGTGAAGTCAGCTGGAGTTTCAGGGGGAAAATCTGCTCGTCTACTTTTCAATATTTATGGGGGGAAAGTTTTTCATTTAGTTGTGTAACACATATGCAAGGATTTATCCCAATGGGGCCATTATTGACAATAAGCTGTAAGATGATGTTCTTTATGTTTTGTGTATATACTGCACATATAACACTGTAAAGTAGTAACTGTCTATTATCGGCTCAAAATTAAGCTCTGAACTTAAAACCTGTTCTTGAAAACGATTAATTTATCGGTCAAACCTTTGATCCTTCACACATTTTTGAGACAACAGATGTAACCAAAAGTCAGACACATGAATTAGGAACATGTAATGTTTGTAATGTTGCTCATTTCTCTGTTGAACTCGTCATGGATTTTGTTACAAACTGAAAGGCCCGTTTTTTCGTGTCAGCGGGAATTAAGCTGCAGGTTTAAGTAAAGACATCCTGAACTTCCTCTCTGAGCTGTTATATGAAGCTGTGGCGATGCTGGGAATGTAGAATTACTACAACTACCTGTTCATGTGCGGATAATAATATATAATATCACAGCATGATAATTATAATATGATATTGTTTATTTTGGTAGATTTGACTTGAGGCAGTAAGATGCCGTATTAGTAGGATTCATTTAAGGGCCTGTTTAGAGTTTGTTTTGTCTCAGTTGGAGCACCAAGAAGTCTGGAGAAGATGTTGTCATGAAGCGGATACTTTCCGGCAAAATCAGCTCGTTAAAGATTTAGCAAACGCAGTTTGTTGTCTTGAGACTGCGTATTTGTTTTTTCTTGTTAAATTGAAGCGTCGTCTTGCACCACCGCCCCTCCCCCACCTCCGTCCCTGTGACCATCCCTGCATGTGCCACACCGTCAGCCTTGTTTAAAAAATTAGGGCAGTTTGGATGGGCTTTACATCACGTGCAGCTAAGATGTTGATGTGTTTGACACGTCGTCTTTAGCAGTCATCCAATCGCCTTATGTGTTTGAACTGTTTGAACTGTTTGAACTTATGTGCACGGATACATCCTAAATAATGTGCTGATTAAATAAGAAAAGGTAAACTTTTACTGATCCCCAGGGGGGGAATTCAGGATAAATAAGCAAAGACTCGGATGTACAGTTGTGGATTAGCTTGATCTTTTTTGGTGATGTGTGCTAGCATGCGAGTGTGTCTTACACTTGACATTGTATCCGTTAAGTAGTTTGTATTCATTTTGCATCAAAGCGACACAAACAGTGTTCTGTTATTGTTGTGGCCTTTGCATCCTTTCCTGCTCCCGTCTCGGGCGTCCTGCTGAGCTGTTGGCCCGGTCGGTTCAGAGCTGATGGGCTAAAGCGCCACGTGCAGCACCGAGACCTTGGTTTGACTTCTCTTCATTAGTCGCAGGAGACCAGAGACGGCTTACACGAGACCAGGAGAATGTGAGGAGATCCACAACCACTCGGATCAGAAATCACTGTCCTGATGAGCAGGACTTTGGTTTACAATAATTCTCAGAAAAATGATGGTAGTGTTCTAAAAGTTGAATCATTGGGTCAGAGGAGGATAGTCGACCTTTACAGACTGGATCCTGGGAATCAGATACACCTCACCTCACCTTAAGTTCTCCAAAAGTAAGAAGATCCATCTGTGAAAGTTCTACAACCCTTAACTATTTTGGCTCAAACAATATTATCACTTTATAGTGTCATTTCTGTTGTCCTCACATTAAGCTCATTACAGCTTCACCTAATTGTGGGTCACTTTAACAGAAGGGTGCTTCACATACGTAACAAACTAAAAAGGCACAGACTAGAGAAGAGTCACTTCACATGAAGAGCCTGTTAAACTACAGATACTGAGCTCTTCACAGAATGATACAGTGGATATCAAAACTCTGGTTATTGGCCAGAATCAAAAATAAACCAGAAACTCTGCGCCTCTGCCACTGAGCTGCTGTTGCTGTTGACGCCCTTGAAGTTTTGTTTTGATGAGGGTCTCTTTGCTAAGCTGCTACGCTTGGAGAGAAACCCGAGCTCCCTGCATGGCCTCGTGAGCTCTTGCACTAATCCTGTGTATTGTCACATTAGTTTGTCGGTGTTTTCACTCCAGCCAGAGAGCTGTTCACAGAATCACAAGTATGCCCAGTCAGCCTGGCGAGGGCGACCTCAGACAGGGAGGTCTCTGATGGAGCTGTCACTGTGTCAACTCAGGCGGTGTTTTAACGTCGGGGTGAAGGCAGGGCGCCGACCTCTGACTCCCCCAAACAAGCAGCCAGGGTTAGTTCACCAAGGTCGCCCCTCTTAATGCTGCAGTAGAGACTATAAATCTTAACGTCTACATTGACTGCTAGGCTGCCAAAACTCCACAAAACATTCCAATACTTCTGAATGACCTCTGGACTCCTGCGTGTTTTTTCTTTGAGCCGCTAATTAATTAAATTGTTTACACCGAACGCTCAGGCTGAGCTTGTTATCATTCTACTTGAAACAGACTTGTGCACAGCTGATGTGCTTGTTTCTTCTGGATGGTAGGGAGGATGGATGGATGACCTTTGACATACGATGTCCAAAAAGAGAGAGGATAAATTTGATCCTTCACGATTACAGTTCAGGCTAACGGAGGCAGTTCAGTGAAATAAAGGACTACACTGTTGTGAAAATTACTGTCACATCCAAATGTACAAAAATAAAGAGGCATGAAGGTGAAGTGAAGCCACTCAGCATGCTGCACTTAGCGGCTCCTCTGTAAAAGGCTGTTGACCTGGACGGCTCCAAACTTTAATTACATGAGCGGTGTGACTGTGAGGCGGGACGGGGGTCACAACTCTTTTCTGGCCTTTTTTCTGGTGATTTAATTTAGCTGTGGCCACGTTTGCAGCTGCAGGGAGATGACTGTGAGTGCTTTACAGCCAGAATATTACTGTGGCAAACATTGTATCAGGGACAACAAGTTAGCACTTTGTTTTAATGTAGGAAACAGAACAACAAGAGGATGATGGCGGAGGCTGAGAGATGAGGTCAAAGTAGGTCGATGGATGGATGGATGTGACTCACATTAAAAATGATGCTAAGTTTTACTTCTGTTACAGGCATGTAGAGCACACCCTTGTGAAACTGGAACACTGACACTATGAATCGGCACGCTAAATTTGTGCTCATGGACTTTTTAATGAGCTCATGTCTCTCATCACCTCCCTAACTTTGACTGAAGGCCGAGGCCCAAGAGGTAACTGCAGTTACAGGATTGGTCATTTGTTCCACATGCACAAAGGCTGAAACAATGATGAGACATGCTTGTTCCAAAGTGCAATGTATTGTTATTAACACCGCAAGACAATGGGAATTTAGGTAACAGAAAGGTCACAGTTAAAGTCGACACAGCTAAACTTTAAAACAACTTTAAGCCTCATTTAAAAAAGTAAATAAAGTTATACCTAAAACTCTCAAATCAAAATAAAAAGACGGTCTTCCCTGACAAAAAGTTCCATTAGTTAAAAGTCTTCAGAGCTATAATTCATTAAGAAAAGTCAGCAGATCATGAAAAAAGTACTTTAAATAAAATGTTCTCACAACCAAAAGTTCTCAAAGCAAGAAGTCCTCCGAACAAAAAGTCCTCCTGGCAGAAGGTCTCACAACATTCACACAATCTAAAGTTTTAACAGGAAACTACGTCTTTACATAAAGAAAAAAAACATCATTTCAATGAAACATTTTCAAAACATTCTTACATTCAAAAGTTCTCATAAGAAATCCTCAACAAGAACATCTCAAAAGAAAAACTGAAAAACTGAAACAACCTCACTTTGAAACACATTTTTATCATAAAGTTTTCATACACAAAAAGCCTATAGATTTTTGTCACAACGAGAGTTCTCAAATGTTTTCAAAATTAGAAGTTCATCAGAAGAGCCCTCACAACAATGACTCACAAGTATTCATAAAAAAGCTTACACAGATAGACATTCCCTAAATAAATCTCATGATGGTTCACAATCTTTCTGAAAGTTTTCGTGTGCAAACCCTCGAAAACGAAAAGTCCTCAAAGATAAACACTCTCAAAACCAAAGAAAATCTTGTCTGAATTTCATGTTCTCGTCTTTTTCATGATCAAAACTTCTCAGCTTAAAAACACTCACAGCTGAAAGTCCTCACAATGAAAAGTCCCCGACAACTGAACTTTTCAACAATTGAAAGTCGGCACTATCTACGTTCCTGGTAACTACATGTCCTTCCAACAAAAAGCATCTCCAAATCCAAGACACTCACATTAAAAAAACAACAACACAAGTCTTAACAACAAAAACATCTTCAAATCCAACAAATGAAATGGTTTTAAAAAGTCCTGAAAACACCATAAAAAGTCCTCAAACTTAACAATTCTCATTATAAAAATCCTTGTACAAAGCGTCCTCACATAGAAGCAACTGGTTTAGAAAGTTATACATTTTCTATGTGTATCTAAACGGGTTCATCAGCAGTAACCGACCTATGACCCTGTTTGTATGTGTGTAATTCTAGCTGCCGCCTCCCTCCCTGTTGTCTCAATAAAGGGGAACCGGCATCCCTCACAGTCTTTGCCCTTGGTGATGCTCTGCATGAAGTCTCTGCGGGCCCATGTGTGGTGCCACGTGTCTCAGTAAAGTATCATGTCTTAAATCTCCTCTAATGTTGCTGTAAGTATCAGACAGCGGGGCTCACTGTCAGATTAGGTCCCTCATGTATTGGCAGCATGCACACCTCTGAAGGCCTCATTAAACTACCCCAACTTTACCGACCTTGAAAAAAATGTAAGAACGCAGATGGCTTTGAGATCAATACCGATACACTTGGCATCATTTGACACAGTAGAAGTATTCTACTCTTATACTCCCCAGTCATGCACATGTATTCATTACATGTGCAAAATAAACCTGAATGTTAACGGTCAGTGTCTGCTTGTGACATTTGAGTCACGTTGTAACCGCAATGTTTTGTAAAATAAAATCCTCACATCCAAATGTAAACAAGAGTTCACATAATAATAAGTCTTCAGTTTGAATTTCTGATGACAAAAAGTTCCCTAATAAAATGTCCCTGCAACCAAAAGTTGCTTTGGACAGAAGCACTTGCAAGAAGACAACTTAGTGAAAAGTCACTCATAGCTAAAGAACCTCACAACAAAACGTTCTCACAACTTTCTTACAATCAAACGTCTTATAGTTAAAAAGCATCGCATTCAAAAGTCAGGATTAAAGTCAGAAAAAATACAAATTCACAAGTTTGCAAATAAACCTTCTCAAAGAGTTCTAACAATAAAAGGTCCTCATTGGTACGTTAAACCTAATCAAAGTCCTTACAAAAAACATTCTTCTAACTAAACATCACCAAATGTTCTCAAAAACACACATTTTCACAAAGAAAAGTCGGCACAATGTTTTCCCAATCAAATTTTTCTCATGGAAAAGTCCTGACATTTTAAAGTCCTCATAAAGAAGAGTTTCTCAAAGTAACATCTCACAACCAGCCGAGATTGTTGCAACGAGCTGTGGAGTCAGTTTGGTTGCCTGCTTGGCCAGTTAACTTGTTTCAACATTAAGTTCATTTGGCTTTTAGTTCAACCTAATTCGCTGACGTTTGGCATGACTTGAGGCCGGCCCACGCTAAAAAGAATTTTAAAATCTTATCAGATGTTGAAAATGTGAGAGAGCCCACACATGATGATAAATAATAACACTAACATTCATTCACCAACAACTCTCAACACTGGAAATCTCATTACATCTCTCGCCGTCAAACGAGACTTTAGAGTAAACAAACATGGCGGATGGCGGCAGGAAGAATTGCTTCTTCAGTCAGCTCGCTTCCCATTTGGCGTTCATTTCATTCAACGGGACAATCGTGTGCTCAGTCATGCTCAGCTGTCCTCGGAGTTCCCCCCACACAACAGGATATCTGATCAGTAATACTGAACGTGTTTAATATTTACGTGAAGTAAAATCACTCTTAAGTAACATCCCTCACACCACAGGAATATCTGGAGAAATCATCTTCAGAACCATCAGAACATCAGGACTTTGATCACTTTTGTCGGAGGTGAGGAGTCAGGCCCAAAATCAGCTTGATGATCAGCTGTAGAAACTACTATCCAGTCCGTTTAATACTCACCCAATAGCATATTCTTGGTCTACATTAGCATTCGCCACCCAGGTTGTTTTCAGTTATGCCTTTAATAGCCGGTTGAAAAACAAAAGTCATGAAATCTCAAAGTCTTTACGACAAAATGTCATCACTGCATAAAAGTCTGAAAACTAAATATTCTCCCAACAAAACTTTAGTTTTCATAAACAACTAAAGAGGACACAGAACACATTTATTCCCTCGCAGGAAATCAAATATATGTGCGTGTAATGGTCGACATTACTTTGACAAAAGCTTCAGCTCTCAAATGGCTTCTTTATAATGGAGCCAGATGGCCGCTTTTTATCAGGAGAAACTTTCTTGTATAACTTTAATGCATCTGACTGGCCCATCAATGCTCTCAGATGCATTCCTTTTGCATAACAGACGTCATGATAGATAGAAGCATACTTTCACCAGTGGTTTTAAAAGAGGCTTGAACAATACCCTGAGCCAAACAGTTGTACTGGTTTTAATTACCACAAGTTAAGTTTTGGATGCTCTATGATTGGATGGTTTTTGAAGCAGTGTAGACACTCTTTAATTTCTTGTGTCCTTCCCTCAATGAAAACAGTTGCCAGGTGCTATACTAGTTATTCAACTGGGAGATATATTAATGTCCATCTGAGTGAAGGTTTTGTCACATGTAGTCGCAACTGTGCCTAGTCACGTTTAGGAAGACATGACTCAACTCTCCGCCCAGTTCACCGTCAAGTCGGAGCACCTGACACGGAGGGAGGAAGGGCAGGCTCATGTGAAGTGTTGCGTGAGATAAGGAGGTCAGCTCAGGGTACTCCCAGGAAAAAGGGGAGGAGGAACGTCTCTAAGCTGCAAGCAGGGTGAGGATGCGCGGTGGGATGTACATCCACTGAGCCTGGATAATTGATCTGGGCGAGGGGCTTGGATTGGCTTTAGAAGCTCAAACATGCACATGTATAGACACTGCAACACATAAGGTAACATACAAGAAGAAAGTCAGACAAACGAGAGGGTGGAGGAGGAGTTTATTGACATTTTTAGAGGTAATAAAATGCGTGTCACAGTGACATAAGTATTGATATAACAGTATGACAGATATATGCTCTCTGAGCCCAGGCAGCTCTGCTTAAATCCAAATGTTTCCAGAATATTACAAATATTGAAATTACATTCTAGTTCCTAAACCTGATATCAATTGCCTCATAAATGTAACCTGCGTCATGCCATGCTCACGTTCCTCTTCTAGATCAACACATGTGACAACAATGGCTTGACTTTGAGGGTGAGGGGGCAACTTTCACTGGCAGAACCAGCGACCCTCGTTAAATAGCACTAAATCCAACCAATCCTATTAGTCTGTCACCCTTGAGTGGAGGACGAGAGTCAGGGAGATGTGTTGTTGTTGTCTGATCTGCCACTGCAGAGAAAAATATGACCAGATGAGCTGTGAGATCTAAATGGTGCAATGCTTGCTTTAGTCATTCTGCACTTTTGGACAGTGAAAGAAAGAAAATCAAGGAGGAAAAAGGAGAACGAATTATGATTAGAGAGAAACAAACATTGGTAAAAATGACCATTTATACAGGAAAACCTTCCTCCTTCCTGCTGATTCAAGGGGGTAATACAAACACACACTCTTTACCCTTGGTGATAAGGTGATGCATGTGTGATGCCACGTGCTTAAGTGAAGTATCATGTCTTAAATCTCTTCTAATGTTGTCTTTAAGTATCAGACAGCGGGGCTCACTGTCAGATTAAAGCCCTCTTCTGTTAGCATCATGCACACCTCTGAACGACTCATCAAACTGCACCAACTCAGAATGATGATATTAATGAAGTCGACTAAAAGCTAAAAGTACAATATATCATCATTTTCCTTTTTAAGATCAATATACATAAAATTCTTGCACTTATTCCACTGACAGCACTATAATTACAAGCAAGTATTGAGGTCCTAAGATGGAGCGATAAGAAGAAGGACACCAGGGTTCAAGAAAAACAAAAAGTCAACATTTAGTTATTATTTTTCTCTCACATCATGATTAACAACCAACTGTTAGGGAAGCAGAAAACAGAGCCTAAAACACACGTCCTTTTTATGCCTGTCATTACACTTGTACTACCTCGTGCGCTACCTCATGCTCGTATGAGATGCCGTAGAGGGGCTGTGACAAAGCATTGGTTTTGGGGGGTTAGAACACCTTCGACATTCATATGATGAATGTAAATTTAAGCCTAACTTTAGTACGATAAAATAAGAAGTGTTGTATGAAGACATGTTGACTCCTCCATCCAGCACATCGATTGAAAGCCTTTGGTAAAAAACACTCATTTCAATCGGGATTGTCAAATGGTTATAAAACTTAGGTGTGACTTCAAGGTGACTCCAGGAGAAAGTCCAGCACATAAATTCCCAAGCATTCAAAACTTGTTGTTAACATATGTGATACATAGCAGGAGTTTAATAGAAGATGTAGAATTTTGATTGAGGTTTACTTGTAGTTACATTTTGTTACCTAAAGTTATCTTTTTTTCTCACAGGTTTGGTGTCAAATAGAGTTCACAGCCTGAGACTCAGCTGCTGGTACTTAATGGAAGCTGTGGTTGTTTGAACTAGTGATAGGCTATAGAGATAAGGAGCTTAGAGGAAAAACATCCTGTGTGTCCTGAAATGTCTTCCTCTTGGCTGTGCGTCTTGCTCTCTGGCTGACCCAACAAGCATATGGACTGAGGACGCATCTTACGCTGTGACACAGATGGAAAGATTTTGTGACCTTTTCACAGTTTCATTCTAACAGGGAGCATTTTAAAATCAGCTCTGTTCACTTTAATTACATTTAAATGTTCTTTCTATGTCTGTTGTTTCCACTAACACATCTATATCGGTTTATAATTAATAAAGTCAGGAAACCACAAATTAGGCAGAATGTTGCAATTACCTTAGCAAAGAGATATTTTAACGGTTTACAGATTTTGATGTTCAGGTGGCCGAAGTTAATCAACACAGGATTCTCCAACTTTGTGTTTCCTCTAACTGTTCTGTCTCTGAACAGACATTAAACATGCTGTCCGAGGGCAGATGAGCTCTGGCAACAATTCATTAGGCCCTGGTGTGGGGGACCGGTCTCCTTAGGCCCACCCATGTTTCAAATGAAAACCAGCTTTCATTAGGTCAGTTGCTGGGCTGTGGTTTTGGGAGCAGATTAATTGGCTGTTATCTTATTGCTCCGCAGCCATGCTGAGATCTTGACGACCCCCCACTGGCCGCCCCCTTAGTTCTGTCTACCTGTCTGCTAGAGGGACTGAACCTATATTTCAGTCTGCTGGCTTAGTGCCGACAGGAAATGCTGATTGACTGAAGGAGCGATTACATAACTTGGGATTCATTTATGATGCAGGTCATCTTTGACTTTGACATCCTCTTGTTGTTTTGGATCTGAATATATCTATATTTTCCAATATGACCACTATAGGTAAAAATCTTCCAACGCTTATATCTATTTCTCCTCAGTTTCGTTGTGACCCAGATTCCCTTCGTTTAAATCTCATTCTGTTCACTTCAAGCTGCGCTCCTTTAGTCACACATGACAATATGCCTCAAGTAAAGAAGTTTTTTTTGTTCTTCTTACTAGTTAAAATGCAAATTATATGCTTCAAAATTAAATTTACAGTCAATAACATCAATTTCCTTTTCCCTTTCTCTGTCCTATAGGTAAGAGCGCTCTGAGATCAGATGGGTTGTTAGAAGCCGAAGTTAAAGGGATTACTGTTGGCTGTTGAACACAGGAGGTCCTTAGAGCCAAGAGGGATCATCTGGTTGAGGCCTAACACTTCCCAGAGACAGCAGAAGGACCTATCCAGATACATCAGATCACTTCTCAAGACTTGTTAACTTGCCATGGAGCCAAGAAACCTTCCGTGATACCACGGGATTGTTTTAAGACAAGTTTTTCAGCACCTTTTGGGTGGTTTGGAATCCTGCCTTGGATTTGGTGTTATTCTTCCTCATAAAGGGATTTATGCTATAAGGGAGGAGATATCGCCTTGATTGTTGATATGCTTCACCCCAAAGCCTTCCAATCCAACACATATGAACTCCATTCATGCTGTTTGCCATAATAAGGCCTGGGAGGACTGTCTTTTGTCAAGGAATAACTTGGACTCAGGCCAAATATGGCCAGAGACGTCAGTCCTCTGAGCCTCATGCTTTTGTCTGCAAGACATCAGCAATGGATTGGAGCCTCTTTGGGGTTCGTCCCGCCCTTCTTTCCCCTACGTTCTTTAATTTTCTACTACTTCCTGTCATGTGCAGCCGCAGCTGGCAGTTTGCCTGGCATGGAACATGACTATGGCATAAGCCCCAAATTTGTTTGCACTCCTATTCCCCCAGAAGCAGACCCCAGCTGCTATTCCCCACCCAGTGTGCCCCATGGACCGAGCAGTAATGGCCACAGTAACGGCCACAGTAACGACCACAGTGGTGGTAGCCGGCGAGTCATGATGTCCGATGAGGCTAAAGCCACAATCTTGCACCTGCGCGAGAGCCTTGTGAGGCAAAAGGAGACCATCCTTGATCAACGGGAGACCATCAGGGAGCTGACTGCCAAGCTCACTCTGTGTGAGGGCTTTGGTGGTCACCATAGCACTGGTCACCATGATAACCATCATGACAATCATCGTGACAATCATCATGATACCCATCATGATACCCATCATGAAAACCATCATGATGACCATCATGATGACCACCACGGGAATCACAACAGCCACCATCCATCATCATCCTCACACCATGGGCCTTCATCATTTCACGGCAACGATAACCACCACTCCCATGGCAGCCACAGGCCTGACACGCACCACAGGAAAGGCTCATCATATGGAAAACACAGCTCCTTCTCCCCGGAACAGACGGGCAAAACGCTGCAGACGCTTAAAGAGAGGCTGGAGAACTTGCAGGTGAGTGTCTAAAACCTGCTTTGTACTCTCTAAGATGCTTTGTCACCAGTAAGAGCTTGTTCGTGAGTTGGATCCGCCATTATTTAGACACAAATGATATAGTTTGGTCAATATTATGTTGTTAGGTCGGATCTGGTCCAAAGCTGAATGGGTCCTGTCTTGGCCTTGTTGGGGATGTAGCAATTGAGCTTTTATGTGCAGTACCACGTTTAGACTGTGTTAAATCTTGTCTATATTAGTTCCCTGAGTTTCTTGTCTTTAGTATACAAAACACTGCAGGGATAACAAGTCACAGAACTTTCTCCTTTTTCAATACATATTGCTATAGCTGTAATTTTAGATCTGTTTTTAGGTGAAAGTGGTTAGCATTATGTCTTACAGCTTTTAATGTTAAATGCTTCGTAATGTGTCCGCAAAGAGAGGCTGAACAGTCTGCAGGGAGGCGGAAGCCTATCAAAGGTTTGACTTAATTGGGGTTATATCCTGCGTCACTACGGGTCACGAGCTCAGCCGCCGCGTCAGCTGACAGTGACGTTGGCTGCCAAAGTACTCTTTGAGCACTGTGTTACATGAAGGCATGCTAACCCATAAGGTATTGTTTGTTTAGATTCAATAGTGTAAGGAGATATGTCCCACACCCACATGAAAAACAACCCACTAATCATTGTCATTTAAAAACACATACCACCTAGAAAGCTTATATCAGTTTTGTTCTCAAAGAGTTCTGGATCTTTCTCCTGGATATCAGTGACCTGAGCTCAACAGGAAGCTGCCCAAAGTTGATTAGCCCTCACCCTTACCTTATACAACCTGTGTCCAATCATCACATGATGGAGCGAGGCAAGTGACTCTGAGATGAGGACAGGGACATGAAGAAAAAAGAGAGAGGGTACACGCCTCTAAAAGATCTACGGTTTATCAGATTACATTCTTTGTACATTAATTTGAAGGGGTTTTTTGTCCTGGTTAAGTGGATTGAGATTCATCTGCTTCCTTTAAGTATACCAGCTATGTACCACAAGCCAGAAAGGCTGGGTACAACTGGTCCAGATGTACAACATTCATATTCTTTCCAAACTTTTGTAGCTGTTCTTATTAAGCTGCCAGAATTTGGGTCTTTGGAAGCAGAATTTGTAGACATTGCAAAGTACGTATCAGTATGTGATACATTTTCTAATTTGCGTCCCAGCACGGTAAACAAGAAATTAATGTGATTCTGCTGTCTCACTTGTGTAATGATTCTGCTGTCACACTGCGAGACTAAAACCCTGCTGCCCTCTGGCCTGTGAAAGCCTCAATATCAGTGCAGGTGGTCTCAGGCTACGCTCAGTTAAAGTGTTGCCAGAAATCCTGTTCAATCCCCCTCGAAGGTGTGAGACAAAACAGAAGCCTTCGGTCACTCCTTCCTCTAACAGGATGTCTACACCACGAGCCTCTGGCCACGCGCCGAAGGGCGCTAGCCAGCCTCACCTTCAATTAGCCTTATCCCACCTGACGAGGCTATTAATCGTGGCGTGCACTGGCAGGGAACAAAGCTGGATTTGCTGGTGAGAAAGGGGAGCAAGAGAGAGGGGGACTCGAAGGGAGGAGCAAAAACTATTCCTCTGCAACTTTAAATGTCAAACCATAATTCTGAGTCTTTAGTTATATCTAGATTCAGTCATTTTTCCCCAAATCAGAGTTGGTTATATTTGACAGTTCTTGAATCTTCAAAGTGACAATGGGAAGTTGTAAAAAACAAAACAATCCTTTCTCATGGTCACCTTGGTACCGGTTCCTGTATCAAAGATCTTTGTAATGACTTCATACCTGTCCTAGCATAAAATTAAAGCATGACAGTTCAACTTTTAGTTTAACTACTCAAGTAGCCTCCAGTAGTGCCAAAAAAAAGGCAACCAGAAGGTTAGGCTCTTGGGAAATATTCAGGATTCAAGCAGCAATTTCAACACTTTTCATTGTTAGACTTGTGAACATTTTAACTTAAAAAGCCATTATTTGATTTATCCCATAATATTCAAATGTTTACCGAGTACGTACAGCGGAATTGGGGCCTTCATGACTTTGTTTCTGTGTCTGCAGGCCAGGAACTCCTCCAGCTCCTACTCCAGCTCCCTAAGAGAACTCCTCCAGAGGAAGATCACTGCACTGGAGGAGCAGCTGCACAGCTACTACCGAGATCACCATGACTACGATCACCATAACGAGCACCATGATGACAACCATGGCAACAACCATGACGACCACCATGATGATCACCACGATGACCACCACGATGACCACCATGGCAATGGCCGTCGTGACAACCACCATAGTACCGGTCACTATGATGACCACCATCGTACAGATCACCATGACGACCACCACAATAGCCGTCGTAACAACCACCATGGTAGCAACAGGTACAACCATCGTAGCAACCAAAACAGTCGTCACCATGACTACCATCCGGACTGGCATCACAGCCGACATGATGGTCACTACAGCAACCATTATAACGACTACCACGACGACCACCACGAAGACCACCACGATGACCACCATGACGACCACCATGACGACCACCATGATGACCACCATGATGACCACCATGATGATCACCATGACAGTGGTCACCACGACTATCACCATGGACCTGGACACCACGAAGATGACCACGATGATCATCACCCTCGGCGACTGCCTGTCGGCAGCAAAGAGACGAGTGTGCCAGGCCACAGCAAGCTCGAAACAGTGCTCAGCCAACTTCACCATGGCAACAGTGACCACGGTACAAACACAGGAAAACAGTGTCTCTTTTCTGTGAATGTAATTATATATTCAGAATTCACAAGACATCAAAAAGTAATTTAACAGGCCCAGCAGGCTTTTAGGAAGTGTAACATATGTTGGACAATAGTACACTTAACATGGTTGCATTGCATAATAGGCTATTTCCATCGCAGTCTTATGTCTATATCGCTTATCCCATTGAGGGTCGCTGGGGGTTGGACCTGATCCAGGCTGTTAAAGGGTAAAGGGAGGGGTACACCCTGGACTGATCTTCAGACAATAACAAGGCTGACCCATAGACTCAGACAACCTTTCACACTCACATTAACACCTACAATTAACCTAACAAGCACGTCTTTGGATTGGGGGAGAAAGCCAGAGTACCCATGGAGAACCAGCAAACTCCGCACAGAGAGGCCCACTATGGCATAAAAAAGGTTTGAACCAAAAACCTCCTTGCTGTAAGAGACAACAGTACCACTGTGCCTCCAGCATTTTGAGGTATTTCAATTATATTACTAAAATGTCAAGGTTAAATGAGATTGGCTTTGAACCTCTAACATTTGATAACTAAAGTTAACAAGACTCATGGCTAATTGTACACATCTTAACCAACCCATTTTCCTTCTTACACAATGTTAAGGCAGGAAGAAGCTGACAAAAATAGTCCTCTTTAGCCCAGGTCGTGTCATTTGACATTGTGGCTTCGGCCCTTGGACACGCTCTACTAAGACGTGGCCTTCGTTGACTGCATCTTTGAATGGTGCTGCCCCTGAATTGAGACCCAGCTTACGTCAGATACATTTCTATAGAACCCTTGCTGTTAGCGTTGGTAATGTAACATAATGTTCCACTAAAACCAGCAGCTGCGAGTAAAACTACGTACTCTACAGAATATTGACCTGATTTGAAACTTTGTCTCACCAGGAAACCACAAGAAGCTGAAGAGTCCTAACGCGTTCCTGCTCGATTTCCCCATGAGGACCAACTACATGTACGCCAGGATGAAGCGGTCGGTGATCAACGAGATCTTTTCCCTCACCATCTGCCTGTGGATGAAGGCAGGAGCAGGTCCTGGCCTTGGTACTCCCTTTTCCTATGCTGTACCTGGACAAGCCAATGAGTTGGTGTTAATCGAATGGGGCAGCAACCCCATGGAGCTGCTGATCAATGACAAGGTAAGGGCAATGAATAAAACTCTCTATGAGGCTCTTATAGGAGAATTTTTAAGTAAAAAAGCTGCTTCTCTGAGTTTTATTAGACTTGTAACAGTAGGTAAAAATGTATTTCTCAAATATCCATTTTAAACCTTAACAAAATAGGCCATGGCTCAGACTACCTGTCTCTGTACATGCATCTAAGCTTTAAGAAATGAGCAGCTTCTTATCTTCTTATTCTTTATCTCCAACAAAACTTAAGAAACCAACTTTTGTGGAATTAACTTCTTTTTCTGGAACTTTGATGCCTTAAAGAGACGTTAACTTGTACATAGATTCTTGACATACTAATTGGTCAATTAGCGTATTAGGCTTCTAATCTTTCATTCTCTGAAAGGCTGATTCCCCAGACGTAAGACAGGAAAACAGATGTTTATCCATTCCTTCCAGTGCCCCAGTACTGTGAGCAGTGTGCTCAACAACAAATCAACACAGCAATTAATCTGATTATCGTAATTGATTAGCCTAATTGTCTGTAGTAGTGACATTACCGGGAGGTAGAGACTGACGTGGTTCTTTTGTTCTAGTTACACACTTGGCAGACATCGCACAGATCAATGACCCCATTAAATAACGTCACAACGGAGATTAATCTCAGCCTTTAATTAATTGTCTACACTTTATGAGGGGGAACGGAGTCAAGACTTACATATTGTCCTTATCCAGTTTTCCTTTACAAAATATAGTCTGTCATGGATCTGTGCTCACATTTGAACGATGACGTTCTGGAGAGATGGAAAAAGAAAAGAGTTGTTTCTGTTTGGATGCTCACATAAGATTAAAGGTTAAATTCGGTGATCAGGGTGGAGTCTGCACTTTTGTTGTCTCTCTTCCAGCATGATGACGTGAGGTCAGGCCTCAACAATCACATTAACCAATCACAGGTTGAGTAAGGGCTGGGAAATAAAACAATCTCATCAGGGGATTGTGATCAAATTGCATCAATAACTGTGATAAACTTTACTTTAACAACTTTATTCAGATTACCGACCTGGCCTTTAGTGTCCTTCAGTACGGCTGAGTCATTCCCTGTCCTCACCGCTAATCTTGTGTCTGTCTCTGTCTACGTGTGTGTTTAGGCTGTGACATTGCCAATAACCATGACAGACGGGAAGTGGCATCACGTGTGCGTGACGTGGTCGACACGCGATGGTGTCTGGGAGGCCTACCAGGACGGAGTGAAGAAGGGCTCTGGGCAAAACCTGTCGGCCTGGCACTCCATCAAACCAGGAGGGACCTTCATCCTGGGCCAAGAGCAGGTAAGATATACAGCATGCTTTCTGCCAGAGATTTAGTGAGTACAAAAACTGAAGATGGGTATTAAAGTCATATAAAACACATCTACTTCACTAACAGGATGTACCATATAAAAGGTAGTTTATCTAGATGGTGGGAGGATTAGGGAAAGGTTGGATGAGGGTTGTGTATGTGGGATGAAGGGGGTAATTTGTCAGGTGATGAAAGGCGTGATGTACGATCAAATCATCGAAATCTGTAGGTCTTCTGCAATCTTGACCTTGTTCTTCACTGGTCCTCACAGGACACGATGGGAGGCCGTTTCGATGTCACTCAGTCCTTCATGGGAGAGCTGTCCGATTTCCAGTTCTGGTCCCGAGTTCTCACAGCCAGCGAGATCTACGGCCAGGCGACCTGCGGAGGCCACCTCGTTGGTGACGTCATGTCCTGGTCAGAGGAAGCAGTGGAGCTCCACGGAGGGCTCACCGAGTTCCCCTTTGACCCCTGCCACTAAGGGCTGAAGCTAGGCCTCCACATGCAGACCTGCCCCCACATTTTTAATCACATTTCCACATCAAGAAATGATCAGAGAGTGGGAAATCATTTTGTAATGGATCGAAGACGAGGGAAAATGTCTTGCGTGTTCTGTTTTTCATCACATCAGTCTGTAGAAGTTTAATAACACCAGTTCAGCCATGGGCACGGACAGAGAAAGGAGTGATTTTGCTTTTTGGATCTTTCTGCCTGCGGCCTCACTTCTTTCCCTCCGACGCTCTCAGCAAAGCGACTTTGAAGGCTCCAAAGAGCACAGGGCTTTGGATTTAACGGCTGTGTGGCCATAACCAGGCTGCTCTGAGAGATCCAACACACCTAATAGGATTTCATTCCATCAGAACAGGTCCAAAGGTTGCTTGTTGCTATTAGCTGGTTTGGTTTGTGAGCAACAGAGACATTACAGGAAGGGAAAGAGTGGCAAAAGAAACAGGATTTCTTAGATATAAAGCCACCTGGACACCCGAACTGTGATGATTCATACTTGTTTGATAAAGTATTGAGAATTAACTATCTGCTCATTGTTTGTTGAGACGAAGGAAGAACGCTGCTGCAGGACTTTTTTTTACAATGCAGCTCAGAAAGAAGAACAAACAGAAGTAAATTCTGCACGTTATGATTTAAGCAGACTGTTTTATACTAGTATTTCATATTGAAAACTACAAAAAGCATTGCTTTTTGTTAATTTTGAACTGATGATGTTTAAAATTTCTTTAAAGGGATCGGTTTCTCTCTTCTAAAGTCAAACGGGCATTATGTAAGAGCATGTTACATACCACAACCCACCTGAGTGCATCATACAGAGTAAACAGTCCCTCAACATGTCACTGGGCATCAGTTGGCTTACAGCAGGATTTACCTGTGAACGACTGATCCTGATCCTGCCTATTTCCGACCAGCTCAAACCACATGGCAGAGTCAGACACACTCGCAGACACACACACACACACACACACACACACATGCACACGCAAACTTGCACAGGCGCAGAAGATAAAAAGGTGACGTTGCTGATCTCCTGCTTACAGTATGTAGATGCACCTTCATGTTTTTATTACAAGAGGTTTTTGTACATGTAAAATACATATAATCTTTTTAATTATTAAAATAATTAATCATGGTTTTTCTCACATTGTAAATAATCAAATACATAGCACTTTTGAGCCACTTTTGTGTGTTTCTTTGTGAAGCACATCTTTGGGAGTAAATGTATAATTTTTTCTCTCATCCGAGTCAAACTCAGGATTTAAATTTCCACGTTGATGGTAAAGACGGGGTATCTGTTCTTGCCAAGGTGACAGAATGTCTCAGCATTAGGACCACATCATCCTGACAGTGTCGCACTACAGTTGTGAATATCTTGTTTTACTTTGACTGTAACGCCAAGACAAGCAGCACTTTGAAACAATGCTCCTGTTTTCTTCTTATGATAGTGGGCCAAACGATTTCTTTCATATATTTCTCCTGTTTTTGTTACATAGACTGAAGTTAATACATCTTCTCCTGCTACAGAAATGTGTAGTTTGCATAATACATGTAAAAATAACATATACGACTTTATGCTTAAAGACTTGCTTATTCTCGCCTTGTGTACATTTAAATGTGTATTAGTTTTTTATGTTTATTCATCATGGCTGTAAATATTCTAAGTATTATGTGTTCATGTGTAAGCCAAACTATAAACTGACATGTAAAACTTGAAAGAGGCACTATAAACGCTGTCACATATTTGTAACTGTGTCAAGATTTTGAATAAAAATATTTAAAATATTTCATGATTTGAACTCGATTACAAACTTTTGTCCGTGAACATTTTGCATTGTACAACATTTACTGTGCCAGACTGTCCTCCCCGAAAACACAGCAAGATAGGTCGCTGGGGCACACAGCTTCAACAACCTTTATTTATGTTGATTAGAACAAATAATCACAATCCAAATCATACTCATCACAAGAAAAATGTATAAAACACTAACTTACTGAGCAACAGCAAGTGTAGCACTGTTTGATTTGACTATAGTAAAGCACAGTTTCTCTGTTAGTGTAAAATGAACAATACACAACTCCAGCTAGCTAGCAGTAGCCAGACAGCTGTAGCTAACGTTGGCCTTTCTATGGGGACCTTATAACCCTGCTAGTGGTGTCTTAAGCTAGCAGGGTCTTGAGCTGACAAATTGATAGCCAGTATTTTTAAGCTAGAATTAGCATTTGTCGAAGCGTGGCTAATGAATCATCAAATATATTGTTTTACCTTGAAGTATAGCCCGCTGTTCCTTCTGGATTTTCGCTATCCATTGTCTTCACAGTTGCTCATTAAAAGAGAAGTACTACAATTATACAAATTGTCAGATTTCCTACATCGAGACGACTAACAATCTGGAACACAGCATTTCCAGAAGTATTTGAGCTTCCCACCCTGAGTGTGGCATCAGAGGAGGGTCTTAGCCTTTTGCTACTGGTGTCTAAAGCTAGCAGGGTCTTAAGCTAACAAGTTAGCTAGGTAGTGGTTGAAAGCTAGAAGTAGCATTTGTCACGCAAGGCTAGTGAGTCATCAAATATGTTGTTTTACCTTGAAGTATAGCCGATGTTCCTTTTGGATTTTCACCATCCTTCAGCTTCACAGTTGTTCATTAATAGAGAAGTGGTATAGCAAATGTCAGATTTCCTACATTTAGACGGCTTACAACCTGGAACACAGCATTTCCAAAAGCATTTGAGCTTCCCACTCTGAGTGTGAAGCTAGCAGTGTCTTTAGCTAACAAGTTGTTAGCTAGGTAGTGGTTTGAAGCTAGACGTAGCATTTATCAATGGATTGCTAATGAGTTATCAAATATGTTGTTTTACCTACCGACCAGCCAATGTTCCTCCTCATTTTCACCGCATCAGCTAGCAGAGTCTTAAGCTAAGGAATTGTTAGCCAGGTAGTTGTGGAAAGCTAGAATTAGCATTCGTCGAAGTTGTTTTACTTTGAAGTATAGCTCAATGTTCCTCTCGGATTTTTCACTAAACATCGTCTTCACAGTTGCTCATCAGTGAGAACTGTTGAAATGATTTGTCAGTTTCCCTGCGTATGTACATTCCCAACTTACATCCTGATAGCAGTACGACGTTATAACAGCATGTAAGCTTTTTCGTAGGGACCTTATGACCTTGTTAATGGTTTCTTAAGCTAGCAGGGTCTTAAGCAAAGAAGTTGTTCGCTAGGTAGTGTTTGAAAGCTAGAATTAGCTTTTGTGGACATGTGACTAACACATTTGCTCACTAATAGAAGTTGTGAAATGATACTCATGATACATTTAGACAGCTTACAGCCTTGAATAACAACATTAGCTAGCATTAGCTGTTGTGCAACTGTGGCTGTTGAGTTATTAAATATGTTGCTTAGCTGCCTGAAACTTTGCCTGGATGTTCACCATCTTTACAGTTGCTCATTATTCAGGAAGTAGTTAAATGATTAAAAATGAGGTCCTTATGTTTAGACAACTTAAAACCTGAAATACAAAAGTATGACATATAGTTATGAGCATTAGCTCAGAGGAAAAGTGCTGCCTTCTGAATAAAGGGAATTTACAGTACGGAGAAAAAGAACAGATGGTGACGGCGGCTCCAAACTGCTGAATCCTTCCAGCATGTTTGCTTATCAGACTGAGTTCTGCTTTGCATGCAGCTGCAGAGGAGCCTGTATTTTCATATTAGATATATTATTCCACATGAAACACTCACCAAAGGATCACTGGGCTGTTCTTCTGTACCTGTCGAAGGAATTTACAAACTACATTTTAATATTTCTTATTACTAAAACAAACCTTTATGTCTGCTGGAAGTGGTAAAACCATGGGAATGAACAATGGCTCAGCTCTGCTGCCAGAAGAACAGGAAACATCTATGGATAAAAGTAATTTATTTTCTATTTCTATTTAGAATATAATGGTTAAAGATAAAGATGCATTTAAGCTTTTTCTCTTTAAAGAACAATGATCTTAATACAGCAAAAAGCTCTTCACTTTTCACAGCGATCACGGGTGTTAAGTGGATTTTCTTTCAGCGCTTTCCATTTCCATGCTTTATATTTTGTGCCGTTTAACCTTAAAATCAGTGACATGCACGGACTGTGTGAAGTGGCTTTAACAGAAATACTCTTAATTTAACTCATTATTACATGAGCTGAGGGTTTAATCAATGAGCTTTAACTTTGACACAATTATAGACATATGTCCACTTATCCCCAGCGACGTCCAGCCATGCAGGAAGTTTCATTTTTATATGGAGACGTTCTAAAAAGTGAAACAATTTAGCAGTTTCTTAAGATAATCTGCAAACCTTGCTGCAGGGGTGCGACTGATATCTCTTCAACACTTCAGCGAATGAAACTCAAACTATGAGCATGGTTGGATTACATCCGGGGTAAGTGAGAAAACACAATATAATATGGGACAGTCTGAACTACCTGCAGCCACCTGCAGAATGTATCTCATGCCATCCAAACGTTGAGAAGAACAAAAAGCTCATCAGTATGATTCTGCAGTTTATATCTTAAAATGAATTTTTATATTTTCAGCTTTGTTGTGTGTGTCTTATTCATTCTGTTTATTTGTGGTAATTTAGTTTCCCCTTATTTCTCCTTTAGTGTCTGTCTTTGTTAGTTTTATTTGTAGTTTTTAGTGGTGCTCATTTTGTCACTTGTTTTGTCTTTTTTAGTTTTTTCAGTTAATTTTGTGTCTTTTAGTGGATGTTTTGTCTCGTTTTGTCTCTTTATGATAATTTTGTGTCTTTTTGTGAATATTTTGTGACTTATTTTGTGTCTTGTTCTCAACCTTGTGTCTCTTCGTGCATGTTTTATATCTTATTTTCTTTCTTTTTGGTAATTTTGTGCTTGTTTTGTGTATATTTGTGTTTTTTTGTGTACATTTGGTTGTTTGATCGGCCTCCAAACAAGAGGCGCTATCGGTCATTTCAAAGAGTCTCTGGCCTGAAGCAGGCCAAAGGAGTGCAACAGCAGCACTCACCATCATAAAACTGCTGAACTGTTGGGTGAACTAACCCTTTATGTAAAATGTGCAGTACTGTAATCTGTATAAAGTTTGGATGTTTTGTTGTCGTTGTCTCAGGCTGTGTGACTCAGCACAGACAGCTGGCTCATTACTTCTCTCTGCTCTGCTTCCTCCTCGTCATCGTCGCTCTGCTGCTCACGTTCTGCTGTGAGTACCTTATGTTAACCTTTGATTGTTTTACTTTTTAATTTTGTCCCATCAATGAGGCAGATGCATTTTTTTATTATTCATGTACTGAACGTCTTTATTTGAAGGTTTACAGAGAGGATTAACTCTAACGTTCTGTCTTTTTTAACTCTGTCAGTCTGCTCTGTTTTCCTCCTGACAGATTCTTTCTGTGTTTCTGCTGTGTTTGATATCGCAGTGCTTCAGATCACCTTGTTGTTCCAGACTCAGTTGACCCTGCAGGAAACCAAAGTGAGAGATCTGACAGACAAACTGGAGAAGCTCAACCAGTCGCATCGACATCTGTTTGACCAGTATCCAGCTCTGAACCAGTACTGCCCAGTCAGCAACACATCCACCGGTGGTAAGGCTGCGTGTGCGTGCTATTGGGGTCAGGGGTTAAGCGAGGGCATTTATGTAAAGGACATTCTGTGCAGTCCTCACTTCTTTGAAGGATGCTTTAAGGATTGAATTGACATGAAAAAATCTAAATGTTTATACCTGCAGACACATTCAAACTAGTTTGACAGTGAAATTAACTTCATTTGGAGTGTTGAGATTTTTACAAAATTAACTAACAAGAAAAAGAAAAGGGAAAGTAAAAAGGGAAGAACGGAGGAAGAAAAGAGAGAGAGAGAGAAGGACAGGAGGAATTGAAGGGAGGAAGACAACGAAATAATGACGTAAAGGGAGGAGGGCAGGAGAGGAAGAAAGGGACAAATGAATGAGGTGTCACGTTTACTACAGGAAGTATTAGTTCAGAGATAGACGATGAACTGGCAAAGAAAAAGGGGTGACAAAGACTATATACACGGGGTGTAACCAGGGACAGGTGAGAATAATCGTACACAGGTGAAAACAGTGAGGGCGGGGCACACAATCTCAACGGCAGGATAAGAAACAAATGAAGGAAGTAAAGCAGCACAAGAGACAAAGTGACAACAGTGAGAAAGTAAGTCTGAACATCAATATAAACTAAATACAAAACTAAACAACAATAACTCATGACATGAAGAAACAAACAAACAAACAAACAAAGATTCCAGAAAATAACAAGTCTGACCACATGAGAATATCTGAAAATCATTGTGTATTTTAACTGTTGGATATGTGTCTGAAGATTTAACACAACAAATAATTTGCAGAAACAGTTTGACCTCATTTACAAACATTTACAAAATACACAAACCACAAACAGCTCAAGTGAGTCGTTAGTTTTACATTCAGATAACAGGACAGAGAGAGAGAGGGAGAGAGAGAGAGGGAGAGAGAGAGAGAGAGAGAGAGAACTCTGCCTTCCTCACTGCAGCTACAACCGCCCCCTGTGGTGGACATCCAGCATTCCTTGCATATTTATACATGTTTAATGTTGTTTGCACTATATGCAAGAGTTTTAACTTTTTATGCTAATCAAATGCAAAAAATAATTAACCTGTTTAAATAAAAATAGATTGACTAGATAAACCTTTATTGATCCCACAACAGGGACATTTTCAGTGTTACACCACAGCTAATAGGACAGAGAAGAAGACCACTCTGCACAATAAAAATCAAACACTTCTGAAACACTTTAACGTATACAGAAAATACAACACAGAGCCCACAGTGCACAAACTGTTGGGCGTTTTATCGCACATAACACCAACAGAAATGATTTTCAGTCCGGATGTGTGTTTTTATTGTTCTGCTGGGAGCAGGTTTGGTTGAACAGTCTGACTGCAGCAGGAAGGAAGGACTTGCTGTATCTCTCCTTCACACACCGCGGGTGAAGCAGTCTGTCGCTGAAGGAGCTGCCCAGTGCTGTTACAGAGCCATGCAGGGGGTGGGAACTGTTCTCCATGAGAGATGATGACAGCTTTGTCATCCTCCTCATGTCTCCCACCACCTCCGCAGGGTCGAGGGGGCAGCCGAGAGCAGAGCCTTCTTCACCAGTTTAAATCATTACAAAACATTTGGACATGATTTCAGACTTGTTTTAATGTGTTCTGAAAGTCTGGACACTTTTCAGATTTTAAAATGTATGCTATGTTTTTGTAATTTGTGCAGGACGTTTTAAGTAAGGATGTTTTCACAGCTGGAAAATATCATGTCAAGTGTTGACATTTTACTTTTTAAATATCATGTGGAAATGAAAGCAGATGAAAAAAAAACTTTTGTTTAAATGTTATTTTGCCTCAGAGCGAGCGTGCAGACCGTGTCCTGCCGGCTGGACGCCTCAGGGACAGAAATGTTTCCTGTTCAGTGAGGACAGAGCCGACTGGATCAGCAGCCAGTACCGCTGCATGACACTGGGGGGCGCTGTGGCCACCGTCAGGACAGAGGAGGAGCAGGTAAACAAACACAAACACACTTATTCTCTGATCATATGTTTTTTATTCATTTAACACATTCTCATTTATCTTTAGTTTGTTTTTATTCCATTTTGATACAAATAACATCGAAATAAACTGTGAAATCTCTGCTTTCCGTCGTGTTTATGTGTCTTACATGGAGCTTCATTGATGATTTGTTTTGCATCTGCAGTTGTAAACATTTGAGATGCTTACCCTGAAATATCAGCTGTAAGCGAACACGCACATGCACGCACGCATACAACATCAGAGAGAAGTTAAGAATAGATTTAAGACCTGAATGAAATATGGGGCCGCCTGCAGGAGCAGCTGCTGCTCGAGATCATGTGAGGTTTTGTCTTACTGTACACAGTTTGTGTCTTTGATGCTGCTCCCAGAAAACATGTGAAGAGGGAGAATATTAAAAGCTTTTGATAAATCACTGACGGTGTCTGATGTGTTTCTCAGGTGTTTCTGTGGAGGAAGGCCCAGAGTCTGAGCCAGGGAGACTCGTACTGGCTGGGTCTAAGGAATGGCGGGGGAGGTGGAGGTGGTGACGGGGGCTGGAGGTGGAGTGACGGCTCGCTGCTGGAGAAGGGAACACAGTGAGTAATGACAGGCAGGACGAGGAGGAGGAAGAGGAGGAGGAGGTTTGATGGTTAAACTGGGACAAATGGGGCCTCCTGAGGTGACGATCCATCAGACCTTGATGTTTTTCCTGCAGAGTTTGGTCACATGTTGCAGGTTCACTGGTGAGGACACACAAGTCTGGAAACTCAAGCTGAGTGATTTGATGTGAAGATATTAAAATTCAAATGATCCTCTGAGTAAAATCTAAAGATATATGCTTTTAAATGTAACAATAAACTTGTAAAAAGAAACTAGGAATGCCCACTGACTCCTTGGGAATAGGAAGACATGCAAGGCTGTTTTAAATGTGTTCAGTGTTTTTTTGTGGAAGAGTAGTGTCTGAAAGGTAACAGATTATCTCGGCAGGTTTTGGGCGCATGTGCCCGATGACACGGACAGCAGAGAGCTGTGTGGTCGACTCACCCCGGGGGGCAACTACAAGATGGGCTGGTTCATCTCCAGGTGTTCAAGCCGGCTGAAGAGGATCTGTGAGAGGAGACAAGCTAGTCTACAGTGAGAGGAGAGGAAACAAGAGAGGAGAGAAAACAAGAGGAGAGGAGATTAAATAAATGTAAATGAATTAAAAGGAAGGGGGAAAATAAATTAGTAGTTTAAGTCATTTATATAAGCCTAAATGATGTGATTGAAATGTGTTGCTGTTCAAATAAAATGTACAATAAAAAAATCTAAATTCATGTATTTGTTTGTTTTCCTTTTTTATTTGTTTTTTTTAATGAGAATCCGCCTTCTTTTACCCTTAAAGTCTTCCTGATATCTAAATCTATCTTTGAGGAAATTCTCCTTTCTTGAGTCTTAAATAAAACCATTTAAAAAAATAAAATAAAAAGAATTAATACATAAAAGTTGTTGTGGTATATTACATCCGCTCTGGTGTTTATTATAAAAGACAACAACTCCTACAAAATGTTAAAAACAGGTCCACTCACTTGCTTTGTCCACATTAAGTCTGTTTTATAGTCTGCAGTTGTACTTCCTCGATGTGTCCAGCAGGTGGCGGTGCTGCGTTTCCAATCATTCCCTTAGTGTTTTCTGTTTTACCCAACATGCACTGCGAGTGAGCAGCCATTCAAACCAAAGGACGCAGAGGATTGAGATTATAGTGGAATTTCTCTGTGGAAGGTAAACAGTTTTTCTTAAGAATATCATCCTGTCCGTTTCTTTTATAGGGTGTAAACGATTGTTTTAATATGTATTTATTAGGCATTTTGATGTAAAGCTCTGGTGAGCAGGATAAAGATGTACAGCATCCATGAAATCCTTAGCAAAGATCCTTTGCACCTGCCCAGGCTTAACGTTCACACTCCTTGTGTTTATCTCTTTAGGATTAACGTCAGTGAATAGGTTTATAAATGTAATTATTTTTAATCATAGGTATTTTTTATTTTCTTTAGATAAACAGCCGCTGTCACTGAATAGTTACAGTTTTTGCTAACATTAGCTAAACCTGCTTCATATTAAATCAGAACGTTCCTTTAGCTGCTGTGTGCATAAGTGACTTACCGAACTCCATTTGAGAAAGCAATTTGTTTCTTTATATTCCCTGTGTTGTTCTAAAATTTGTGTCTCGCAGAGAACAATTAAACATTCCTCACTACTCTGTACAGTCTTTTGGTAAATTCGGCACTAAACATTTTTACCCAGACCTGCTCAAACTAATTAAATTATAAACTTTACCAAGTGGTGCTTCTGCTTACTGCGGGCCTGCATCACTGTGCATACGGCATAAAACGCCCTCTCCTGTTGGGCAGGTTTTGTATTTCTTTCTGTCGGTCAGTGTGCTCTCAGTTTTGAGTCGCTCACACTCTATAGGTCCTCTGCAGATATTATCCAGCAGCTGAAGATGTCTGAGGAGGTTGGGGAGAAGGTCAAGAACTACAGGACGGCTCCTTTCGATGCCCGTTTCCCCAACACCAACCAGACTCGCAACTGTTTCCAGAACTATCTGGGTAAACAGACAGCCTGCTTCACACTATTTACTTCACATAGATCTAGTTTATAAAGTCTAGACCACATACATACAAACCAAGCTGAATTGGTCTTATTTACAATCTAAAGTATTTAATGAGTTAGAATAATTGTATCCCCAAAATTGCTTAGAAATTGTCTTTTTTTTTTTCATAATTGAAAGAAATGTTTATGTTTGTTTTTATTAAAGTCTTCATTCAAATAATCTAAGTTTTAGGCCTTAAAAAGTCTTAACTACACATTTGACAGGTCTTGTATCGGTTTTGAGTTAATATTACCTTTATAAAGTTATATTAACTTGTGTTTCACATTTAAATGTCTTTGGGGTCACGTTGTAACAAAACCACAAAACAAAACCAACAAGGAACAGATCACCACTAATGCAAACTGTGCAGCCCAGTCAGAATTTAAAGGAACACACCTAGCATGTGTGTTTTCATGCATCTCCTTTGAATGAAAAACAGCTGTCCTGTAAAGGTAATCCATTAAAATTGTTTTAAAATGCAACTTGTTGAAACTTGCAGGGCGCTGGTAAATGATAACTCAAATTGAAGTTATAGAAAGTGGACTTTTGGCACACTGCTGGCTCTCTAGTCTTGTCCTGGCTGTGTATTTTCCTGCTCTGTGGTCTCTGCAGATTTCCACAGATGTAACAAAGCTCTGTCGGCCAAAGACCAGGACACAGCACCCTGCGATTGGTACCAGAGGGTCTACAAGAGCCTCTGCCCCATCAGCTGGGTAAGTTACACCAAATGCAGGCATGCACATGAAAGAAGAAGCCAAAGTTGTATAGTAGGATCAATTTTCTGTTTTCATTATCTAACAACGTATGTGACAAAAACCACCCAAATGTCTCTCCAGCTCATGTTATTGTCTTTCTATAGAAGCTGTGATTTCTCTCTCTCTCTCTCTCCTGCAGGTTCAGAAATGGGACGAGCAGTTGGAGGGGGGAAGTTTTCCCGGAAAGATCTAAGCTGACACACTCCTCTCCATCCTTCTCCACCTTTCTTCATCTCAGTATCTTAATGTGAAGCATCTGCTCTTTGTGTACAGAAGCAACTTAATAAATTATATAATGTTACTCTGAACCGTTTAGTATTTGTCCTTTTGTAGAAGTAAATTATACTTAATAGTGATTAAAACTAGTCCTGGACATTAGCCCAAGTGAAGACTAAATAAGAAAATAGAGCCTTGAATATGAGCATTAAATCTGTCACACATTAGATAGATCTTCTACAGCTTTTATTTTGAAAATCAAAAGCAAAGTGCAGCTTAATAAGACCCAGGGTCTCCACGGTGTATTTAAATGGTCAGACATTAAATATTGATCTGTAGTCTTAAATCAGCATGTTGTCAGGACCTGTTTGTCAGCCTGACAAGCTGCTGAACACCCTGATGGAGCATTATGGGATAGGGTCGTATACATGCATCAGGATTTTAGCCGGTTTGATTCTCGAAGCTGCTGCGAAAAACTTTGGCTTTGTGTCGATTTTTGGTGGCTCCGGTGGACAAAGCTGTACGGGTAAGGAGTATTATCGAACAAAGAGTTATTCTGGAAAATGTAAACAAAGGTTGTTTCGGTCTGCAGGCTGCGAATCGCTTTTTAACTGGTGAAAAAGCGATTCACAGAAGCTCTAAGCAGAAACAAATAACCTTTCTTTCACACTTTGGTTGACTATTAATTTGTTGTAAATGTTGAATTGAAAATGTGTAGAGAAAATTAAGAAACTGAGGGACAGGTTTTGGCACATTTTGCTGTTTATACACCAAACAGACAAGGTGAGAGATGGTGTACACATAGAAGGGGAAAATAACATAGTGTCAAAATGAGGGGAGTTTTTTTATTTTGTTAAAGTGCAGGTATCCTTATTCTAATAAGGTACTTGTCTTAAGTCCTAACTGTTCTCTTTGGCTTTTCCTAACAAATGAAATCAGGATTTATTTGGAGATACATTTTCAAAACAGTTATTTCTGTACAAATACTTTTCCAGTGCATTTTCCAAACAGGGCAGGACTTTAACCTGCATTGTTTTGTCCACACAGTGCCTACAACGTTTTTGGTCTTACTGGTTCCATAGGTGTAAAATATCTCAAACTTGCAAGCATGTGCTGTCCAGAACTGAGATGCCGTTGTTTTAAGAGAAGATAGTTATAATCTATAGATAAAGTTAAATTGAATACTTCTTGCCTTCGTATTTATCACTTTTAAGGTGTTATATGGTGCTGAGATTTGATGCTTGACCCTCAGACACTTAATTTTATTTTATTTCAAAGAGGAATGCTGTAGTTTCTGACGTGTATGTATCTAAAGAAAATGAGAATATGTCAACTCTGAAAATAAAATTACAGTATAAAAAATGGCAACATTAAGGAAATAAAGTAGAAATAAAATGTATGAAACAAAAGCATATAAGTCAATATACCTAACACCAAAATTCACTATTCTAAAGGGGTCGTACATCACATTTAGTTTATCAGGAGAATTGGTTTGTCCGGTTTACAAGTTAAAAAGTTTAATTTTCCTAACATTAAAAGGACTTTTTGACTTTTGATTCATAAATTGAAATATTATATGGATTCTGGAAGCAGCCTTTGAACATTTAATCAACAAAAATAAAAAAGTTTAGTTTCATGTACTTCTGAAAAACACTTTGATATAACAGTTCTAAGCTCGTTCCTGCAGAACTGAACTCATGCTTAACTCATCGTCTTACACGAACCTGCATGAGTCACAATCAGCTGACTTTCTGTTGCCTCTGAGTCACGAGCTAATCACACGACTGGAGGAACTGCAGTGTGTGCGTTAATTTAATACCTGATACGTCCGGTTTATTTCATATTATATGGAGAAAAGTCACGTGCTGTTGCTGTTAACAAACTATCATTGTGTGTTTATTCAAACAAAGAGGTTTGCAAAGTTATCATTTCTACATCTGGAGCATCATCCGCGTGACCCGTTGCCCCAGTAACGTTGCATCAGCATCCGCAGCATCAGCATCACCAAGCAGCTGCTGTCAAGGTCGCCGGCGAGAGGCATCATGGGAAGGCGAGGAGGACGCCAGAGCCAGGCGACAGCATTCCCACACGACCCTCACGACCCCCCCCACCCTTCTTCTCCCGCGCATGCTCCGAATCTTTGGAGCCGACCAGTTAACCGAATAAAGGCCGCAACCATAATAGGACATGGACGCGGGCTCGGCTCACGGGATGCGGTGATGATGATGCACAGGAGTCACGCTTTTCTGCACGTAGACGCGGAGGGGCGGTGCCACGTCATGGCATCCCGGCGTCACAGTTTTTCATAGGTTGATGGAGGAGACTGAAAAGAAATAATAAACACAACTGTGTGCGGGTACGTGCGGTTCTCCTCGCAGCTCTCTGGTATGAATTAGACGAGAAGAGGAGGGAGGCAGTGCTGCGGCTCAGCGAGGGGTTTACTTTGAAACGACAGGTGAGTGAACGTTTATTATACTCGTTTTAATGCTGCTTTTGAACGGATTTTGAGTCTTTTTTTCATATTTTGTGGGCGTGATTTGTCTCAAGCTTGCTCTAGTTTGACCGACATCCCAGAAGTAGAAAGACGTTAACCTACAAAAAATCCGTCTTTATGTATTCCCTGTGCTTATAGGCTTCAAATGTGATCAGTTAAATACATTATATTGATAATTAGTGATTGGTTTCCTAGTTGGAAGGATGAGAAAAGCGGTCGTGTCCTTCCTGGCTGAGCCGGCTGGTACCACGGACAGCGCCTAACGAGGTGTGCTCCTTCTATTGCAGCTCTCAGCGCCGGCGGGCGGGTCCTGCGAAGCTTTTTACCACCACCTGAAGATCTTCCTCTCTGAAGCGGAGTAAAATCATCCTGCTAGATTTCAGAAAATGGCAGAAGGGCAGGCAAGTGCTTTTCTGTCTTCGTAGTTTCTGATTAATTGTGTATTTACTACTGATGATGTCACTGCTGTAGCGATTTGTGAACGCTGCACGTGTAAGAAGTGTTTCTATATAAAGTCAGACTGTGTGGGCGGTGGGAGCCTGTATGTGAGCTATGATAACTGTGAGTCAGCCATGAGCGCTGCAGATGTGTGCACGAGAGAAACAAGTGTGTACTATAAATGTTACGGATGGTTTTCAGGGTGCTAGCTTGTTTTTTATTCTGTGCATGTGTGTTTAATAGCATTAAGTGGCTAATTGCATGAATGTGAGGAACACGGATGCTATTAATATGTAGGCTTTGTTTCACCCGTGATTTACTCTGTATTTATAACCATTACAGATGCTAAAATATATTTAATTTATGAATCTTATCACAAGTGAGCAGCTTTAGGTTTAGGATTAAGATTAGTGTTGTTCTGGAAAAAGAGGTGAGAATAGTATTAGATGACGTTTGAAGGAAATAATTCTCCAAATTTAGATAAATTAAAATCTTTTTCGGATATTTTTAAAATCTCAAATGGAGAAAATATTTCCTTAATGAAAAACCATCTCAGTAAATGTTGTCTTTGATGATAAATGAACTATTTTATAGGTTAAGACTTCAGTTTGCATCTTCAAAACATCCTCTCACTTCTGAAAACACTGTTTTTACTCTCTCTGTTGCTCCGTCTCTCTGCACATACACATATTAGCGACAGGGGAATGCAACATGTCCCTCTGGGGTCTGCTGAAAGGAACTATGGGAGTGTAGAAAATCAAATTAGAAGGAGACAGTGATCGTCTCTGTTGGCTGTTCGTTGTATGGACGCAGGTTTGTTTGTTTGGTCATGTTAATAATATGTATTGGTCCATCGGTTACATCTGGGTATGTTGATTGTGTTTTGTCTTCTCTTGAGAAAGTGAGCTCAGTGAGACTGAGTAAAGGTTGTATAACATGGATGAGGCAGTAGATAGAGATGGAGTGGTTACAACAGTTTGTGGAAACATAAACATCACATATATATCTGGAAGTTTAATGGAAAAAAGGTGTGTATAAAATGAAATATTATCCATTATTTGACTTCAAATTTGACTTAAAAGTGATGAAGAACATGCTCATACTTTGAAGTCTCTGACACAGTCAGGAGCACAGTGTTGCACAGCAGCAAAGACTCATGTTTGTAATGCATCTTGTTTTTAAGGGGTAACAAAGGCCAAGTTTAGTGGAAACAAATATAAACTTTGCGTTAGTCTCTAGATTCCCTTTAACAAGTTTAGTTTATGGCTGTAACTAATGATTCTTTTCATTAATGATTTGTTTGTGTCATAGCTTAGTCTAAAAAATGTCAAATAACTTAGCACAAAGTCACATCTTCTTATGCACAAAGTGACATCTTCTTATGCACAAAGTCACATCTTCTTATGCACAAAGTCACATCTTCTTATGCTTCTTTGTACAACTAACAGTCCAAACACCCAAATAAACTTCATTTTATGTTTTAAATATCAAAGAAAAGAAGCAAAGATTTACATTTAAGAAGCTTGAACCAGGAAATGTTGCCTGAACTGATAAATAGCTCGTCAAAAAGTGATTTATTGACTTTCTTACTGTCGCTGTATCTTTGCACAAATGTGTCATTTTGTGAGTGTTTATACTGAAGGGCGTCCCGTCATGCCCTCACTTTGTGTCCTGCTCTGATCGCTCGTGCCACATGTTGACCCATTTATCGATACACGCTGTGGAACCCTCACGCTCACATCACGCGTGTAACGTTTTTAACACCCAAAACAGCTCGATACGTTCTCTCTGCTTCCTGTGTCAGTGGAAAGAAGAGTTCTGATTGGCTCTTCGGAGAGAAACTGTGTTTCCTGGCTGGGGCAGGATGTGGGTCAGATATAGTCACTGTGTGTGTGTGTGTGTGTGTGTGTGTCCACGCCCTCTTGCATCATTGCAGGACCCCAGCAGCAGCAGTGTCACTTTAGCTAATGAGACCCTGCCTGCCGCATGTGTGCGTGTGCGCTGGTCTGTGCTTACTTTCAGCCACTGTCAATAAAACTGTCGCCTCCAGGCTGTTGCCATGGAGACCAAGGCAGGAAGGAGGAAGCGGGGCGAGGCGAGGGAGCAATATGGACACTCTTAGTTTGATGGAGGGAAAGATCGGAGAGGGGAGGAGGAGAGAGTGAATGCTTTAATGAGACAGGTAGAAGGATGACGTTGCTCTTTGAAGCTCAAATATGATCAGGGACTGCAGGACAATCCTCTTTTATCAAATCTCAGTGTTGAAGCTTAAAGGCAGCATGCACAGAATCAGGCGGGATTTGTGTGTCAGGAAAGTGTGATCACAATCGGTCATCATGACACTGGTTGCGATAGTAACGCAGCATCTGTTGAGCCGTTGTGGGTTGTGCAACAGGCTGCTAGCACAGAGGCTTGCCCGGAGCTTAAAGAGACGAGTTATAAAACATCGATATTTATCAGGTTTATTGCTCTTAGTTTGCAGCAAGTGTCTGTGAAAAGCAGATGTGTTTGTGTATTTGACCTCCACACTCCTGTTTTGGATCCTGACCTGAGACGTTTTGGGTGCAGTCATGTGATCCTGATTTCAACAGAGTCACGGTGACTTGACAAAAAACCAGAGACGGACACAGCCGATGAGGGAGACAGAGAGAGGAGGAGGAAGGTGAACTTCAGGGAAATATAGCAGTGTGTGTGTGTGTGTGTGTGTGTGTGTGTGTGTGTGTGTGTGAGAGAGAGAGAGAGAGAGAGAGAGAGAGAGAGAGAGAGACCGCAATGCATTTGGGCCTTGTAACGTGCTCAGGGCGCTGTTCAGTCTGTCTTACTTAATTAACTTAAGTGATGGAGATAGCCAGGCAGACGACCAAGGGCCGACATCCAGATAGTGTATTTGTGCTTTGGTCAGTCAAAAACTCGCAGGTTGCCTCTTTGAACTTCATTATATGTACAAAAACACTGTTAAAACTAAAGGTTTTTTTCAAAGAAAACATTTGAACAAGATGTTTATGAATTTATCCTAACAGTTAAAGTTGCAATAAATAGATTTTACACATGAAGTTCATGAATGCAAACAATGTTCTGCCTGTAAAAGCAGCTGTATTATGTAATCTCTGCCTCAGATATCTGAAGCTTTTGAAATATTACATTGAAACCTTTTCCTAATCCGGACCGACATCAGGGCACGGGATGGTACAATGGTAAATTACTTTCACACAAGGTAAAGGCTACTATGCAAAGGGCCAACCTCCAATCAGGAACTAACTACATTCATACGGGAACAATTAGGGGGTTCAGTGTATACACTTCGACATGTAGACTGCAGCAGCCAGAGATTGAACTGCCAACCTTCCAACTGGAAGACGACCGACTCTAACACTGAGCCACAGCCGCCCAATGAGATCGAGCTCTGAATGTGATGGAGCAGGTGATGAGGCGACACTCCAACTTTATGTTCGTTCTGAACTCCATCTACAATCCTTCTGCCCGTGCTCCACCACAGCGGGTGTGATAAAAAGATCTCAATAATGATAGAATTTACCTCAAAAACAGTTATAAATGTTCACTCCATATGGATGTATCAAAGAACCTATCACACTGCAAAAATAGCTTCAAAATGCAGCTAGTTTTATGTGTTTTTGAGTCCATAATACCAAAAGCCTCAGAGACACTTGAAGCTTCTCTGTCCAGTGTCTTCTTTCTTTAACACTAGAACTGCCAACGGGTAAAATGTACCCGCAGCTGTCTTTTGATTGTATGTAACTTTTTTCCCAGGAAATATTCAAACCCCCCAGTCCTTGACTTATCCTAAAAGTGTTCGGTAGCGCCCCCTACTGTTAAAACATGTCGACATGAAGCCAGATTTTAAAAATGGCCATTTATACCTAAAACCACCAGCGGGGGAAATGTACCCACATATAGAACGTGGTCATTTTCGCTCTATTCATTTCATGTGTCTAGATTGATACACTGTATGTTGCTATGGCAACGCCTTTTTTTCTACTACTGTGTCATCAAGTTGCTCATCAAGTCGTAAACTCCAATTCAACATGGATAAGAGGAAGAGATGCATGAATGTAAATCAGGCATTAGATTGACTCAGTGCCTCGAGTGAAGGTGAGTGTGATGGTGGGAGGTCTCTGCTGTTTGTTTTCTGCGAAGCTTATTGTTGGATACTATTGTCATGTTGTCATTTTGTAAGTTGCGTAAAGACATCTAGCATTTCATTGATCTCTGTGTTGTAAAATGATAAATAAATGAACCACGTACTTTAAAAATCAACACATTCTAATCACAGGTAAATTTGAACCGTTGGAGGTTTTTGGTTTTCTGTGACTGCTGGCGGTTCTAGTGTTGAAAAAGGAATACAGCCTATGGATATATGCCTTCGGTACCTACAGAACCTTTGCAGATGGAATCAAGAAAACTACTCCTATTAATGTATAACAATTTGAAAGGAGCTGAACTGGATCGCATGCTGGAAAAAGCTTTTAGAGACTAAGAATGTATCTAAAGAAAGATGCTTCTTAGTTGCATCATGGAAATTGTCGGCTCCTGCATATTTGGACCCATACTGCTGCAGGGATTACACATTAAGTCTGCTTCTGCTGCATCTATTTTTAATACATGATGTTACTGGCAAGCTCCCATCTGAAGGTTTTAAGACTGAGCCTGAACCAAACAGAAGAGTAGCTTTTAATATTAAAACACCTGTAGCTCTTCATTCAATGTGTTTATCATTTAAAGGAACCGTAAGAAGCAGGTGTCGTCAAATATGTAATGGTTTTAAATGAATGATAACAAGGGGTTTTAATACATAAAATACAAAACATTTATATTACAAAAGTCTAGATATACAGATACAACACACAACCCATCTCTGAGCCGTCCATTTGCAGACACACCCAGAAGGAAGCCGCAGCTTTCAGTCGTGTGGGCTCAACAGATTATTGATCGCCCGTAAATGTCTCCTACATCCTCCTCAGGGAACAAACGTAAGCAGCTAAACATCACAAAAGGCCAAAGCAGATTTGATTAACCTTGAGAACCAGAAAGCTGCATTTAATACTGGTTTTGAAATATATTTCATTGAGTAAGTTCATGATTCACCAAATGAATACAAAGAAGAAGATATGAGGTGGATATTGTCGGTTAAAGCAGGTGCAGGAGTGGGCTGATGTTAGCTTGACGACCTTGAAGGTTCAAAAGCATGCACAGAAACATTCAGTGTGCAGGATGGATGTACCTTAGTTCGGCGTCAAATAACTCTAAATTTAGCTGTTAGTTGTTTACAGCTGCTGATCTGTGTGATGCATCCTCTCGTGCTCTCTGTATTTGACCACCAGCTTCATGCACAGACCACAGATGTAAAGAAACCATCCCGATCTTCTCAGCAGCTTCAGATCCCTGTTTTGAATAATTCCACTTTGACCTTCATCTCATTTCCGCCACGTGCTTCTCTCGCGTCGCCTCATTGGTCCTCTGAAGCCACCGCCCATCTGAATAAAATGAATCCTGCAGAAGTGCTAACATTGCCTGACCTCGCTCTGATATTGTTGTGCCAAGGGCGGTGGATCACCTGAGGCCTGTGCAGGTCTCTGTACTGTCTCATATAACAGCGGCTCGTTCTGCACCGTCAGCACTGACTGCTGGATCACAGACATCAGCAGAAACACCCAGGAGACACAGTGGCCTAATTTCTGCTGCTGTGACCCTGTTTGACCTGCATGGATTTAATATGTGGGATCATTTAAGAAGGCGTTGAGAAGTTTGACCTTTACTGACCTTTGATGACTTTTTATTGCTGCCAGAAACTAAACTTAGAGAGCCTGGAAAAAGTGCAAAACATTAAGTGAAGTTTGCGATTGTGGCGCTGCATGTAGGGATAGACTCCAGATCCCCCTAAGCCTGAATAAGACTTGCTACAATCATGTCATTTCTCCCAGATGGGCGTGGTCTTGCAGGATGTTGCAGTGCTTTGCATAGGCAAGCTCCATGACTGATACAGTGCAGCTGTTTCTCTTTAATGTTGAAACTGCTGCTTCCTTGGTGAAACCAAAATACAATGCTGACTTGTTATTCTCCCACAAAACATGATCTCTTCCTAAAGCATCAAAAGTACTTGGTGATGTTTTGGATCATATTCAGGACTGGATAATGATCTGTAGTGGTACTACAGTGATAGCAGAATACAGACCCCCAGAATACAGATTTTCTAGCACTATTGGGTCATACACATTTTACACTATAACCTTATGATAGCCAATCTCAACAGGCAGGCAAGAGTATAAAATCTGCAGGAGGTTAAGCATCACTTGCAGCCGTGCAAACAGTAAAGTTACTCTGAGCGAAAATCTAAGTGTATCTCTGAAATAAAAAATTTAAAAAAATCATCTGTTTGAAAGATTAAGATAAGAAACAACTTTACGTTTTGGAGGCTTATCAAAGGTGGAGATGAGAACCTAAACACGATAAGCGGTTTAAAAAATAGAAGAATAGAGACATGAATTCAATGAAACATAATAACATAATAACATAGATGTCCATTATCCATTCATTATTTATGCCACTTATCCTGTTCAGGGTCGAAGGGGGCTGGAGCCTATCCCAGCTGTCATTGGGTGACACCCTGGTCTGATCACCAGTCAATCACAGGACTGACACATAGAGACAGACAACCTTTAACGCTCACATTCACACCTACGGGCAATTTAGAGTCACCCACACAAACATGGGGAGAACATACAAACTCCACACAGAAAGGCGCCCTACGTCCAAATCGGGATTTGAATTAGGAACCTCCTTGCTGTGAGGCGAAAGCGCTAACCACCGTGCGGCCCAAATCTATTTTATTATGTTATTTTTCTTCCTATGGATTCAGTTATATACTTTAAAGGACGTTTTATAAGAAAACAAGAATGTTTTATTCTTGTGTAAGTGTAGAAGTCTGTGACTGCTGTACTTATAGATGATATAAAGCATCTTTAGGAGACTTGATGTGGGGCAGATGCTTTATATGATCATGATGACGACAGTGATCATGATCACGCTCCTGTAATACTCACCCTGATGTCATTACAGAGAATAATCAATGGCGTTATGCAAGCCAGTTAGGTAGCAGGAGCAGGTGGACGGCTTCACCATTGAATTTCCTGTGCATTGAGATGATTATGTTTCAGAGAAAAAGATAAGTAGATAAAAATAAAACAGAAATACTGTCTTAACAACTGTGCAGGGCCTCCAAAGGTTTACACAGATGAGGGTCATTTACAGAATGTTGTATAGTGACGTATTTGAGGATCTTGCTTCACTTTTTTATTCATATGTTTTAAAGATTTTGTTGTTTATGAAAAGAAGTCTGTTTACAGGAGTATCATAACGAGAAGATGTGATTTCCGTCTAAGTATGATGATTAATCTTGTGTACATGGGTCTCGTCTGAGCATGAGCTCAGTTTACCTAATGTTATTGTCCGTCACTGTGTCGTTAACCTGTCTGGCGTCAGCATCAAAGTTTTATTGCATCTTGTACGTCTGATTGCCAGCCGCAATGATTAAAATCCTATTATGAGCTCAGATTTCATATTTATGTGTCTCTGTCTCCTTCCTCTACCACTCCTTGTATCCTCACATTTGTCTCCATTTCCTGACATTTCTCCTCTTGTTCTCCGTCTGCAGGAAAAGCAGGTGACAGGTTATCTCCTGTTCTCCCTGGGCACCGCCGTGATCGGCTCCCTGCAGTTCGGTTACAACACGGGAGTCATCAACGCTCCCGAGCAGGTTGGTGATTGGTTTGTAGCATCAGAGTGTTTGTGCAGCCAACATTTAAAACTCCCCTCCAGAAGATTCACACAGTTTGAACTTTAGATAATCCAGGTGAACAGCAGGGGGTGTGCAAAGGTAAATATTTGCACATCCTGTTAAAGGAGAAGCAGGTGTAGTTACACCAGAATTTGATTTTGGCTATCTACAGTATCTAAAATAGGAAATTGGATTGGAGCATATTTAAACATGTAAATCTTAACCGTATGCAATTTAATGACACTGTTAAGAGGACCGCTGTCAGCATCCTGTTGCCTGCGCTCGCTCTCTGAATGCTTGAACATGCATCTAATATTGGGCTACAGTGACTACACAAAACTTAATGTGATGTAGCATCCAGTATAAACCTTTGCCTTGTAACGTTAGCTACATCATTTATTGTTGGCTAAAATCAACCCTGTATTAGTTAGTATAAGTAAGCATCACGGACCACGCTGAAGAGTAATTTGGCAAGCTAGCCAACTGAGCAAGCAAGCTGAGGTTAGCAAGCTAGCTGTGACTATGCTGCATGAATCTGGAGAGGTTGTTTACAAAACTAAACATTTCTTTTTGGCCAGGCTGGCTTCACTGAGTAAAACATTTTGTACTTTACTTTACTTTATGTTTGGTCCTTTTTTGACTTTAGCTTTGCGCTGTTTGGAAGCTAAAGAGATGTAAGGGACTCAGGTGTGTGCATAAATGTCACATCCTTTGGATTAGGTGGGCAAACCACCCCAAGTCCTTTACAAAAAAATCAGTCCATAGGCTGTTAGAGGCACCAAACAAAGACGGGGAAGGTCTCATTTTAAGTTACCTATATGTTAAAATGAGTCCAAAGATTGGCCATACACATGGAAATTGTTTCACATAGTTTGTGTGCAAGTATGAAATAATTTAACTCAACATAAACAGGAAAGAAACTAGCCTAGAAACTCCATTGGTTCCAGTTCCAGCTTCTCTTCTTCTTTTCATTCATCTTTCCCTGTCATCAGAAACTACGATCATTCTTCAACAACACCTGGGTCGAGCGTTATGGCGTACCAATCACCCCCGGGGTCTGTACCATCGTCTGGAGTGTCGCCGTCGCCATCTTCAGTGTGGGCGGCATGGTGGGCTCCTTCAGCGTGGGCGTCATGGCAAACCGATTTGGCAGGTAGGACTTACATTTATTTATTCAGCTGAGGTTTAAACTTTTGTTTTCGTCTTTAAAGAGAGGCTCGATCTTTCCTGTCATTGTCTTTATAATGCACTGATAGACATGCTCATCTTCACTATCAAGTATTTCTTTGCTTTGAGTGATCTGTTTTTCCTTTAATGGTTCTGTGTATTTCCTGTGCCATTCAGCTGAACAATCACAAGCCATTACCGCTAATGTAGTGTGTGAAGCAGTTGTGTTCTGAGCCCACTGCTCGGCTCCAGTGTTCCCCAGAGTTGGTCCTTAAGTTGGTCCATTTTCTTTTGTGTCTTACCGTAATCCTGTTTTCTCTCTTGGGTTGGGCTGTTGTTCTGATCATCACCATAAATGTTTTTACCACATACACGTAAAATCATCTGGGTTTCTTTTTGGAAATACATTTGTTTTGTGTATGTTGTGTATGTTTTCCCACTATTCTTGCACATTTAAAGTGGATTCAAAGTGTCAATAAGTTTAGACAGGGGAATTATTTTAAAGGTATACTTCAATCATTGGGGGAAAGCTCTTTCAAAGAGTAAGATGAAAACATTTATACAGGGCTGAAGTCAGGAGGCTACTAGCTAAGATTAGCGTACCGTAATGACTGTTAGCAGGGGGCTATGACTAGCCTGCCTTTGTCCAAAGATTAAAAAAAAAACAACCTCATATTATTTTTCTACTTGTTTTAAATTAAACAAACAAGATAAAGTGTGTTAAGTCATCATTTGATGTGTTGGTAGACACAGCTAGTTAAGCTATCTCCCTCTGCCTCCAGCATTTATGCTAAGCTGAGCGAATCACCTCCCGCTCCTGCTCCCAGACCTGAGAGTGTTGTGATCTAATTATCAAAAAAGAGATCAAATGATTGTAATTTTAAAAAAATATATCGAAGTATATCTTGGATAGATGTAGTAGACAAAAATACATTTGACAGAAAACAAAAGAAAACATAGATTCCACTACCGTCACATTTAAAATGGATTCGTCAATAAGTTTAGACAGAAGGATGATTTGAAAGGTTTACTTTAATAATTAGGGAAAGCACAGGTTTTTCAATGAGTAAGATAAAAACATTATACCACTGTCACATCCAAGCAGTTTGTACAGGGCTGGAGTCAGGAGGCTACTAGCTACGATTAGCTTAGCGTAAAGAGGGTAAGCTATGACAAGCCTGCCTTTGTCCAAAGTTAAAATAAATACAAGGTTTTATATTAATAAACGAGTGTGTTTAGTCATCATTTGATGTTGGGGTAGGCACAGCTTTAAGCTAGCTGTTTCCCTTTCCAGTATTTATGCTAAGCTAAGCTAATCACGTCCTGCTTTAGCTCCATTTTTAAACGCACACACCTGAGACTGTTGATATCTAATTCTCAAAAAAAACTAATATATGGATAATTTTTTTTAAATTTTGAAGTGAATCTTAGTTAGATGTAGTAGACAAAATTTGTTTGGCAGAAAACAAAACAAAACATAGATGTCCTGATATCCGTATCTTCTCCCACAAAAACACACATATTTATTTGCACCATAAAACCTGACTAACACCAATTTGTCAATGAACTGATTAGACAGGAGAGCTCCTGACCTTCACATACGCTCAGGCAGCTAAATCAGTCCTGACACTCTTCAACTGAATTTCTAAGTTAACCGATAAACCTGTCAATTTTTATCTGCTTCAACCACAAACCTGTTAGCTGCTCTCCCCACAACCCAGAGCCAAACATTTTATGGATCCAACTTATCAGAAATTTTACCTTTGTTTAATTTTTTGTTCAAGTATTTACTTTTTATAAAAACTAATGATGAAATTGTTATTTTATATGTCTTCAAAAACTGTTAAATCCCACGGCTAATCTCTTTCCTCCTGCTCCTCAGGCGTCGCTCCATGTTCCTGGTGAACTGTCTGGCAGTGATCGGCGGCCTCCTCATGGGCTTCTCCACCATCTGCTCCTCCTATGAGATGGTGATCGCCGGTCGGCTGGTCATCGGCCTGTTCTGCGGCCTCTTCACCGGCCTGACTCCCATGTACGTGGGCGAGGTGTCACCCACTCCCCTCCGAGGAGCCTTCGGTACTCTTCACCAGCTCGGTGTGGTGGTGGGCATCCTGATCGCTCAGGTCAGCAGAGGGCTTCCAACAAACCTAAGTGACTGTTGACGTATTATTTTCTCTTTGCTGTAAATCTGACGCAGCTGTTGTGGCCCTTTGCCTGCAGATCTTTGGTCTGGAGGCTCTGCTGGGCTCGGCGAAGCTGTGGCCCCTGCTGCTGGCCCTCACTGTGGTCCCCGCTGTGCTGCAGTGCATCCTGCTGCCCTTCTGTCCTGAGAGCCCGCGCTTCTTGCTCATCAACCTCAAACAGGAGGAGCAGGCACGCAAAGGTACGCCCATATACTAGAAGATTGCAGCTTGTAGAGTCGCCCCCTGCTGGCCATTATAAATAAAGCAGGTTAAGGCATTCAGCATTGGCTTTAATTGGCCCTTCCACTTCATATATCTATAATGTTAAGTCTAATTTACATCTACAGTGAAATAACAAGTACTTAACAAGTAGTAAATGATATTCAGGAATAAGAGGAAATTAGAGAGAGAGAGATGCTGGGAGAAAAAGAGCAGGTGAAGGTGAGGAGTAACAGGTGTGAAAGAAACAGAATGAGACGCAGAGGCAGAGAGGAGCTACAGATACTCAGGGGTCAGGTCAGGTGAATGTGGATAATGTTTTTGCCCGGAGAGAAGAGTCCTTGAACAGACAGAAGGTTTTGGCATCTGTTCAACGTGCAGCCTGCCGAGGTTGACTCTGAGGCACTGACCCACTTCTCCTTCACACCGTGCATCCGACGCAAACACAAACAAACACAACTCTCAGGCTGCGTCACAGTAACTAAAACATGAGTTTCTGTGCTCTTTCTGGTGCAGATACAGAAACTGTTCCGCCTCCTGTTAACGGGTACACCAGGAAAGCAACTGACAGGTCACTGCAGAGGTTTGGGATAATCCTGTCCTAGCTGCTGGCAAACTTTAAAGCCCCTTTGTGTCGGATGTTTTATGTGATTATAGCAAAGATTCTCCAAAACAGCGATGACAAACTACAAGCTTTGCCAATAATAAAGTAATGGTACACACTTCCTGTCTCCTGAGAGGGCGAGGTCTGTTTTGCCCCCTCCAAAAACTCCTCAAAAATAATAACAAAGAAGTCTTTGTAAGCAAAGAATCACACCTTTTAACTGTTTATTCTTGGTTTATTGTTTAAACCCCTTTAAATCACAGCACATGCCATAGAACATGTCAATAAAAACTGTTTTCAACCGATCTGAAATAGTTTTAAATATATCTGAATGTACTAAAAGATTATGTATTTACCTGACAGAAGGCTCTTGAAAGTTTTTGTTGTCACCCAGTGTTTCCTGTCTCTGCTTACCTTGGATTGATTCAGCAACAGAGCATTTTTTCCTCTATGTGTGTGTGATCAGAATCAAACATATTGTGTTCTTGATTCCATTCACAGCTCTGGTGCGTCTGCGCGGCAGTGAGGACGTGAGTAAAGACCTGCAGGAGATGAAGGAGGAGAGCGCTAAGATGGCCATGGAGAAGAAGGTGACCATCCCCGAGCTCTTCCGCTCGGCGTCGTATCGTCAGCCCCTCCTCATCGCCGTCATGCTGCAGCTCTCCCAGCAGCTCTCAGGGATTAACGCCGTGAGTCAGGGGGATACTTAAAAATATGTTCTTTTATACGGGTGGATCCACATTAGCTGTTAACCTGGAAATATGTGTGAATATAATTCTGAAATATGTAAATCTTTCTTTCCACCCTCTCTGTGTCCGTCAGGTGTTCTACTACTCCACCGGCATCTTTGAGTCAGCCGGTGTGAAACAGCCGATCTACGCCACCATCGGAGCCGGCATCGTCAACACCGTGTTCACCGTCGTCTCTGTGAGTGACGTCAGAGTGTGCGTTCGTCTTTGTGTTTGTGTACATTCAGCAGCACTTCACTCCCTCCTGTGTCTGTCCTGCAGCTCTTCCTGGTGGAGAAGGCGGGACGAAGGACTCTGCACCTGCTGGGATTGGGCGGGATGGCGGTCAGCGCTCTGCTCATGACCATCTCCCTCCTGCTGGTGAGTTCAGCGCCGTCACAGGGTGGGAGAGGGACAGAGTGAAAACAGCTTAACGTTATAGGGTGGAGAATCTTTAACCGATTCCCTCTTCAAACTATAGGCATCTAAAACAAACTATATGCACTTAAAATATATATAAATAGAATTAATTCTCTGAACTTGTCAGCTACTTTTAGAGGGTAAACATCCAAATAAAACTAAAGCTACTTGCATTTAATTTATGCAGACAAGAATACGGTTTTATTCAGCTTTAAAGAGCTTGCTTTGGACTTAAAAACTCTTTATAAACAGACTCTGTGCATGAATGCAGGATCTGTTGGGCAAGTAATATTAGATGTGAACTGATTTCAATTTGTAGTCCATTTGTAGTCCTAGTAGTATTGACCACGGCAAAAAAAGAGCAACTCCTGGACTCAATATTAGATTTTTTATTTGTAACTTTTCTGGTTGTATTGCTGAAAAATATATGTCACCGCCTCCAACAGGCTACTTTTTCATCAGTGGATGGTCGGTGGGTCACCAGTTCATCAATCTCTGAACCCACCTGTTACTGGTGCAACTAGTGAGTTAACTGTTCGACAGAGATGTAGATGTGTACTCCAAATTGTCGTCGCTACAGCGTGACGTCATTGTCAGTTATTAAGACCTTTTTGAATGATTGTGTGAAACATAAACGAATTAAACATTTCAACATTTCAACCCTAATACCATTTATTTGTGTAGCTTTTAACTTTGTTCTTTTGCAACTTGGAATTTCTTTTAATCGTCTCTTCTCCAGCTCCGGAATAAATTAACAGACCACTGCAAAAATATACATTTTTCTGCAGTTCTACTATTAATAGGTTTGTGTTCGTGTAAAATGAACTTTTCTTTCCAACTTCCAAATCAAATATTCTCTTTTAGGTCTTTTATTTGCAGAAAATGACGACTGGTTTAGATGCAAGAAAGATGTTTCTCAGAGCTCAAATATTGCAAAGAAAACAAGTTCATGTTCGTGTTTAAACAACAGAACACTCATGTTTTAACTCAGGAAGAGTTCACAGATTAATATTTGGTGAATAACCTGGTTTTTAATCACAGCGTTCATGCATCTCTGCGTGCTCTCCTCCAGCCTGTCACAGTGCTGTTGGGTGACGTTAGGCCGCTCTTTGTTTGATGGCTTGTGACCGTCCGTCACATTCAGGAGGTTTTCAGTGGGGTTCAGATCTGGACTGGGAAGAGGGAGATGCTGCTTTAAGGAACATTTGGTCTCTTAATTTGAACTTTCTACTGAAGCCTCTACTCAACAAAGTAACGCATCAGAACATCTGATGCAGTAAAGTGCAGTTATGTCTTTTTGCCACAAGATGTTACTAGTTCATCCTGTTAGACGGAACAACAAAAAGATCCTGTTACTTGTCATTACTGAAGGTTATAAATAGCCTCTGGCTGACCATGAGATAATCATACAATATAAAAGAAGGTCAATTCTTCTATCAATCAGGAAATATAAACACTATGTCAGGGGTCTAACACACCTGAATCGAATGTTTTGCTCATTATCAATCCCTCGAGACACTTCAGTTGGTTCATAACGAGCAGATCGTTCAAATCAGGTGTGTTACAGTACAGAGAAACCTAAAACATGCAGGAAGGTAGCTCTCCAGGAGCAGGGTCGGAGACCCCTGCCCTATGTCATTGTCTTCCTCTTCCTTTCCCTCCCTCTGTCCGAGCAGAAGAACTACGGCGCTATGAGCTACGTGGCCATCCTGGCTGTCATGCTGTTTGTGGCGATGTTTGAACTGGGCCCCGGTCCAATCCCATGGTTCATTGTGGCTGAGCTGTTCTCCCAGGGGCCACGCCCGGCGGCCATGGCTGTGGCCGGCTGCTGCAACTGGACGGCCAACTTCCTGGTTGGAATGAGCTTCCCCAAACTAGAGGTGAGGAATGGGCGATCGTCCTGGTGTTTAATGGTTTGGGTTTAGTTTGGACTTTTCTTTTCCTTTCTCTTCTGTTACTTTTACTTTGTTTCTGTTTTTTGTTTCTGTTATCTTTTGTATCATATAAAATCTTTAAATTGAAGAAACATGTTTTTTATTTCCTCTTTTTCTTTTGCCTTCTCCTTTTCTTTATTTTCTAATAGATCATATCTATTCTAACATGAGAACTCTGCACCTTTAAATCTAATATTTCCCCTTCCCTCTCTCCTCAGGAATTGTGCGGGCCTTGGGTCTTCCTCATCTTCACCGCCTTCCTCATCCTCTTCTTCATTTTCACCTTCATTAAAGTCCCAGAGACGAAGGGCAAGACCTTCGACGAGATCGCCCAGAGCTTCGGCAGCTCTCCACCTCCCGCCTCCTCATCTGTTGAGGATCCTCCTGCCAGCGCCAGCACCGCGGGGACGCTCCCAGCGTCACCGGTGAAGGAGAAGGTGCCGCTGGTGGAGGCGCCGGCTGCAGCTCCGCCTCCTGCAGCTGAAAGCACACCACTTGATGATAAATCCAAATCGACAGTGCAGGAAAGTGTGTAGAGAAGCTGTTCTTGTAGTTTTAACAGGAGAAGAGGGTTCTAAATGAAGGAAGAATCACAGATATTTGAAAAATGGTGTAAATTGTAGTTAATAATCACACTTCAGAACGATAGAATCTTTTATAATAGACCTACTCAGAACAACAGCATAACTACTTGTAGGCTCTGACCTTCAAAAGGTCGTGCTTTAGCCATAACTCCTTAGACATCTTATTTTTTCTTTCCTTTGTTTCCTCCCTTCCTAAACTACAAAAGGGAAGCATTCACAGTACAAAACTACAGGTTAAATCTGCTGTACATTCCTACGATTTAAGCTACACTCGTAAAAAGTGAGAGTCTTTTTAAGACAGCTGTGAGTCGAGTCAGAACGACACTTTTCCCGCATGGCAAACACAGGTCGTGTTGATGGAAAGTGTTGCTAACAGGTGTCCGCTAAAGGTCAAGGTTCATCACTGCAGACTAAGGCAGAGTCTGTTGACACTGGTGTGCAGGTGTGTTAAGTCTGTTCACATCTGGTCCATGTAGTGTGAGTGAGGGGACGTGCACAATTATGATGCACTTTTTTTTAATTCACGTACTCCTGTTGTAGTGGATATTTTAGTGCAATATAACTTTATAGCTATAGTTTCATCTTGTTTGTTGTGTTGTATTTATTTATTGTTTTTAAATTTTCTCACAGGTCTAAGAAGGGATTTTAGAGAGGATGCTCTGCCTTCAGCTGTTAAACACCAGCTGACAAACTAGAGAGCTTCAAAAAAAATGCCAAAGTACTGAACTTTGATTTCCACCTGGTGACCTCGAATGCGTTTCTGGTTGTTAAATTAAAGTAGGAAAAATAGCAGCAGCCACAGCTCACGCTAAGTTCTGATCTGTAAGACAATTTGATGTTTAAAGCTGAAGTCCACAAGTTTAATCAACTTTAATTAGTTGTTTGGTTGGTTTTCTTGTCTCATCCCGCTTGTTTGAGGACAAAGCTGGAGCTCAGCATTGATCTGCATCTGATTAATTAAGACGCAATCGAGGCAACGGACAAATAATCTGTTTTCTAAGTCTGATCAAAAAATTCAAAAAATTGGCAATTTAAGGTTTTTCCCAGGATTATTTTCTAGGTTCTCATATTTAAATATATCAAAACATGATAAATGTGTTTAAGATATCAAAGAAGATTTTCCCTGATCAATTTTAGAAGAAAATTTTGTGTGAAAAGCGGTTAAAAAACATTTGGCAGGTTATTTTTTTCCAGATGTTTGTTGTTGTAATACTCATTTCAGCCACAAGGGGCTGTCATGCACCTTGCAACCCTTAACAGAACATAGCTACTATATTTTTGGTAATAAGCAAAAAGTAACTTGGATAATAAAAAATTACCTGGCGAATCTTTTTTTCCGCCTCCTCTTGAGTCAGAAAAAAGCAGCTAAGATCAAAAAGAGTTTTCTGACAGCTTTCATTGTATAAACCAATCTGTTGTTAAATCTTGTGGATCACTGCTTTACTGAAGAATCTTTACGTTGGTTAAAGATTTCAAGCGAGTAAAATCACGAGTCTTGTTAATGGAACTTGCTATTGACTGTGGCTGCTGCAAACATGTTGACTAAATTGCTTAACACGTGTATCTACACAAGGGTAACGTGCAATGTATATTATTTTTTTGCAAAGAAAATTATTTATTGTAGAACTTGATTTTTGTATAAAGTATATAACTCAAATTTAGTATAGTAATGCTTTCCAGACCGGCCCCGAGTTATGAATCATGACATGAACTGACTGAGAGGAAAACACTGTAAATTCATCGCTCTCTATTTAGATGCACTTTGTTAACCAGATAATTAGTGAAGCATTGGAGCTACAATCACTGTAATAGGAGGGATTTTAGCACAGCAGCGCTTCATGTCAAATTAATAGAATATTAACTAAAACTAGGTTTACCTGAGTAATTGTATATATCCTTCCGAGCTGTAGCCGATAGATTAGAGTTAAATAAAATGTGCAATGAAAGAAACAGCTGATAATGAATAAAGGCAGCAAAGGGGAGAGTGCTAATAAATGACGGGTAAACAACAGAGAAGGACCAACTGTTGGGAGTAAATAAATCTGGTTGTTATATTGTTTTAAATGAGAAATGACTACTTAATTGTGTTGATGTCCATGATAATCGGAGAATATAATCTGGAGTCTGTTGACTGTGATTTTCACGTTTTTATTCTGACTGGCAACATGATTTGAAATGTTGGTGGTTTCATGACAACTTAAAAAACAAGCAACTTAAATAACCGATTAAAGTCTTTCAAACAATGTGGAAAAGTAAAGTTCAACAAGAATGAATACTTACCAAGTAATTTAAAAGGCGAAAACTATGAGAGAAAGAAGCTGTTGAAATGAAGCTATGCTTTCTTGTTAGCTAGCCAGCTAGCTAATTTATAGACTAGCTAGTGCCCGGCTGGATAAACTAGCTAGTTTCTGTATTGTCCAAAATTATGTGTAATCTTGAAATTAAGAAAAAATTTGACAGTTTTTTTTTTTATTTTAGTCAAGAAAATGTTTTTATTTGTCTGTTAACTTCGTCTGTTGGCTATGCTAGCTAGCCGATCTTGTGCTGCAAATGCTAGTCTTCTTGTCTTAAATTAGGCTATGATTGTTTCTGCCTCCTGTGCAGATTCACTGAATTGTTTAAAAACTTAAACTACAGTCTGCCTCAAGTAAAAATTAACAATTGTTCGTAAAAATTTGCTGTATTTCAAAATGCTAACATGTGTTGTAACATTTAAAGCCTAAACACATTGAGCGCTAAGTAGAGTAGCATCATTGTGTTACTACTTAAAGTCTATAGTCTCCAAGTCAATCAACTGCCACTCTGTTAGCAAACTTTCAATCCTGCCGATGTTACACACTGGTAGTTACTAAATCTAAAATGGCAATGTAATGTAGGACTCAGAACTAGTTATTCCAACATATTAAACAATGTTTCCTCCATAGCTAACAAAAGCATCTTTCTCTGTTGTCTGTTTGCCACAAAATCAAAACCTGAACGCCTCTGTTGTGTTTCTGCTTTATTTGTCAGCTCCAGATTTGTCTATTTTATGATGTCACTGTCAACATTTACACATTTATGTATTCAAACCCTCTACCGTATGTTTGGTGTTTACGTGTATGACACAAAGTATATTTTCTATATTCTGTATTTACTGCGTGAGTTACTGCAAAAAAAGGTGTGGAAATAGCTTTTTTAACAGTAAATCACGCTGCACTTTGAGGGCATACTTATGTATTAATGTATTGTTCATTTCTTTGGCTACACTGGAAAGATATTTATCTTAACAAGTTATTTATACTGACATTTGATTCCTTCCTTGTTTGAAATACTGTCCTATAAGCAGATTTTAAACATGGAAATTTGTCAATCTGTTATGTTTCCTTTAGTTTGGAGAAATATGAGCCTATAAGAAGTAAAAAGGCTTGTTAAGATGGATATTTCTTACAGTGAGAGGGTATATTATGGTCGGGACTTGTTGTGTATCGCTGTGTTTGGTGATGACAGTGACGTTCTGTGTTTGCACTGGGAGAGGTGTGTGTGTGTGTACACTCCTCTCATGGTAAAGTACTCAGTGTTGTGTTCAGCCTCTCCTGCAGGGTCCCGCCTCTGTCTGTGGCTTCACCTACACGCTGCTCCTTCACTACGGCACTAACACTGAACCTGACCGAACCTGAGTCTATTAATATGGATTTAAAATGCTTTCATTACTCAGCTCGCCCGCGTGGGTTTGCACTTTGTGATATCACAACTCCAAATGTACCTCGTAGATTTATGCTTCCTTTCACCTCGTTAATTTTGAAAGGATCTTTTTTGTTGTGCCACATCTAAAGCCGATTTAAGAGCTCTTTGGCCGACACCAGGGTTCAATCACACCTACAGCTTGTTTACTCTGGTTGATACCATTCTGGGGAGTTAATTTGATATGTTTGCAAATATAACTGCCCATTTGAAGGTGAATCAGGATTGCAAAGATGTGCTTTTTCTGACATTTTTGCAGACAAATCCCCACAAATGTCATTGCTTTCCATCTGGTCATAAGAACCAAACTAACAGTGAAATGCTCCAGTTTAAACTAACCTGTTTGATGTGACTGCACTCTAAAAAAACACCTAAATTCAAAGTATCACAAAAGTATATGAGAGGATTTGAAGCATATATTAGGACCCAGGTGCACACTGCTCCTAACCAACGGCATGCACAGCTCAAACGCCTCCACTCACTGTACAAAGATAGGAGAGTTTAAGTATTCATTTGTAAATATGTATTTTTTACAAGAGTAATATTTATATGTTGGCTTGCACGGTCTTTCTGTATGTGTGTGTGGATTATTTTTGTTTTGGGGTGCATGTTATTCATTCATTCTGTAACAGTCTTTAGCTGAGATTCTTTACACAGTCACATTTTCTTCCAGTGTGTGAGTCAATGTACTTAAAGCACGACCTACTGTCTCCTCCTTTTCATTTTCATCTCGTGTCTTTTTCTATCAGCCATGTACTTTTATCTGCGTGCCTAATCAGAATACACTCAGAACCTTTGACAGAAGTTTGTGGCGGCCATATTGGCTTTAATGACATGCTATCCAAACTACTCTGAAATGAACCATGTAGCGTCGCAGGCTTAAACCCAACAGGAAGAAAAAGTTGCTTCGGCTGCTGTGATGTTTTTTTGTCTGTTTTTTTATTGGTTGTTGGTCTGTGTGTTATAATTGTGTAAATAAATGTACTGACTGTGCTGTATGTCTGACTATCAGGTACTGTAAGTTTGCTATTCGTGCCTCTCACGCATTCACAGACTGTTATTTAGATGTGTGCGTTTGTGGGAAAGCTGTCCTGTGCTTCAGTGCGTAAAGACGCGTCGCTCCTTTGGTACCTTGTGAGGGCTACAGAGTGAAACATCCAGCATTTAGACGCTAAAAACAATAGTTTTGTGTGTAATTAGTTGTCTCTGTGCTGCACCAGTGATGATGCACCCCAGCTGTTTTTGTTTCACTTGTAGTTGTACTGTACATACCAGATATAATGTTGTTAAATAAAATATTCATCATCAATGAATCAAGATTTGTCATTTACAACACACACAAAAACATCAAAGTAAATACAGTAGAGAGTAATTTATGAGACTTTACCTCAAGGAAACTTTGTCTTGCATTTTTTGATTCTGCATCCAGGATTTGAAAGCAGCAACAAAAAATATGATAATATGGTTGGCTTAATACATCATGTGGAAAAGTGTGTCCATAAACTTTTGAAACAACAAACATCACTGATGTAAAACAGAGTCCAGCCTTTGTCAACAACGCTTAAAGCTCGCTTAAAATGTCATCAGAAAAGATTAATATACCAGCAATTTAGTCATGACATTTATCCCAAAATGTTTTATCTTGTAATAATGACTATTAAGTCACAATTTTGACTTTTTATGTAAAAGTTATTACTTTTTATATCATGTTTTTGTTCTAAATTTTAAGTTTTCCTATTATTCAACTGGTTTACATGTTTTACTTTTACCTACTTACTCACACTGATTAAACCAATCACGTATTATTTCTTCTTAGTTCACTGAAATAGCAATACTCAACATCTGGGGAAGGCTTTTTTAAAGGACCACGAGCACAGTAACAGTAGGCCTGTGTACAAACCATGTGTTCATTTATAAAGATAAAAAACAACAAAAAATAGACCACAAAGATAAAAAGAAAAACAAAGTCAACAATAGACTACATAAGCAAACACACAAAGGCACACAGTGTTAAAATTGCCTTTTTCTAATCTTTATTGTAGGGACATACTGAAGCAGTGCTTATCAATAACTTCAGTAGTACAAAATTTAGGCAGCTGTGGCTCAGTGGTAGAGTTGACAGTCACATGTCGAAGTGCCCTTGGGCAACACACTGTACCCCACATTGCTCCAGCAGACATAGGCCCAGCCGGTGTATGAATGTGCATAGATCCTGACTGGGGATTGGTTTAGTAGTCTTAGTTTGCCATCAGTGTGTGAGTGAAAGGGAGAATGTGTCAATAGTGTAAAAGCACTCTGTTAGTCTGAAGACTAGAAAAGTGCTATAAAGTGCAGCCCATTTAGATTGGAGTTCATCCTGGCGGGAAAAGTTGTTTTTCTACTAACTTTATTCAAAACAGTAGAGTATAATATACATACATGACACATATACAATACGACATTATGAACACTAGGCATTGCAAATTAGCCAAGGCTATACATGCTGTAGTGTGTGGTATCGGTTTACTTGCTTCATACTTGTCCCTTTACAAATAAACATTGAATAAAATAGGCCCAGGTGCAAAAAGGAAAGGATTTATCCTATGGGACCAAGGCTCTTCCTTTAAAGGACTAAGTCATAGTCCAAGACGCTTTAAAAGTCCTTCAATACGCAATGTAAAGTGTGGTGTTTATATTTGATTATTTTATTCCATCCACATATTTCTGAGTTCATTAATAGACCGGTGCAAAGGGTCCCCTCTCGCCGTCCTGCTGCTCCGTCATCCCGTCGCGCCGGAAAAGGCAGAGCAGCGGAAAAAGGAGGCGTTGCCCTCCAACAACACATCAGCTGCAAATTTATGCAAAACAGTAAAAGCACCGAAGCTGCTGCTGCTTCTGCGGCCGTCCTGCAAAGATACACAAACCAGCACCAACAGCGGGCTCCGGGGCCGTTCAGCAGCGGGCAGCCGGTGCAGGAGCAGGCTGAGAGACCCGGACCGGCCACGGTAAGGACCGACCGAGAGCCCCGTTTACGAGCCAGACAGCATCAGCGGTTAGCGGGATGCTAGGAGGAGTAGCCTCCGGTCTGCGGACCCAGTGTGAGAACATGGAGGTCTGAAACATGGAGGCTAGCGAGCTAACACTAGCTCTGTGTTTGTCCATCAGATGATGGCTGCAGAGAGAGAAGAAGATTTTTCAGGCTCAAGCTAACAGACTGACTGCTGCTGGGACAGTGTGTGTGTGTGTGTGTGTGTGTGTGTGTGTTGTGTTTGTCGAGGAGGAGGGGGGGTGATAAAGATGCAGGGATTAAATTGATACACCAGATTTAAACAGGTCAAAATTTAGCCCATAGGATGTAAGCCTACTGTTAAGAATAATGATAAAATAATAATACAAATAAAAAATAAAATAAATAGATAAAAAAATACTATTGATGTTTATTTTTTAAAAGAGGAAGAAATCTCAGAGTTTCTTAAGAAGTACAGTGAAAGATGCAGATAGTCAGATTCTGACCTAATGTGTTGGTTTTTAGCAACAGGATTAGTATGGTGTTTATGTATGGTATTTTGTTTCATGATAATTAAAATTGTAATAGAATACAAAAATAGAAAATAGATAAACAGTATGGATGTTGAGTCCAGTGCTGATTTTGTGGTGGGAAAAGGTGGAAGGAAAAAAGTTGTGTCAGACTTGCATGTATGATTTTTTCATTGTTTCTTTCAAAAGTGTCAGTAATGCAATAAGTGCACAATATGTATCATACGTGGTGCATGTATCAGGCTAAAAGTCCCAGCACATGCTGCAGACGATCACTAAATATCTGTTTGAAATACTTCAGGTAAAGTGTTGCTGCTGACAAGTGATTTTCTAATCGTGAAATGTTCTGCTCATATCTTCAGTCACACGTAACCAAGTTTAAGAAATCTTTTGAAGGCATCATTTTTAGTGTCCATTTTCAATTAAACTACACGTACAACAAAAACAAAGAGCCACAATGTTAATGACAAAGATGACTAAGACAGGAAGACAAAATACAAACAATTAACAATAATGCAACACGCATATCAGAAACAATGTGACTGCATTTATTTATTATTCATATCAATGTATACCATAATTATACATATTCTTCTTTTTAATATTGCTTTATTACATATATAACTTGTACATAGTGTGTATAGTTTTTTATTTTTACCTCTGTTATTATTTATATTGCCATTGTTTTTGTTTTATCCTTTAGTTGCCCCCTGCATTTTCTTTTTACTTATTTGTATGTCTCTTCTTTGTGAGCATATGTTAAATGTAATTAAAAATACACAACTGTTAACTATTCATTAAACACGTTTAAGTTATGTTTTATTTTGAAATTAAACTTGTCTTTAAAAGCCTTTTCCTGTTGATGTGCAGAGATTAAACATGTTTTTAATAAGAGTTAACCTGCGCAGCACATCTTTATAAAACACCTCTACACTGAATTATTGTGATTTTGTAGAGAAAAATGGTGAAATATAAAAAAAAAACATGTTGAAAGTGTCAGAAGGAAACATCAGTCACAGTCGACGTCTTAAAGTATTCATATGAGTGAGAGCGGGACATCAGACACCTGGTGAAATATTACCTCAGTAATGCAGAGTCTCGGCTCGGTGAAGGACGGTGTGTGTCCAGAACGGTGACGGCTGGTTTTTCATCAGAGAAAGTGTGTGTGTGTGTGTGTCTCTGTCGTTGTGTGTGACTGATGGACGCCTCCTCTGTCTCCTCAGACACCATGGAGACGGACGGAGAGCAGAACCAGCAGGGGGCCTCGACCAATGGGAGCGCTGCATCTGGGACGAGCTCCCGCCCCTCTCCGATGAATTCCATGTCTCTGTATGAAAGACAGGCCGTGCAGGTAGGTGTGTGTGTGTAGGTATGCATTGTGTGCTTGTGCAGGCTTTTAATCTATCCAGACTGCTTCTTTTTTTCTCCTTATAGATTAATCGCTAAGTATAAAATTTGGTTTCTAAGTATGTCTTTGAATGAAGGACAAAACAAGAATCTGAGGATGTCATCTTGGCATTTTGGAAACATTTTATAGATCAGACAAGTTATCGATTAATGGAGAAAAGAAATGATGGATTAATCAACATGAATTTAAAGACATAATTGCTGTGAAGTCTTATATTGTCTTTTTTGTTTAATTGAATTGCCATCCCTCGTGAATTTGTCAAAAAAACATCAGCTGTCACATGTCTCCACTGAGCATGTTTGTGTAAAAGTAGGAGGATGCACTTGTTATGTTTTTGATGTAAGTGCAGAAAGTGATGGAGAGTGAGTGAAGCACGGAGGTGAAGCAGGAGATTGAGTCGTGCTGAGTTGATTCGGGCTCTGTGTAATTTTCTCAGGCTTCTGTCACCCTGCACAGCCATCTGTCTTTGTCACCCTGCACACACTAATCCAGCCCGCCACGCTCGCTTTCATCCCTCAACTTATTACTGTACGAGCCTCTGCTCATACATCAAGCAGCTGGCACCCCCCCACCCTGCATTCTCTGCCCTCGTTTCCCTCACTCTACGTCCTCCTTCTCTCATTTTTCATGGCACTGTTCTTCCCTTTTCTATTATTTCTCCTGCTTCTTTCTTCTCTTCTTTCCTCCCTGACTTCTTCTTCGTCTCCATCGCTCTTCCTCGACTTGTCTCCTTCCTGCTTTCTCTCTGTCTCTTCCTCATGTCCTCCTTTCTCCTACTTCTCTTATCTCTTTCTCCATTTGCCTGACTGCCATGATTTATGTCATTCTTCCTCTTCTCCTCCCTTCAGGCCCTGCAGGCGTTACAGAGGCAGCCTAATGCAGCTCAGTACTTCCAGCAGCTGATGCTGCAGCAGCAGATCAACAACGCCCAGCTGCAGAACCTGGCCGCCGTGCAACAGGTAAAGGTGCGTGGATGTTCAGACTTTGCCTCATTATATGTCAGATTCTAGGCATTCACATATGAATTTAGATAGTGAAAAGATAGTGAAATGACGCTAATAAATAAGGCACCAGTTTGCACACCTGAAAGAAACAATGCTCAAAGCAGCATGCCCGGCCGAAACAGAGAGCCACCTTTCCTTATGGTTGCATTAGTAAACTGTCACATAAACATTACATTTTAAATAATATTATGTGACCGATTATTTCCTCCTTCAGAGACTTCTTTTAACAGATGGTAGTGTGCATTCGGATGAGTGATAATCTTTAAATTTAATTTAATTCTTTAAAGTTATGTGTTTAATAAAGCAGCCTTCTAAGCACCTTTTGATTTTTCTCTCTAAAATATCTCTCTGAGTTTGTCTCAAAAATCGGTCAGGCTCCAATCTCGGATCCCATCAGCTGTAGTCTGACTATATCCTCTGGGGACAATGGTGAACATGCCGGGCGTGTAGCCAGCAGTGAGCGATAAAAGACTTCCAGTCAAGGCTTCCTTTTCTGCGTGCCGCATTCTTGTGATTTACTTTAATTAACGGCTCTTAAGTTAAGAAATTTCAACATCATTATGCAGATTAGTATGAAGTCCAAATGAAGCTTTGTCAGGTCTGTCCTCAAGAAGAGAAGAAAACTACTTTAACATGCTCGTTTGTTGAACAGAGGTCAGAACGATCATTTCTGATGCATTCGAGGAAATCGGGACGCTGAATCACTTTCATGACACGGCGTCAAGGGAATTAATCTCAAGTTGAATTTTTGATCTAGAACAGACTGTTAGCTGAACAGATGTCTGTTTATAGAGATTAATAAGGAGCTAAATCATCGTCAGATGACGCTGATGGGAGCCGGGATAGCTTTTGCTCTCCACATGGACTGTTTTTCCTGCATACGTCGCAGCCTGCTGATATGTGATTGGTCAATATTACTTGGACCACAAGCGTAGTACAAAGGGAAACCAGAACACTTGCCGTCCCTAAAAACCAGTCTACAGATTCTACATAGAAATGTAGAAATAGAGATTAGACAGGCTCTAACCTCGACTCATAAGCAGCTTCTATTTGTTCTCAGTATACTGGATTTGGCTCGCAGCGGCTCATTCAAATGTCTGACAGCCTTTGCAAACATCCCACTTTTGGTTTGGTTTGGAGTACACCAAAACCTACAGCTCATTACTTCTCTTCTCCTCATCTCTCTCTTCCTCCCAGGCTACTCTGGCAGCCAGTCGTCAGTCCAGTCCTTCCAGCAGCAGCTCTTCTCAGACCACCAGCACCACAGCTGTATGTGCTGTTTGACACAGATACCATTTGAGCCCACACACTGTTATTGTGTCCTGATTGAACTATGTCTGAACTTAAGCATAAAAAAACATAAATCCTACAAATTAAAGTAACTTATTATTTTTCAGGTCAGTGTAACGTCTGGATCAGGGTCGACTACCAGCAGCCGTCCTATGGGCGCCTCAGCAACATCCACAATCAGCCAATCAGTGCTGCTGAGTGGTACGGCAGGGGGGCAGGGACAAATGTACCTGAGGGTGAGTTTCACTGTTTTGATACATTTTCAAGTTTATGTTATTCGGGTATTCTGTGTATTTGATGGCCATCCTGTCGTCCTGCAGGTCAACCGCTCCCTCAGGGCCCCCATTTCTTCACAGCTCATCTTTATGCCTGGCAGCACGGCAACGGCTGCTGTGGCAACCGTTACCCAGCAGCCACAGGCTCAGCAACAGGAAGTGACGCCAAATTCCTCTTCAGGCAGTCAATCGGATAATGACCAGGTTTGTGGAGCTCATGTGTTGGACTTGGTGTCTTTTCAGCTCACTTTAAAACCACTCTGATTCTGTGCCAGAGATTTAACCTTTAAATGTTTTTACTTCCCTGCTTGTCTCCAGGTGCAGAATCTAGCGATGCGAGGTGTGTCCAGTCAAAAAGGCGTTGGCGTCAAAACAGAAGCTCCAGAGAGGAGTGACTCAGGTAGGGAGGGAAGGCAACCTGAAAAGTGCACGTCTTTAATTCATGAGTCAGTGTCTGTCACTGCCTGATTGTAACATTGCAATTGGCTCCATGTCAGGGGAAAATGGCTGCCATGTAAATACTGTGAAACTTCTGAGTCTGCAGTTCCGCTCAGCACTAGGGAGCCTGTCATCATCTTTCAGCTCATTATTTTTTATTTTTCTCTCACTACTTTATTGATTATAACTCTCAATCTCTGATGAACCCACTGTACACGACCTTGTTAATGCTTTTTTGTGTTAATGTTTGCAAGCACATTCACCATCTTAAGTTTATAATGTGATAATATGTCTGTGTCAGTTTATCAGCTTGTTCTCAGTGGCGACGGGTTATCAAAAATTCAGTTAACGTTGAATTGTTTAAGCTTTAATTGTCATAAATGTTTTTTCTGTCCGTTCCAGCTGCTTACTCTCTGGTCCAGTCCTCCCACCAGTCAAACTCCCAGTCCCCCACCAAACCAAGCCAGCCTCAGCCCCAGCCCCCCCACATCAAAATCCCCACGTACCCTCAGCCCACCAACCTCAAAGCTCACCCTTCTTCCTCCCATGGTGCCTCCTCCTCATCCTCCACCTCCTCCATCCCTCTCTCCCAGCTCCTGCTTCACGGGACCCGGACTCTCACCACAGGAACCACAGCTCCCACAGCAGCTCACACGCTGGTCCTCACCACCACTGCGGCGACCCAGCCCCACGGGTATCCTGTCGGCACGGCGACCATCAAACCAGCGGTGAACGCTCAGACGCTGGTGGTGCAGCCTCTGCAGAAAACATCGCTCAGCGCTGAGAAATCAGGCCACGGAAACGGACCCATCCCAATCCAACCCAAAACTCTGCAGGGGCTCCGCCTGCCCCTACAGCTGCCTTCAAGGAACCCCCCTCCCATTTTGCCTGCCCCGCCTCCTTCCAGCAGCTCCTCCCAGGCTCTGCAGCCGCCGCACATCCCGGTCCAGATCGTGGGGGCGCGGCAGAGCACGCTGGGAAACACGCAGGCTCTGGCTCTGGCCCGGGGCAGTTGCAGTCACGACGGAGCCGCCGTCCTCAGCAGCTCCTCCAGCCTGCTCACCATGGTGGCCTCCATCGCCTCCAGAGAGGGAGGAGTTATGGGCCGAGGGGTGGGGCTTAAGACGCTTCAGTCGCCTCAGGAGGCTCCCCCACTTGCTCAGGTGTCTCAGGTGCACCCACAGGCCAATCAGAGCTCTGGACAGAGTCAGAATGGAGCACTGGCATCAAGCCCCGCCTCCTCACAGTCCCCCGCTGTTTCCTCTCCTCCCTCCTCCATGTCTCGCTCCTCCCTCTCCCTCCCCCTGGTGGCAGAGGAGCAGAGAGGATCGTCTTCTGTTGTGACAACTAATGGAGACTCATCAGGAACCCCACAGGTCAGCTGTTCATTAGTCAACATTTCATACAGTTCTTGTTGTGAGCATTGCTTTAAATTTCACCTCTCGCCTTTTTAAACCCCCTTATGGCTGAGAAGAGTTGCTTGACAATACTTTACATTTACACAGTAGACAGATGCAACAGTTCAACCTACTAAAGTCAGGTGAAGTCCAAATATTTGGATTCAGCCTGATAGAGGTACTCCAAAGTCTTTGAAATTCAGCCTAAACTTTTCCTGTCACATTTGGATTCAGAAAATTGTCCAAATGGTAGCATGTATATATCCTATTGCCTTTTCTTTTCATCTGTTGATGTGTTTGAACCCTTTCCTTTTTTAGGGTAAGCAGTCGAGTGGCTCTCTAAAAAGAAAAACAGACTCCAATTCAGCCAATGACGAAGATGGCCCCTCCCCTCCTCGGCTCCAGCCAGTCAGAGACCATGCCTCAGCACTTCAAACCAATCCCATCGAAGCAGGTAACAGCATAGAAACGTGTCATTCTCCATCAATAACATGGTGACTGTGAATATTTCTCAGCACACAGTATTTACCTTTTTTCTCCCCCTCACCTCCCCTCAGGCTCTGAAGCTCCTCCCCCAGCCTCCCCCTCTCCCTCCCCGGTGCTGTCAGTCTCCCGTGGGGTCTGCGGGCAGGGGGAGAGAGCTCCTCCCCCCCAAGCTGTGGTCAAACCGAACGTCCTCACACACCTAATAGAGGGCTTTGTCATCCAGGAAGGGGCGGAGCCTTTCCCTGTGAGTGCATCATCAAACTGATCTTTATATATATATTTTCTAGTTTCTTAAATTCCTTTCAAACAAACGTGTGACTCTGGTCTGCCGGTCATATATTTCTCTTCTGTTTGTGTTTGATTGACAGGTGTGTGGTTCAGTTAAGGACTCGACTGGTGAGGATTTAACTAATGACAGTCCGGACACTAACCAATCAGAGACTGTTACAACAGCTACAGGTAATCAAACTACTCTGGAAATACTAAAGCCTGGTTGATTTATTGGTTGCAGATATTGGCTTATTACAGATACAACAGTTTTGGCCAATGACCGTATATATAGATTGACAATGCGTCTCCATCTGCTCTCATTGTATGAAATTGATGCCAAAATAGCCCCTGTGATTGGCCCTGCGATGGTGACGTCATTTGAGTTAGAGCTTCACAGTAGAGATTGGCGGGTGGAGCCGCAGTAGCCACTTCAACTAACCAAAACACACTTAAATTATGGAAGAAAGCTGCAAAGACAGCAGAACAGCTTCTTTGTGTTGGCCTGAGGTTAACGTTAACATTTATGGAAACTTCAATGACTGTAGTGTTAGTTACGTCTCCTCTCGCTCTTCCTCCTCTACTCTGATAATACAGAACATATTGGCTGCAGGAGCCTGATTTGTCAACAGAGCTGTCAATCATCCATCAGCAGGGGGCGCTCGAAATTGTTTTGGCTTCACTTTTAGGGAGCTGTCATGTCCTCCATCTTTCTATGGTTTTGGCGTATATGTTTCAGATAGACGCCAGGATAAAATACTTTTTTTTAAAGAACATAAAATACAGAAAACAATGCTTGGGGTGATTTAGAAATGGTGTCATAACAAAGTTTGTCCAGCAGAGCACGCTCCGACTGCATTGTTTGCAATTCTATCAGGAATGTCTGCAGCACATGAACATTTATAGTAACACTAAATACTTGTGGTTGTTTGTGTTAGAAAGCAGCCTTCAGGATGCATTTGTGTAGTCATATTGATGCATAATCAACATAGAAAATGTCTATTTTGATTCCAGCTTCAACATTTATCATATCAGCAACCATTTTGGTAATATGCTAGTTTATCCCTCTGCAGTCAGTTCTTGTTTCAGTCTCAAAAAAACCCTATATCAGTGAAGCTCTTCATGACGTCATGTAGAAAATCACCACTTTGGTAAAAGTCAGAATTCCAAGAGTGTGAGGACATACTTGAATACTTTGAAAATGTATTTGTATCATTATATGACTAAATAAACTTTTCTGGGTGGGAGGGTAAGGACATAGTGTACATTTCACTTTTTAATTAGGCCTTACAGCTAACGTTCCTTGCTAATTAGCATGTTAACCTCGCCAAATATGACATAACATGGATACAGGGGGCAGGATTTACACAACAACTTGACCCCTGTTTGACCTCTGTTTATCTGAGCGTCACCACAGCACACAGCGTTTTAAATACAACCTTTCCTACGTCTGACTTTGACTGGAAGGCAACAAAACAGCCCAGTGAAAAGGAATAGTGATGTGCGGTTCTGTGTTGATTTTTTTGATTGAGCACAATTATTTACATACAAACGACAGTAATTAATAATTTACTTTCTGCTCTGTCTTTCCCTCCAAACTCTCCCCTCAGTGCTGAAGTGTGAGTACTGTAAAAACTTTGCTCCCGCCAGCCAGTTCAGAGGCACCAAAAGGTTCTGCTCCATGTCTTGTGCCAAGAGGTACTTCACCATGCATGAAATATAATATATGCAGTGGAAGCCATCTTAGAGTAAGACACACTCTGCTGCTGAGAGCTGAAGCCAGTGCAGCCTTAAATCCCTCACATTACAAATGGACATTCTAAACATTTTAAATGTAAGAGAGGTGTGGCAGCAGTGTCTGAATCGCAGGTGGCTACAGCTGCATATTTCACAGCACGTCTGTTTTCTGTTCTCATGTTTGAATTCTTTAATAGTCTCACTTCATCCTATTTTCTCTATAAAAAAGGCATGTAAACTTTTGTCTGTTTTCATGTCAAACTGCAGTTCAGTTATTTTTGTCTCTTTTGAATTTGCTCCATATTAAAATGTGTGTATTTGTCATATCATGTGTTTCCCTGTTTAAACAATGCTCTGTCTGCATTGTTTCTCTGCTCTGCTTTGCATTTGTCCCTTTGCCCACTACATGTGTATGGATTTTATACCGAGTATGGTGCAAAGAGATAACAACTGTATGTGTTGCTCGTCTTGGCTTCAGTACCGTATATGTCACTCTTTGTCTACGATACAGTATGTATTGGTTCCCCAGGTACAACGTCAGCTTCAGGCAGCACTTCAGCTTGCGGCAGGGTCAAGGTCACGCTACAGATCCGGATCACGGACAAGATCATCTCTCTAACTCAGACGAGGAGGGAGGAGTACCCAGGCGGAGGGTTCCCCGCAGGACCAGCTCAGAAATAGCCAGTGCGAAGATAGCAGGGAGACCCATACCTGTCAAGGTGAGAGGGAGCCGCACATTTCCTACGTGCAGCTAAAGACATAATGGGAAATTTCTAAGTTCTTTCTAGGTATTGAAAGATTTGGTACCTTTGCACTGATGTGGTCTAATTCACCATAATTACATGGCGGCCATTTTCCTCTGATGTCACAGTCAGGGTGGGAAACTCATAATTAAATTAGCACATTGACACTGGTTTTTCAGACCCCGGATGACCCGCTAATAAATGCTGATTGTCTATTTTCCCATTGCCAGTGAAGTACACTCCTTTCTTCAGATTCTGTATAAACTCATAAATATTATTCATTTCACCGCTTGAGATTGATGAGCATCTAAAAGACAATAAATAGAGAGAATCAAGACGATCATCTGACCTTATTTGCAGGAAATTATTGCTCCATCAATGGCTTTTAGTTATTTATGTTAAGACTGTCTGCCCACTAGTGGCTGCATGTAGAAACTGCAGCCTCGTTCTCTCCCTTCTCCCTGTGATGCTGCCAAACTGTTTGATGATCATTATTTCAATGATGACACTTTCCATTTATCTTATATACACAAAGTATGGTTTGCATCCACTGATAGCTGAGTGAATGACTTTCTACAGCTGCCTGCCTCTTTTCAAGGTCTAATTCACCAAAGATACAGCACTAATGTTCCAGCGAAACAACATCTATTAAGCTTTGCAGCTGAGTGCTGTTTGCCCAGAAAGCAGCTCAATCTTTTTGTTTATTCTTTGTAAGGCTTTAATCTTTATGCACATTATCACTCACTGTCAAACTGCTAAAACAATCCAGTGCCACAAAACGGTTCACTGTCGACTTCTGAACCATCACTAATGCCTTTCTCATCGGTTCCTCTGCCTCTCCTCCCTGCAGTGCCGCTCTGAGTCCAGCCATTCAGACGAGGAGTCCAGTGGAGAGGAGGATGAAGATGACCCCATGTCCCTCTCGCCCGCCTCCTCGGCCTCCTGCCACCAGCAGCCTCCTCCTCCTCCTCAGCTCCCAACGGAGAATTCTGCACCCGGTTGCCCGCCTGCAAGCCCCGCCCACTGGAGCGTGGAGGAAGTGTCGCAGTTCATTTCCTCTCTACAAGGTTGGAAAATCTAAACGGTAGAATACTGATGCTGATTGCATTTGTTTTCTGCGAAGTACACATCATAAGTAACTATTTAAAGTGATGATATGTTCAAGTTGAATTATTAGCTTTTGTGTGCAGTAATTTCTCTGTACTGGTGAAAACACAAGTTGTTTAACTGACCTGTGAATGATAAGAAAATTTGCCTTCATACATTTTTATTATTGGTTAATATATTATGTTATGTATACAAGAAAAAGTACCTAAAATTCAGTAGTTTGATCTTCTGAAATGTGGAGACTAGATGCTTTTGTTTGTCTTTTTATTTTCCTCCTTCTCATTGTTACCTTTGTTTCTCTCCCTTCTTTTACTCCTCTTTCTCCTCTTCGCAAGGTTGTGAGGATCTTGCCCCCCAGTTCCTGTCGCAGGAGATTGACGGACAGGCCCTGATGCTGCTGAAGGAGGAGCATCTCATGTCCACCATGAACATCAAGCTCGGTCCTGCCCTCAAGATCTGTGCACACATTAACAACCTGAGAGACTGATGTTTTCTTAAATCCACATCGTTCAAAGTCAAGCCCCGGGCATTTACCCCAAGCTCCTGCTCTGACCCAGGTCAGGAATGGAACTGGTCTCAGATCAGCCAGACTCCTGCAGGTGAATGTGAGAGGTACACTTCATTTTCAAAACCGGCTCTTTAGACGAAACTAGGGCTGTAGCACTTGAATCTGTTGTTGATTTCTTCACTCTTGAGCACATTTTCAAACGTCGTAGTTGTACAGGGGTATTGTTTATTCCTTGCATCAAAATGACAGATTACCTGCTACATTTAGGTGCAGAAGAATGCTCCCTAAAATCCTATTTCTGTGTAAAAACCAGAAATAGCTTTACAGGGTTCTTTAGCTTTGTAGAGGCACAATTTCATGATGGTTTTGAATGTATTTTTTTAGTGCTGAAATCACTTGTATTGTGTAAGTAGAATAAGGATATAGGATTCACACATTTTTGCAAGTTATTTACAAATAGAGCTCCTTTTTTCATGGACTTTGACCTAGGCTGTGCTCATCCGGTTTCAATTCTTTTGTTACATCACATATTTCTTCAGTACAACAAAGCATTCAAAAGGAAGGAAAGCTTACAGATGACAATACCGGACTGTTCATCTGTTGTATCATATTGTACAGGGAAAGTATTTTTGAAAGGTTTTCTCTCTTCTTCTGCTTTTTGTTGACTTTGAGAACACTGTCTCGTTGAGCACTTGTGGCTTTTTCCTTCAACATGTTTTTGTTGACTCTTTGCCTGATTTAAGCCACTATCAGCAAATATTTGAGTCAGAGATGCTGAAAAAGAACATGCCAAATTGGATTGAATCAACCCCAGAATTCTGCATCAGTCATTTTTATTTTGACTGATATAAAGGTGTTTTGCAAGGAAACCCCCAAATGAACTTTAATGTAAAAATGTACTGTAAAATGTTACCTTCATTTTGAATGGTGGCCTATTCTACATTTTACAGGGTATAGTTGAAGTACAAGGTACTGGACAAGCGTCCGGAAAATACCCAAATATTTCAAGGCTCAAAGAGCGAAAATTTCATAGTTTAAGTCTGGCAGTTTTTTTTGTATCGTTCCCCTAATTTTACATACAGAAGAAACAAAACACAAATACAAAATACTTTTCCAAAACTGTTTTAACATTAAAGTTTTTTTATACGGTATCTTGAAGATATCCAACCTTTTTAAGTTTTAACAAGAGGAGTTATTGTTGTCTCTTCTCTTTAAAAGGACTAACCTTTCTTTTTTAAATGCTACAAAAAGCTGCTGATCCGTACATAAGTTAGAATATGTGTCCGAGTGAAGGGTAATGTCATGGGCTTGATTTTGTGAAGTAAAGTTTCAAAGAAATGCTGGAACAGATGAAGAATGAACGTAAGCAGCAACTGTGATTATAAGCTTTTAATTTGAAGTTTCTTTAAGCTACATTCGTGAACAAAACCAGAAAGTCTGTGATGAAAAAGAGGCTGACAGCCACATGTGGACCTACGTTTTGGATGGATGGCAAAACAAAAAAACTGAATGAGTGAGTGTGTGAAAGAGGAAACCTTAAACTATACTGTAATAAGTGTAAAATTTGCCTTTATATTTAAATGCACATTTGTTTGCTGAACTGCCTTGTTTACGCTTTTTACTGTAGGAGTTTTCTCATGTTATCTCTCTGTGAACCTTGTGGCCTTTCTCACTAGTCTCTTCTAGGTTTAGATGAGGATTGTCTGTTTTTTAACTGCTTTTCATATCATTCCTTGTTTTATATTAGTGCTTACTTTTCTACAAATGTTACTTCAAGCAATGACGTCTGTTGCCTTTCCCAAAAAGTGTGACTGAATAGTAGCGACCTTGATCAAGGAAACTTTCTGTCTTCCTCATAGCTTTGTCACATAGCGTGTAACTACCAACAGTATTTACCTTTTTAGCTAGCTATCTTTGGCTTTATTGTTAGTGGCTGTGGCTATTACAGTATTTCATTTAAAAAAGGGTAATAATCTTTGTTAGCTCTGTGTTTATATGTCATAGTCGCCCCAGGATTTTGGAGTTTTTAAATCAGCAGGTCTCTCTGCAAATTGTGAAAACCAAAAAAAGCACTTGTACTGCATTATAAGAGATGTGAGCCACAATTTTCTCAAATCATTGCAGTTCTGCTGTGATAACTGATGTTAAATTTGTTGACAAGACCATTTCAATCACTGTTCTCCCAAAAAGTAGCACTTTTCTCACAAAGTTACTCTAAATAAAGGACTTTTTTTTTTTAAATAAAGAAGCTACTTCAGAATCAAAATTTGTTTGCTCGCAATAATCGTAAACCTGCAAAATCTTGGAGGGACTGAGTTTGATGGGAGAGGCTAACAATACTATCATGCAAATAAATAATCAAGGAACGGTTTTAAAACTGGAGCCTGTGTGTTTATTTTCTAAGAGGGACTGAACTGACCTAAGGTCATCTAGCTGACCTTGATATTTTTTATGGTAATTAGCATACCAATCTTTGTATTATTGCTTTAAGTGTACACATTTCCCTGTTAATCAAGGATTGCAATGTTTGAAGTTGATTATTTGCTAGGCCCCACTGTCTTTATTTACTACTGCTGTGCACTATGAAGCTATTCATTTCTACACTTTGACCTGAATCAGAACTTTCTTTGGGAAGATCCTTTTGATCTTGAGTTGTTTGATAAGACAAATTAACTCAATAGTCAGATTCTTCCGGCTCAGTCATATCCAAGATCAGTCTTTTAAACTTTCTTATGACCTGAATGTAGCAAGGACATATGTTGTTGTTGTAACAAGAACATATGTTGTTATTGCTCTCTCTGACTGTCTCTATCCTGCATATCCATCAAACCCACTTTTCAGCCCATCCAGTTGATGCAGGTGGCTGTTCAACATGAGTCTGGTTCTGCTCGAGGTTTCTGCCTGTTAAAAGGAAGTTTTTCCTTGCCAATGTGCCGAATGTTGCTAAGTGCTACTCATGGTGGATTCATATTGTGTCTCTCTCTGACTAACATAACAAAGAGTACGGTCTAGACCTGCTCTTTTTGTAAAGTGCCTTGAGATGACTTTGGTTATGATTTGGCGCAATACAAATAAAATTTGATTTGATTTTGATTTGACCTGAAGACTACCAGGTATCTAAAAAACACTTACACCTGGTACAGAATGCTGCAACCAGACTTCTATGCAGATGTAAATCCAGGGAACATACTCGGCACTGGCTTATGTCAAGTATCAAATTCCCTACAAGAGTCTCTTATTTGTGTTTAAAGCCCTGCATGTCTCGCCCTGACTCACATCACAGAAATTCTATCCCCAGGCCTCTGAGATGCTTCGAACAAAGAGTCAAAATCTCATCATTTGATGGTCCTTATAAAAGACATGGAAATGAAGGAGCTCTCTTTATTGTACAATATAATACACAGTATTTTGTTCCCTTCACACTGCTTTAAAGTGCACCCCCATATGTCTGTTGTTTGCCTCTGGGAAGCTTTGTACATATAGACACATGTGCAGGGAGTATGCAGTGGGTTTTTTTTTTTTTTGTCCTACAGATGATCGCTGTTAGACGTATTTACAATCCATATATTACTCTTTAAAGATAGTGTTTAGTGATAGTGAGTGTACTTCCCAATAGTAGTATATATTTTTTTTTTATACAAACAACAATTAATTAAATTCAGCGTTTTAAATAAAAACTTCATTTCCATTCATTCTTCATTTTTGCGGTCGTCCGGTCCTCAGGGTCCATTTATATTTATACAGTCTATGGTCCAAGCCCAAGTGCGGCAACAACAACAACGTATTCCTGACTGGTGACACTCTCAGCCAATCAGAGCACAGCATAGTTGTATGCCTCACCATATCCCGCCTTCCTCAGGTATCTTTCGATGTCTAGTGGTTCAGGCACTCTGAGAACTGTCCTTCCATTGGCTGATTTTTCTCCCGCGTGAAGTTTTCGAATTAACTCGGACATTGAGGGACGTTGCTGGGGGCTCCAACTGCTACAGGACCGGATGATGGCGTACCTACACACCAAGGTGAAACACTGTCAAACACAATTCCGGCAAAAAAGGCTTATTTCTAACTTGTACTGAATGTAAACACGTAGTTAGCAGGTTATTACAAGATTTTACTTGGGTGTTAGTAAGTCATTGACCATTGCTTTTCACTTGAACTAGCTTAACTGTTAACCGTTAATTACAGTTACAGTTAAAATTGTCTTCCGTTACCGTTAGTTTTTTTTATTTGGCTTCAACTGTGATTTGTTTGAAATGCGAGTTGCATTTAGGGCAAATAATTTGTAATTTACCTTTGCAAAAGTTAAACAACAACAAAATAACTACACAGTCGTTCAGGCTAGCAAAACTTTAACATTAGCTAACCAGCTAATGACAGGTAGTTTGCTAGCTAAAGTCACCGTGCATTCACGTGGTGTCAGAATAATCGGGAAGATGACTTTCCGACCAGAACAAATCATCTTCTTTTCTAGGGTCCATGTTGTTTCCAACAACGTGCACAAGTCGGAAGCACGACTTCCCAACTTGGAAACTCCTAGGACCCGTGGAGCATTACAATACAGGGTAAGCTACTTAAGCTATTGGTTTATGTACTCGAATGACAAAGTGTCCTTTGCTTCTTGTCTAGAAACCATAAACTAATGCCAAATTGTATATATTTAATTGTAATATATAATTGTATATTGCCCAGTGAATGTGTACATGTTAAAAACCACTGTATTATGTTATTTCTGCATCTGCCAGTGGGCCACTACAATAAGAGTAGGCTGATATTAATTCCACTACAGGGGAGACTTGATGTTCTCTGCAGTTAGGTGGAAAAAACTTGTGCGTAATATATCGGAATTGGCAAAACGTGTTGGAAAGATATCAGATATCGGCAAAAAATCCAATATTGTGCATCCCTAGGATAAATTAATCATAAAAGTGGAAGCATTTATTCCAGTCAAAAAACACTTTTCTATTTATCTTACAGTGAATTTGAGCAGGTGGGCGGTCGTTTTAGATGTTTTCCTCTTTGTAGATATTGCAGAAGTTCAGTCGCCATGACCTGAGCAAATGGTGGATCACCTGTATATATAGAAGAATGATATGTGAAATTCAAGTCCTATTACTTGACATATGTTTATGACTTGTATGTAATGTTAAATTGACTCACTACTGTTATAGGAGTTTTAAGTATCATCAACAATGGCTGTTAGTGTACTGCTTATTATATTTCAAAGGGAGTAATATATAGTCTTTGCTGGTAATGGTAATAAAAACTTGAAAAGTTATGTTGACCCATTCTATAGTTTCTTTAATATATGATGTCTCTTCGAGGTATGAATTTCAAAATACCTACCTAAAGTGACCATTTCATAGAGCAGCATACCAAAGGACCATCTGAAAAAAGGAAAATGAGAAGGGTGATATGTTAACAAAAGGGATTGTCCTTCATGAGTGGGGCTGAAGCACAGACATACCTCACTGATTTAATAGTTTTAGTTTCATGAGCAATACAAGTCTAAGTTGCAGTATTATATTAAATCTGAATACCCCTATTCATAAGTGCTCGACATGAAGCATAAATGTAGGTCACCTTTATGGTGTGTTTTTTCTCAGTGCTACTGTGGCCTCATGTTTTAAAAGGTCATGGCTGATATTTGTACGACATGTCAATGTGATTTTGTTAAGGGACTGTTTAAGGGACGCACATTAAATGCTTGGGTTAATTTTATTACATTATCACTTGGTATAAGTTAGAAAAGTTCACGTACTTATTTCTTTTGATCCTTACATTGACTATAGCTGTAAAGCTCTCTGACCTATCAAACTGAATGAAGCGCTCTGCAAAGCACCAGTAAAGTTTCAAGGTTAGGAAGTCATTAGTCACATGAAATCCTTTATTTACAATAATTTCTGCACAATGAAATGAAATACTGTGCTTCACAGAGGTGAATCAAGTATAACACTTTGGTATCATCTACCCATCTCGAGTAGAATGTTAAGATGAATGATGTGTTTGCCTTCTATTTTTAATCTCATGTTAAATAATATAATAATATGTTGAAATGTGCTTTTGATATCAAAGAATAACTCATATAGATCAGTTACTCAGCAGTTAGATTGTAACTAAGCTGAATCACCCGACTTCTCTATTAATAACTGTGTGGGTCATTTCAGTGATGTGCTTTATATTCAACCATCTTCACTGCATTATTTAATATTCTTAAAGAGGACTTGGACACTCACACATCACTGCTCTGACTGACTGCTGTCCTGCCCAGCACCTCAGGTGCCTGCCACTTCTTCATCTCCACGGCCTCTACCTCCCCCGGTGAGTGGGCCTGTGTCCTCCTGCGGTAGGCTGAGCCCAATCCCCAAAGCTTGGCTGTCAGATCTCCACCAACCAGAACACTGCGAGCTCCCACGTTGCCATGGATGCAGCTCTGATTGTGCAGGTACTCCTTGAAGATGTTCAGATAAGGACAGGGTAATTAGAGTGATACTAGAAATGAGGATTTTAAGGACTATTGAGTAGTAGAAAAATGTAGCATCACGAGAATATCAATGCAGTGAGGAATGCTGACAGCCAGATAGAAGGACAGTTTAACTAACCAGTGCAGAGGCCACCTGTCCTGCCATGCTGAAGATCCTCTTCTCTGTCATGTCACATGAAGACTCTAAACCTGAGTTATCCTTTAGTGAGAGAGGAGGAGAAGAAAGAAGGTTTTGTCAGTCTTCTATTGTTTGATTTTAGCCTTTTCAATCATAAAACCAAACATGTCCTTTACGTTATGTGACATACATCTCTAGCTAGTGTGTCCGTCTCAGAAATGGGTTTAGGTTAGCTTTGTTTGTTTGTTTATTTGACATCTGTTGTCACTGGGCAGGAAGATGAAAAAAACACACATTACAATACAAACAATTAAAAAATAATATAAAATGAACACATTTCACATTAAAACAACATGCATAACAAAACTACATTTCCTTCTCTCTGTGTCGGAGGATGTTTCCATACAAAGGTTTAAATCCAGAATTGAATGATTGGTCTGTCTTAAGCCATGAAAAAATGATCACACTGTTCCTGTCACTGTAATGCCGCTTTGGATACTGGTCTTTCTCTCTTTAAGTAGTAGGATATTATGACCTATACTGCCCCCCAAAGGCAAAGGGCAGTTATAACTTTAACTATACTATAATTTTGCCACAGTTACAATCATGGGCAAAGCTAAGAGTTAAACACATAACTATCTAACTATTTAAAAGTGTTTTAAATTGTTTTAAAGATGCTCACATTGGTTCTTTGTTTACTTGAGCATGAAATAAACCATGCAGATGTTTCTCTGAACTGTATGACCCTTACCAGGGCTCGACTGTAAGTTCTTTTACCTCTAGTGTCCAGCCTGGGATAAGCAAATATAGCAGCAGATGACATTAAAAAGTCTTAAATATGGCCTTTTGAAATGAGCACAGACTGTACAGTTTGCATTGTAAAGTACATAAATATACCACTGTGGGAACCTCTATTTGAAACTAATCTTTGTTTTAGTGATTAATAGACTCCTGTACCTGTCGACATCTCCACAGGAACCCCAACAGGTCTCTGTGCTGCAGCTCCTCCACAACAACCATTGGGGGCGTCTGCACTGAAACCACACCCAGCAGCGCCGGTAGGAAGGGGTGTGGGCCAAGTCCTGACACGAAGGAGGCAAAACCAAAGAAGTGCTGCCTCTCATTGTTGTTTGCTGTTTCTGTAGTAGAGGTGAGATTACAGAATTTATTTGTATATATTTAACCTGGATTTTCACAGAGAAGCAATATTCTCCTTTTCAGAAACACCCTGCATATAAAGTTTAATTTTATTAAGATTTAAACCGAACATTAAAAAAAAAAGAAAACACTATCGAAATTCTAGTGTGTGTAAACCAGGACAATTCCTCATATACAAGAAGAAAAGACACTTCTTCAGCACACATGCTTCGATCAGTTGGACCCTGTACTTTGAGATTTGGTGCGGCACAGTCAACTTTACCTTTCAGCACCCTCAGGATGACGTCCCTGTTGTTCATGCGTGCTCTGTATAGGCTGATTGTGTCATCAGGCTTGATGGAAAAGGACAGTGGCAGTGCAGTGACTTGGCTGAAGCCTCCATTGTGCCTCTCTGTGGGCATCTGTGGTACTGCAGCCAGAGTTGGTCTGACATTCTGTTGCACCTGTTGAACTGACATTGGCAGCTCCTCATGTTCCAGTGGGTTTATCCCAGGGGGAGCTGTTGAGAGATAGAGAAAGATGTATATCAGTTATAAATCTGTGTGTGTAGTTCTTTGCAAAATTGAGTTTCATTGAAATATACAATAAGGATATGATGAAAAATGAACACAGAGATGCATGCTTGCTTGCTGACCATCAATGCCCTGTAGGTGATGTCTGCGGCCGTGCCTTTGAGTGTTTCTGTGCGATGAGCTGTGGTAGCGTTGAGGTGCTGTGACCCGTGTCCGTCTCTGTCCAGTACAATACTTCACTAGGCACATGGCCAGTATGGTGACCAGGAAGGATAGGAGCAGCAGCGTGGGGACAATGATCACTGCTTGATCGTGCTCCCTTGTTACTGAGAGAGAAAGAGAGAAGTTCATGTGAAAATGTCAGGCCCAAAGGGAGGCAGTGCATTTTCAAGACTATATAACAGCAGGTTATCTGTGTGCAAGTTGGTGTGATTAGGAAGAGATGGCAAGAAATTCTTAGCCTCCTATTTCTTCTACTGAAGTTAGGAGAGTGTAGAGATGCTCAATTTCTTCTCAGAGGGACATTGGAATACAAAAACAATCCAAATTACACTGTGTATAAGGCTCTGCTAGTTTGAGTTTCAGTGTTCAGCAGTGTTTTCCACTAATGCATACAATGTCCAGCTGGATGACTTTGGCTCAGCTTGTTTCTCTGATTACTTAAGATCCAGATGTCAAATCATTACAATCCTTCATCTGGTACAGTTGGCTGACAGCCAGCTCTTAGAAAAAACTCTGGTTCTGCTTAGAGTACTTGTTTGCAATGTTTGCCTCTCTTAAGTGTTGACAGGATGCCCCACTGTAACATTACATTATCCTCCATTTGCATGCCGCTAAAAATTAGGCAACAAATAGTAATTAATTATTAGGGATGGGTCATGATTTTCAAATATTTGACTAGTCATTCATTTCTATAAAATCCAAAAGTTAATTTAATTATTATCTCAACTTTAGAATATATTTTTTCCATCGTTTTAACCACAACCTGGTTGTAATGTTGTCAACATAAAGATACATTTCCAAGCAAACAGTGTTAGTTACAATGTCTCAAAATACATTTACATTACAATACATTTATGAGAAAATGAATGAGATAAAGCAATAAAGTAATCAAGGTAATTATTTCCTTGTTTGTGTACAAGAGACTTATAAGCCACGCCCAAACTGACCCCTGTTCAGTAACCTCTGGTGTCCCACCTACAGAGAATGATTGATGTTGTAACAGAAGACCCGCCTTGATGAGAGGACTGACAGATTGCATTTTCATTTTCATGCTGACACCAAAAGAGCGTGGTGACATGTAAATGAAAATGCAATGGACTGGAAACGCTGTTTCGCTTATCACATTTGAATATAGTCCACTGTAGAGCAGGTGGAGTCTTTGAAAATGAAATGTCAAATATTGTTTTCATTTTAATTTTCAAATGGTTAGAAAATAGCAATTTGTACTTTCTTTTTGACACCAAAAGAGCGTGGTGGTGTAAATGAAGGTGCATTAGACTGGGGGCGCTGTTTCAGTTATTGCATTTGAATATTGAAAGTTTTCTTCTAACTAAAAAGCAAACAAAACGTTCTCCTGATTGCAATAGCTTAACCCATTATCACATTATGTTCAATTGTAACTCCTCCACTGGATAATAGGGCTGAACGATTTTGAAAAAAATCGAATAGATTATTTTGACTTATGTTCATCCTCCATATCGACCCTTCACTTACAACCTAGACAAACGCACCCTTACATAACAATACTACATGTAAAATATCTGTAGTATCAGTCATATCCTTCATCTTACACACCTCCTGTTGTCAAAATCCTGATGTTAATCCAATATTGTAAGAAAATAGAAACTGGAATGTAAATGAATTGCTCTGTGTAAACATCAGGCTCTGGTTGTGGCACATTCTTAGGTGTGGTGAGGGATTAACGTGTATCATAGATCTTTTTTTTTTGTGTGTGTTTTTATTAAAGACCTGGTTGAGCTTGAACTCAAACCAACCTCTCACACTCAATGGCATGTTTGTTAACATAGACCATCTATTTAAAGTCAGACAAATATTGAGCTTAAACTAACCCTCTGGGGATTAGTTTAATGGATGATAAGAAAGTCAAAAAACATTTAAATAAAATCAACCTTGACTCAAAAGACAGATATCATCAATAACAGTTTTAAAGGAAACGTTTCCTGTGATAAATTGTTATAATTAATAGAAAATCTATAGTAAAGTAAAATGTACTAAATCACCAGCCTTTTTAACTGTTTAATTAACTGGATGAAGGAGGACTGGAAAGAAAGAAAAAGATGAAAAAATATATAGCATATATATAAATATATATATATATATATATAATATAAGGGAAGTAGTAAGAGTACGGTCTAGACCTGCTCTTTTTGTTAAGTGTCTTGAGATAACTTTGGTTGTGATTTGGCGCTATACAAATAAAATTTGATTGATTGATTGAGTAAGTGGAACCAGTATTTTCACATTTTTCCCCCCCCGGAACTGTTGTCAGCAAGATCCTGAAGCAGCTTTGTAGAGAACTCACAGAACCTTTTTATAGAGGTGAGGAGGAATGTGAAGAGGAGCAGACTTGTAAAAAGTAGATGAGGTACTTGAGGCATAAGGATAGAAAGGGAGAAAGTGCAGGACATGATGATGAGGAAAAGATGAAGAGTGGCTGTCATGTCCTTACTGCAGAGCTTGTCATCGGGTGCACACAGATTATCGGTCGAGGAATTGGATGACATGCTGGAGGAGAAGAGAGGAGAACAGATAGATCAACATAACTTTTAACTGGAAGAAGAGATCAGCATTACCCCTGCTCAGCAGCCAACTTAAATCCCCTAAGCTGAGATAGAGTTAAGCAGCATCTGCCTCTTTATTAACTCTATGCACGGTAGTAACTGGATGTTGTAGCTCTCTCAAATTTAACTGTGCTTTAAGAGTTACCAGTGAAGTTCCAGTAAACAGCAAAACATGTAAAATATCAGTAGCTTTTTCCCTCTGTACTTGCATATGAAGTATAAACTGTGACCTTTTTTCACGAGGCTCGCTTGATGACTTGTTTTCTGCATGCATAGTTAACCGGCTCTCAGTTACACGGATAATAAAGGAGCAGAGATCAGTGATACCATCTCTTAGATGTGAACCCAAATCCATAAAAGCCTTGGAAGGATTACCAGGCATTTAGCAGCCTATTAAACTTCTCAAATCACACAGATGATATACCAGACACATTCTATATCAAGCATTTCCCAAGAACTGTCATTTATTCCAAAGCTTTCACATTAGTAGTGTTATTATAAACGCACAGTATATTATGTATCATTTAAGGATCCCCTCTATATAGCGAGCAGAATATTTTAGGGTTGATAGATTTGAGGATTTAAAGTGTTTAAGATCTGCCCTTCAAAGAGAGGATACACTCATTTATTGTATCCATTTAAAAAAAGCAGCCTGAACACATTTGTCAAGACAGCTAGATTGCAACAAAAGGCATATTTAAGGTAAAACCAGCAACATATGTAGAGCTACATTAAAAACATGACGTTGCGCCACAGTAAGTGCATTTGAAGGAGGAATGTAATACCAGAGAATGTCTCTATCTCCCTCTCTTTTCCCTGCAGAGCATGTGTGATTTTCAGTAGCAAGGTAAGATTGTCAACTAGTTAATCACTTGTGGATGTCCCAGTTCTCACTGAACTCATACAATAGAGATAAAAACCACTTAAAATACAAGGCTGACCTGACTGACGTCAGTGCCTCCCACACAGACTTTACTCTAACATAGATGTTGAACTTACAGGGCGAGTGAGTGTCAGAATTGTTGTGGTCTCTATTCAAATTATACCTGAGCACATTTGATCCTGTACATTTGAACTTGTGCCCTAGGTTCTATTTACAACAAGCATTTGAAACACAACTCGTAGACCACATATTCAAATCAGGAGGTTAAAAGGAAGGACACCTGTATAAGATTTAGGGACGCACTTTGCTGCTTCCTGGAATACCACGGAAACCACTTTGTACAAGTAGAGGCACGTATACTGTTGTCCTCCTGTCCATCTAATTTCTTAAGCAAATGAAGCCCAGAGTGAGGTTTTCTCTGTCGGCCTGGTGGAATCAAAACAAAGTTATTCTGAAATTCAGGAGTTCACAACAGTTTCAGGCCAGCACATGGTACGGTTACCCTCATCCCAGAGCCACCGTCACTCACTACAATCCCATTCTGATTGAATATCATATGCATTTTGAGGCTGTTATTTTCATATAACACTCCACTTCTTCAGATTAGGGCCATATATTGGCAAGCCTCTAGCAAGTTTTCATTATATATATCTTTAAAAACGAATGATTATTTCTCGATTAATAGATTCATTACTTGTTCCGTGAAATGTAAGAAAATTATGAAAAAATATTGATCAGTGTGTGCGAAAGCCCACAACCCAAAGATATTCAGTTTAATGACAAAGAAGAGTAAAGATACCAACATTTTTTGGGTAAAGCTGCCGACACTTTTCTTCAAAAATGACTCCAAACATGTAGCGATTATTAAATCAGTTGTGGAGAACTAATCAAGTAATCAGCTAAGAACAATTTCTGTTTGGTATAGTAATAATGCAGAATCATCCTAACCTCTCAGGGCATGGAAAATATTGTAGAGCTCACTTTCAGTGTGACACATACATGCTTACACACCCCCTTACGAAATCAAACTGGCATCTATTGATCATTTTTTAAGACAAAGCACATGACAGTCCTCTACGCTCTAAAAGGAACGATGCGTTTAACCAGTTTGTCTACATTGTTTTTCTCACATTCACTGCACCTCTCCCGCACCAACACATACCTCTATGCACAACAAAAGAGTAGGTCATCTCACAACACACACACACACACACACACACACACACACACACATCATTAGAACAGACACTTAAATATGCTGTTAAACACACACAGACGTGTAAATGGCCACACAAACACAACAAGTTTACGTGTCACATATGATTACACCAAAAATGTAAAGGCTATACAACAATACTATTTTTCTACATACAGTATCCATTTTTTTCAGACTAAATAATACAGCAGTACACATACAACACTTACGCAGACGTACGTAGAATACAATGAAAGTGTGTTAACAATAATGAGTGTATTTGGATTTAAGAATAAAAGCCCCAAAATATGAACAGACATCTGTTGTGATGTAATATTTCAGTAACCTGTTAGCAAACGTGTGGAAATCACAATAAAAATGTGTGGTGTGGCCACAGTCACTTAGTTTCACTCACACATCCACACTAATTAATTTGCCTCAAGAGTTTTATTATTAATCTTACCTTGCCAACTATGTGAGAATGTTCAGGTGTCAAACTCTGTGTGCTTCTCTCATCCAAAACATGTGGTTTGCTGTCTCCCCAGAGCAATGTAGGTGTAGAGTCGAAAGACCAGTTCACACTCTCAGTTTTCATGTTTTCATAGTCCGTCTGCTACATATAGTCCTTTCCAGAGCCAGACACATTTCCATTAAAAAGATGGGTGCTGTTAGAATGTCTGTTTCTGTTTTGCTGTCAACAGCGCGGTATGTTCTCTCACCTCTGTCTTTCCTCATGTCTCTCCGTCTTCCTCTCTCCGTGTCAGGTTGGCCACACCTACCCCTCTGGCACTTTTACCATGTCACCCTTATCACCTGCACACACCTTACAGTCAGTATTATATTTGCTACGTGCATGTAATTGTGTGTCACAGTTCATGTGCTTTTGTGTGTGTGACTGGCAGGTGACTGTATTTGTCAACCTGACAAACTTGGCATGACATTTTGAAACCCATGATGGGTTAAATGTTGTGTCTTGTGGCCCAGATGCAATTTCAAATCCAGAGAACCCCCTAAAATGCTTAGTGTCGAAATGGGGAAACAGCACAGGTATATAATGACATATCAGGTTTTTGATATTGTGTTGGGTTTCCTTTTTTTTCCCCCTTTTAATGTTTTTGATGTAGTAGTTGTTGTTTTTTTGGCCTTGCTTGTTGTCTTGTGGTTGTTTGTTGTGGTTTATATTTCAGAGACTCTAACAAGCAACCCATTGGTTGTTTGCCTGGCAATTTCTTAATCTTGTACCTTATTGAGATGGTATACTTGCTTCTTTCTGACGGGGAACTCACTCAATTCCAACCCTTTTACACACAGGTGCTCTGACCAGCCAGTAGGTTGTCAGTTGCTATGCAACTGACATCTCACTGGCTTCCCTTATGTGCAGTTGTCTTTGACAGAGCTCCTGTACACCACAGAAGCTGTGCTGCAATGGATTGACATCAGTCTGTTCAGTGTTACATTTTTAGCCCCCTTACCCGGGTGCCCCACATCTCTTTAGATATTAAGGAAATTATTTGGGATAACAGCTCTTTGAAAGTCCTTGCATTTATTATTTCTTGTTCACTGCTGACCTTACTTCACAGGGGTGGGCAGTTAGCTTGGGGCACAGGGGGTAACCCCAGCTGGATTCACTTTACACCATGTGTGAGTGAGTGAGTGTGTGTGTGTGTGTTTGTGTGGGGATCCATGCATGTGTATGACTATGACTGTGTTGCAATGTAGTCTGTGTGTGTGTGTGTTTGTGTGTGTGTGTGTGTGTGTGTGTGTGTGTGTGTGTGTGTGTGTGTGTGTGTGTGTGTGTGTGTGTGTGTGTGTGTGTGTGTGTGTGTGTGTGTGTGTGTGTGTGTGTGTGTGTGTGTGTGTGTGAACGAGTGTCCTGGCTGGGCTTCCAGTGCGGCCCTGGTAATGCTGAGACAGACGCTGAGCGGGTGGGTTTATTTTTGGGTCAGTGACAGTGTGTCAATGGCCGCAGATGCGTCGGAAAGGAAGGCTCTAAGATACAAGCAAACCTTGGTCAGTGTCTCATTCGTCTTCTTCTTTGTCTCTCTGTTTCTCCTTCTGTCTTTCTAAGTCCATTTGTCTCTCATACGTCAGCCTGTTTGTGTCACGTCTGTTTTGTGTCTGCACTCTCTTTCCCTGACTTACTCATGTCACTCTTGCATGACCCACCTGTACTGGCAGTGTAAACTGCATGTGCATGGATGAAGCTTGTCTAACTTATAATAAGTGTGCTTGTGAATAAGCCACATAGTGTGTGTGTGTGTGTGTGTGTGTGTGTGTGTGTGTGTGTGTGTGTGTGTGAGAGAGAGAGAGAGAGAGAGAGAGAGATAGAGAGAGGTGTAGACATGTTGAAGACCAATTAGCTGATGTAGAACAACAGGGTCACACACATGGTCAAGCAACAGGTGCTTAGACACTGTGCACCTCCTTCACCCCTGATCTTGGCATGCACGTATACACATGCACACTCACACACACACATACACACTTTGTTGCTGTCTTGCTGTTCCCGTCTTCCACTGCAGGCCACCTGTTTGCTCCTCTCTCTGCGCCTTGTTTCTTAAGTCCTGATTGGTCTTCACACAAGTAGGAAGGACTTCAATGTTTGCATGTTTGTATCTGTGAAATTATATGTGCAGTATGTGTCCTTGCATGTACATCTGTGTTTATCCACAGTGTGTGTGTGTGTGTGTGTGTGTGTGTGTGTGTGTGTGTGTGTGTGGTGTATTTAGAAGAAGGGAAACCTGATCATGCATTTGCAGTGGTGCTAATCCTCTCCATTCGTGTGGTTACATGTATGTTTTGGGATGAGGCAGTGTGAAGGGTGTTTCAGAACATCTGGAGGATCTCCGTTATGGCTTTGGGGTGTTCTTTTATAGAACCCTTAAAGTTCTCAGAATGATTTTGGTTTTTACATTAAGGGACCAGACAGACAGAAACACCTTTAGTGTGTTATGCAATTTGATACAATAGCCCTTAAATCGTCACTTGTTGTGAGTTTACGGTTTACATTAAAGGGTGCCAAGCTCAGTTCAGCAAAATGGAAAAGAAACAGTTGTGCTTGAATTTTTGATATTTGAATTAGAATTTTTTCTTTAGTTTTTTTTTTGTTTTTTTACATCAGATCTGGTTCTGTTTTTTTGTTGTGCTTAATCCATTGTAGATTCTAATTTGGTATCTTTTTCTATGTTCATACACTGAATGATACGTAACAGTATTTATTTGTTTACACAATTTCAATAAAATCTCAGTGTTATATCCTAAAATAGACCTGAAAGCCTGTTTGAATGATGAATCATTCATAAATTATATTAGCCTATGTTATATTATATTATATTATTGTTCTATATAATTATATTGTATTAACTAAAAGAATAATCCATACAGTTGCAGAGTTTCTGCTGTGTTAATTGACTCATATGTGAGGGCTTGTGATCATGGTGAACTATGGAGGTCAATGGTTGTTGAAACCTTATGCCTGTGGGTAGTCCAGGAAGTGCAAAGTCATCTAACCTGTGTGTTTGTGTGTGTGTGTGTGTGTGTGTGTGTGTGTGTGTGTGTGTGTGTGTGTGTGTGTGTGTGTGTGTTTCTCTGAGTGTATGAAGGCTATGTGGGCTGTGGTAACCCTTATGTTTACGCTGTCACTCGTGGGAGCAGAGCTATCAACAGCAGTGTTTTGTTTTTCTTTTGGAAGTGCATTGTCTCTAATCTTCAATGGTCCCTTTTAGATCCTTTATCTTGGCCCACAGACAGGGCTATATTTAAATCATAAAAAAGGATAAACCAATGATAATAATGATAATAATCACTCCAGTTCTTACAACCTACAAAGTCTGGACATGTTGCCTACGAGTCATGCAAAGAATGTATGAAGTTAAACCCTCCTCTATTTTAGAAGACCTTCATATGCATTAGGTCTGACTTCAAATGACAGCTTATAAAGGCATGCACTCACATTCAGTTGTTCATATGTAGCTCTCATGGAGGTATTTCAACATCAAAGAGCTGACGAATGACGTTCAACTGAGTTCATTCTCACAATGTGATGTGATCCAGTTTGGAAAAAAGATCAACACCATATAACTGAGTAGAGTTAAGTTTAACTCTTCACTCGGGTGACATTGAAGCTAGGATAGCCTGTTAATTTAACAAGTAATTTTTGGTTAAATTACTTTAAATTCTATAAAAAATAACCGTTAACTGTGGCTGTCACATGCTTGTTATAAGCCCTACCTGCCTACCTCCAACCTGCGTGCACCTATTCACATTCCTTCCTCAAGGCTAGACAGGCATGGCTGAAGGAACACAACAATGCCAGAGAGAGGTATTTGGATATGTTTAGCAATTAAGATGATACACTGTGCACCTCTTCCCATGGCTTTCTTGTGGACTCCAGCTGTAGTTAGGCAGTACACGTTCAAGTGTTTTGGGGGAGTGGCTGAAGAGGCATGCCTGAAGGAAGGGGCTGGGAGTTATTTCAGTTGAATACTTTAAAAATCTAGCTAACTCTTACTGGTTGCCTACCCCAGATATAGATTTTTGTTGAAGACTCAACAAGCTCACATGATGTAAAGACTGGCAACAACAATGTAGAAAACAGGATGTAAATATTGGAGCTATTTTTGTTTCATGTTTTCAGATCTGATGCATTTTTTTGCTGCACTTTTTTGTCTGTTGAATGGAGTAAAAGAGGAGTGTTTTTCATAAGCTTGTGTATGGTTGTACCTTTGTAATATCGTTAAATGTGCTTGTGAAAATGATAATTTCTTGACTTGCTATGAGGCATGCCTACCTTTTGATTTATGTGTGTGTTTACTGGCGGTTATGTAATTGCTTGTCTTTGTTTGTCTCTGTGAAGAGTGCACTTGATTTGGAGGAATATATTTATGCCTCTTTGGAATATTACCAAAACTGTCAACTATTGGAAGCTGGCTATTGGGTTTCTGTTCAGATGCATTATTCTATGGTTAGAGAGATTAAAGTAAAAATTTCAATATTTAAGGTTATTTTACATAGGCCAAAATTGTATGCATGCTATTTTTATAATTTGACGTTCAGTACATTTTTATGTGTTTTTGAAAAATGTTTTTATGTTGGTGCAAAAACTGTTTGCATTGATATTGAAAATGTCAGACATGCCATGAGCAAGACATTGATTCCTTCCCTGGAGTATTGCTCTCTGCCTGACCATCCACTGGGTATAATGTGTGTCTGCCTTTATAAATTGCCAGATACACTCATCTGTTAGGAATGTTTTTTGGATTTTATACATTGTCTCTGTAAGTCATTAAGTGACTTGAAGTTAACTGGAAGCACCGAGAGAGTGAGACATAGGAAAACTGAGGAATATGATGAGCATGGAAAGGTACACTGTTGGTGAGAGAGAGGGAGAGAGGTGTGGGAAGTGTAATGAGGAATATTGGATCACACCGGTACTAAATTTAGCCCAGAGTTGTGTTTCACCAGGAGAGAGAGCAGGGGAAAGAAAGAAAGGGGAGTAGGGGGCACCGAAGGAAGAAGGTAAAGGAGTACAAGTGATTAGTGCAGAGTAGAGTTTCACCGGTCAAGAGGGAAAGCAGGAAGGAGAGGTAGAATGAGGTAATGGAGGAAGGATGGGTTTCTGACAACATAACAAACTTTGTGGTGGCCATGTTTCAGGACCTCTTGTCCTGGGCTGATTCGTAGTTAAAAGCTGATTGCGTTTCTTAACATGTAACTTGGGTGTCTAGTTTTGGCAAAATTATTATTCTACTTTGTTGTGCTGAACATATATACTTTAAAAAGTAAAATAAAAAATAAACTAAATATCTGTAAATTAGGTTGGCAAGTAAACTAATTTTAAAAAACAGTCTCTATAATCTGAATACAATAGTTCTGACTATACGCACTAAGGATTTTTGGGTTTGGGTTATTGACAATGCCATTGCTTGTTGCCTATGGCTGACAGTCATCGGCCATTGAGCCCTCCACTGTCTTAAAATTGTGATTTAGTGCGTTCAGTGTCACACTGAACTCTTATTTCAGCCTAAAAGAGTGTAAAATTTTACCCGCAACTCACGTCTTTCTTCGTGTCGTGTGATCTAAAAACATAAGACTTCCAGTTGGAGATAGTAAAAGTGCTTTCTGCTCAAATTCAGTTAGAAATCGCAGAGCACTATGGCCTCTTTTTTTGTTAGTTTAGACGTGTTCAGACAAAGTGTGCTGTTTGTTTAGCAAATGCCGCGGTTATTGTTTTCACAGAGAGAAAAACACTTGGATTAACCTATGCCACAGAAACACCAAGTTAGGGCCTGAAAAACTTGCTCCATGCAGTGTAATCTGTCAGCCAGCTGCAGCAACCACATCATTGTCAGCTGACAGAGCAAACCAAAAGACAGAAACCATGCTATCTTACCTAGGTAAAAAAATAGGCTTATTGCCAACATGGACAGTAAAGCTCACTATATGATTTATATAATGTAAGCCCAAATGACAGTCATCAGTCCCAGTTTTGTGTCTCATCAATCACACTTGACTTGTTAGTGTTTGTATTGATCATTTGTAAATGGTGAGTGGCAGAAAATTATGATTCATCCTGCATTTTATCTTGAATAAGTTAAGGGATTGCCATTATGCACAGAAACCTGTCAACGTCACTGGTCATGTATAAATAACAGATCACTTCATCACAGCTTTATGGTTAGTAGATTTCTTTCCCCACGTGTAGTTTTAATGTCAAGTGAAAGCTTCCTTTTAAAGCATCTAATGACAGCAGAAGCAGTAGTATGAAGGACCAGTATACTTCTTGTTTGTATGTTTGTTATACAGGGGCTGCACGGACAGATATTTCAGTGTGAATGAAACATTTCGTTGACTGTGAAGAAGAATCAGTGTGGTGTGGTTATTCTAGGTGTGATGTGGATGACAGTGTATCATGTATCTGTCTGGTTTTACATTATGGTAATTTGATCGCTGTCCCCTTTCCAGTGCATTTGTGTGTGCTCTTTGTGTGTAATGCCCTTCAGACATGAACTTTGAGATGTCATGACTGATCCCGCCTTTTAAGAATTCATGGAGCGCCTTTTTTAAGGTTCTTTTGACTTTTATTGAAAAAAAATAGTTCTTCCTTTGAATCTCACAAAAGAAAACGGTTGTTTTGATTGACAGAATAATATTTTGTGGGTTAAATTTAACATAAAAACACATCGGCACCGCCTGCCTAATTAAGACATCCAACGCTGCTATTGTCTGAGGCTGCCTGGTGTGTTGGCATTCAGTTACAGCACATTGTGTATAATGGAGCTCAAGTTTCACTGTGCGTTGACTGTTATCTCTTCTCGCACAGCATCACATTATGAGCACATATCAATGTGTGTATGTACAATATGTGTGTAAACCCATCCATCCATCAAATCTATCTGTCCATGAACGTACTAAATTAGAAGCTGTTGAAAGGTTACAGCACGGACGTCCAAGTGTCATCGCCAGACACAACACACCACGCTGTCAGTTGTATTCCTGGAGTACTATTGTCTGCTGCTGACATGCAAAGAATATATATGAACCATATATGGTGGCCCTATTTGTTGTACACGGCTCTAGGGCTTGAAGATATTTCAAAAATTATGATCGAGATAATTTTCTTACCATATTTATCAAAATCAATTGTTATTACAGGCTAGTTTGAGGTGTATCTTAGTACTGACAGAGATTTGAAAAACAGGTTATTCATGAGTTCAACTCAGGAATATAGTTTATCAACATGCGCTCAATTTATCTATCACACATTTTTTGAGACTTTTTTTTTTCCTGAAACAAAACCGTTAAAAACTCAGAATAGAGCTGCTTACATTGAAAAATCGGATGATATATCATTTGATAATATGATTTGGCAACAGCTTGTCGGGGGGGGGACAGAGCTGAGCTCCTGCCACTTTAGCTTAGCGTGTTCTAGGTGGTCTTGTTTTCACGATAATGGTTCTTCAATATTCAGCATGCACAAGGTTTTTACTGAGGGCCAAATCATCTGCAGAGGTCTCCTCCTCTTTAAAAATAAATGGAACCGGTATTAAAAATCAATTAAAACAATAAATAAAGCAGGTTCACATTAAAAATCAGTCTCTCCGATGCTCTCTGTCAAACATAGGATAGCCTGTGAGGGGGCTGCTGGTTGAGCTGCCACTATCGCCCACTTAATTGAAATCATGTTACCATTTTTCAATGTCCTCATCTTTGGACGATTACAGATTCACTTTCAATGTAACTTACGTCTCTGTTCCATTCATTTTTTTCTCTTGACAGAAGACAGTTCCCTGTCCTTGTTTATAGCAGGTAGTAATTTGTACTTTTTCTGCTGCTTGATAGGTTGTTTACTTAATCATATTAAGTTAAAATGTAAAAAGTTTATCACCATCATTGACTTTTATTTCAGCATTATCCCAAGATCAAGATCTCTTTATTGCCCGTCCCTGCAGTGCTGTGATAGTAGTCGATGCTTCAGGAGTGTAGATGAATAAATGCTTTCTGATTAAATGTGATTCTGAGTAGGAAAAATAACTTAAGGTTCTGCTTCAACTTCAAAATGTAACTGTTCTTGCAAAAGTACAATCAGATCTATATATTCTTATTGGCATTTATGGATATATATTTCCTTGTTTGTTTGTTTTTTTCAAACTTCACCAACAAATCGTGCACAGCAGTTTGTACAAGCACTGAGCAGGCCCCAGGGGCTGTAAATATACAGCAGTACGAATGAACAAAAAGCAGATTACTCATCACAGATACATCTACCTGAGCACCTAGAAAGTTAAAGGGCACTGCTTTCATGCCTGTTATCAGTTTGAAAGAGAGAAGAGACGGTGTAGTAATGATAGTGTACTAAAGAAAGGGGTTAGAGGAGAGGCTTGTGTTGCAAGATATTGGTTTGAGATATGTGTTTGAAAAGGATCACACTATTTGTGTTAGTGAGAGAGTGAAAGGGAAAGAGATGAGAATGAATCTCTTCCCCGGATGTCCCAGGCAATTTCCATGGAGTCAGTCCAGACAGAGGTGATAAATCTAAAGGCAGAGCCCATGTTTCCGCTTCCATTAGAGCTGTTTGGGTCAACACGTGGTTTGGTCTATTTTTAAAAATGGACTCCTTTCTGCCAGGGTGCCAAACGGAGAGTACTATCACACTCCACATTCTCATTTGCTCAGGAACCACCTGAACATGTTGATGTCTAACATTTTTTTTTACCACAAATGATTAGTGTACCTTTGGAATAGGAATAGAATTAATTCTCTACCTTATTTAAATTAAAATTCACATAGTAATTCAATTAGCTTGCCTTGCTTTTCTTTTCCCTACACAAACACACACTAACACACAGCGGCTCGCCCCACCTCTTTCTGTCTCTCTGTCCCTATATGTGTCTGCTCTGTTGGCTATCTTTACGAGCACAGCGCTATGTTTAAAATATTTAAAACAACTCTTTCTAGCCATTATTACCGTACCATTCCTTATAATACAATATATCAGAAGTACCTGGTGTAAACAACTTCTAATTCCTCACAAATTTCCCCTTGTAGTCAAGGATGAACTGATTACATTTTGGAGGTCAAAGGTCAAGGTCATTATAATCTCAAATCTGTCCCTTTCTGCTGAAGGCAACATATCTCAGCAATCCCTAGACGTAAGATAAGATGACAACCTCCTCATATGTGTGGGAAACACTGTCGTAGAAAACAGATGCTGGATGTTTGTATTATTTTAATCCTCATTACTAATTGAGCGGTTTACTAACAGCTCTATGGGGAATACCAAGAGCACCAAGGAGGCTCTGGCAGACGGGAGGCCACACGCCTGCTGACAGAGAGACAGATCAAGAAACATGGCAACCATCCCCGCAGCCACGGGAGGACACGGCATGGCCGCCGTAGCCATGGTCAAAACGGATACCACAGTCGACACGGACATCAACACGGCTATCACAGCAGACAAAGGAACAGGCGTCAGTCCAACATGGAGACTGAGCCCGTTGAAGAGCAACCAGATGAACCTGACCAGACCTCCTCTATGAAGAAGAAACGCTCCTACTCCAAGTGTCGAGGTGAGCCATCCTGAGGAAAGATTAAAAAAAGTAAGAAGATGAAGATGCTGCATTACTCCTTTTTGTTTGCTTCTGTCAGACTGCATTGCACGGGTGCAGCGGTTCCTCGTGACCAGGTTGGGAGAGGACTGGATCTTCCTGATTCTACTGGGCATCACAATGGCACTGGTCAGCTGGACAATGGATTATGCCAGCGCAAAGAGCCTGCAAGGTAGGACTACAGAACCCACAATGCATGTCAGAAGCCGTTAAAGTAAAGGTAAAGGCACCTTCTTATTCCTTTCTCCAACACCTGTTATTCATCCTTTTCTCTTATTTTTTATTTCATCATTCCCTTGCTTTTATCATTTTGTTTCTTCCACCTCTATTCCCCCCCCCCCCCCCCCCCCCCCCCCCCACCTTCCCTCAGCCTATAAATGGATTTATGGGGAGCTGAGGGGGAACATCCCCCTGCAGTACTTGGCCTGGGTCTCATATCCCCTGATCTTCATCCTGTTCTCCTCCCTCTTTTGTCACCTGGTGGCTCCTCAAGCTATTGGTGTGTACCCCCGTCCTCCTCATGTCCCTGCCTGTCTTCTCATGTTTTTCTGTACCTGTCTGTCTTAAGTCTTGGTAGATTCTTCATTTTAGTTAATCAGTGAAATCATATTGTGTAACATTAGATTGGAGCGAAACCCTGCAGAGTCAGAGCTCTTCAGGGTGCATGATAAAGTACCTCAGCTTCACAAGAAGAGGAAAGAGTGTTTTTCACATTTTGTCCAACCTTTTTTTTTTTTTTTACATGAGGTGATTACTTAAGCTGCTTTTCCCCAAAGCAAGAACAAATGATATGGAAGCAACACCTTCCAAAAACCACGAAGATGTAGCTCAGACATTACGGTTATGAAAGTGCTTCCTCCCTGCTCCTTCTTCCCTTCTAAACAACCTCTGTTCAACCGTCTCTCTTAGGTTCTGGTATCCCAGAGTTGAAAACTATCCTGAGAGGTGTGGTGCTGAAGGAATATTTAACTCTCAAGGCCTTTATTGCTAAAGTCATCGGCCTGACAGCTGCCTTGGGTAGCGGCATGCCAGTAGGCAAAGAGGTGGGTGAACCCAGATAAAACTGGACAGTCTCCCACTATAGGCCTTTCAGTTAATGTGACCATTGAAACAGCATCTCTCACCATTTCCCTCATCATTTCTGCTCTCCTCCTCCACTCAGGGCCCGTTTGTACACATTGCCAGTATCTGTGCAGCAGTTCTCAGCAGGTTCATGTCCTTCTTTTCAGGAGCTTATCAGGTAAGCTGATATCAGGAAACACTTTTATTTGCGTTCAACCCATTTTATTAAGCCTAATAATTTAAAAAAATGTACCCTGCATGAGAGATTCCTCATCTTTATGTTTTTTTCCCCCTTTGTCTCGATCCTGTTTCCTCCTCCTTCTCTCTGGATCAGTAGAATCCATACTGTTATACAGACATCCTGACAGTGGGCTGTGCTGTTGGGGTGGGCTGCTGCTTTGGTACTCCACTTGGAGGTACACAGCCTTTAACCAAAAAAAAGCTAGTGGACAGAAATTTGAGTTGTTGGTGCATTATTTACAATTCTTGCTTTTTTGAATTGTCAATCTGTGTCTGTCTTTCTTCACCAGGTGTGCTCTTCAGTATAGAGGTAACATCCACATACTTTGCTGTGAGAAACTACTGGAGAGGATACTTTGCTGCTACATTTAGCGCCTTCATATTCAGAGTTTTATCAGTGTTCAACAAAGATGCAGGTACGGATTAGAAAAAAAGTAATTATTACAGTCTTTGCAAATGTTTTATTTGAATGTAAGGTACTGGACAATATTATGGAGCTTTCTCTTTATCAGACCTGTATTAGAAGCTGTCAGTACTTTAACGGCCATCAACAAGCAAACTGTGACATGTTTTTAGTGACACTGGCTTATTGTAGGCACATCATGCATTCTCCACTAGATGGTGTCCTCCTCCACCATGCAGCAGCAGATTATTTTAGTGCCTGACTTGGGTTAATAATGTTTGCTATTGCTATTAAGTTTTAGACAAACATTTCTTTGCTCATTTTACTCAACTCCAACATTCTCCTGTGACATTAAGAGGAAGGACAGTAGAGCCAAATATAGAAGTGGTGTACAACCCTTTCACCTGGGCCTGTAGATAATCCCTTCTGCACCTGATACCTGTTTGTTATAAGTCTTAATCGTGTTTTAAGAATTCTGAAAGGATAATCATGACTTGCCTCATATTAAGGTAATTATAAATTGATATTAATGAGTCTCACCTCTTTGCCTTTCTGCTGTCTTCCAGTGACCATCACGGCTCTGTTCAGGACGAACTTTCGCATGGATTTCCCTTTTGACCTGCAGGAGCTGCCAGCTTTCGCCATCATTGGGTGAGCGACTCACAAACTGAGAAAAAGACATGCACTGTATGCTAGCATTTCTGTGTGCGTGCACGGTGTGTCCAAACTTCCTAATGGACAAGATGGAAAATGGTAATAAGTCAAACTTTATGCAAATGTAACATTTGGAACATGGAAAGCAACATTTATTAGTTCACCATTTACCTCAGGGGAGGAAAGAGAGAGACCTAGAACTCAGGTAACCTCCCTTATGTGACTATGCAGTTTAACAATAGCTATGTCTTAATGTCTGAAATTTATTCAGTGTTACCCGCCATACATATTCTGTGTATACGTACAACTATGTATGTATGTAGGGCTTTTACGAACAATGTAGATATTTTTGGAGGCCGTTTCCTAAATATACAAAACAACATTGAATGTCGCATGTTAAGTTTTTTGTCGCATTTGATTGTTTTTGTGCTGTTAACCTTTATTTGTCACTTACCCTCTCTTTGTGTCAACACCTTGTGTTCCAGTGGTATACAAATGAGAAGACGATTTAACTTGACTTATGCATCGTGGGGTTTTTTGTGTGTGCAGGATCTCTTGCGGGTTCCTGGGTGCTTTTTTCGTCTATCTCAACAGACAGGTGGTGCTGTTCATGAGACGACCCAATGCCATGACCCGCTTCCTGACCAAATAGTGAGTCTTTGCGTCAGTAGAGTATTTATTTTAGTTATTTACTGTGATTGGAAGTATGTAGAATTATGTTCATCTAATAATGATATTCATGTCTTTGTACCTTGTCTATATGCTTTGTTTAGGATTTTGGTTATAAGCGATTTACTATTTTATTACAGCTTTTTCTGTTTTCCCTCTCAGTCGTCTGATCTTTCCTGCTGTGGTTACACTGGTCATCGCCACCTTGACCTTCCCACCAGGCTTTGGACAGTTCATGGCAGGCGAGGTCAGAGTTCATGTCTTGTTATCCTTCCTGTCCCTCACGTAAACAAAGGAGGCTACAGGCCATGTAAATCTGTTTGTACCTGCATGCAATGCTGACAGCTTCACAGAGCTGATTCATGAAGACCAGCAGTAAACAGCACCACACAAAAGCAAGCAGTGGCAACAATTAACATATTTTAAAACACAGATCTTCATGTAGAAGTACACCTGCTTAGAAACAACACAGAAAAATGTGTGATGTATCACAGCCAGAAAGCAAAATCCCAACAAGAGAGTTGTCTCTTCGGATTTCTTTACTAAAAAGCTCCATCACAGACCGGTAGATGTGATAAATATAAGCCTGCTGTGTTCCCTTCACTGATGCTACATCACAGGATTTTTGGGTATTGAAGTTAAAATTTTTCAAACTGTGACCTCTCAGTGCCACAGGGGGCCACTGACGTGAACATTTGAGGGACAAACAGCTTTGATCTGCCAGTGGCATTAATGTGCTGGGAGGAATTCACTTATGTGTGTAAGAAGCTCAAAAGGAATTCATGTTGTTCAAATCCATTTCCGCACAGTTTGCCCAAAGCCACATTTGTGTGTGTGTGTGTGTGTGTGTGTGTTTGGCAAAGTGGGACAGCAGGTTACATAAAGTGGGACGCCTTGATGTTTTTAATAGTTGGGATTCACATTTAGGATATATGCTGTGAGCTCTGTTACTTTAACCTAAGGAGTTTGAACTTGAAACAGTCTCAGTGTAATACTGATTCCTCCATATGACCCACAAAAGCAACACTATCAGCTACAAGGTTAATTGTTCTATATCGTTATTTAAATGCCTGTCACGGCTTGCAAAGTGTCCCTAGAGCTGTGAAAGCCCAAAACGAACACAGAAACAGGCTTAACTTGCCTCATTAGTGTGGGCAATGGCAACATGGCATGTCCTGGTCTTTAATATCACAGTAACCAGCCTGTTGTTTTATAATGGGAAAACCAGCTTTGTTTTCCTGAGATAACGAGAAAAATAAATTGAGATCTCAAGAAAATGACCAAAAATAACTCGTTATCACGGGAAAACGGAGTAAATGAAATGTATGGATGCAGGTCCGCTAAGGGCTTCCGTAGTTGTCCTTCTCTCAAAACAAATGCACATGCTAGCTAGAACTTGAATATTCTAAACCCCATTACAATATTTTTATGCAACTTTGGCTGTACTGTGAAGAAAGTGTTGTGGTTTCTACAAGAATAGAAGCTTCATGCCTGCAGCCGTCTGTGTTGTCTGTACAAAGGGAGTCTTAAGGTGAAAGCTCAGACAGCCACGTATTAACACCCAGAGCTGAGAGCTAATCATGTGTTTCACAGAGAATAAACCACTTAGTGTGTGAGCGAGGTGTGTGTTACATGTTTTTGTAAGTACATGCGTATCCATCTGTGTACATATGTCAGTCAGCAACACTATAACATGTTTGTCTTCCCTTTGTGCCCTCGGTGGATGTCTTTCACACCCTCTTGTAGAAATGTCTCACACCTTCCATATACAACACTCACAGCGTTGTTTTAACACAGCTAGGGAGTAAAGGCATATCTAAATTTAAATCATTTCACTTTAGGTAAAAAAAAAAAACTGTAATAGACAGGTACCTTTTTCTCCCTTAAAAGTGCTCATACAGCTTTTGGGGAATGAAATCCTTCCAATCCAACTTGATAACACTGTGTCGAGTGACAGTAGAAGCAGCACAGCGAGAGGAGATTAAATGCGAGGTGGATTGTGAACCAGACATGAACCCACAACTTCAAAAAAGGCACAGGAAAGCCTATTATTACATCCTGCTCCACTGAGGCCAACAGCAGTCTGTCACAGAGCTCATCCTAAACTGAATCCAAGATTTCAGAGCCTCCATTCAAAACTAACTGAAGTAGGAAGTAAAAAATTAGAGAAAATCGAGATGATGTATGTGTTGTTTTCTCCCTGCAGCGAAGTTATGCAGATGCGGGAGGCGCTGCAATGTGTGCCTGTGAGCAAATTCAGAAGCATCTATGCAAATAAGCAGCAAAATTGTTGAAGTGAATTAGTCATTCATGAGTCATCTAAAGAGAATGAGTCATTGGACAGGGCCACACGTACGCGTCTGCTTCCAGATTTCTGGATGACTTCCTGCCTGTTTATCCCACTTGCCTTGCTTCCTCCCTTCCTCCATCCGCTTGTTTTGCCCTCTACTTTTTTCTGTTTTTCCTTTATCCTTTTTTCATCTGTTTCCTTCCTGTCTCTTTTCCTTATCAATTATTAACCTTCAGTCCATCCAGCCTTTATTTCCTTATTCTCTTTCTCCTCTTTCCTTCTTTTTATCCTATTCCACTCTTTTCTACCCTTTTATATCCTCTTTAAGCTCTTCCTTTCCCCATCCGTCTTCTCTTTCCCTTCTCTGATTTTTCTGTTACCAGTTTCCTTCACATGTCCTCTCTACCTTCTCCCTCTGTATCTCCTCTAATTCTTTCTTTACCACCACCTTTTCACCCGCTTTAACTTTTTCCTTTTCAACTCCTCTCTCCCTCTTCGCTACTTCTCTTACCATTCTTTATTTATTCATCCTCCTCCGCCTTTTGCCCTTCCTGTCAATCTCTTCTTGATTTCTCCCTTACGTCTACCCTGGTTCCCTCTTGGTCTCCCCTGCTCACACCCTGATCTTCCCCTCTCTTCCTTCTCTCCAGCTAATGCCTAGAGAGTGCATCAACTCCCTGTTTGACAACTTCACGTGGACAAAGATTTCAGGCTCTCCTCTCCCGATTGGTCTGGGCCGCTCCGCCGCCTGGCTGCATCCTGATGTCAGTGTCTTCCTCATACTGCTGCTCTTCTTCCTGATGAAGGTCTGTGGCTGTGTGTGTGCGTTTGAATTGGATAGGTGTTTGTGTGTTGGTCAACCGTGTGTCATTGTTTCTGTGTGTGTGTGTGTGTGTTTTGGATTACGCATGTGTTTATGGTCTGTGTGCAAGTGTGAGACAGAGTGTGTGTGTGTGTGTGTGTGTGTGTGTGTGTGTGTGTGTGTGTGTGTGTCTGGCACCACCTTACGTCAGCATTTTCGTCATCCTCCTCCTCTTCTTTGTCAGGGGCATTTGTTGCAGGTCACTCATGTTGTGTGTTGGTGACGGGGACATCTGTGTGTGTGTGTGTGTGTGTGTGTGTGTGTGTCTTTGTCATCCTCCTTTTCTTCCTGTCCAAGGTCAGCAGTGTGGGCGGCCTGCCAGCGGCTCTAGCATTCTTATGTTTTCTTGTAGCAGCTGCAAACACACACACACACACACACACACTGGGCAGTGACAGTTCTTTTCTTTCTGTCTCTGTTGTTATTAGCATCAACATTTACACATATCTGTTCTAGATGCTGTTAAATGTGTGTCAGCCAAAAGTTGACAAAACTGTCTGTTTGGTCTGTGAAATATCTCACAGCTTGTACACAGGTGGACGAATGTTAACGAACACACTATAAACCCAAATAAACTTTTATGACTAAATCACAATTACAGGCTGCCAAATAGACCAGGGTGAGTGCTAATACAGTTTAAGGCTTCCTCAGGTAGCTAACAGAGCTTAGACAGACTAACAGTGTGTATTCTATATAAAATGCAATTACTCATTGAACAGTTCATACATTCACAATACTGACTTCCAAACAAGTAATTGTGTACCTGAGTAGACACGCCCAACCTCATTCAGAACTGGTTCATAGATGAAAGATGAAGATTCAGAACCTGACAGTTGTCTTGTGGGAGTCACAAGGTTGAATGCAGACTGTGATGATCTTACGGCCAAGTGCATTTTTAAGACCATTCCAGAGAGCAGTCACTGCTCTGCACTTACAGATTTATCGCTGGTTTCATTAACAATCAGACAATGTCAGAGTGGAGGACTTGAGGAACTTCATGACAGTCAGACCAGATAGTAATTAAGCAGAGAGGACCGCCGCCAAAATAATTCAGAAAATACTGAATACTACAGCATTTTTCCTGCTGTGGGGATTATCTCACCTGTAGAATCATTGACAAGTAGACACGACATTGACAGGGATAAAGCAGGACTACCAGACCCAATTAAAAAAAATATTTGGAACCAAGTGGACTTATTATGGTCCAGTCAGTAGATCTAAACATCAGTGATCATTTTCTACATATTATAAAACCCAACAACAAATACCTACAGTATATATACAAGTTTAACTTCCATACCTGAGTACTTGATACTGTGGAGCCCTTTTCTAAAGTGATGATAAGCAGCAAACTGAAACTGTCAGATTGACATGAACTGTCATCAAAACACAAAAACATGTCTCCAAAAGTCAGAGCTGTTTTGAAAGTGGTTGATGATGTACTCTTGTTTGGACTCATGATGGTCATAGTTGTTTTGCATCTCTGTCAATCTCTCCACCTCCAGGGTTGTTCTTCATTTAGAAATGGTGTGACCAGAGCTTCCGAGTTCCAGTGTTTTATGTCTGAAAAACACAGACAGACAAAGTCTGCAGAAAACAGCACCAGGCTGTTGCTGCCTCCTGAAAATCAGCAGCTTCTCAAGAGCTCAAGCAGAGAGCAGTGAGAAACTGGGAAAGTGGATTGCTTCCTCAGTAAACAAACTTTCCCATCCGCAAGTTGTCAGGTTGTGAGTCTGCCTAGTTAAAGCACTAATAAGTCTGGATGTATCTGTCCATCCTCTACTGAAATCTCCTTCACACAGAAATGCATTAAGTTAACTCTACTTTTAGAATCAACACGTCCAGGAGTTCAAAATGTTCCTCTGAATTTAAGAGAGCATAGATATATATAAAAAAGCAATAGTATTAGATTTCCTATATAACAACAACACAAAAGTTTTATACATCGTTTCCCACTTAGACTAATCAAAATCCATTTTTTACTTAACCTCTGTCAGTTTTTTATCGCTACATTATCAGAGTAAAATTAGGCAAAAAGACCAAATAAATAATCCTATCAACAGAATATTAGAGGCTGTCGCTCAGCGTCGTACACTGCATTAGTTTAGTCATGGTGTTTCTCAGTTGAGCAGAACGGCTCCCTGCAGTGCAAACTTAATTCAACCAAAACTGAGAGCAGCTGGCTGGTGAAACTCTCACAACACACACACACACACACACACACACACACACACACACACACACACACACACACACACACACTGTGTTTTTCCAGCTTTTCTGTCGCCTTCTGCTGCTGTCAGCCTTCCTCTAATACATTCTCAAACACACGCTCAGGATCTTCCTCTCTACCACATATGATTATGCTTCTCTCTGCCTCCCTTTCCCTACCTCCCTGTGTCCTTCACTTGATGAGACTTTCTCTCTTTGTTTGTCCGACTGGAATTACACTTTAAGAATGTTAACAATGTGTGTTTGTTGGTCAGAGGCACTGTTGTGAAGCAACAAATTGATCTTTGGCTGTTCTTGGCTGCACAGTTGAAATCTAGGAGACTTTGGTTAAAAGTGTCATGATATTAACTTAGTTTACATGAAAATGTCATAGAAAAAAATGCCTCATTTATTATGTCAGTATATAACATTATAACATTAGTATATATTTTAATATAGATATATATTTCCTGCCTTGGCCCCAGTTCCACTATTATTTACACATGGTTGTAAATTGCAACTCTACTGGTTGTTGGATATGTAACACCACATGATAGTATTAGTTTTTATCAAGAACCCTCACCACCATGTCAGACAGACACCTGTACATTTCCTCTCTTTATTTTTCACTCCAACCTCACATTATTTTCCATCAGACAGAGGAGCTAGTTCTGTATCGTGGTGTTCCTGCTCCCATCTGCTTCAGGATTTGTGACACTGATGAAGGAGTGTGCTGAATGCCTGTGTTTTTGTGTGCTGTGTGTTTCTGCAATTGCCGGGATTTAAAAAAAGAGAAGAAGACAGTGAGCTCAGTCCTCTGTCATCAGGATAGCAGCCGCCCTGTGAGAGACGTGCTAATGAGTTTTTATCTTGTACCACAGTAATTAAGTTCTCAAACGATGATGACAAACGATGTGCAGAATGGTAATCTGGACTGTTAAAATGGTAATGCAATATTTTCTCTCCAATCCCTTCAAATCAGAATGAGTAAGCCCAGCATGTGGTGCCTGTGAAAAACCCAGAGCTGATGTATAGGTAATCATTATCTCTGATGAGCTCTCTGCAGCCAGGAACAAAGTGTATGATTAGGCGAGCTATTCTGAAGTTAAACTTTGATGAATGCAGAAATTGTTTGGAGACAAACGGTTAAAGTGACATTGAAGGGCGAGTTTAACTTTAATTTTCCCCGCAGAAGAGTTTCCACATTTGATCTTTCACCCACTCAGCCTCACATTCATCTGAGAGCAACCCAGCAACTGTACAGCACCATCCTCTGCAGCTTCACTGGAGCAGCTGTTGATTAAGTGCCTTGCTCAAGGACACCCAAGGGTGACTGGATCCCCTCCCCCTGCCACATACACACACACAGACACACGTTTTCCAGATTCTCCACTTCTGTAGCTCATCAAGCCGTGACCAAACAGGAGGGGTTTTTTCTCCCACTCAAATGTAAAATCAGACAACAAGAGCTTTAAAGAGCGCAAGGTCTTTACATCACTGCTTTTGCTATGCAACACAACATCTTGAAGGAGATGTAATTAGCGCAAGGTCAGCGACCTGCAGCAGGAAAAAAGGTTTGATTAAAAATGAAAGATAAAAATATCACTTGAGACCCCAAAAGAAGACATTGTTTTTCTTGACTCCTTGACTGTCTTGTTCAGCTAGTCAAACTGAGAGCAGTGACAGAGATGAAGTTCATACAAAAAACGTTGCCATATTAAAATTGGGCTCAGACTGTTTTTATCCCTGATTCTTCCCTCCCAACATTTGTTACAGAGATCTGGTCTGAAACCTTGATCTTTACTGGTGTTCAGGCCAGATGATAATGGTCATCTGAGGAATTTAAACCTCCCAAACTCCTTGCAGACTAATTTTGGTCATTCCGATCATTTCAGAAGTTTTTTAATTTAAGGATTTCCAAGCCAAATGGTGGTATCTGTTCGAGGCACACACTCCTGGGACAAATTAACAGCACGTATCAGAGACTGCGACAACTACTGTACCTGTGAAAAAATACTCAAACATTGGTTAAAAACTAACCAGTCATGCACTCATGCGTAATATCTGTCTTCTCCTCTGATGCCTGTTTCTGGGGGTATTGGGATCATCTTGCATTTAAACCAACTTATTGTAAGTGGGTATGTTATTTGTCATGTAACAAATGTGTCCATTCTATATGTAAAATTATTTGTGAGCAAGCAGTGAGAAATTATGTCTGTTGGCCGTCCGGTGGGCCGTCTTGTGAGGTGTCCTGTAACTGTAATATGTGTTGTATGTGTACCTGCCTTAGGACTAATTCCGGCATATTGCTGATAGGTTGATTAATGTGCACTGTCCTAATTCAATAAATTAATTAATTAATTAAATCAGTACTAAATCAGTACTTACCAAGACCACTAAGCTAATGAGAGAGAGAAGAAATCCAATCAATGGTTAACATTCTAACCCTAAAAGTTAAGCTTAGCTTAGCTAGCATAATGCAGTTGACATATTAAATCTGACGGTCAAATTCAAACTTCAAGTTCCTACTGAAGAATAGACAACGATGTTGTCGGCTTCTCAACCACCCTGTTCTTCTGCCAGACTCATTTAGCCTCAATTGTTTTCTGCACTCCAGCAATTTTTCTTCAGTGGTCAGTCTCGGTTTGTTGACGTCTGCTTCCCCCTGACATAACTTCCAGACATGTCGAGAATGCAAGACGCATAGTTTGGTCACATGCTTTTGAACAAATCTCACAACACGTGTTTGCCGTAACCCACTGCTAAAACTAACTTCCTTGTGATGCACACTATGACGAAAAAAAATACAGTATTCTTGTCTTTCTTTTGATACTGTCCACAGTTGGTTCTAATGTTGATTCGAGGCTGCACTTTGACACAGTTCCCTTGTCTCAAACATGTCTCATGTTTCTTGTCTCACAGTTCTGGATGTCTGCAGTGGCCACCACCATGCCCATTCCATCCGGGGCCTTCATGCCCGTCTTCATACTGGGTGAGTTACAACATCTGGAGTTCGGCTTTAGTATGGATAGCTTTGATAGCCTTTATTACTTTAGTGTAGAGAGCATCTGAATAGTGTTAGGAATTCTGAACAGAGTGATTAACATAAACATAAACATGTTCTCAAGGTTATGTTTCATTAGCTTTCACATCACAATCAGTGTATTATTATTCAGATCAACACTTTTCAAATCAGTGTTTATCTGCAGTAGTTTGCAGTTAATCTGATGTTTTTACAGAGTGAAATGCTTTTTGGAGTGTGACCTTTACCAGCGCTTAACTTTAAAATATTCATCATTACCAGCCGCAAACAACTTCAAATGAATCAACTAGACCTGCTGGGTCATGTAGTGTGCGTGTGTCTCCATTGTTATAAAATGTGGCCTTTTGCAATGTCACGCACTAAATTTGCATCAAACTTTTACCAACTTCTTTATTAAAGGGGCTTCATAAAACAGGAAAAACACTAGTTGCTGTTACAGTTGTGATATTTTGGACAAAATCCTGTTGAAATGGATTATTTTTAAGGCCCTTTCACCGTCTACTGTCACTAGAAACACTGATGACTTGAGCTTTGTTCTTAATTAAAGTAATAATCTGGAAGATTGGTGGTTGAGCCTATGGCCCACTGAAAAAAGCCTTTGCATTTGCAGTATTACAGACTGGGTGTCTGTGGCGACATTCGCAGAAAAGATCACAAACGGCGCCCAGTTAGTGACGCATTTTCCATCAGCCAGCAGTGGTTGGTATGCCAGAGAGGGTAGGCGGAGCTAAGCGGCTGCTTTTCCGGTCTCTGTAAGTGTTACGAGTAAACAGTAATCTACTATGGCTGAACAAACGAAGAAAAGATCGATGACTACAGATACAAAATCCAAAGAAAAAGAAACAAATTCGACGCTCAGATGAAGGAAACAGTCTAAAAAGGAAAGCGACCGTCAGCCAGGAAAATCAAGATTCACAACCGGAGCCAACTGTGGACGTCACACACGCAACACTGTCTGGATATCTTGGAAGTGTGCTCCCACAATTACTGTTTTGTGCCGCCAAGGAAAACGAAACTGAGAACTTTGAGATTACAACTTTAATACTAACTAACTAACTGAAGAAATGAGGCTTAGACACCAACAGAGATGGTTCGTCTTATTTTGGAAATTTGTCTTCATTATTCAGATGTCTCAGGCTTCATTTTATTCTCTAAAGTTGCATCTTTTATTTGAAAGTCTAATTACTTTTAGCACTTTGAAGGGAAACTTTTTATTCCTCTGTAGGAGCTGCATTTGGCCGGCTGGTCGGGGAAATCATGGCCACTCTTTTTCCTCATGGGATCGTGTTTGATGGCATCCTTTACCGCATCATCCCCGGAGGGTACGCAGTCATTGGTTAGTCTCCTTTTCCTCTTCACAGCAACCCCCCTCTCCTTAGTTTTATTACTTATGTCAAAACATCTTCAACCTTCCTCCAACCTCCAATTATGAAACTTATGAAAACATTTTAAAACACATATCATGAAGCTTTACTGTCACACTGTCCACCTCCCCTCTACCTCCCTGCTGTCTTCCTCTTCCGTCTCCTTAACTGTCAACCTCCTGCTCCCTCTGTTTGTCAGCAGTGGTCAAGATGTCCTCTTCCTGACATTCTCCCCCGTCACTTCTCCTGTCTTTTTCCTCCAACTTCTCCTCTTCCTCTTCTGTCACCCTCACTGGCCCCTCTAGTTGTCACTCGTTGTCAAATTGTCCTCCCCAACTAATCCTCTTCCTCTCCCTCCCCTTGATTGTCATTCTCCTCCTCTTCCTCCTTTTCATCAGAACATGTGGCCACTTTGCTCTGACAGTAAAATGTCACTGTGGGTTCCATCTGCTGTCTTCACCTCAGCCACTGACCCAGAAATGTGGCCTACCTGATTGCTCTACAATGCCCATCCCTCCTTACATCTTTGTGTCACTCCTTCCTTTTCTACTTTACACTGTGTTTCATCCTTTTATCCGTCTCTGTCTTTAATATTTCTTTCGACCTTTGTTTTCTTCCTGTCGCTGCTCACATGCCTTCTTATTCATCTATTTTTGCCTCTGAACCCTTTCATTTAACTTTTGTTTCCTTGCTGCCTTGCTCCCCTTTTCAATCTGCACTGTTTTCTATTTTTCCCGTTCCCTCATCCATTCTTTTCGTCCTCTTTTCATCCCGATTTGTCACGATTGATTATTTTCTTCGTGTGATTCTTCCTCTCTTGTTCCTCCTTCATTCAAACTGCCCACCATCTAACTGTCTTCTTTCCTTTTCTCCTTATTTATACTTTCCCTCTGTCATCTTTTCTTTCTGTCTAAAATATCTCTTTCTATTTCCTCTACTTCATCTAACTTCAATCCCTCTTCTTTTCATCTGCAACTTTCACCTCCTCTTCCCCTTTCTTCTTTAACACCCACCCTTCGTCCCTCATCATCCCATCCCATCCCACACCTCTGACAGGAGCGGCAGCTTTGACCGGAGCTGTAACTCACACGGTGTCCACGGCGGTTATCTGCTTCGAGCTGACGGGCCAGATCTCTCACATCCTGCCCATGATGGTGGCTGTAATCCTGGCCAACATGGTGGCGCAGGGCCTGCAGCCCTCACTCTACGACTCCATCATCCAGGTTAAGAAGCTTCCTTACCTGCCGGAGCTCGGCTTCGGACACATGAGGTATGTGCTGATTTCACACGCCAGATGTTTCCATGTGGGGTGAATAAAGAGGTCCTCCACAGCTGGTCAGCACTGATTGGTATTTTCAGGAGAGGGTTAAATTTGCATCATATTTACATTATCACAAACTCAGTGTTATGTGTATGTATCAGAAAACTTTTCAGTTGAATTACAACTTATGAGCTGAAACATCTCCATGAGTTCCTCCTGTTGATAATGAAGGGTAACTCACAATACGTTTTTTTGATCACACCTCGATGTGCATTCTTTATTAAACTTGGGTAAACATAAGATCATCTGTCTGTGATTATTCCTGCAGCCAGTACAACATCTTTGTAGAAGACATCATGGTGACAAATGTGAAGTTTGTATCGTCTCAGTCCACATACAGAGAGGTCAAGCTGCTGCTGGACTCCTCTTCACTCAAATCTATCCCACTGGTCGACTCAAAAGGTACAAGAGTTAATGAGGACTTTTATAGAAACAGTTTTTCATCACTCAAAATGGAATAAACAACGATAGAAAAGAGAATATTGATAGGGTATAGATGGTTGCAGTAACAGTACAGTCTAAGCTACTAAGAACCAAACCATAATACTAATGAGACAAAGTTCAACCTTTTTGAAATCTTCAAAATTGAAGAAGCTTAACGAAATTAAGAAATGAACATGATTGTTAAGTCTGAGTTTTTACGTAGTTTTTCCCCCTCCCTCCAGACTCTATGATCCTATTGGGCAGCATCGACAGATTGGAGCTTCTGGCTCTCTGTGATTGGTGGTTGTCACCGGAGAGAAGGCTCCTGACACAGGTGAGGAGAGTCTAAGACGACACTGTGGTTGGATGGTGTTAAGTGTTTTACTCAATGACATGAGGAAAGTTCTTTCAGCTGTTCACTTACTCAGCTACGTCCTTACTAAACAATGTATATTACAATCTGTCTGTGGTCGATAATGACTAAGACCTGTAAACGTTTAGTTTCCCCATCTGTCCTTTATTACAATGTTTGGATTTTTTCCCTTCTTTCCTTGTTTAAATTAAAAGACTTTTGACATAAATGTGCAAAACAGGTTATGATACAATAACATGATGTGAAGTCTTTATGCTTTTGTTTTAGCAGGAGCTTTTCCCCCCCTGTGTTTCTGTGGGGAGAAAGATGTAATGCAAACATAAAAGCATAAAAATACAGCTGTTGTGCTTAAAATCCATCTGATCCCGCAGACAGGAAGTAGAAATAGAAAATGCTCCCACAAGGTCGAACAGTTTATGCTGAACCAAAATAAGAAACATCAAAACTCAAAGTCAAAGGTTTTAATGGTGCTTTACATAAGGGAGTTAGTTTAGCTCAAACTGGTATAATCTCATTTAATTCTGATATTGTGACAACACCAGTCTGTATTGATCTGTTTACCTGGTTTTGTATTCAGGGTCAGAGCCTACAGGAGCAGAACCAGTCTCAGAAACACAGCTGGGAGTCCTTCGCCTTCGTAGACGAGGAGGAAGAGGAGGACGGAGAGAAGGTGGGGCCCCGGTTGTGTTACATTTGTGGTTTTCATATATCATTGTTTTTCATTTTTTTCCTTTAAGACTGTCCTGAGCCGTAACATATGAATAAAACTATTTACTATTAACCTTCAGCGTCATTTTGACTTTGCTGCTCTGTAGCCATCAGCCTCAGTTCTAATGCTAAAAGTTACCTTTTATTCAATTAAGGCTTCTCGATTTAACGAATATTGGATTATAGAACTTAATGTCCTGCAGCTTTTGGGCAGTAAAATGAGTTGAAATGGGTTTTATTATGAAGGTTTTCTTAGTTACATGTATTAACTGTCTGCAGGGCAGCCCGGTGCAGGAGGAGAGGAACGGCCCCCTCCCTCCTCCAAAGCCTCCGGAGCCTTCCGCAAACCACACCGTGTCTGTTCCTGGTAAGCTGAGGTTTCTGTATGTTCTGAGCACATTTTTAGAGTTCCTTTTATTAGCTCAGTGGAGGTGTCATAGTCATACATATCTGCACTAGCTGCTTCTCAGTAAAGAAATAAATGGAATAACTAAGTCCTAATTAATAGTATGTGATAAAAGCACTGACAACTTCCTGGAGGTTAGCAAAGGATAAAGATCGTACTTGCTCAGTTTGCTGTCTTTGCGTGGCCTTATTGTGAATCCAGTTGACTCAAAGTGCCATCCTAACGTCCAGTTTGATAGAGAAACACAGCAAACCGTGGAGGACAATAACAATTTTTTTCCCCCTTATCTCAGTTACACTTGTGGAGTGGTGTGACATGCAGCTGAGGACGGGCAAAGAAAGCCTTATGGGGCTTGTCATTGTATTATAGATTCTTTCAGACAAGTTTTGCTCACTAGGGTGATGTAATAGGATTTATTCTTTGCTCTGTCTCCCCTGCTTCTGCTCAGAAAAAAATATGTCAGCTCATATGACTCAGCATTTAGTCAGAGCCCAGATGGTCTGTGAAACTCACCAGGTTCTCAAATGTGATGTTTTAAAGTGTGATGGTGTGAGGTAGTTATGAATGGTTAGAATATTACAGCTGCCCTGTTTGGAGAAGCAGGCCAAAGCACAGACAGAAGCTAAGCTAGGTACCGCTTTGGAAGGGGTGTGCAGCAAAAAATGTTAAAGCTTAAAGGGGCCATATCTATTAAACAGATATTCCTACATGTTGCATGAGTTTCTCATTTTTGGGTGTTTAGTGTTCACAGTGAAAGAGTGAAAACTGCATAATTCTGTGTTTTTCCAGAACTGATTTTTGAAGAAGGTTGCCTCTGAAATGGGCCGTTCAGAACAGCTGCAGATTTATATGTAAAACTTTGCTTTCGCTGAAATCGACCAATCGTCATTCACCGTCATTTGCCTCAGGCTGCCAACTTACCATTCCGATACCTCTTGGTAACTCCTCGTTTTCTGCATTTGCTCCGGTGTATTTTCCTCCTGGTGATTCTGGCTCGTACATATAAGGCTGAATAACCGATCCTAGAGCAGCCATGTTTTCTACAACTTTGGAATGACAGTACAGTGCGGCCACTCCCCCAACGTGTGCGATCCCACGGGGGTTCGTGGTCGTTCAAATGCTATCAGCCATTTGTTGCTAAAGTCTGACCTTTGGATGCTAAAACGCTTGTTGCTCAGGAGGAAGGAGAGGCTCAGAAAAAAAAAAAGTGATTAAAATATGTATACAATTTTTAAAACGAAACTTTAAAATTGATTGCATAGCTAAAATATGTCCCCTTTAAGAAAAAGTCCCTACTTAATAAAATCATTATCAGGATAAATAAACGTAACATTTTGAACATTCTCACTACTTTCTCTTCTGTCAGACAGACCTGTCCTTTAACACTATGTTTCTGATTATAAAGCATCTGTAATCCTGTGTATGCCGTGCACCGCTTCATTCTGTAGATCTTCTGTCCGGATCCGTGGTTTATGGAAGAGACAACAAATGCAACAAATGAAAAATGAGTCATTATGACTGCACTGACAAAGTTACGTAAAAGGTAGAGGCAGGGAGATACTTTTTTGAACCGGTGTATACAGAGGAATAAATTGCAATTGGAGATGGACGGCAGTGAGAGGAAAAACGTGTGGTTGTTTGGTGAGTCATTTATTTTCTTATTTAGTGCTTTTTCCTGATGGTTGGGTACAACAGAGCTCTGCAGCAGGTGTGTTGCTGGATATTTGGCAGTTTTCTAAAGAGCTTTTGAATATTCCTCTTTAGAAAATGATCACTGCAAATAGAGTTGTCTCCGTGTTTTAGTGTCTGAAGCCATTGTAACTCAGGAGATCGCAGCAAAATCTGCTTGGTAAAAAGAACACTCTTAAGCCCCTTTCCCACTGGTCAAAAAACACGCTAACACCCGGCTTTTTCGCTTAGTGGGAGAGGCTACAATCGGCATTCAGAGGTATTTCTCACCTCGGCTCCCATGGGCAATGATGGGAACAGAAAACCCATGTCGACACACTACCTCCTACCCGTGTTGTTCTAAATTTGTCGGCGCCGAGTTTGATAAAAAGACTGAATTAGTTATAGATACAATAAAGACCTAACTACTGTCAACATCTTCACTGTTTACTAACCCCGTTTCCTGTGTATTTGTGACGTCAGATGGTGACGGAAAAGTGACCGAAAGACATATACTTCACTAGCAATGGGAAAAGAGACAATCGACATCTATAAGCAGGTCTTCACAGGTCTGAAAAACCTGCGTCAATGCGCTAATTTCTGTGGGAACGGAGTAATATTTTGAACTGCCTGACAAAACCGAAGCATGCCCCGTCCTTAAAATCATAAGAAAATAGAAGTTTGTGTCAAAAGTCTTGTTGCGAGCTCAAACTGAAATCAAAAAGCTGATCTTCGGCGTGAGGTTGAAAATATCGCAGTGCTAAAGGAAAGGGCTGTCTGACAGCAAGGTGGGGACCCTTTTTAATTGTTAACTTCCTAATGTCCCATATCTGAATGTTCACAAACATCCTTCACATCAGTAAATCTACTGGACAAAGGTTATATTTATCTACTTTATTAATTAGTCAGCCGTTCACACTTTTTGCCACTCTGACTTGAGCATGTTTGTTTGTCTCTGCCCTCAACAGATGTCAACATTCAGAATTAATACCCTTGCAACCCTAACAGCAATGAGGGAAGGTGTGGCAGCTTGTTCACTGCCAGTAACCAGATGGGCTGTGTGTATCTGTTGTGGCACAGTAAACTCCTGTAGCCGATTGCACACAAAAACAGACAATCTCCCTGAGAAATGGTATCCAGGCAACCGCAATAAGGGATGCTCTGGTTGTCGTAGTCTCTCAAAACCTCCATTTTTAGTTCAGTTATTCTCACCAGAACCTTTACGACTCTCAAAGCTGCATTTGTTTGATTCTTTGACATTCACCCTCTGAATCTCTTCATCTCTTCACCTCTGTGTCTCCCAGACAAAGCTCCTCTACAGTCTGTGCGGAAAACACTCAGGGATCTCTTCACCTCTAAGAGCAGACAGGCAGAGGGACAGTCTCAGGTGTGTGTGTGTTTGTGTGTGTGTACTTTTTCTGAAATACTTGTGTGAACACGACTCTCTTTGTCTTGTTAGTTATCTTTGTCACTTACAGTTTGTGTTTTTTTTAATATTTTGTAAAATTTTGTTTTATTTTCTCTGCTCAGGAAACTGTTCAGAGATGTCCGAGCTGTAACTCCTTAGCCAAGAAATGTTAATTTACTATTTATTTTAATGATGCAGTTTGAAGCCCCTGGGAGGAGTTTTTTGTTGATTATAAACAGACTGAAATTAATTCTGATTACTCTATATGAGCTACAAAAGCAAACCAGACCATCAGCGACAAGATTGATTATTTCTTTATAGTTATTTTTAACTGCTGGCGGGGGCTGGGTGTCAGATGAAGCGATTAATTACACGCTGCCTTTGTTTACATTTACCAGGGCAGAAATTTAAAGTGAGTGATACATGTGACTGTTAAAGAACCAGGGAATTCAGTTAAACCAGGAGATTTAGTTAAAAACCACTACTTAAGCATGTACAGGACAAAATCAGCATAGAGGTAAGTGGTACGGCTTTGTCCACAGGGGGCGCTAAAATCAACACAAACCAAAACCACAGGAGCTTTAATATTTGTTCTGTTATTGTGCCAGTTTAGCCATCTTTGTTTCAACTGCAGCCTAATGGTAGGTTTAAGGACAAGTAAAACACATATAAGCAGAATGGAAAAGTACAGAAAAGTATTGAATTAGACAGTAAAGAATAACCTTTGTTTATAGATAGTTTTGCTCGTATTCAGTTTTCTCTGTAATTGCATGTATACATGTCTTCACAAATAACAAGCTTGTCTGAACATTAAGGAGTTAAACAGTCATGTAGTTGCCTGCGTTCAAACAATGTTTTACAGGTATTATTTATGAGAGAGATAATAATATAGGGCAATGTATTTTATAATACTATGTATTTAGTATATTAATGGAAAATAATAGAAGTAAGCGGTACCAGTAAGTTTACTTCCTGTTTTTGAAGAGATGTTTTACAATAGAAAATTGGAATGTGGATTAAGTTTTCCGAAGGCTGCTCTACAATCCCTGACAACATAACACAAGTGACAACATATATAATCTAAACACTTTAATATCTGCACACTGATGTCAAAGATGATATGAACAATCTACTGAGAACTTGAGTCTGGGAAAAGTTTGGGATTTTAAAATAGAAAATACGTAGGAACCCTGTACTGTACATACCGCAGGTAACCCTAACAGCACTTAAAAAGTACAACAATACATGAAGCATAGATCAAAGCACGCTTTAAGTCATAAAATAAGTTATAAGTGATCATGGTCACACACTTGATTGTCTTTTAACCTTGATTTTAAATCAATTTGATATGAACAATATGTGTGACGGTCTCTGACAGGTGCTGGCAAACTGTTCCATCCTTTGTTATGAATCATTGAAATGCTAATAAGCCCCGTCCATTTGGCAAAGCCATCCCAAAACATTCTCACATTGGCACCACTGGGTTATAAATATTTATCCATTATTTTTCCGGGGTGAATTTTCATTAAGGGGTCTGCTTTCTATTCAGGAAGATACACAGTTATCTGATTGACAGAGGCACATGAATACACGACTGCTTCCCTATCCTCAGACAAACTCCCCGAAGTCGAGCGTCTTTTTTTTCAACCTTCTCTCATATGGAAATGGGTGAGCCAGATACTGGAGGTAGAGTTATTATTCGGCCTGGCAGGGAAAGCAATACATGTCATCTGTTTGAATGAAAACCACATTGGAAATACGCATATGCTTGTAAGCTTGCAAGATTAGAATTTGATTTCTGTTGTGCCCACTGCTGTGGCTTGAGAATTACCAGTCTGATTCTCTATTATGTTTTTGGATTCAATCCTACTCCTGCACGGGGATTGTTTTACAGCAGCGAGCCGCAATTCTGCTGTCCTGAATATCAAATAGATTCACAGTAGGAAATTGCCAACAGCGGCAATCAGGCCGAACCATGGCTGAACTCTGGCTGTGAATCAGGTATTTGTCTTCTGTATGGCGGGTAACCAGATACTGACCTTTATAATGTGATCTGGCTGGTGCAATAGTGTCAGCATGTTGTTAATTCTTGCATAGGTATTATTTCTGTGGTTGCAATGATAAACAATGAGAAGGCTAATACATTTACACAGAATGCAGAGGGGTAATTACTGTTTTGTAAAAGTGAGAAAGCAATAACGGGGAGCTTGTAAAACTGTCAAACCGTTCATTCATTTGAATGTAGGTGTTTGGTTATCAAACATTTAAACCTCAGCTGCATTTGGGCATAGACATCAGGGACGGGCTTTACAGACATTAACCCAGTGGTTCTCAAACTCTTTCGGTCATGCCCCCCTTTGGAGAAAGAAAAATTTCCAGGCCCCCCCGCCCCAACAAAATTTTCACACTTTTATTGAAAGAAAGTCAAGATCGTGTATATTCCATTCATTTTTCTAGTGAAGTAATTTGCCGTGCAAAAAGGAAAAAAAACACTTCAATTGCTCCATCAGACTTTTCAAATAGAACTATATGAAATGTGCAATAACTTTTTCAGAACAAGAACAGTAAAGTTCAATCAGTGCTAAGAAAAACAACAAACAGATTTTTGCTGCAGCTTCCAGACTTTTCAGACATATTACACAGACAGGTCTCTCTTCATCTCCTACCATATTTGCTGTAAATCCAAGTGCAAGATAAGCGTCTTCATATTTACTTCTTGGATTTTGGCGCCTGGTCAGCGTTAACGTCAGCCGACGTCGTCTTGTTGGTATCTGACTTGTCAGCTGTTTTTGTTTTCGCCGCTGTAATATATTTGTCCTTTGGCAATGCTAGGCACTCTGTGTGCGTCTGAATGTGAAATCTGTCATGGAAATCACCAGGGCAACGCGTTTGTGAGAAATGAGTCCGGGTTGTCCGACATCAAAACATAGTTCGGCCTGCTACATTTTCCAATTGAAAAAACACACAGGAGCGGTCACTGCCGTCCCAACAGGAGGGCGTGCCCCACAGTTTGAGAATCACTGCATTAACCAATAGTCCTGAAGTTGATGTTTGTTTTTAAAACTAAATGTAGTTTCACAACAAAACGGGTCACAACAGGCCTGAATCACCTTCTGCATCCAGTTTATTCATAAAGCTGCTGGATCTGACAGGACAGTTCAAAGCTCACATAATGGCTGGAAAACTTGAACCCAAAAGTATATGCTAAAACCAGCTCATATATAGAATTCTCTGATTAAGTGTATTCAGCAATATGAAACAGGGCAGTTCTTTGAGTGTCTTATATTTCCTCCCCTCCTGTAGGATTCAGATGAGCTTTTCTGGATTTAGAGGTGACATCTGATTCATCCACCTCAAAGGCACAGAAGTGACAGAGGATGTTTCTTAAACACCACTCATAAAAATGTCTCATCTCTCATCTGTCTCTTCCTTTTGTGTCTGCAGGAGCCCTGTCCTCCTCCCCTGTCAGACACAATGACGCCAGAAGAGGTATGGCATGGTTTGTGTGGTTTTACAGAAATGTGGACTTGATTGTTTTGAGCCGGGTAATCTAACGCTCACTCCTCTTTGCTGAGTCACCGAAGCTTCAGTCCAACATTTCTTATCCTGTTAGAAGTTACCAAGGTGGTGTGACTTTTTGCCTAAGAAAACGGTCAATAGGGTCTGTTGATTAATTTCCAATGCTGTGAGCAACACAGTCAAAATTCAGTTGTATTGGCACAGCATCAGAAGTCTTATATCTGAGAGTATAAAACCAAACCTATCCAACACAAGTTAGTTAGAGCTTGCCTTAGAGCAAATGAAGGAGTTTTTGTTGATCTAAGCTGTGAGTGAGGTCTTCCACAAATTTTAATCCATGTCTGACATCTCTCCTTTCGAGTCCTTGGCTTCAGATAAGTGAAATATATGACACCTCCCCCCCTCTAAACTTTGAGGATATCTGCTGTCTCACTTGCAGATTCCATATGCACTCTGTTTCAGCATTCAGCACTCCCGTGCCTTACGGTTGCTAACATAGGATTGGACAGTGGCTGTTCAAGGGAGAAGCTATGTGAAGAGTCAGTTGAGTGCTCAAAGTTTTACTTATCATGAGGTCTATGCTGGTAAACTTCTATATTAGCATTCAAATCTGTTTCACATGTAGGTCACAGGTGTTCTGATCTGTGTCACATTCATAAAGATTGAGAATTGGGGCACTTTGTAGCTGCAGTGTGAACACAGCCAGAATGTTCAATGTGACACATTTTTGTGTTGAGAGCACCCTAACAATGTTGTGCCCTCCAGTCCTCTCCTGTCTGCCGCTCTCTGTTGCTCTGCCTGGCACTTTTCCCGAAACGCCCCATAACATCCCCCTGTAAATCCTACCAGACTGCTGCCCCTGTCACAGCAGGCCGGGGCTTGTAGGTAAAATCTATACAGAGGCTAAAAGGTGTCAGACATCCTAAATCTCAGGGGGGGAGACCGGTGACATGCAAGGACGCAGCACAGGGTTACAAGGTTTTTTTTACAGCTCCAGAACTCTACTCAGTAGTTGCTAACTACATCGTCCTCCTGCAGACAAACACAGACAATACAAACACACACGCCTTTATATTCATCCCATTTTTAATAATGTTTCCTTATCATATGTAGTATGTATGTCAGCCCTCATAAAAACAAATGCTGATCCTTTCCTCTGCTGTGTTTGTGGAAGGGATTTTCTGAGAGTGACTCTGAACTAATGCCAGCCCATCCACCTCTGTGACCTTGTTTCTTATTGGCTGCTGCAGATCAAAGCGTGGGAAGAGGCGGAGATGGACAAGCCGATGGAAATCGATGAGATACGAGTGGACCCTTCCCCTTTCCAGCTGGTGGAGAGAACATCATTACACAAGGTTGGTGTGGAAAGACAGAGATAAAGAGGCGGCACAGAGGTCAGCAGATGTTTAAATCACAATTAAATAGCTGTTTAAGAGCACCTTGCTTTATTACTGTAATTTGGTTTCTATGATAACAGGATGTTGGATCAGGACACAATGTGAATACAGGTATTAAAGGAGAAGTTTGCTATTTTTAAATCTGGGCCCTATTTGTACAAATGTGGGTGTTGAAATGACTCCTAGGAACAAAAACTGTCCAATAGGTGGCCTCTGTAGGGATAGTTTCCGTAATGCTGTCGGACACCTGGAGTAACAATCTGAGCCTGTCGGTGTGTGTGATATATTACACATGTTACCAGATATGCAAGAGTACAAAACGGAAGCTTTTATTTTGAAGTCTCAGCGGATGTAATTTTGTCCTGTTGGAAGTGTTCGTGGTGAACATGGCGGTTGCCAATAAAGTGGTTATCGAGCAACTTTATAAGAGTGTTTTCTTGTCGTATAACAATTTCGACACACAAATTTGTACAAATGGGGCCCAGGTTTAAAAATAACAAACTTCTCCTTTAACACGTGAACCAATGATATTTCAGTATATGGAAAAGAAAAATCTGAGGATGGCTTAAGGTTGTAAAAACAAGTAAGTACACGTGTTCATAAAAACTCCACAGTTCTCCGCAAGTTACCCTTACAGAATTAAGTCAACATTTAACTTACACAGTTAGCAAAATATTTCAATAAGATTGTAAGATTATTTCATTTATCCTTAAAGACCCCCTCCAGTGAAAATCAAGTGTTTGACCTTGTAAACATCTCCATGTGGTGTTCTTCATGTGCTACGAGACATATCAGGGACAACATGAGCAGTCATCTCCATGGCAGGGTCTGTCTGAATTTGCGGAAAAAAACATATCAGACACAATTAATTATTTCAAGCAGAGCATTTTATGTCTTAAAACATGACTGGAGCTGCTCTTTAAATCTAAATTTGATCTTACCAAGCAAGGGAAAATGTTTTGATTTGTTTTTTTCATATTAACTTGAGGGTGATTTGAAGGACACTGTTTTCTCTCGGGGCAAGTCCAACATCTGTGATATCATTACAAAGAATGTGCCGCTGAGGTTAGTATTGATTCAAGTTTTAGTGTTAAATGCTCACTACCACTTTCACTGGACACATCAGTTATATTAGCCCCTGTTACTACGGCTCCTGGACACCAGGTGCTTCTTAAATCAGCAGTTTTTTGTGGTAACTACGTGTCTGTTGTTGTTGCTAAGTAATAATTCCCAACTTGCATTTGTTGGATGTTTTTTTGAGCAGGCAGGTGGAGAAGAGCACAAGTCCAGCTTTTTTCTTTTTAAAGTGTCCAGCTGCATAAAGACACTGTTCCAATGACTGAGAGCTCATACACAGTAACAGCCACTCTTTAGAAGCCTGGGCTTATTCTAACAAAGGAAAAAATATCTTAAGCAAACATAAAAGAATTCAAAGAAAGGGAATTTTGTAATTTTTCCTCCATTTTCATTCAAATGTGTGATTCATTATTTTATGATTTGCATGAAATTACTTGGATGTGAAGCCTGCAGTAGCTTTCAGTGCATAGACTAAGAGTTTATGCTTTTTATTACAGGTATTATACAAGCAAATACGCATATGATTGAAGTTTCTTAGCACCTCGAGCAGTTGTCAATTTCCCACACTCGGCTCTTTAAGTTATTTACTTCTGGAACACTTCATTCAGTGAGGGTGTGGATAACCTTGACAGAGGGAGGAATGCTCTGGTACATTAAAGCTGAAGACATGGATTTATTCAGTTTTTGAATGAGGACAGAATTCTTATTAACTGTTGTCAGTAGATGGAGGCTTTTTGTTTGTACGAGATGAAAAAGTCTCCATGTGTTTGCAGTCATTGATACAAACCTCATGTTTTCTTTTCTGTAAGACCGTGTGAACTGACAGTCTGTGAATTTCTGTTTATTTAGCATGAATGCAGAGGCAACTTTTGTATCATGTCACTGTTGAGGCCACAGTTGTTTTACATTCCACATACCGTAAAATCCAGAATATAAGTCGCACCAGAATATAAGACCTCTGTTTTTAGGGGGTATCCCAGAGGGAGAAAAGGTTTTCTATAGTTATGTATAAAAAAAACATGTTTACAAGTTATTTCAATTAATTTTCATTCGAAACACATTCAAAGCACACACAAATTAAAGCCTTCCCTTTTTTTTTTAACATGTCAACTTTGCAGTCCTGCTACCTCCCGATGATTGTTGTGAGGGTGGCGGCTGCACTGGCGATCATGACGTCGCATGTCTGTGATGAAGCTTTAGCTCGATTAAAGCGCCATCGTCTGGGTAAAATACCATAACACAATACGGTACCTCTCTCTGCATTGTATATGAATATATTTGGCACACCAGTATATAGGACGCAGCCCACTTTTTAGAAGAAAAAACAGTATTAAAAGTGCGTCTTGTACACTGAATTTTACGGTAAGTCATCAATGAGTCACACCAAAACTAATAACCAGCTCCAACCATGAGCTCGAAGCTACTACCGTCGTCCAACTGTTTACATTGATGACATGTTGATTATTCAATACTGAAAGGAAACGTCAGCACAGTTTTGTGTCATTTCTATTCTTTGTGTAAGTAAAACCAACCAGATTAAATATAACCAAATCCGTTTTTACAGCAGCTCGATTAATTCATTTTGTTTAGCTAATGTTTGCTTCGATAACTTGACCCGTTATGATTTCCAAAGCTGTTTGTATTTGTGTTGTATTGCCATTGTTAGATTTCTATACTTTGGTTTTTGTTTTTTAATTTTTTTCCCCTCCAGTGTTTCAATTAAACAATTCTCACCTTTTTATGACACATCTAAAGGGGATCCAGGATTTGCAGATATATACTGTATATTGAAGTGTGTAAACAGCTTGTACCATTGCTGTTGGTTTATTTTGTCATCAATGTGATTTCATTCTCATGGTAATATCCAGAATATTCTGCTTATTCATGTGCAAAGGGGGGCTTAGAGGTGGTGGTGTGCTGATGCATACAAAGAGGTAATCCAAAGTGTGACCTTAGCCGGGATATGAACTGAATAATTTGTGCAGAAAAACACGGCAAGTGACTTTTTCTTTCTGTGGTTCATTTGGAGCCTTGAGCCAGTCGGCTTTCATCTTTCTGTCTCTTTGACATTGTGTCTAGACGGAGCTGACAGAGAAGTACAGAGCCCGTAAATTGTCTGGATTCACAGACAGATGTAAAAGGCCGTCGTGGTCTGAGATGGAGAAGTTTGTCATAATGTGATGTGTGACCTTTTTCACTCCACAGACCCACACTTTATTCTCACTGCTGGGGCTCAGCCATGCCTATGTGACCAGTATCGGCAAACTGGTTGGGGTAGTGGCGCTGAAAGAGGTAAGAAACTTTATTTCTGCTTATGCTAGTCCTTTTTTTGTGTTGTTTGGTGTTCTCGGCTCGATTCTGTCTAATGAAGTTCACCTGAAACGATGGCGAAGCAGTCAATTTAATTAGATTCCCAAAGATCTGAGCCAGAAAAAGCCCTCTTGCTTTTTTAATACACTCAACTTTCAGAAGTCTTCTCATTTTGTCTCGACTTTGGGAGGTAAAAAAAAGATTTGCTTGATGTCTCATAAAGCTTTTCAATTATGTAATAGTACTCTGTTAGCATAATCAATATCATCTCTGTATGTTTCAGGCTTTCTTTGATATACTTCATTCCCTCTGTCTTTACTCGTTCACATATCTGTCTCCACTGTCACTCGTCCCCTCCTAAACCTCATTTCTTCTGCTTTTCTTTCTTTACTTTATCGATTCCTTCATCCCATCACATCAATTTCTCTCACTGTCTTCTCATACTTTTGCTTACAATCTACTTGTGTTGTTCCCTCTGTCTTCCTTTTCTTACACTTCACCTGTCTCCTTCTCCAATCCCCTTTTTTCTCTCCTTATCCTTCTTTCCTTCCTTCCTCCCTCCTCCAGCTCCAGAAGGCCATCGAGGGCTCCACGCGCTCTGGCGTCCGGCTTCGTCCTCCTCTTGCGAGCTTTCGCGATATCAAAAACAACTCTGTCTCTAAAGCTCCACCTTCTTCTCCCACTGCTCCTTCCTCTCCGACCTCCATACCCTCTCCCCCTGCTCCAACTGCTTCCCAGCCTCCTTCCCCCTCTCCCCCTCACCACCACCACCACCACCATCAACATCATCAGCCAGAGAGTGAAACAGAGGTGTGGATTGAGGGTGTGAAGCTTGAGGTGGAGGAGGGCAGCAGCGGCAGTGCAGGAAGCGGTGGTGGCAGCAGCAGCAGCTGCACAGGGGCCTTCAGCTCAACCAGTATGAGCTGTAGCTACAACAGCAACCTCACCCTCCCTCCCTCCTCCACTCCTCCCCCTGTCCCTTCTTCCTCCACTCCTCCTCCTCCTTCTCCTTCCCCCTCCATCCCTCTCTCCACCCTTACAACCCTACAGAGACTCCTTGAGGGGGATGAAGACAGTGATGATGAGCCAATGGTTTAGCTTAGACTGGAGTGATGTTTATGTTTTTTATAATGGAAAACTTTTTTAATGGTGTGAGCGTTTTTCTTTTGTTCTTAAGTTGTTGCCCATTTACCTCTTTTGTCTCCTCAAAGGCAGAGCAAAGATTCAAAGCAAAACTCCTTAAAGCTACTTTATAAAAAACAGCGTTTTTCTCTGCCCCGCCCACCTCATCCTCACTGTCCGTCCTTCAGCGCTCCGTATGTCCGTGTTTTTGATACTTGTCCTGCATCACCTCTTCTTATGTTTTTCACACATACACTCTCAAGTGTTCGACACATAACAGCTTAAATAGATGATGCCAATATGACACTTTCCTTCAGGATCTTTTTTTGTGCGTCAGGTGGTAGTTTACCATATTCACATGCCGGTCATTTTCGGGCGATACAGTTCAATTGCAGTTATAATGTCTGACACATTGTTATCATGTCAACGCTTCTCTATTGATCAGCAACTGAAAGGACAATGTGTTCTAAAAATCTGGAGGGAGATCTGACCATATGTCAAGGTTAAAAAAACATTTGAAAACCCAGTATGTACAGTTATGTACCATTAAGCCACAAGCAGCCGCTTAGCTCCGCCTTCCCTCTCTGGCAGACCAACCACTGCTGGGTGATGGAAAACATGTCACTAACTGCTGCTTGTGTATAGTAATACTATATACTGCAAATGCAAAGGCTTTATCAGTGAGCCATAGGCTCAATCACCATTGTGTTACCTCATTCGGCGATAGGTAGTGACTTCACAGACATTTATCTTTAAGATAGTAACCTATGTTGAACAGTAATCCAAACCTGCGCTGCCTGAACCACAAGTGCACCCAGTGAACCCCTGCACAGTAGTTCTTCGTTACCTCATCATTTATTTGTATTTAAAAAAAGCTTTTTTATCAGACGAGAGATATTGATTTTTTTTTAATGGCAACAGACCGTCTGGATAACAGTGGACTAATGGAGCTGCTCAGTCCGCTGTGGAAGATTGGCCAAAGCCCCAAAACGCCCTCCAGATTGTGTGCTGACCTTGTGGATGCAGCCTCAGAGCTCATCTCATCACGCTTAAGTTGATAGATGGTGCAGCTAAAGGCGGCTGACGACAGCCGAACCCCCACTGCAGATTTTTTTCTCCCAGTTTTACCAACAAGGACACCTTCCAGATTTAACAAAAAATAACTCTTCAAAAGACCAAAGAATATGATGAATAAGAGATCTCACACAGATATGCAAACACATGTGCAACAGGAGGAGGTGTACAATCCATAATGCCACTTCCATCATGCTCCAGACACATTGATAATTACAAAGTAATGGATGACGTTCATGACACTGACTGACAGCTGACATTTTGTCATGTATGTTTAACGAAGATGATGTATGTTGACAGAGAGAGATTTGGCAGCTAATGCATTAATTATCTTAATAAATGACCTCATTAGCCAAACTCTTTAATATGGAACTGTCAGGATGGGATTTATTCAGGATATAAGGCTGCTCATGTGAGACCTAAAGAGTAACTGCACACTTAAACATGTTTTTTGAGCTGTAATCTAAATTATATTGCTGTACTGTGATGAAACACATCAATGCTGTTGTTAATATTGACAACTCTTAGCAAATTTATAAAAAACGGTATTTCATGGGTTGAAAATGGCTCAAACACGCCATCTATTGCTTTAAATCAGAGGTGGGCGGTACACCCCGTCTTTGAGAGGGAGTCTGTGAAACCGCGCTCATTTTCAAATATATCCTGATAAAGACATATCATTCACTAGAGTTTACACTATTTTTGCTAGCACATTGTACATTAGCCTTAGCTAATGTTACGTTACCAGTCAGAGACTGCGCCCCTTTTCTCTTCAGAATCAGAAATAACTGTAACAGGCTGCACGTACGGTTGGCGCATCGGCACTTGCCGAAAGCTCCGGCTTCAGGTATTAGTGGGGGAACTGATAGGGCTCGGGACCACCACGGTCCTTCACCACACTAAGGTGCTCTTCAGGGGACTCTGGAGAGGAGAAGTCCTCCACCTCAAAAGAGCTCTTTGTGGCATATGTGCCTTGTGACTCTGTGTCATTCTCCATTTTTCTCTGCCCAGGGGAGGGGACGTCACTGAACTGCCGGACACACCCACCCCCCTCTCAGCCCCTTGCCCACTCTGAGCATTTTTCAAAATTGTGCAGTGGGTGCAGTTACACTTTAAATCAACAAACTTAAGGACAACCAAGGAAAAGCAGCTGCTCTTTAGACATTTGTGACCGATTGAAAATGGATTAGCTTTCTCTTCTTATTTTATACAGGAAAATAACAGCAAACAAATGACTGTTAAGACATGAAAGAGAGCAGAGACTCAACCAAAGCAGTCACGAATTCAAAGAGACTAGAAGCAGTGCAGGGGTTCAGGGCTGATGTTTGTTTCTTGTGAGTTCAGCGCTTTATGTGACACTTTGACATGATGCTCTTTTTGAAAATGAGAACTGTCACGCGACCACATTTTAATCGAAAGGTTATCACAAAGTTTTCTGCTCACCCTCTAGCCTCTTAATTAACTCTTAACCTACATCTACAAAATGAAACTCTAAAGATTAAATCTTATTTAACCCCAACCCTTTAATAAGGCGGGGGGCTTCCACACATCATTAGAGCTGCTCAGTTACTACCTTCATATTTGCATTCATGTGTTGTTGAACTTCTCTCTTTGGGGTGCACCTCTTTTCATTAATCACTCCATCTCGGCTTCTTATCTCTGTCTTTACCTCCTGGATTCAGTTCCTCAGGTGCTTCCTTAAAGTCTTTAAATCTACAGATTTCACAAAAAGCTTTTTTTTTCTTTGTGTCTGTGTGAATTCAAATGTGGGTCTGCTTCTAAAGGGGGCTCTGAAGCGTTTGTCCGTCTGTGGTTGTGGTTAATGTGTTTATTTTTTATCTTTTAGTAGACTCAAAATCATCTTAAGGTTTATAAACTGTGAAAATAAAGTTTTCTTAAGTGAAAAGCTTTGACGTTTGGTGCTCATGTGTTTGAATTTCACCTTTATTTACCCAGGGCAAACCAGGGCAGGGGAAAGGCAGCACATTTATCTGCAGAGAGACAGATTCATTTTTCAGTGAACTGGACCAGAAACTGAACTCTCCCAAGGTACAGCAAGAAAAGAGTTTTACTTTAGAAATCACACGAGAGGCTTAAAAAAGGTTAAACATTCCAATATGACAAAAACATTAAAAAAAACGTTACCTAGCACATACTTAGCTGGAGAAAAAAAAGAGTAGTATTTAAGCATATGATGGACTGTCCTATTAGATGTAGTGTTCAGAACTCATATTATTTTGTAAGAATAGGTGCTTATCTCTAAGACGTCATTTTGAAATTAGAGTCATTTGAGGCATGTGGTTATAGCTCCTCTGCAGACCACTGTGCAGTGAGGGATTGAAAATGATGGCCATCTCATTTTGGAAGAAATCTTTTCTATTACCTGATTTGCATCGACTCTACAGAAGCATTAAAGTGATTGAACAGTGGTGTAATTATGCAGCATCACTGACATTTCAATTATTTCTATATGACAGAAATACTACATTAAGTTTCACTTCCACTTAAAAAGCTGCTTAAATTCTCAATCTGCAGATGTGAGTGTGGACGGTGTGCTAGGACATGAACAAGAGGACAGATGATGATCACAGAGGTCAGGGACATGGTGGGTCATGATCACTGGAGTGTATAGAGCAAGTCGTCCTCTCCAGCAGCTGTAGGTAGAAACCTTGAGAAGAGATTATGTTAAGAGCAATGTCACAGTAATGGTTGATTACTTCTTAATGTGTCTGCAGCCACATTTTCACAAAGCTGTTAAATACACCACCCTGTGCATAGGCGTCAACTGAGTTTGGGAGAATATGGCTGCTGCCAAATTCTGGAAGCAATAAGGATGGTCAAATGCATTACAATAATTTATGCAGATCCACTGATGCACTTTCATCCTGCAGAGGACTTCTTCATTTGAGACAGCCGTCACTCTGTAACTGAGACTCCAGGCTGCAGTTTAGTTCATACTCTTCTTTGATAAACCACAAAATTATCAGGCTTCAAATGTTCTGAACTTATGTCTATATTTATACTTTCTTTGTCTCTCTCTATATTTTCACCCATTCACAAGAAGGCAGGTTGATGCTCCAAATGTCCTGGGCGTCCAGCCTAAGACACCCAACTACCTGTGTTGCCCCCAGTGTTGAAAGATCACTTACGCCATGCGTCTTTTTTACCTTCTAGAATTTTGCATGTATTTCAATGCATTTCTTTATCCTTTGTAGAGTTTAAACAGACGACTAATGATAATTGTAACCCTGCTTTCTGTCTGCGGTGTTGAAATATGCGCCAAAATGGATACAGTTAAAGGCATTATTACCATTCTTTCTAATCCATGCTTTACATGCATTAAACTGTGGAAAGAAGCTAGTGTAGTAAGTCTTTGATATAATATCGCAAAGCCGCAACTTGGCTTTTGCAAAAACAATATATATTTGTATCTGTAGCCCTTTTTTCACTGTGGTTCCGCCTCAGCGCCGTAACGAAGCTCCGCTGTCATGCCGCCATTGCCATTTTACATTGGACCAAGCAACGCCGGCATAAAGCCGCCTCAGTGGGTGTTTTTATTTAGCGTTGTGGCGTTGTGGAAGCAAAACATGCACGAGGTATAAACAAACATCGCATGCTTCACACACACGGCGCTGTTCCGCCCTGCTGGCTCCACTGTTTACACAGACGCCGTTTTGCCTCTGTTACGCCTCTGGTACTATGTCCAGTGCCGGCTGGCAGTGTAAAAAGGGCTCATCTTTCCGCCCATTCACAAGAAGGTACAAGCAGGCAGGAAATAAACTGTCGATGCTCAACATTTCCTGTGGGTCCAGCCCAAGACAACCAACTATCTGTCACCGATGCCATGCTCCTTTTTTTACCCTCTAGAATTTTGCATGTAATTCAATGCATATCTTTGTCTTTCGTAGAGTTTAAACAAAGAACTAATGATAATAATAACCCTGCTCTCTGTCTGTAGTGTTCAAATATGTGCCAAAATGGATACAATTAAACACATTATTACCATTCTCTCTAATGCACACATTACATGCAAACATTAGACTGTGAAAAGAAGCTAGTGTAGTAAGTCTTTGATATAATGTCACATAGATGTTTTTGCAAAAGCCAAGGTAAGGCTATTTACCTTTCAGTTTTTTTACTTCCTCTAACACACATACAGTTATGACAGATATTTTCTTTGACCAACTCACAACCACATACGTCTTCTTTTCATATGAAGTATGAAGCATGGAGCTTTCAATGACTTCATCTATTATGGATCCTTTCTTTCTTTATTCAAATGTATTTTGATGTTTTTAAATAGCATTAACAAAAACACACCACACCGCTGACTTTGTGAACCAAAGCAGAACAGCAGGCTCACAGGAAGCCTCCAAATAACTCAAAAAGATAAAAGCACTTGAACCAACAAGGGCACTTCTCTGTGTTCAAGTCTTAACGGCCCAATTTAATGAATGAGGCTGTTGTAGCGACAAGTTAAAGTGTTTTTGATGACTACAAGAAAACGAACACACCTCATTGAAGAAAACATCTGACCTTCACACGGCAGCTTGGAAAACCTGCAACTGGACGTTTAGGTCATGCTCCTTTCTTTCCTCGTCTTTGTTCGTCTGTTTGTATTATAACTATGTAGACTGAATGTCAGAGCTTTATTCTGTGTGTGGGTGATTTGTTGTATCTAGTTCTTTTAGACCTATTTCAATTTTACAATGAGAGTGAGGATGCTTTTGGAAAGTGATGATATTTGCAATTTGACTGCAAAGGCTTTGCCCAGAATGAGGTTAATGAGTAAATGAAGTTCTGAATGTGCTCAGTTGTTGGCATATGTATGCGTGTGCACTCTAGTGAAACAGAACAGCACAAAGAAGATCATTTTCCCAGAATATATATATATTTAACACACAAACAAAGCTACATTCATACATACATACAGTCTTACATTCATACAAATACACATAATTTTGTTGATTTTCTTTTTTATTACAAAAAGCGATTTGATATATTATTACTTTGTATACTGTGTTATACTGTTAGGGCTAGGTCACTGTTAAAAAGCATGCACTTTCTTTTGATTGTGTCCAGATCATGTGTTTGCAAATGACTCCAAGTATGTTTGGCACAGGTCGCTCTGAGCATCAGAATGGACCGCGTTTACCTCATCAGAACACCTCAGGTAGGTCTCAGAGAAAAATCCATCAATAAGCAAATCAATCAGTTTCCTGTGGCCAGGTCAATTTCCTCTCCCTCCAGGGTTGCTCAGGTGTGACACCAAGCTACTTCTGGTACTAAGCAACCTCATCCAACCACTCAGAATTATTTGCAAATACTGTTTTACCCAAGTCTTATTGATTCCATGTTTGTTGTATTGCACTGAATATTTAACAAGGCCCTTTTTCTCCTCTTCTTCCCCACACATCAATCCGTTCACTGTCAGACTCAGTCCTGGTTCTTTGGTCCTCTTGGTCCACATATTTTCTGAATCCATCTTAAACTCAGACAGCTTCAGTAGCTGAGTTAAGTCTCCTGTCTGCCTTGAATATTATGTGTTCATAGTCACATATGTATTAGTCTCTTCTTGGCATTTCCTTTGTGTACATTACATCCCACGTCTGAAAAAGTCTTCTTGCATTTCCTTGGACTCAAAGTGGGTAAATAGTTGGGAGGGTGTTGGGGTTGGGATAGAATAGCTTGATTGATTATTGAAGTATTTATTTGCTGTTTTTGTCAGTTTTTTTTCTGGTCCTATGATTTAGTTGGTTGCAACAACAACAATAGAGCCCTCCTCCCCCTCTTCGTCTTTCTCCTCCAGCAACTGGACGACGCAGGGCGTGACGTCAAACGGTATCCTCTCCCTGACGGATTCATTGGTCTGTGCTGGCAGTCCTGGACTTGAGCCTCTGGTAAAGAGGGCGTCCTCCCTCAAAGGGGACGGGGTCAAAGAGCACGGCTCCGGCTCCAAGGTTAATGTAACCTCTTCTACCTGTAATGACAGTAAGTGTTCAAAAGACAGTTCTTGATGGTACAGCTGTATAATAGGTAATAAAAGCTCTGTTCCTCCTTTATATTTGGCCAAGTGTTCACATGTCCTTAATTATATAGTCTCAATTTGTGAACATTTTTAATCAATTGCCTTTTAATCTAATGTCAATGATGAATGTGTTGTTAGGAAACTCAGATTGCAGCATTAACCTAATCAAATGGGACTTTTCAAAAGTAATATATGCGGCGGAGCCTTCAATTATCGGGAAGGTTTCCAGTTTCCGGTTTCACTCCTGGAGGCAAACACCTCGACTTTTAAGAGTAACCTTTCTTTTTGGTAAGACTAGATAGGGCTGGCTCAGGCTTACGATGCACCAGCCCCTAGTTATGCTGCTCTCGGCTAACGCCAGGGACACACTGTTTGCCTGAGCCGCGCTGAGCATAATGCTTGTTACTAATCCACCAGGACCTGCTTGACCTCTTATAGATAGATAGATTTACTTTATTGATCTCAAACTGGGAAATTGTGGCGTTACGGCAGCAGGTTATCAAAGCCACTACAGCACAGGAGAAAATAAATACACAGTAAAAATGACCCTAACACTGCTTGTATTGTTATAATCATTCATACTTCAGTTGTGCTATGTATTAATATAAAATTCTTCATATCTCTATTATAATAGTTGCCAGTATTATTGTTAGTATTATTGTCACAGTGTTTGTCGTTAGTGTGTCTCCCTGTCCTCATGTCTCTCTCGCTGTCTCTCCATCCCTCTCTGTCTGTCTCTCTGTCTCTCTCTCTCTCTCTCCATCCCTCTCTGTCTCTCTCTCTCTCTCTCTCTCCATTCCTCTCTCTCTGTCTCTGTCTCTCCATCCCTCTCTGTCTCTTCATTCCTCTGTCTGTCACTCTCTCTCCATCCCTCTCTGTCTGTCTCTCCATTCCTCTCTGTCTCTCTCTCTCTCCATCCCTCTCTGTCTCTCTCTCTGTCTCTCCATCCCTCTCTGTCTCTCTCTCTCTCTCTCTCCATCCCTCTCTGTCTCTCTCTCTGTCTCTCCATCCCTCTCTGTCTCTCTCACTGTCTCTCCATCACTCTCTGTCTCTCTCTCTGTCTCTCTCTCTGTCATGCTTTCTCGACCCAGCTAATCGAATCAGATGGCTGTCCACCAATTAGTTTGGTTCTGCTTCAGATTTCTTCCTGTCAAAAAGAAGTCTTTTCTTGCCCAGCCAGTAACTGCTGAAGATGGATTTAGCTGTGTTACTGATTTATTATGAAAACATGATCATCATGATTTTATTTTGCACAAACAATGTTTCACTTAAAGGAGATTTTTTATTTTTTATCAGACCTTGGAGCAAAGAGGCCATAGAGGTAACTCACCTTCGTCAGCTCCTCCTCTTCCTCTTCATGTTGCTCTGGGATGCCCTCAGACTCGGGCTCTGGCTCCTCTCCGACTGTCTCCACCACTCCTCCGACCATTTCAGCCATCTGTCCACTCAGCTGCCCGACGATGTCAACCTGCAACCAGGTAAGTTTGCTGATTTAAATTCCTGTCCTTTGTTGTTGCACTGGATTTAAACTGGAGGGAGATTTGTCAGGTCACTATTATTTTAACATATTATTATTCACAAGATGACATTGACTCCTCAATTTCAGTCGCTGGTATCATTCATAGAAAGGAAGAAACAGACAAAGAAGATAGATGGGAAGAAAGGATGATGGACAAGCAGAAAATGAGCTCCCCTGTCCCGACCACAGCTTGGTTCGCCTGTGCAGGACATCAGAGAAAAAAAGACAGATACTTAGACAAGCACAACAGACACAGATGCTGAATCCAAATGCTTAGAGTTGCAATCTTGCGGACTTTACAGCATGCTACCCCGAACACTGGGCGGTTTCAAGGATGACCATTGTCAAAATTCATCGGGTCCACTTTTGGCTGTCATGCAGACTTTTGGCAGTGCTCCATGCAGATTTCCAGCCTGTCTCCTACCTTCTTGACTCCCCTGGCAGTTTCTCCCATCATTCACTGCACTACAGATGTGTGCTAAATGTGCCTGCTGATATAAACAAAGCCAGATTCAGACAAAAACAGATTAGCCAGGATGAAAGCCAAACATGATGGAAAATGACCAAAAAGGCTTTTGCAAAATATTAACAATCGGCTTTTTTCACCTGAGAAAAGACACGAGCCTGAGAAAGGAGACCAAAGAAGATAAACCTTAGCTTCCTCCAACAGCAAGACAGTGTTAAATGTATTAGAAGACATGCTGTCATTGCAATGTTGCCTGTTGGTTCACTCATTCTGTAACAGTGACTAAATGTAGATGCATAGACACTCATGCACCCCTCTGCCCTTGCAAATTCTCTTAGCTGTTCTGTTAGAATCTGTTTAACCGTCATCTAGTCCGCAAAGTCTGTAATCTGACCATTTGGATTCAGCAGGCGAGTGCCTACATGGTGTGCTTCAACCTGCGCAGCTCCCCACAGGTCAGCTAGCCGAGGGTGGGTGGGAGGACCGAGGCTGTGGATGGTGCTGTTGGGAGTGGCTTGGAGGGAATGGGAGGCACTGTGTGGCCTGTGCTCCATCGACTGTAATCAGAGACAGGACAGGAAAGAGACAGTTCATGAACAAAAGCTTAATATATTTAAAAGGAGCTGATTTAATTGTCCTTAAAGGATGACTCACTGTTTTTCATTTTTCACTTTTCTTGATTTTAAAAGCTTGTTTTTCTTTGGAACCCAAATGTGTCCACCAACTAGAGACTGTAAACATTTTAAAGCCCTCCAGCTCCTGACATTCTCAGCTGCTCAGTAATGGAAAACAATTTCATCGTTAGCAAATGCATCACTTCCTCTACTTCCTCTTCATGTCACAACATGACTAAGTAGTTTCCGGTTTTTGGCAATCTTTGCTCGAGACTTTTGGAGGAAGAGGAGGCTTTATTAATTTGCTTCACCTCCCTTCACCTCCTCCTTCTAATAATCGTCTTCTTCTACTTTAAACACCGCTCTCAATTATGAGTCAGGGAGGGTGCTGCAGGGAACATTGGGGAAATGTCTCAGGCTCTTCAGCATAGACTGATGCTCAGAAAATTGACGGACTGATTGAAAGCTTTTTTATAAATGTAATTTAATATATTCAATAGTCTCCTTCACGGGGGGAGGGGCGGGGACCATATAATACACAGTAAAGCTAACAAGCTCACGGATCAGTTCACCTTTTCTGAGACACAGTCCCCGACCTTTCAGGTTATTATTTCATAACAGTCAGTTATTTAATGAGCTCTGAGATGTACCAATGCAAGAAAGCTGAGAGACTTGATGTCAAAGTTCATCATGGTTCGATTTGTTTGCAGAAAACGTCCCAGCAGCCTGAGAGCTGGAAGTCTGTAGCTTATTTACAACCCACGTATCCAACGACTTCACAGGTCACATAAAGTTTAACTTCATTGTGTCAAACAGTTTGATCACTCAGGAGGCACCTTAATACTTTGTGAACACGCATGTATGTACGTACGTGTGTGCCTGTATTCATGTTAGTGTTGATGCAAATAACACATTTAGGAGAATTGCATTTGCTAACTGTAAACTACTTTCAGTTTCCCACAGGATTTAGTTAGACTACGGTGGGAGAGTCTGTACCTTGCAGGGGGGCCCTGGGGCATTCTCCCCCGGAAGAACATTTTGTACATTTTGAATTTGAATTGAATTTGAATTTTGAATTTTGAAAGTTTATTTTGAACCAAAAAAAAGAAAGAAAAGAAAACAACAACAACACAGACAATGAAAAGTTTGTTCAAAAAAGAGTGGGAAGAAGTCGAAACGTATCTAATCCCACCCCTTCTCCCTGCACGATGATTTATAAATCTATAAATCTATCCTTCCTTAGAAATACTACTATTAATAACAATCATAATAATAATAATAATAATAATAGTAATAATGAACATGATTTATACTAAATATACACCATATATATTCTTCATTTATAGAAAAGGACTAAGACAAAAGGACCTAGCACTAACAAACACAACATCAAAGAAAAGAACCAACTAATAATGACATAAAGTATAAAAAACAATAATTCAAAAAATAATAATCAATAACAGTATCCTGTGCACACCTAGTGACTGTCACACCCCCACTTCATCCCTGTATCCCGTGAAAACATTTTCTTTATATTTTACTGTTGCATGTTTGGACATTGCTTGATCTCCTCACCTATACTGTTCCACAGTCTCACCCCACAGAATGCAAAATCTTTTTCTATTTGTACGGATTTTGTTTATTTTGAAGTTGTATTTTCCTCGTAATTGATATCCCCCTTCTCGATTCTTAAACAATTTTTGAATATTTTGTGGCAGAAAGTTATTATTAGCTTTGTACATGATTTGTGCTGTCTGGAATTTCACTATGTCTGTAAATCTTAATAATTTTGACTGTATGAAGAGTGAGTGAGTATGATCCTGATAGCCGACATTATGAATGACCCGTATTGCCCTTTTTTGTAGAATAAAGTTAATGGAACAATCTGGTGCACTTTGAGACCAAAATGAAGAGGCTAGAAATGTGTGCTCTTATAAACAAATTGGTTGTATTATATGAATGATGATGACATGGCAAACGTCTTTTTTTTAAGTCTGTTTTCCCTTCGGTTCATTATGAAACTGTGACTGGACAAATTAGACTACGGCGGGGCCTGACCTGCTGTTGTTGGTACTGCAGGAACTGTTGCTGCTGGTAGTGGTGGAGCTGTTGGAGCTGTTGGAGTTGGTTGTGCTGCTGCAGGGTGAGATGAGTCTGGTGCTGCTGAAGGTAACCGCCCACTGTCCCCTCATACCCCTCACCAGGTGTACCCCCTGCTCCACTGCTGCCACCTGGAACAACCGTAAAACCCTTCAGAGACATTGTCAGGTGTTTATAGACAGAGCATAAGGAAAAAAATCCTCAATCCTCACCAGCGGCCATGATGTAGGAGCCGCCTCCAGGCGAGGCCACGCCCGAGGGCTGGCTAGTGATTGGGTCCCAGGCATCTGAGGACGACAGACAGTACAGGCCCTGTGAGACGTAGGTGTGAGGCCAGACATCTGCAGAGGAGTGATGGAGCACCTGGTCTGTACAGAGAAGTACAGGCGAGAGAAAGAAGGAGTGAGACGGTGGAGAAAGTGAACCGTTTAAGAGAAAAGAAACTAAGAATAATAGAGGCAACACGAAGAAAAGAGAATTCAATCCATCCTCAGACTGTGAGTTGTTGATTTAATAATCATCAGCATAGTTTAGAAGCTCCTAAAGAGCTGCACACAGATATACGTGAGTGTATCCGAGTATGATAAGCCCGTCTTTCTGCAGCAGCATTATAATCATAGAGGGAGCCAGAACACTTAGCCTATGGAGGAGAAACATCCCCTCAGTCCTGAAGCTGATGTTTAGTAGATTTTTAAATGCCATTTGTCTGTGCATGTGTGTTTACAGTACGTGTGTATTGGTATGCTAGATGAAGCACTGAGCCCATATGGTGCAGTTAGTGAGAGCAGGGCTAACTCCTTGTGCTAACCTACAGGCTCCCTCAGAGTTGGACAGCGCTTTGCTTTGCTAAACACCAGCAAGAACGACAACAGATACCATTCACAGTCTGACTCTGTGCTGTGACAGTTCAGGTATAGATGAGTTTTTTCTTACTTTTCCAGCAGCCATTAAAACCAGAAGCTAAGCAACAGAATTGATTGTTTTTGTTTTGACTTTTTTATGACGTTATGTGTCTTTTCCTGCGAGGTCAGATGGGTTTTCCTAATGTTGCCTGAGGAAATTGAGTTTGTTAGCGGGGTTATTTTCCAACAAAGTGAAATCCTCTTAACATCTTTTCATGCAACACCTTTCCTTAATATTACTCTTCCTTTAGTTTGTAAGTCAATTATTTTACCCAAGCCCACGACGCTCCATCACAATGTATTCTGATATTTAAAAGAAAAGCTGTCTGAATTTCTCATTTGGGTGTTTTGAGTAAGTAGCCGTCGGCAGTGATAGACAGAAATGTGCAGCTGTGAGCCTGCCCTCCAAAAGTCCTTTACAGCTGGTTTGCAGAATCGCTGACGGGGCTGTTTTCACTCTCTAATGGGCTCTGATTTTCCCAAACTGTGCATTTACATACAATAGAAAACATTATGATTAGAGGTGTGGTCCAAAGACGTACAACCGAGTGCTGCTTTACTCTCTAAGATAGGATTCAAATGGCTAAATGACTAATCCAAGTCTCCTGAGTTTGACCTCTAGCTCTAGGTATGACAACACAATTCTTGCAATGGCTCCACATTATAAAGGATTCCATCCGAATACTGCAGCAGCTAGAAGCACTCAGAGGCTAAATCCTGCACTCATGCTGAATATCCCTTTTCTGAGCGGTTTAAACTGCAGTACCTCTGCTCGTGATGCTCTCCTGGTTGACCTCACTGAGGTGAGCGACGCTGCCCTGGTTGGAGCCTGCTCCCATGCTCTCTCCGTCCATCGAGTTCCAGCCGAACAGAGTCGCCTCAGAGATTGCAAACTGCTGCATGATACCTAAAGAGGGATGTCAATGTTTGCTGAGAGGCAGTAGTGCTGATAGAGTAGAGTCAGATCCTTGAACTCACTGAAGCAAATTTAGAGATGCTTAAAACACACAGAGGTTAATTAGTGACAGAAAGAGAGGAGGGACAGTAGACCTGAGGGGAATAGAAGAGAGACAAAACATATTGTTGAAGAATCCATTAAATGTATTATTGTGACGTAACTTGTGATTTAAGCCCCTAGAAAACAATTCAAAAATGTTTGGTTTAATTTTATATACAAGAAAAAGATTAGTGATGCACGATATTAGATTTTTTGCCGATATCCGATATGCCGATATTTTACAACTCATTTAGCCGATTACCGATACCGATATTTTTTTCCTGCACACCTAATTGCAGAGATCATCAACTCTCTTCTGTATTGGAATTAGCGTACAGTATAATGGTGATACTCTTACCACATTTGTTACAACGGTCGGGGTGACGGGTCTTGAGATGGTTAATCAAGTTTGTAGTGTTGACAGACTTTGCCTTGGCTCCTCCTCGCATCACCGAAGCTGAGCAGTCATTGCAAACAGCAGTTTTGCTGTCTATTTCGGACACTTTGAAAAACTTCCACACCACGGACATTTTGGCTTCTAACTCTCTCATGCTGCAGGTAGACACACGTGACGTCATCAAGCTGCGCCGCGCAGGTCTTCTTCGCGCCGGGGACATTGCGTCGAGGTCGGACGTGTTGGCCAATATCCGATAGTTAATTCATTTTAGTTAGTTCATTTTTAAGCCGATATCGTCCGATACCGATAACGTGCCGATAATATCGTGCATCCCTAAAAAAGATACCAAGTCTCTTTTCACTATTTCCTAACTTGTGTGTTTTAATGTGTTATTAGCACCAGGGAAAAATGTTAAAGATGCTTTCAGATCATTCAGATAACTGCTCACACAGTTAGCCTCAGCATGACCAGGATATTTTCTGGTGTTATATGTTGTATTTATTCTTTGAAGAAGGTGTATCACCTGTAGATACAGTCCTCAGATGTAGCCTCACCTGCAGCGAAGCGAGCCTCTTTCTCGCCATCACTAAGGTCGCTGTAAGCGTCGTTCTCCATCCTCCTCTCCTTTTCTCTCTGCAGGTTGGTATGTCCCGCGCCCCCCATAGGCCCTGCAGATGGTTTGCCCCAGCTCTGCCACTCGATCATGTGGGCGACTCGACCCTGGGCCATGGCAGTGGGTTTGGTAACTTTGTCCTTCATGGAGCGAGACACACCTACAACAGGTAAGGGGGCGAGCAAAGGGAGGACCAGCAGCACATACACACACACACATTCACACACACAACACACATACACAAACAGTGTCAAGACTACTTCTGACCTCAGCAGGTGAAGACTCCTCCAACTGAGGCTTGGGGGGGAAAGGGTAGAGTGGTAATGAGATGAGTTGTTGGGAAACTGTGATAGATGAAACTATAAGGGATACTGCCCATTGGGTTGTAAAGGTCTGGGCATAGACCGTGAGTATGAGAACATGGCAACGACCTTGTGTCGGATTTGCTTTAGAAATATATTTTTAAAATTAGGAAGATTTTCAGGTTTTCTCACGGACGTAATTATTTCTTTCTCATGATCTTTGTCCAAGTTTTAGAAGCGAAGTTAACTATTCTTTCACTTTCACATCTTCTCTGTACGATTTCAGTGTTACTGGTGGGCTTATTAGCCCTTCTGTTTGAGTAGTTGGGGGTTAAATGCCTTCCTCAAGAGTACAAAAGAGGTTTAATTATGTATCTGTCTCTGGAACGCACCTGCATCTGACCTTCGAGCCACTGCTGCTGTCAAACTTTGGTCCCCGGGATATCTGGGGAATATCTAACAGACACATTTACTGCACCCTCATGAAAACCCTTTAAACTCTCCTTTTTACATGCTAGCTGCATGCTAATAATCAAAATGAGTCACCACTCGCCGTCTATTCATACCAGTCATGTCGTTATCTGCTATTTTAGGCGATGATGATGTGACTGAGCAGAGAATATGAAGAGCACCAGTCATGTAGAGGTGAACTCTTACAGCAGTGAGAGGGTCTTTGCCTCTAAAACTTGTCTTATCATTGCTTAAAAATGTCATCTTTCAGTAGGTAAAGTTATTCTGATCTTTCTTTGGTCCTTCTCTTCAGTCTTACAAGAAGGACTACTTGATATTCCAACCAAGACGTCAAAAATGTCTTTTTATGACTCTTTGAGTTCAACATATCAACCTCTCTGGGATCTAATTAAACACAAAGTGTAAAATATTCAGACGACTGTCTGACGGTAATTGTTGAAAAATTAAATAAATTAACTGAAGATTCTGCTACATAATAGTGAAGGCCTTTTATCTTTGGTCAGGTGAAGAGGTCAGATGTCAGGTGACAAAGGTTGCCTTTGCACTCCTTAAAGGTTTTTTGTATTGGACAGAAAGGGACGAAGATGACAGCTGAAACGCTGACAAACCCATATTAATGATTAAAGCCATTACTCATCTCCTGGTAAACAGAATAAATGAGATTCATTAGACTTTGCGTAATTAAAAACGTGTTACAAAGACTGAGAGAGGCAGGGAAAGTAATCCTTGGGTGTAAACAGAACGTTAAGAAGGGTCCACCGGCAAATCTCTGCCCAATTAAGATGCAAATACAGGATTCAAACTGGGGACAAATACACTGAGTCAAATGTTCGCAGAGAGGCTGATCGATAAAAAATTAAATTAAAATCAAACAGGCATGAATAAACAGAGACAGAGCTTTGGAAATTGCTCCCCCGGTCCAGAGGGCAAGTTGCAGGCTGAGTTATAAATAGAAACAGTTTTTCCCCTCAGACAAAGAGAGCCAATCTCATTTGAAAATCAAACACTCCCTGCAGAGTCTAATTGGGGATGGAAATAGGAACGGAAAGAATGGGGATGAGAGATGAGGGAGGGTGTTGGGGTCTTGGCGATTCAAAGGCTCCAAAAAATGCTTTACACTGTAAAATTATACCAACAGATTGATTTAAAGTGCACCAGACACAACAAAAAAAAAAACACGTTTTTACACATACACTGAGGTGCTACACTTAAACACTTCAAAGCACAGAGCACCACAGTTTGAAGCACAAAGCACGAGATAGCACAAAAGAGGCACCAGCCACTCAAAGTCACAACACTGCACAGAAGAGTCACTACTTCACAAATATCAGGCCACACCGCCGCCAGCACTGCCACATTACATACTCTACATTTCCCAACACGCCTGTGGAGATGCTTCAGTAAGTCTTTAAAGTAAGTAATCTCACTTACTTTAGTTCCTTTGAAATAATAGATCTGATTGAATTTCCATCAATGACTCTGCAAAATGTGTCATTGACGTCTTCTGTTGATATCAATGGAAGAAGAAGGGAAAGTAGGGAGTGATAAAGGAAGGGGCACCCACAGGGGCGGCCATGTTGGTTCCAAGCTCCTTCTCCTGCTCTAGAGTGAAGTTGTCTGTTGAGGCACAGTGTGATTTACAAAGTCTGCCATTTATGGCAAAGGCGAAAAGATAATTCCTGGGTTATTTTTTTTAAGTGTGTCAGGTGATTATTTGGCCTGCAAGCAGTGGAGAAATCACGCAGAATGGAGTTTTGAACTTATAAACCAGCGTAAAGGAAAAGCTGCTCTGCTTCATTGGTTGAGTTAAATACGAGTTGAGCCTTTAGCATCCTAGAGGCATTAAATGAAACATCCTTATTTCTTGTGAGCTTACGTCTGTAAAATAAAGTTATAAACTGCCCCAAAAACATAAAATTAACCCCCCAGTTACCAGACAATCTGACTGAAATGGCAACCTTGACTTAGAGGTGTTTTCTCATTGCTAGTTAATGACTTGATGCTTAAAATATGGGTCGACAACTTTGGAGATGCAGGTGCAAAAGTACAGTAAAATTCCATGTATGAGACGCACTTTTAATAAAAAATGTTTTTATGTAAAAAGTGGGCTAGCTTGATTGTTGCTAACGCTTTGTCACGGATATGCACCGTCATGATCGCCATTGCAGCCGCCACCCTCACAACAATCAACGTTACCGTAGGCTGCCAGCTACCACACCCCGACATGTTTAAAACAGATGGTAGGCTGTAATTTGTGTGGATTTGAGTGTGGTAAAATTACTTGTTTACACTTTTTTATTAATAAGTAGCTATAGAAAACCTTTTTTCCCTGGGATGCACCCAAAAAACAGACTGCCTCCTATATTCTGGTGATTTTACAGTAGATAACATTGCATTGCATAACAGCAGTGTTGGGCTTAATTAATATACATATTAATTCATTATAACGTATTTATTTTTATTAAATATTTATTATCTTGTTGTTTTTTAACTCCATTCTACAAAGTGGAATTAGTGGTTTGGTACCGCTAAACGAGCTTTACATAATGAAGCTAATGCTCAAATTGACCTGACAAACCTTTTAATTGTTTCATGTTGTTGCTGTAGCTTATATGAGTTGCTGATTCTGTTTGCTGATGACAGTTAAACCAAACCCCACATTGATCATTTGGTTGCTGCACGACACAGTCACCAAACAACCACCTGATTACCACACAAAAAAAACCCAAGAATTATCTTTAACACAAAGTGGAGAGGAAGTTTTGCCTCTCCGTTCTCAACAACAACTTCACCCCTGACTTCTCTGTGGAGCATGTGGAGGCAACATGGGGGCTGTTTTACCATTTAGCAGCACAGACACACACCTGACACACCTGTCAGAGAGGACTTAGCCAGGGCACCGATCCCGTAGGAGTTGGCGGACTTCCTCTTGAGACGAGGCAGAATGGAAGTAGTGTCCTCCATGGACAACTGAAGAGAGAGGGAGGGAGGTGGGGTGAGGACGAGAGAATGCGAGAGTGAGGGAGGGAGGATGTTGGTGAAAGAAAAGGAACAAAATGCAATGGGGGATGAAAAATGCCAAAAAGAAAAAGATGAGAGAGAAATGTCAGAGAGATAAAAATGGAATAAAAGAAATTGAGGTGAAGAGAGCATATCATTTAAGATTCAGCAAATGGTTTCAGCGAGATAGAAGAAGAGAAGGGAGGTAGTAATAGAGGGAATAAGAAAAGAGGGTTAATTATTCGAACACCTTGTACATGGCTTAAAGGGAAAAGAAGAGAATCATAGAAATTCTGCATCTCAAAGGAGAAATGGATCCTTAAGTGGTGATTCAAAGGCAATTTAAATGCACAACAACAGGAGGTCGTAATGGCACAAAATCATCATTAAAATCTTGATAGAATTGAATAATTACTGATAGATATAGTGTATTCACTAGTATAACTTAAAATGATTTATATACCATGAAAAATGGATAGGTAAATATTGAAAACAGACTCAAGCACGTTAAAGCAGGAGATGCTTATGTGAGAGTGTTTCGCTTTATATGCCCAAGGACTCGTCTTCAGGGCCTAGTGGTACAATAGTGTTCCCTCTCACTCGGTGTTCGGTCTCCCCCCAACATATGACCTATATGCAACACCATTCATGTAAATAAATGTCTGTTATGTCTCTATCTATCACCGAATGAGGTAACACAATGGTGATTGAGCCTATGGCCCACTGATGAAAGCCTTTGCATTTGCAGTATATAGTATCAATACAGGCTGGGTGTCTTGTGCAACTTTAGCGGTGTAACGGCTGTATGTGCAACCTGTTCTGTTTGTCCCTTCTCCCCTTCTGTTTCCAACTCTGCAGGTGAATTAATTGCAACGAGCTACACCTGGCCTCACAAGCAGCGCCCAGTTAGTGACGCGTTTTCCATCAGCCAGCAGTGATTGGTCTGCCAGAGAGGGTAGGCGGAGTTAAGCGGCTGCTATTCCGGTCTCTGCGAGTGTTGCGAGTAAACAGTAATCTACTATGTCTGAACAAACAAAGAAAAGATCGATGACTACAGATACAACTTCAACAAGAAGTGAAAATCCAAAGAAAAAGAAACAAATTTGACGCTCAGATGAAGCAAACAGTCTAAAAAGGAAAGTGACCGTGGACGTCTGGTTAAATTGGGAAGTGTCCACCCGCAATTATCAATTATCATCAAAGTTGCCGCCAAAGAGAACGAAGCTGAAATCTTCGGGATTAGACCTTTAAGGTTAAATTGTCTCATTAAACATATTGTAGTTTGTTTTTCTCTCGAGTACTCTTAAAGAACTGGATCAGTGTTTGAAGCCTGAAAGCGGAGGTTTGTAGATAGTTCAAAACGCTGAGACCAAGTATTCTCGGGTGTACAGCACACCAACCTAAAGGCTCATGCTTGTGTGATTTCTGCTGTACTTCCTGGCGCCAGCACTCACGGCAAACCAACCAGCAAACTAATGAACACAGAGACAGAGCTCAGCTCCTAATGAGGTCCTACCAACAGCTAATTACAGAGGGAAGTAGCAGGAAAACATGTGGACTCTGTTCCACCGGGGGATTGTGTGATAGATGTGATGTAATATTGTGAGTTAAAGTGCTTTAATTACTGTGTAAAGGCAAAGTGATATGATCTGGTCCCTGAGTGGTGTACAAGTGAAGTGTTATGCTGCGTTCACATGGATTCAGGCAGACGGCAGACAACACCTTTTGCACGGCACGGGAAAAGTAAACAAACACTCCGACAGAGCGGCAGGACGGCAAAACAAAACACGCATGACGAGATGAGATGTCATTTCATGTAATTATTGCTTATTGTTATTGGTATTCTATTGCAAACAAAAATACTGTTAGATTTCCCTTAAAACATGAGCTAATTCTTTCATTTACAATATGGATAGTGAAAGGAGAACTGCACTTTGTGTATCACTTGTTTATCTGCGTCTGAAAAAAGAAACAACAAAAACAAAAGCGCATGTGGTCATAAAGTTCGGGGTGCTGTTGAACCAAAGTGATCAGCCTCTCGTTGTAAAGATCGCCCACGTTTTCTTGTTGTGATAGGGAGGTACGTCACATCCGGTTGTAAATTCCGTTGCGGAGGACGGCAAAGAATTAAAACAATTAACTTTGGACGGCAAAGCCGTTTACCGTTTCTGTTGCTGGCCATCTCTGCCGGCCTCACCATAATTTACCATCCTGCTCTTATTCACTAAAATGCCATCCGGTTTGCCGTCTGCCTGAATCTGTGTGAACGCAGCATTACTCTGTCTGCAGATTACTCTACACTAACATCATATGGTGTTGTGATGCAGCAGTGTAGATATTTTGGAACAAATAACATTCTTCTCAGATTCCCTTTTTGTCTTCTGATCTTGCACGATGTAAAACAACAGAGTCCTGGACAAATGTAAACAATAAGTGCTGCAGCATTCTGGGCTCTGATAGTTGAAGTCAGTTAAATATAAGATACTAAGTCTGCTCTATTTCTTACTGTTAGCAGATCATCTACACTTTGCTTCATACGTACATAAATCTGGCATGAAAAGTTTTAAAGCGAGACTAATAATGATTTTGCTTTTGACACCTTATTAAAATGACACGTTAGGAGGAAGGGGTCATCCACAACTCTACAGGGCTTTTTAGCCGTCTTTAGCTCGTAGTTTTGGTTTTATGGCTTTTTCACTGCATGCGTCAGTGTCACAGGTATCAGGAACTACATTTATGTTTTCAGCAAACAAGCTCTACTTCACACTACCTGCGCTGTAGCAAACACAGTTAGACACTGACTGGAAAAGAGAGCAGAATATTTAGCAATTTGTGAAGACAAAAAGAGAGCTGAAAGAAGCAACATCCATTAAGTGGACGTACACAACTCCAGTTCATCGCTCACTTTGCCCTACGTCTGCTGGGTGTGCAGATAGTCCACAGTTTACTAACACATTAACCAGAACAATGCCACACATATGATTTATTTAGTTTAACAAAATATCAGGAGGCTGCACCGGGTTTAGGACACAAAATGTCATCCAGGCCTTTCATGTGCCGCTGTGTGAAGCAGACAGGCTGCCGGACAAGCTTGTTAAAGCCTACTTTTTACTGAGATCAGCATAATTCAATGTCGTACTCAGGTCAAACAACTGTCCCTTAAGGTCAGCAAGTTCTTTGTTATAGAAACATTTCTCCAGACCTCTGTTGCTTTAAACAGATGTGTGCTTCTGTGTGATGATTTGCCTCCAAGCATATTTGAGTCAACAAAATTCCCATTATGCAAATAATTTCTGCTGAAAGTACAGAAACTGTTGAGAAGCGTTGCACTTCATCTTGCAGAGCTTTCGGTAAAAACTGGGACTTGTACGCAGGCTTCAGTCGAGGAGAAGATAAGCTTATTACAGGCTGTTATCTGTGACTCTGTATATATATGAAGCTTGCAGGACAGTAGATTAGCAGAGGGCCGAGAGAGGAGGCGGATGGGAGGGAGAGTTTATGAGGAGAGAAAGAAAAACGGGGGGATAAGAGAGAGGGAGTGGGAGAGGAAGATAAGAGAGGGGCAGGAAGACGGGGAGGATAAACAAGTCGAATGTCAACTTATGTACTCAAAAGCCAAACTCAGGTAGCAGGTGAGTGATGGAGGGGGGGAATGACGGGAAGAGATTTGGGGAGTGAAACAATTTAAACAAGGAGACTTACATTGATTCCTTCCCAGGAAAACTCGGCATGGCCATGCTGGGGGAGGGAGGAGAGGGGTGGGAGAGGAGGGGAGGAAAGAGAGGGGGAGGGGGAGGAGAGAAGTACAGGTATAGCAAAGGCGGGAGGAGAAGGAGAAGATTTGAAAGAGTGAAGAGGAGTTTTGGGACATAGAAACTGAATTTAAGCCTTAATCCTGAGTTACAGTGATTCGAACAATTGCATTCTGGATGTAAGGGTGTCAGCAGTTTGCCAGTGCGCTTCTGTGTGCGGTTTAAACTTTCACATTCGATTTTAAAGGTCATAAAAACTTTACTGGCAGCTACGTTGTTTTCTTTTTCTTGATATTTTTCTTTCATCTTGATCTAATTTTAAGTAAATCAGGTCTGAAATGGAATTCAAACGTAAAGCTTTGAAGTTTAAATAATCCTTCAGGCAGCCTGCATGAGTTTGGGTTTGACCCTTGTAGAGTTTCAGATTTGACAGATCAACCAGTAAATGCACCGTGCAGATACCTGCACAGGATGAGTTGTACCATGTGTCTGTAAATACATGATTCATTCAGGGCTGGGTTTAAGAAATCGATTTTTCCAACTCAAATCGATTCTCATTTGATTGACCCAATATCGATTAATAAATCCAGAGATTGATCTTTAAAATATGTGTAAAAACGTGTCTTCACTCACGTTTCTGAGCGCTCCTGAACGCATCACGACTTAGCGCAAATCCCCCGAAACACGGCAGTGAGGGAGACATGCCCGGACATCAGCGATCGCTGACTCTTTTTGTTGTGTGTGCGTCCATGAATATGTAAGTTAGTTACGCACTGATGTTTATGTTGCTCTCTGTTAGCGTCGCCTTTGGCCGCAAGTGTATTTGCAGCATGTTGTTGTACAGTATGCCTTTCCCCAGAACTCTAAGTCTCGTGTGGTTTTGTCTTAGCGCTATGAGATCTCGTGGCCAAATCTTGCGGAAGTTGAAGCCCTGTTCGTTTAATCAAAAGCTTGAGCCGGATTTTCAGACTCAAAATCTGAAACTGGAAAAAAAAGTTAATAAGCTGTCTAATTCTTAAAATTGTTAATATTGTGTTGACTGATTTAACTTCTCTAGGGTCAATTCTTAATGTAAACATTAAACATGTTGATAATGCACCAGGTTAGAGGTGCATGAATACTGTAACTGAAATACCCCTAACCAAATATCGATATTGAATCGGATCGGATCGAATCAGGACCTTGTGAATCAAAGTCGAATTGAATTGAGAAATCCTTATTGATTATTATCGATTAGCTTAACCCTACTAGTGAAACATGCTTCAGTCTTATCAGCGTTGTGTAGATCGAAAACCAGAGGACATAAGTAGCAGTTTCTTAAATGATAGAAATTGTGTAATTGTGTGTAGTCCTGTGTCTGTGTGTTTTCAGCTGCACTGTCCCTCTTTGTCCATCTACACTGCTCAGAATGTTTACGTAACCAATAGATACCATTCAGCTGTTTCCAGGGGCAACAGCAAATCTAATGGGCGGACAAGCCTGGACACCATTTATTATGTGTCCTCTTATGCATGCACACACACACACACACATACACACAAACAATCATGTATATTCATCATCATTTTGTGCAACAGACACAAAGACAGTTTGGAAACTGTCCTAAGTGTTTAAATCGTCTGCTGTCAAACGGATTCTTCTTATTTTCTAACATGAGGCACTTTGTCGCAGTGCCCCAAGAGTTCCCCCGCTGGCACTTTAAGCTTGTTATCGTTCTCGTGCTGTTCACAGATCACAGACTGCATGGGAGGTGAAACGGAAATGCCCTAAACTTTCTGTCAAAGTACGTGCAGAACTTTGTCTCTTGTCCTCACAAAGCTGCTGCTGCTGCTGCTGCAGAGGAGGCTGAGAATATTAATAGATTACAATTAAATTAAACACATATGTTTTATATATTTTGGAAACATGCTGGAGATTTATTTTTGGTCATATGAGAGATAAACTGTATGATCTTTAACAAAACATATTAGCTTGTGCAGAGCAGTATCTCCATTCATAGCAGAAGCTGTCCTTCAAAATAATGCAACAGTCCCCAGTCTCCCTCTTCTCCTTTTTACCTGTTTGCTTCAGGTAAAATTAAGACTTAGAATTTCAGCAGATCATCTGTACAATAAAAGAATGATGAGGACTTTGCATCTAAAGATTTCTTTTCATCATCACTTCTCATTTAAACAGTCTGACTGAAGCAGACGGCTATTGATCGCTGCATTGCTCGCATTTTGACAGACAGATTTGACGCACAGTTCGTGTTGTTGTCAGAGGTTTTATTATCAACATCTATTTTTAGCTCACTTAGATTGTTGACGAAATTAACACTGGGGCAATGTTAAGATTATTTTTTGGCCTTATTTATAGAAATGACTGTGGGTAGTATAGGAAACAGGGGAGAGGAGAGAACGGGGGATGACACGCTGCAGGAGGCTGAGGGTGGGGGTCGAACCAGGGGCTGCTGCATCGAGGTCTCTAGCCTCGGTACATGGCCGCCAATTTAACTGCTGAGCTGAACTGGTGCCCCGCTAAGATGATTTTATCTTTATCTTTATATTTATGAATTTTAGTTTCTCTTGCTCTGGAAGAGGCATTAAAGATACGATATTAAAGAATAAAAGTAATGAAGCAGACCAGAATCTTTTTTCATATAGTATTATTGTTATTGTTAGAAACATCGGCTGTGGTCATCAGGTCATCGGAAACAACAGACAATAATAATAAAAATGCTAATACAGCAATAACATGGCTGGTGGGAGATGGACTGACTGATTGGGATTTGGCAATAAAAGAACAGAATGAGTGTAGCAGAGCTGATAAAACATTAAGATGGAGCTCGGCCTCTGTATTTATTCATGATTTAATCAGCAGCTGCTGGATTCAGAGACTCTGGAACAAGAACATCTACATGAATGAATGTGAATCTTTTAAAGGCCTTTTTGCCCTGGTTAACATTTCTCATCTCGTGTCAAATACAGGGGATGCTTAGCAAATTGAATCCTTGAGTGAGCCCAAACTGAAGGCTAAAATAATTGTAGTTTTCCTTCAGGCGGCTTCTTTGCCTTCTCGATGTCATATTCATGTCAGATGTTTATTTTCATGAAAAGTGGAATAAGGAAAAAGAATAATCCGCCGCTAACAACGCAGCCCCTGAGATGGCAGAGGGATTAAAAGAGGCCCTGCACAAGTCAACCGTCGCCTTGTTCAGATCTGCGTTACCGCGAACAGGGAACGATTCAGATCAAGTACCATGCACACCTGGGAGAGCAACACCTGAACCAGAATATACCAGCAACAACTTCAGTGACATTTTTTTAACCTTCATTTAAATCATGAAGTTGTTTTCCTGAATGACAACATTGCTAATCACAAACACTGAGTGTGTAAACCTCCCACAGCTGACGGGCTAAACTGAGCTAAGTGAATAATGGTTTATTTAATCTTAAAGGCTAATGAACGTTCTCAGCAGTGGGGCCGGGCTGCAGCTTGGACAAATGCAAATGAATCTTTCAGCGACGAGGATGAATCACTCACTTATTGTTTGTAAAATAATGTGTTTGATTTTCTCTCATGAGATAAATACACCCAACAGCAGCAATATATTACTTTATGCTTATGAAGGTTTTGGCTGAATGTTAATGTATTCACTGTGAAAGACTGTGAGTCATTTATGAACTCTGTCGACCTCTGATGTCGTCTTTGGGGAGTCAAACATCTCGTATAGATATTATCTCCTCTTTGCATGAAAGCCCTTTTCCTTCAGTGCTGCTCCCATAAATGAGCTGATAAATATTAAACAAATATCTTGTTATCACCGTCTTAAAACCATTTATAAAGTATTTTAAAGTGGTTACTAATGGCATTATATGTGGTAAATATAAAGCATTTACTAAAGCTTTGTATAGCTTTTGGGTTGCCAGGTTTCTATAATCAGTTTAGTTGTGTTCAACACTTATGATACCTTACTTACTTTATTTTTTTAGCTGTGAAATCCATCAGAAAGACCCCTGTAATGTGCTCATTAAAGGTATAAGGAGTATATAACATGTCTTCCTTCAAATATCTAAAAACACTTAATACACATAATAACGCTCTAAGAAGTTTTGAATAAGACAAAGTGCCAACAACAGTAGAGCAGGCAGAGCAGAGCTACAAGCTGCATGCTAACAGTGCTAACATGCTGATGTTCACCAGGTATGATCTTAACCATCTTCACTATCTGAGATGAGTGTTAGCCTGCAAACATTAGCTCATTAGCTATTAAAACAAAGTGCATTAAGGTTGTTGATGGATGAAAAGTCAGGATGTAACTACATTACTCCTTGAGGAGACATCAGTGTGTTGACCACATTTCATTTAAATCTGTTTGACAGTCAACCTCAGAAGGATTCAACCTCTGAGAAACATGAATGTGGTATATGCTCCTACAGTTTTTAAGTTTTTAAGCGCTCAGACGGAGATGGGTTGAAATTGTAGCCGAGGAGTCGCAGAAGTTACCGCAAGGCATAGCTTCACACCGGAAAGGGGATGGAGATTAGCGTGTCAACCCGGGTTGTGTTCCCATCAATGCCGATCTGAGCCGAAGTGATAGTTACCCGGGTCTGAATGTTGATTGTAGCCTGTCCCATTAAGCAAAAAGCTGGGTGTTAAGGGTTTTTTGACCAGTGGGAAAGAGGCTTATGTCTGGACTAGGGTTGGGCGATATGGCCAAAATCCTGTATCACGATATAGGATATTTCATATCTTGATAACGATAAATATCACGATATGATATTGCATGTTTTCTGGTAATTTAACAAATAATGAATCCACATGAAATAACCACACAGTAAAGCCTATTTTTGGATAATCCTGTGTGAATTAAATACTTGACAAATAAAAAGTACTGAGTTTCCGTTTTCACTTGGGCCGAGCCCTTTTCTACACGTTAACATCCATGTTAATCATGTGCACGGATTAGAAAATAAAGCTTTTTCAAAATGATGTAAAAATTGGCATAAAGCAATTTAGCTCCTGGTTTTGTGACATCACGATAGAGACGATATAGAAAAACAACTACGATAGACATTTTCATATTGCCCAGCCTTGGTCTGGACCAAAGTGGTAGACCGAGCAACTGACCAACTCTCCCTTTTCAAGGGCAACCCTGTTTGCATTGTTAAACATGTTATTTTTTATTACACAAGCCTAACATAGAGGACAGTGAGCCTAATAGTCCAGCAGACCCAGCTTATCCTTCAGTCCCTGGTATTGAACAATGACCCTGTCGCTGTTTGCAGATAAATTATTATCATTTTGAGCCATGGAGCAGAAAACCGAAGCTGTTGCCCTCTAAATTATTCAGATAATGCAAAAACAGCAGGGTTCAGGGTCAGCGTGCAGCTCCCATAAAGAATGAATAGCTGCACGAGTAGATTTAGGAAGAAGATGATGAATGGTCAAACGTGTGAGCAGAAGCGAGTAGTAATGCTGGTGTCATCTTTGTCCTTGGACTGTGTGCGTGTGAATTATTAACACAGCTTGCGTCAGAGGTCGCAGGATTTGGATTCAGAAGCACCCCTCAGTGTGTGAATGTTGAGCTCTCATGGTCAAACGAGGATAGAAAGCCCGTCATCACCGTCTTTGTGATGAGTGTGGACGTGCTCTTATTTTGCATTCAGATCGACTCCATAAAGTATATTAGAGCCGAGCTCTTCCTGTAGCCTCGTCAATAGTGGATTTTCCTGAATCGAAGAGAGACGCAGCAGCATTGTGCGAGCTGAAGCTAAAATCCATTCAGCTGTGATAACATTGACAGTCTCTCAGTAAACTGACATTCTCAGCTCCACATTAAACTGTGTGCCCAGCTGGTTAAATCAGCTCTTTATGCTGCTGGAAATCTCGCCTTAAAGCATTTCTCCAAAGTAAACACTTTACACAATGATAAATACCTTCTATGCATCCGTCCGTTTCCTATACTTATTTATCCTGTTCAGGGTCAGCAGGTACTTAAAGGTAAAATAAGAAGGATTTTTCCTTGCATTTCGTCAACACATTCAAACTGGGCCCCTCCTCCTGTGCTCTTCATCACCAGAAGCTCACTCTCTCTCTCTCGTGCGAGAACACGCCCACCCCACCGAGCTAACACCGACAGCATCACGGTTACCTTTGCACTTGCACGCAAACCACCGGTTAGCTTTGCGCTAGCGCTGAATGTGGCCCAGTTGCTGATTTGAACCACTCCCACACTCACCTATATGCTGTGATTGGCTCAGGGAACCACAACAGCGCCACTCCTCCTGCCCATGCAAGGAAAAACAACAGAATAGATGCAGAGGGAAGGCTCTCACAAGGATCTGCACACACACTCAACAACACACATGTATAGAGGCCCAAAAGTGATGATTTATATTATATTATATTTGTAAAAGTCTATACTTCCCGACGTTCATACTTTCTACAGTATTTTGCTTTCTTCTAATGAAAGTTACTATAAGTATTTAGCAGTAGCAACAGTGTTTTCTAATAGCAATAGTTACAGCTGTAATTAAGATTAAGAATCTATGTAGGGAAGCACATAAAACACACTTTATACACATGAGTGCAGCTTTGGGGAACTTTTATTTTGTGCTGATTGCAACTCATCTGGTGCAAGCTTGTGCATTTGTTTTTAAAACCAGTGAAAGAAAGACGCAATCAAAAACCATCTTTTTAACATCTGTTTGTAGGGTGAGAGCTAATGTATCGTTTTCTGCCTATGTAAGATTTATAAATGCTAATGGTGACGATGTAGTTTATTGTAGTTGATAAATCTTGTTTAGTTTGGGGTTTCAGGTACGCTGCTCCTGCTGCTTGGAATCTGCTGCAGGAGGGTTTGGGTCTTAAGGACCTGATCTCTCTAAATCTTTTTAAAAGTAGATTGAAGGCGTTGGAGGAAGATGCATCAGGTTGTAGATGCTTTGTTTAATGCCTTTCCGCTATGTGACCCAGAATATGCTGACTTGTTTTCTGTAATTGTTGTGTGTTGTATGTCTGCAACTTTGTTAAAATGTGCTGCTGCTGTCTCGGCCAGGACACTCGTGTAAAAGAGATGTTTAATCTCAATGACACTTTTCCTGGTTAATTAAATTTAAATATATATATAAAATAAAAATAAAAAGCTCTTCAGGCAGTAAATAGCTTTCTTGGAACAATAACAATATAGAAACATTTAAACTTCTCGCTGATGATCTGATTTGCTTTTGTCTTTCATAAAGAGACATCTATATTAAAGCTCCTGTGAGGAACTGTTGATTTTGGCGCCCCCTGTGGACAAAGCCGTACCTCTTTGCTGATTTTGTCCTGTACATGCGTACCAAGTGGTGTTTTTTAACACATGATCTCTTCCTGGTTTCTTTAACAGTCATATGTATCACTCACTTTAAAGTGTTGCCCTGGTAAATGAAAACAAAGGCAGCGTGCAGTTAATCGCTTCGTCTGACACCTACCCCCCCCCCCCCCCCCCCCCCCCCCCCGACTGTTTTGGGGAACAGGAGCCTCCATTCAGGCTATTATATTAACGTTCGATGTTCGAAATATAGGTCAAGGTATGTTGTGCTTGATTGTAAGTTTATTATAAGCTCAGTGGGACAATAAGTCTCATAAGGAACAAAATGCTGCATAATAGAACCATTGATAAAGTTCGCACTAGAAGCAAGATAAGCCATTGATTCAGATTCTCCAGCTATGGGATCATCTTCCAAAAAGCTGCTAATCTTTAATTTAATTAGTTTTAGTGTCACATGATGTGAAAATAGCGTTTCAGAAGCTTTTACACGTAAAGACCAGAAAACATCATGTGACTGAATGTTGGTGAAATATCTGGCGGCAGCTTTAAGAAACATCTGCTTTTTTCAGGACACTCATTAAAAGTCTAAAACCCTCTACTGAGGAAAAACACTAATGGCAGTAAATGATGTCCTGTGCTTAGCAGCAGCTGAACCTCAGTCAGATCATCTGTGTTTTAGTGAATTTGGAAGGCGTACGTCCTCAGAGGAGATCTGATAGGAGCACTCAGTATTGATCTGACTATTAGTGGAACCACAAACAGGCTGATGTTTCAGTTAATGTGCCTTTCACTGAGCCTAATGCTACAGGGATGTTTCCTCACTGTAGTTAATAGTATTTAATGCGCAAGTGTGAGAGCAGCATGATGAGCTCATACCTTTGATGCCCTGTTACATTTATGTTTTTAAGACCGTGGATGTGTCCATGTTGACATCGCCCATTTAATGCCAAGGTTCCCATGTGTCTTGAAAAGGTGTTGGAACATTGGCTGACTGAATGAAACTAAAGTACTACTATTGTAACAATATGCTTTGGTTGGGTTGGAGTATTTTAAAATAAAAATGGAGGTGTTCCCACAGCACAAGGTAAGAAAATAGCACTGACAATAAGAGCCAAATATGAAAGGAATGATGGTTAAGAGTAAGAATATAAAATAAACATGCACAAGATAAGCTAAAATAATGATAATAGCCAACAGTGCAGCCGTAAGCTCCAACAGCAGACTAAACGAGCTTTATTTTTTCTATCATTCTCTCCTGTTTATCTGCCGTTTTTACAGAACACATCAATAGCGAGTGTAAATAAGAAGCGTAATAATAGAACAATAGAAATAAATAAATGACTAAAACCGGAAGTATCTACCCGATAATATTTTGTAATTTATTGCGGCCTGACAGTGGAGGCTGCAGCAGAACCCACCTGAGAGTGCAGGTCTGCAGCCAGACTGTCTCGCAGTATTTAGCAGAGACGTGGAGCTGGACAGGAGCGAGGGGTCAGCTTCATGTTTTCACGCCCCGGAGGTTGTTGTTTGGTTTATTTGTGTATTTTTGATGGGTTGCTCAGAATATCTAGTTCACACATTCATGTCCGCCTCGACGGGAAAACTTCATAACTTTGGTGATACTTGCATAACTGCTAATTACCAAATATTAGCACTGATATGTTGGTAACATGGTGAACATTATGCTTTCTAAACATCAGCATGTTAGCACTGTCATCGTGAGGATGTTAGCAGAGTCGTGTAGCATTTAGCTCAAGGCACTGCGTGGCTGTAGACAACTGTTGTTTTTTTTGTGGTATAATCTCGTTAGATTTTCCTGGATCTGATCGTCAGTATTATCTAGTGTTTTGTTTGTTGCCCGTCCTGAGTGGGCTGTCTTTTAGTCTGAGTCATTTCTCTGAGCTCCCGTGTTATAAATCCCTCCCCACCTGCCGGCCTCTCTCTCTCTGCAGGTCTTTAAACTGCTCTGAGGAGTCATGTTTGTTAAAGTTAACAACACAAAGGCTGCCATGGGATCAACGCTCAACAGGAGGAACATTGATCAATGCTGATGCCATGGTCACAAACAGTCAACACTGAAGGAAAAAACTAAACTATGGGCTGTAATTAAAAGTTTCAAACAGCTTTTATTGTCTCCAGTGAGGAGGCGAGGGGACAGGAAGCAACATCTGAATTTAAGAAGCTACAGGTTATTTCCATGTTGCTCTTTAACTGGGAATCTCACATTTAGTCAGCTGCAATGTAGAGATGTTAGAAAATATACTTTTGATTACAGTAATAAAACTACTAGTGCTCATTGACCTTCCATCCCTCGTGCAGGAGTAGAAACCACGATAAACACTGAATTAAAGAAAGCAGCAGCCAGTGGTGAAAAAACAATAAGATGGATGTCTCTGTTTTCGTCTCTCTCTCTCTTTCTCCCGCTCTCTCTCTCCCCAGGGTCCACAGCTGAGAAGTGATACATGGCTCAGTAATAGTCAGAGCCCTGGGGAGTGCGGCTCTGTGGCCTTGGTAAGAGACTATCAACACACACACACACACACACCTTCACACCCAGTCAAGCACAGCCAGTCACGAGAGTGCAGGCGTACACACAGGAGTGCACATAGGTTTGACTAATATGGGCCTCTGAAGGCTGAATTCAGTTTGTGCTCTGCCTCTTTTTTTCAATTGTGTCGCTTTTAGTAGTTTGTATAGTATTCTACTTGTCATGTTTAAAAGGCCCCTGAAACAGAAGGCTGAGTAAACGAGACAATATCAGTTCGTTTAGAACTATCAGACCTTTAAGGTAGGGTTATCCTGCTATAAAAATCTATTTTAAAGCCTTTTATTTATTAGGACGACATTTTACTATAGATGCTTTCCCACTGGTCAAAAAACCCGCTAACACCTGGCTTTTTTGCTGAATGGGAAAGGCTACAATCGGCATTCAGACCCGGGTCAAATGACTCTGCAGTACACCCGGGTAATCATCGCCTCGGCTCTGATCGGCATTGATGGGAACATTAAACCCGCGTTGACACGCTAATCTCCGCCCCCTTTCCGGTGCGATGCTGTGCTCCATCAGTAACTTCTGCGACTCCTTGTTCCGCCCGTCTCCGTCCAAGCAGCGCTCCAACATTGCCTTAAATCAATGCTCCAATGCTCCAACAGACTGAATGAGTAATAGCTACAATAAAGACTTAACCACTGTAACATCTTCACAGTTTACTACCTCTGCCCTCTGCCAAAAACCTTGGGGGTGATTTTTGATTCATCCTTTAACTTCGATAAACAAATAAACTCTGTGGTGAGAGCCTGCTTCCTCCAACTGAGAGCCCTAGCCAAAGTGAGGCCGTTCCTAAAACCCAATGACACGGAAATACTCATTCACCCTTTTATTACTTCCTGTTTGGACTACTTCAGCTCTCTATATGTGGGGGTCAGTCAGTCCTCCCTCTCACGTCTGCAGTATGTGCAAAATGCTGCTGCCAGATTTTTAACAGGTACACGACAGCGTGATCGTATTTCCCCTGTACTCGCCTCTCTCCACTGGCTACCCGTTAGGTTCAGAATACATTTTTTTACTTGTTTTTAAGTCGCTCCTAACCTGGCCCCTTCTTACCGAGCAGACCTTTTAACCCCCTATACCCCATCACGAGCACTCAGATCCTCTGAGCAGTCCCTGCTGGTCGTCCTTGGGCTAAACGAAATCTATGGGGTGATCGCGCCTTTTCAGTTGTGGGCCCCAACCTGTGGAACTCATTGCCTCCTCGTGTCAAAAGGGCAGACTCGATAAATTCTTTCAAAGCTCAGCTCAAAGCCCACCTCTTTTCCTTTAGGTGGGAAACGGGTATGTGTGATACATTCCCACTTTGTAAGGTAAGGATTCGGAGAGATAGAAGTATTGAAACAGTGACACATGTATAGTTTTGTCTCTGTACTTCAGCACATTGGACCTGATATAAAGCCAAACTTTCAGCTTTAATTTCATGGTGTTTACATTTAAACCAAGTGAACAATGTAGGAACATTTCATGCATACCACCTAACTTTTCAGGGCCGAAAGTAATTGGACATCCTTCCGCCCACTAGCCTGTCTGTGCCTGCTTATGTGCAAGAGGACCTCAGACTTGATTGGGTGGGAGACAGCGTGCACCCGGACAGGTTGCGAAGCTGTCACAGAGCTGACACATTCAGGCAGTGAGCCGTTCACACCTCAACCAATTTAGACTTAATTTGGACTAAGGACTGTGGGCAGAAAGAGGAGCAGCCGCAGGCTCAGGGATCCCTCCAAACCCAGCACCTCCTCTGTGTGACAGCAGAGAAACCAATTAACATTTAGGGCTTTATTTTAACTACTTATGGGGCAGGGTCTAAAGTGCATGGTGTAAGTGCATTAGGGCGTGTCCAACTCCTTTTTATGTGGTTTGATGTTGCATAATCCAGGCGCAATATAGGGTGCAAAAGGGTTGTATTAGTATGTGAGCTGTGTGTGACCTTTTTGACCGTCTGCAGGAGGAGCAGAATCCACAAGAGCACCTCGAGGTGAAGCAGGCGTGGGAGGAGTTCACGGTGAGTTTGTATTTGTCTTCTGGCATCAACAGAATGGTGGAGTGGATATAAAAATCACTTATAAAGGTTCATCTTACTATCTGGCGACTGTGGCTCAGTGGTAGAGTCGGCCATCTCTCAATCAGAAGTTTGGGGGTTCGATCCCGGACTCCTACCCTCCACATGTGGAAGTGTCCTTGGGCACTGAACCCCAAATTGCTCCTGAAGGCTTAGTCATCAGGTATGAATGGGCATACACCTGATTGGAGATTGGCACTTAGGCCTTTGCCATCAATGTGTGAATGAGTATGAATGAGAGCTATATAAGTACTACTATCTGAATAATGCATTGTTAAATAGCAGAATAACCCTGCACCATTGGACAAATCAACATAATTTAATTTAAATTCATCACTTTATGGGACCCTGTAAGAAGCAAAGTGAAAAGTGTGACAGTTGGTTCAGTCGTATATTTGTGTGTTATGTGAGTAGCGTCTAATGTAGCTTTTAAAATGCTACCCTCTATCAGACATGAGGAATGGGCTACAGCAGTCCAGTTAGCTCACTTCTTTCTGAATCAGGCTCAGATTGTTTTTCATTTTCTACTTAAATCTTCAGACTGAACCACCTCTGACTCCAGTGACATCACATAAGGCAATATATCAGACTTCAAGGAAGCGCCTTCTGGAGAAACAGCAAGCTTTATAAATGCTTCTCACGTTTGCAGGACTACTCAGGAAAACCTGTGAACAGACTTTGATGTTTAACAGCGGTGGACTTCCCCTTTCAATCACCTAAACTCTAACACCCTTTTCCCACCGAAATTAGCGTGTTGATGCAGGTTTTTCAGACCCTTTAAGATGCCTCTCTGATAGATGTTGTCTCTGTTCCCATTGCGAGTGGAGTATCCTGCTTTCTGTCTCTTTTCTGCTGCGTCTCCATCTGATGTCACAAACGCGCCGGAGACAGGGTTAGTAAACAGGGAAGATGTTACGGAGGTTAGGTCTTTATTGTATCTATTACTCATTCAGTCTGTTTATCAAACTCGGCGCAGACAAATTAGGATCGGAGCCGAGGCGATAATTACCCGGGTCTACTGCAGAGTCATTTGACCCGGGTCTGAATGCCGATTGTAACCTTTCCCACTAAGCAAAAAAGCTGTTAGTGGGTGTTGGTGACCAGTGGGAAAGCGGCTTAATGTGCTGGAGTACAGAGAAACAAAGTCAAATGTGACACTGTCATAATACTTTCTGACTGTGCTGTAAACAACCGACACGCTCCAGTACAAACGTGCACACACACACACAGACAGTGAAAGAAACAATGACTCCTTTGACACTTTTTTTCCCCCCAAGTTTACATCTGGGCGACTTTTCTTGAGGCCGGGGCCTGTCCATCGAGCAGCAGGAGGCAGTCGGGGTGAGTAACAGCGCTTCATTTTTCTCACCTCTGGAAGAATCGAGGAGACAAGAAACGACACTCTCACACAGCACCGTCTCTGTCTGGAGACGGTTCACATGTAAGAGGAGAGCTGAGGACACCAGCGCGGCTGTCTTTTGTATTCAGTTACAGTGGCTTTCAGCAAAATGGGAAAATAGATTGAGGTGTGCAGAAATGGTGGAGGGATTTAAAAAAAAAAGATAATAGCATTTTACCTGATCCCCATCTTTCCGTACTGGCACCGCGTCCGCTGCTGCAGAGACAAAGAGGGACACAGAGAGACATGGATAAGAAAACTTCATTATCGCTGGTGCTTCAGTAGCTACAGGTTTCAAGCTCCAAATTTAAGAAAATATCAGTCCAGAGTACACAATCCCTGTGTCTCAAGCCTCCCTGAAAGTGGAGGGCGAGCGAGGGAAGGAGAAACAAGAAGAAAGAGGAGTGAGCGAGGGACCCTGACAGAGAGAGCGGAGGAGATAACAGTATGTCAAAGTGACGCAGCCTTCAACATGCTCGCTGAGGGAAGATGACAGCGCTGTCCAGTATTTCTCTCTCTCACACACTCACACACAAACACAGCGTGCTAAAATTAGATCAATTATCCACGCCAAGCTTTGGCACACAGAGGGCACAACCAGTGTGAGTCATGAAGGCCAGAGACGATTCCTCCAAAGTATCTGAGGGTGAGGAAAGGGGGAACATTCTGCTACTTATTAACATAAATAATCGAGAGCTTCTTCGCCCTAATGTAATAGAGAACAGCGGCTGTAGACGAAACCAGAATGTGAACTCTCCCTTTGCACACGATGACCTTGAGTCTGACCTTTAAGCCCCACTTCAGTGTAACTCAGCATTTTTATGGTATTACTCATTTTTGAGCCGTTTCCTGAAGATGTTAATAAACCACACTGATTACAGAATATTTTTTGACAAGTATCTAAATTATGTGCTCAAATGTAAGCTGTTACTGAAACCGAATTTCTCTGAAGTAAACACTGTCCTCTCTGCCATCTCGCTAGCTAAATTAGCTAGCTACACATGTGCACTGACACACTTGTGTTTACCTTCCGCTGGTCCGCAGCTACGTGCCAAGAAGGAGGAGAGACACAGAAACAGTGCTTCAGGGATTTTCTTTTTTTGGGGGCGAGAAAACTACTACTTTTCATGAAAAACTCGTTGTATGAGACCTTTTTTTCATCTAAAAAGCATTTTTTTATCTAAAAAGTTGGCTGCGTCCTAAACAGAAAAATGCAGAGAGGTATTTTATTGTGTTATGGTAATTTACCCAGACGATGGAGCTATCTGGTTGTTAAGTGGTGAGTGGTCTCCGCATTAAATTGTTTCTGGGTCCAAGCTGCTACAACATCTCCTATTTACAACATGCCGCAGCGCTGTTCTGTGTTTCCCTCGCTGTTTTAAGTGAGCAAAACTAACTTGATTGTTGCTAACGCTTCGTCACGGACATGCACCGTCATGATCATCATAGCCGCCGCCACCCTCACAACAATCAACGTTACCGTAGGCTGCCAGCTACCACACGCATTTTTATACTCATATACTCATTTTTATTAATAAATACCCCCCAAAAATAGACTGCATCTTATATTACGGTTTTTACAGTACATAACGGATTACTTGACTTGCAAAAGTAACGCGTTATGTTACTCAATACAACAAAAAAGTAACTATTAACAGATTACTTCGTAACACGTTACCCCCAACACTGGGGGATTTAAAGCTTTGCCAAAAAATCTGAGAGAAAATACCTCACATTTACAGAGCTCCACAGATGTTTGAAAATCCACTGAGTTATTACAAGCAATTATAAATAAGTTGTACACTTGAATGACATAATTATTCCCCTAAAATTGCTTTAAAAAGTTCCTAAAGACTTCAGTGAATGTGGATGAAGGAACTGACATCAGAAGCTCTTATCTGCGTTGAGGTTGAGATCATTATAAAGTCATTATTTCAAACTTGTAGAGCTAAGTTATCAAAGTTATCGTGTGTGTCCTTGATCTCTTGGCACACAGATTTGATGCCACACTGGATGTTGTTTCAGCTCTTTGTTTACCCTGCTGGTCAGCTCTGGCTGCTGGTGCACACAGGCTGCTGGGTAATGTAGTGGAAAGTAAACACTGAAAGCTGTCACGACAAAACTAAATGGGCTGGTTTTAGTACTGGTCAGGTTTGGACTGAGATATGTGGATATACTTTTAGCATCGCATAGTTTTGTCTTTGAGATCCTTTACATGCATTTTATAAGTAACATTATTCTGTTTGCACAAAATATGAAATAACTTGTGTCCTTCAAACTTGCCAGGCCAGATACCTTTGAAAGTCTGCTTTTATCAAATGCTTCTCCGTCACCGAGCTCACAATGAGCGAGCAGCACTTTTATTATAGATGGTGTTGACAGATAGGTAATCCCACACAGTCTGAGGAAATGACACCAGGATTAGTTTGGTGTGTATAAGCCGTCGGCATCAGTGGTGGCTCAGATGGAAGAGCGGTTTAGATTGTGAGTGTAAGATCACTGTTTGTATTCTTTAACGAGGCGAGGAGAAGGTGAAGTAGAAGCTGTTTTTTTTTTCTTTAAGAGCAACGAAAGATTACTGTGACAGGCTGAGAGGGTGATTGAAAATGCATCAGACGACCGTTATAAAGGTTGAATTGACATGAAGAGGAATAAAGGAGGTTACAGGGTATGTTTATGTACGCACAAGTAATCTGTTGAAGAAGACTCCTGTTTCTCTTTGAGCCTGGAAGTCCTTATCTTTGATTTGACAAACCTGAATATGTTGACTGGTCGAGAACACACAACAACCAAAAACAAGCTCGCATTGACTATAGTTTCACATCTTACAGTCTCTGCATTGTTAGGGTTCATGGATGAAAGGATTGAGCTATTAAAACTCTACAACAAACCTGCAGCAGACACTAAAAAGTAACCTTGCCAAGATTCAACTGAACTGTTAATGATGTTGAATGTGGTACCATTGTAAACTTCTCGGAAAAAATCATCTTTAAACTGGCTATAAAATTGTATGACATTGTATTTAACATGCAAGTGGAGGAGCTAGCATAACATGTTTGTTTGTTTTATCTTGTTCGGTTGCCTTTCTTGATTCTTACAAACAGCATCTTGCTCTGAAAGTAAAAGAGAAAATGAGTATCACTTGTCATGTGCTTCTGGTTAGCACTGTCGCCTCACAGCTAGAAGGTTCTAGTCAGAACCCCTGGGTCGGACGTAGGGGGGCTTTCTGTGTGGAGTCTGCATGTTCTCCCTGTGCAGGCGTGAGTTCCCTCCAGGTACTCAGGCCCCACAGTCCAAAGACATGCTCGTTAGTTCACTGGTGACTCTTAATTGCCCGTAGATTGTGGGTGTGAGCGTGAAAGGTTGTCTGTCTCTGTGTTTCAGCCCTCTGAGTGACAGGCGATCAGTGTACAACCCTTTCGCCCAATGACAGCTGGGATAGGCTCCAACCCTGAACAGCATAAGCGCTACTGTATGGATGGATGGATGCTATGTGCTGTTTGAAGTGTACAAGGAGAAATTCCAGGTAAGACAGACGTATGCAGATGGTCATCATGCACACAGATCAGAAACTTTAAGAACTTTACATCATGTAATCTAAGATATGATTAACTGTCCAGTGACTTTTCTCCCACTGTGTGTGGTGAGCTGTCCTTGTTGCTCCTGTATGATTCATAAGCCCGGGGAGGCCTGTCCTCTGATGTGGTTCACCTGGTCGTTCTGGACTCCTCGGGGTTATTAAAGCTCACACATTAGCTCATTTCCTGTCCCGCTTCCAGCTGGCAACAACCTTGTGTGTTTTTGATTTGACTGCATTCAAAACCTACACGGTGCATATCTCATAAATCCATCTTATTTCCATCACTCATAAACCTAAGTAAATAGTTGTTTTTGTATTCAGTAATAAATTGTTAAATATTTAAATGTCAAACAAGAAAAGTCTTTTGAACGACCTCTATTTATTTAAATGACACAAAGCAGCAAATCCTCTCACTCAATCCTGCAAATATTCTGCATTTTGGCTTCATATTGACTTGAACAATTAACAAATTAATCATTTCAGCTCCACATGCACTTCTGCCTTTGTTCATTTAGCTCATTATCACACTAAACCTTGGAAACGTATTCATGCTTAATTATTTTCCCTTCGTGTGCTCCCTCTTTGTCACAATCTCTCAGCTTGATGGTGACATTGTGTTCCGTGCAATGATTTGTTTATCCCACATATAAACAAAAACAGGATATGACTCATAACCAGGAGACTAGTGTGCCTGTAAATATGCTCACTCTTCGCACGTTGATCACAATGAATCACATGAATCCAGTGTTACTTCTTGGACTCCCCGTCTTTTACAGCAACATTAAGAGATGTCTCTGTCCAGCATTACTCTCGTAGCCAGCGCTAAAATTAGATTAATTATCCACACCATGCCTTGGCACAGGAGGGCACGACCTGTATGAGTCAGCGAGGCCTCGGAAGTTGAAGGATATTAGATTTAAGTGGCTTTGAAAGGAGAGGCCTCCCCCGTGTTAACACAAATTATAATCTACATCTCGAATATTTCATAGTAAGAAGTGAGATAAAACGCTGCTTCATCTCCAGACAGCTCCCGTTTGATCCGAGACGCTGCTCGAGACATTAAAATACTTCAAGTCAAGAGCTATAAATTAGTCCAACTCCATTTATAAATACCATAAGTTAAGATAAGAAAGTGCTTATGTGGAAAATTGCTTGCATTTAATATCACTTCTTCAATCAAGTTGGTTTCAAGCGCGAATCTTGAGCTTCCTACACTCTCATCAGTGACACACTTCATTGTTAGAAGCTCAAAAATCTTCCTTTAGCCAATCACTCCTCTCTCATCTCCTGTCTGATGAAAGGCTGATTGAAGTGGATTTAATAGCTGAAATCAATACGGCAGCCTGGACTCACTTATCAGTCTACTTCCTTCTAAGAGCCGATATTTCTTATGTATTGTATTCTCAACATATAGTCCAACATCCACATCGATGCCGCCCACATTGATTTCCTGCTCTCTGCCAGGTCGCACCCCCGCTTCAAGGGAGCGCTGCCAATCGACGACACCTAAAAATACATCAGCCTTTTTTCTCACTTCAATGGAGACTTAAGCTTTCCATCCAAATCAATATCAATAAAACCCTTCAAGGCAAAGGGTGGAGGTGGTGGGAGGTGGGGTTAGTCTTCAGTGTTCAGGGGTAGAAGATGAAGTTTGGAGATGTGCTTTACCTCAAGGGACAAGAAATGACCAGGGATGCACGATATTGGATATATTAGGCACATGCACTGACCGCCAGGGTCAGCCCTACACACGGGTCTGTATGTGACTGACTGACTGACTGAGTGGCTGTACTTTCACAGCCGCAGAGAGAAAGAGTCGCAACATGGCAATGGCGGATCATGGAGCATATTGGACCTCCACCGATGCGTCTCTCTGTCTATACGGCTCTGGATACTTTGTTCCCCTGTAGTGGAATTACTCTTATTGTAGTGGCCAAAAACTGCTACACCACAGACGCCATCTTGCACCCTTCTTCACGCTTGACGGAAGCGTGGTGCACGCAGTGCGCGTGCACACTTGTACCCAGTCAAAGTCGTAGCATTACGTCAAGCTTTTTTAGGGAATCATCGAGCATTTAAGCATAATTAAAGCGTTTTTTTAACGGCGGAAAATATCAGCAGAAAAATTACATATCTGCGGATGCCAATATGTCATAAGCCATAATCTGCAGATACCGATAACATGCCAATAATATTGTGCATTTCTAGAAATGACAGCAGTTCCAAAACAGGTTGTAAAGAACCTACTGAGAAAGAAAAATACTAACAACTTTTATTCTCTTAAATGCTGCTAGTTTCTAAAAACGTGAATAAATGGAAAAATAAGACGTTCATATATGAATTAAATCGGTTAATGAATATTTTGCATTCATGTTATGACTAAGAGAAGTTGTTTTGTTGATAACTGACTACATGATGACACACCTGAGTTGTCCTCTAGCTAGTACAGATAGCATTGAAGCAGCCCTGTCTCGATGTATTTCGCTGTGTTTCATCACAGGTCCACTCTGATATTTTTTGTCCTCCGAGGTAAAGCTTCAGAGGTTTGTGATATGAGAAAACGTTTTAGACATCAGCAACAGACAACGGTTTAGTTTCAGTCGCACTGAATCAAAGAGAGACGGCTTCTCTCTGAAATCTCCAGTTAGCACCAACATCAATAACAGAGAGATCCATCAGCACAGGGGAGCAACAGAAAACTGCAGACCAGAATGCAGTGCAGCTACAGGACGTGCTGATTGTCTTTTAACATACTCTCCATGCCCTATGTTATAAAACAAAACATAATTCTTTTGCCCAACTGGAGGCAGCAGTATTTATTATACTATCAGTGTATAAAGTATGGTATACTGCAAACAATTGACTTTCTACACAGCCAGCAAACACAGAGCAACATTAGCATTCATGTTAGTCTCACTGTTTTTGTTCTGTTGTTGGTCTCTACAACTCCTGACGGAATTATCTGTCTCTTTATCTGCTAACTGTGTCTGTCTGCTGTTTGGTGCTCGGCATTTAAAGTTATAATCTTGAAGATTTTCATGTAAATAAATGTCTGTTGAGTGACTATCTATCGCCGAATGAGGTAACACAATGGTGAGCCAATGGCCCACGGATGAAAGCCTTTGCATTTGCAGTATTACAGACTGGGTGTCTGGTTTGACTTTTGTGGAAAAAATCGTGACGCATTTTCCATCAGCCAGCAGTGGTTGGTCTGCCAGAGAGGGTAGGCGGAGCTAAGCGGCTGCTTTTCCGCTCTCTGCAAGTGTTTCGAGTAAACAGTAATCTACTATGGCTGAACAAACAAAGAAAAGATGGATGACTACAGATACAACTTCAACAAGAAGTGAAAATCCAAAGAAAAAGAAACAAACTCGACGCTCAGATGAAGCAAACAGTCTGAAAAGGAAAGCGACCGTCAGCCAGGAAAATCAAGAGTTACAACCGGAGCCAACCGTGGACGTCACACATGCAGCACTGTCTGGATATCTGGGAAGTGTGTTCCCGTAATTACTGTTTATATCGCTATAGGTGCTGCCAAAGAGAACGAAACTGAGATCTTCAAGATTATAACTTTAAAGTCTAGTTGGTTTTCAATAATGCAGGTAAATGTTTTGGCTGTTGTGGCAGAAAACATCGCTATAGAAGCAGTCAGAGAGAACTAGATCAGTGCAGTTGTGGGCAGGACAGCTAAACGATGAGTTTTTAAATCCCAGACAATTGTTGAAAATCAGGTTGCATAACACGCATCAAGTATTCTCATCAGAAATTAACAAACCTGCACGCACAGCAAGATTTGGAAATAATGGTGCATTCCTCACTATAGAATATAATAACATTATGTGTGCCAGCAAGGTAGAGGGTGAGGTTGTAGGAGGTAGCTGAGCAAGAGTTTGTACAGTGGGAAGAGTCAAATAAAATGACGTCTAAACTAAACTCACAAAGAATTACAGACGAGTGTGAGAGTGTCAGATATAACAGGAGGCATGTCATCTCAAACTGAAATACCGTTAGCAGTTTTACACCTTCACCTAACATGATGTGATCAGAGTTTATCAAAACATCTGTCGTGTTTTAGAAGCCACATCAAACTCACTTCAGAGACTTCCTGAGGTGAACCACCCACATGCATACACACTCAAAAACACACCTTTAATAACACATATTTCCAGCCTGACCCAGTGCTTCAGGTGAAGGACAGGTTCTTTGTGCAGAGTGGGTTCAGCTGACTTATTCAACTTTGTGAGACATGCTGTCTCTCTCTCAGTGTTAATGAAAGGCTTGCAGTCTTAGTCATGACTCTGCTCTCTGTGAGCACATCTGAGATGCCACCCAGGGGATCCCAGAGGCCATTTACTCCACACAACACACCCACACGCATGGAGGCACATACAAACTCACACGCACATACACAAGCAAGTCAGCGACACACACACATGCACCAGAGACCTCTGGAGTTGATGGAGCTCCCTGCTGCAGCAACGGGGGAGGAAGGAGAGGGTGAGAGAAACACAGGGGGAGCCTGAAGGCGCTTAAATACCCAGAGAGGGGGGGAAATAATGAAGTACAAACGGAGGAGAGGAACAAAACAATGAGATTGATCAAAGCTCAAAACAGCAGGGGAGAAGGTATGTTCGAGGAGAGAACAGCAAGGGCTGCTGGGGGAATAAAGATGAAGAAATAATATGGAGATAAAACAGCAGAAAGGGAGGAAGAACCAGGAGGAGCAAAAGCAAGAGGGCAGTTATGTTGTGTGAATAGAAACAAGTAAATCCAGCTAGTGAGAGCAGTAAAGCAGAATGAAAAGTATTCGTTTTTCACATAACACACATTTATGTGTTTTAGAAAGAATGGCGAAAAATGGAAAATCTTCAGGAATGTGCACGGGCCTGTCCAAACCTACAGGTACGAGGAGGGTGTTAAAAAAGAAACAGGACTAATACTGGATACAACACTGAACTTCAACCCAGAGGTAATCATCTTAGGCATGTTATTAGTAAATCAAAAAGCAGAACTGTCCTCACTTTATGTCAGTGTTATATCCTGAAGTTTGTCTTCTATGCTTGCAGGAATTTGATTTCTGTCTAGACTTAACAACAAAGACTGAAATATTCCAAAGGCTTCTCTAAAGTAACGCCCCCACCAGCACCCCGTCAAACAACAGCTGTGTGAGCTGATAAGTGTCATACGTCCAAACAGGATCACAGATCACTCAGTTAGCATGTGATGGACATTTACCCAGAGTTCCCTGCAATACCTGGAGGAAACTCAGCCTGTTTCACAGTCATTACTGTCACTCAGTGTTAGGTCGCCTAATGACAATTTAGACTCTAACTCTGGTTGACGTCTTTTTTTTTATTTGAGTTAAAGTCTGATTTTAGATTCATTTGATTTTGACTCGATGATCAATGCTCTTTAAGACACTGCACTTCACAGAGGTCTCCTGGTAATTAAGCGTTCTCCTTTTCTGGGATTGAACTTTGAATTTCAGGCGTTTTTGTTTTCGTTTCTTCTTCCTTTGGTGGCTTTTGTTACTCATGCTGACTCTGCATTCACGTGTGTTTGGATGCAGCAAGAAGTTCCAAGTTCCTGCTGCTGATGTTCAGTGTTTTTGTTCCTTTTCATCCACAGTTTTCCAGCAGCAGTAGGCAGCTTTATTTCAGTTAATATTTTTGGTAATGCTTCCTTCATGCAGTCTCTGTCCAGCACAACACGACAAAGTGGCAGCAACTTAATTATAACAGTGGGTCAGATGATCTGAAGTGACAGGACACGCAGAGCAACAAACGCACATAGAAAAGTCTTCTGCAGCTGCACAGTTTTGTTTTTGTTCTCAGCTGAAAATCAGCTTTTATCCAACTGGTTTACAGCCGTCTGGATGTATAAAGGGGCAATATTTGATAACCAAGAGGCTGCCAGACTTAAATTGTGTCACCTTCCCATGTTTATGAGGTCTGAGCGTGAGCAGACCATCTGCATGCAGTACAAGATTAACTATACGCACTAATAAACCTGTGGAAACTATAAAAGAGTGAAGGGTCATCATTTCATCTAAATGTTGCCTTGTTGTCAGACTTTGGTGCCCCTTATTTTGAAGTAAATGGAGGCACAAAACCAGATTGTGGCTCCGTCAAGCAGCTGCATAAAGCTCAACTTAAGACAGCTTATGCTACATGAGGATACGTCACCAATGGCACTAACTCAGCACTAATGCAAAATTCTGAAGACATATTGGCCCCTTCTTCTATCATAGTTTAATTTGCATGCAGAAACCTAATGTTGTCTCTTAACTGAACCATATAGTCAAGTTTTTATCATGTCAGGACTCAGGCCAAACAACTTCATAAGGCATCAGGCTCATAGTAAAGGATGAGCAGTGTTTCCCCACAGGATTTTGTGAGACTTTGGGGGGTGGACGCCGAATCCTCTACAGGGGTCCGGGGGCATGCCCCCCCTGCGCTTTGAGACCAAAATTAAGAGGCTAGAAATTTGTGCTCTTGTAAACAAATTGGTTGTAGCCTATGATGACATAGCAAACGAAAGAGAGCACAGTTGGAGGGACATGTTTCTTTATGAAAATAAATAGGCTACAAATAGACGTGTGGGCTGCAGTTGCGTTACCTACACGTTATGTCATCTACCATTACTAACGATGTTCAAATGCATGTTTAATCAGCGTGATCCGCTCATTGACAGTAACTTTTGGAAACAAAATCTCGCTGTATTCCACTTCCTGTCGGCACACACAACCTTACGCCGTGTGTGGGCTGCAGCTCCGCTAAAGTAAACACTCCGCGGCACAATCCGCTCCGTTACCAGCCCGTGTCTGTGGCCACAACGTTAACGAGCACCGGGACGAGGTGCGTAACTAAAACCCTGCCTCAAAAGCAAGCCTGATCATCCCTCTGACTTTATTAGGGACGGCAGCAGCATCACGTGCTTGTTTACCGTTTACAGGCTGAAGAGCTGCATTAATGTGATATCAGACGAACTTTTGTTGTAGATTAGTGAACGAGAAAGTGGTGAGTTCTCCTTTTACACCAAGCAACAATTAAGTAGCAGCTCTACTTGTTTAAGTTAAATTGCTTCACAATCGCTCGTCCTGCGATGTGACTATTATAGGACAGGAAACTTTCACAGTACAGATATAGTCATCCATCCATTATCTATACCACTTATCTTGTTCAGGGTCGCGAGGGGCTGGAGTCGTTCCCAGCTGTCATTGGGCGAGAGGTGGGGGTACACCTGGTGATCGCCAGTCAATTACATGGCTGACACACTGAGACATACAACCATCCACGCTTACATTCACACCTACTGGCCAGTTAGAGTCACCATTGAACCTAGCGAGCATGTCTTTGGACTGTGGGAGGAGACCAGCGTGTCTGAAGGGAGCCGAAACATCCACGGTGAGAACATACAAGCTCCACACAGAACCAGGAACCTTCTAGCTGTGAAGCTGAAGATTTAAACACATGCATTGCTTATGTGTTTGCAGACAGGGTTTTAACTTAAAACACTAAGAATTATCAAAATTGCTGGAGATACATTTTCTGCTAGTTGCATCTCGTGCAGCTGAGGTTTTTTCCCACACGTGGTTGTGGTCACAATGTGACTGGTTTTACTGCAGCTACACTCTGGAAAATTGGCATAACTCTGATGTGACAGATGCTAATTGTTCTCCAGCGTTGTACTTGTTAATTAATCAGATTCAGACTCTGATTATGAATTGTGTTTTGTGAGGCTGCAGTGTGATGTTTGCTTGTTAGACTGTGAAACAAGCAGCTCCGAGCTTCTGTGGTTTGTTGCAGTTTGTGTGAGGCTGCTGACCTTTGAGGAAAAGGTCATCTCTGTTTGTGCAAGTAACCAAAGTCTCTGCAGTGGACTCCAACAAAAACAAAGGACCCTCAGACATGAAAGGGGAAGCCTTTTTCTTCTTGACCTTAGATGCTATTTACAATCATACATTTTTAAGTTTAAATACACCTGATGGTCCATCAGTGCCTACTTTTGAATTTTTGCTTATTGTAACGTCACTTCTTGAAGGATTTTAAAGTACTTAATTCCCTTAGAATCTGTGAAACAGAGCCTAAAGGTTACGCACGTGAACCATACAAACTGACAGAAATAATTAAATCATCATGAATTGAAAAACAAAATTTCTAAATAAACACAGAAAATAATAGTGATGTACTCTCTTGGAGTATCTTAAAATAAGTAACATCCCTGTACAACTTAAAGGTAATATAATAAATAAATAAATGATTAAAAGCATATTATGCAAACAATAATCTCCTACATACAGAAAGGCTGTTCCTGCAAATTGTACGGGACATTTTAACCACTTTTACACCACACAAAACGTAATGATGTCATCAACAAAAATACGCATCATGTCAAAGATAGAAGACGTCGCTTTCGGCTCCCATGGGGGGCCGTTTTCATTGGGAAAAACAAACCAAAACAGCTGTTGTACAAATCAAATCAGGGCCCTTATATTTGTGGATTTACCCTGCTCATCTGCTCCACTTTAGTTCAAGTTAACCAGCTTCTATGTGTGATAAGTGGACCGTCACATAATTTGCCAATGATAAGTAAAGTGATTGAAAACACAAAAATGTAACATTTAAACTCAAACATAATATTAAAATACTGCATTTAAATGTGTTTCTCAGTGCAGCTCAAATATAGTCAAACTAACCTATGTAACTGAAAACAGGAAGTTTCCATATAAAGCCGCTCCAGTGTTTGTCTTGATTACTGCTGTCCTTACAAAGCCTCTGCTACGTCGTCCCTGAGGCTATCTTTCTGTAGTCTGAAGATTAGGAGGCCACCGGTGTAGATGTTGGTGCAGCGCGCTTTAATCTGTTTGGCAGCGGAGCAGAAGGTCTCAGAGAAATGAATCTGAGACATCAAAGAATGACAGAGAAGCGCTGGCTGCCAAACGGCCTGCTGGTGCTGCACGCCTCATTTAGCCAAGAACAGACTTTTTACATCAGTCAATCTGCTCGACAGATTTGGCATTGGAGTTGTATTTTCTACTTTCAAACCAATGATACACAATATATATTCAGATGTCTGTTTCAGAGAGAGAGAGAGAGAGATTCAGGCTTCTTTTGCTGTGATTGGTTATTCGTTTACTCTGTCCTCAGAGCTACACAGAAGAGATGTTTATATAGAAAAACACCCGTTTTATCAGCATTGAACATGAAGAGCTGCAGCTCATGTCAGCTAATTCTGCTGTGGGGTCGTCTCTCTGCAGGACGGGAGGAACTAAAACTTAAAAGCTGAAGAATTGCAACTGATTCTTCATTTTCATTTTCATTCATAACACTGAGACGGTCCTCCTCAGAAAAATAACAGCATCAGTCATCAATTCAAAATACAACAAAATTACACTTTTACTGTGGTGTGGTGAATTTGACTCTTATCCATCAGCAGGAAATGTCGCTGTAGATAGATGCGTCCACAAAACTCTGGATTTAGATACCTGTGGCTACTCTTCACCTCCCATTGTCTGCACACAGTTTACATTACTTTCTCTCAACCACAACAACAAAGGCTCTATAATCTTTCCTTTAACCTAACTGAACCTTAACCATCGCAAAGTCTCCATTGTTTTCCCAACTGTATTGGTTTTTCAAAGGCACTTATCAAAGTTGTAATCCTGCCAATGGGCATGCTCAGTCAGAAACGCTGACAGTTGGGGTTGTACAATAATATTTGTGTGTCATGTTTCGGGCATTTAGATAAAACATTGTTCCAAAAAGAATGTTTCTGCAGATAAGATGACACTTTAACCAAAGCTGAAATACTTTTCTTCTTTTGCCCAGTGATTGTGTACATTTTGAAAAGCAATGTATTTCACGTCAGCATCGTCCCACAGGCCATCATGTCAAAACTATGCATGATAATATGATAATTCCATAACAGGAGCAACTTGATGGTCTCTGTTAACCTGCTTGTTAAGTCTGACCTCACTTGTGCAAATGTGCATGACTGCTATAAATATGTACGTCTATGAAAAACAAAGTTTGTACAAACAGGTTTTGGAGGGTAAGTCAGTTATAAGGGACAGGTACTGGGTCGGTTGAAGATGAGGTGTAAATTATTATCACTATGTAGCTTCTCCCTGCTCACTTTTCCAGAGCACTTGTAAATAAAAGGCCAATACATCATCATCTACAATATGAGCATGTAGAAAAAGAAAAATATCGATCATTTACAAACAAGTTAAACCAAAGCTGTCTTCCTGTTTGGCTTTGTTTTTTTTCACCAGCTGAACATTTAGTGAGTAAATCTGACGAGACTCAGTCAATGAATCGATCTCAGTCTAATACAGTGGATTAATAGCATCTGATGCGCTCTTGCTGGCTTGGAACAACAACCTGTAGCCACTCCAGTCTGTTTGAGAAGATAAGCCCCTCATGATGAGGCAAAACGTTTCTATAAGGATTTATATTGCTGTGAACCATAGATTTCTATTACTATTTCTATTCTCTAAAGCTAAAGTTAGCTTACGGTAGCATCCACTGGTAAAAGCCCAACGTTTACAATGTCACGTCCTGGTTAATCTTTTTTTACCAGCTGTGAGAACAAACATGTCAGGAACACGTTACGAACACATGGAGATCAATAAAAAACAGCTGAGGATATTTTTTAGACTTAAACAGCACTGCATATTGTCAATACGACATAGGTCCATAGGAGACGTTGTAGCGGCTTGGACTCTGAAGCAGTTTAATGCAGAGGTGCTACGTCACCACTTAAAGTCGCCAAAAACTAGTTAGAAATGATGTGCACGTCAAATATTAAACAGTGTATTTGTTTGTTTATCTCTGATGACGTATTTTATTCTAAATTCTAAGAGACCAAGGTGACTCCTTCAGTAGAAGACATAAAAACACATAATTCACCTTTCTTACATTGAGACCAGAGACCATTTGGTATTATACTTAATAATGCCTCCATCAATTAACTGGTCTGCACCTTAACTAGATCATTTCCTGCCTTCAATTAATCGAGCATTGTTTGGAGTTCTTTGTTGTAGAGCAGCACAGAGTGATTGCTTTAGTAAACATCGATGTCCTCGCTTCATTCAGCTGTTTAAGAGCAGAGAGACAGCAGGGAAGAGAAAGCACAAGAGGATGGTGAAAGGCACCGGGGGGGAAGAGGGGATAAAGAGAATGAAAAGGTGGATTTGTGGTAGAAAATGTTCTACGTTTAAAGTACTGCTCTGCTTTAACTGCTCCACGAGGACTAATAAAGCTGCATTACTGCACCACAGGGACACAGGTGGGAGAAGGAGGGTGGGAACAGGAAGAGTTCAGGGAATAAGGGAGGGAATTAGGAATCAAGAAAAAGAAGAGAATATGGGCGTTTGAGGAGTGAAGAGGAGGTGAATGAGAGTTAATATAACAGGAAACAGAGGAAGAGGAGGAGAGATGGATGGATGAGGAGGGACGCAGACAGAGGGGAAGAGTAAGAGGAACTTAAAGCTGATCGGCAGGGCGGAAAAGAGGGAGCGCTCACAAACAAGCCTTTTCCACAACATGCTACACATGGACGCACACAAATACACACAACTGCACCTGCGCGTGTACGCTGACACACGCACATACCCAAGTGAAGAAGGGTGGCATTGTGGGACGCTGCAACAATAAGTCCTGACAGCTCTCTCTGGCAGACCCTCGCCTGTCTGCTGCCATCGCTCAGGGCACTGTGTGTGTGTGTAGGTGTGTGTAGGTGTGTGTGTGAGGTGACACACGGCCTGTGACAGTGATCCGAAGTGAAGTCCTGAGTCTGACTCACCCGCGCTTCAGCGGCGGACGCTCTGAGCCGACACCGAACACTAAAGGAGTCCTGCTCACTACGGCATGTCGGGGTAATACCTTCATCCAACCATCCGACCTTCTGTCCGACTGTGTTGGTGTGTGTTACATTTTTTATGATGTCATGGGCCACCCCAGAGCCCCTCCAGCTTCTGGAGGTTTCTGTTTGTTACTTGGTGTCCCGTTGGTTTCTAAGAAAGACACAATGTTCTTTCTTATCTGTGCGTCTTAAAAACTACTTTTATTTTGCTAAAGCTTTTTCTGTTGAAATTACAATAAATAATCTGTATAATTTTATTTAACAAACATAGAATCATGTTTTCACTACCCACTGCCACAAATGGATAAAACAATGATTAACAGCTGGAAAACAATATCTCATTTTAAGAGTAAATGTATGGTAGCCTCCAGTACCTCGTCTTAATGTGTTCAATTAATTTAACAACCTACAGTGCATGTAGTGACAGAACACAGGACAAATCTGCATGCTTATGTTTCTAACAGACATGGGACGTCCCTCACCTGATCAGACAGTAATAGAAATCTATCCGACCTCATTCCAATCACCAATCACAACTGTTTATCTATTTAGGAGAAGGTATATACGATGACTGTCTGTCGTTGAGGTGTTGTTCTGTCAGCACTACTTTAATTGGACGTAGTTGTTCAGAAACCAATGGTACATTTTGCGAAGCAGCCTATCGCTATGACTTTCAGTCTGAAGTTCTTTAGAGTTTTTGGCACCTGAACCTGAGGTGACGCAGGCCGAGAATACATGAGGGGGCAAAGCCCCCCCACGCCCCCTCGTTTCCGGCACGTGTACTAGATTTATTGCTGTTATATAGGGCAGTGGCGAGTTTGTGCCCAGGGCCCGTGGTCATGATTATCCGTCAGTGAGCGAGAGGACCACAAAATCATCCTCACTGCTTGACGAATCCATTTTGCTTGTATTGCGAATTTTTAGATACAGAATAAAAATGCATAGGATATTAAAACGCATCGCACTCAGTGTGCAAGGTTTCTGTGCGTAACAATTTTTATCGGATGACGGATGAAAGAAACGAATACAAAAAATACTAACTTGGCGTGCAAAGACCTTTAGTTTGCTGTGAGTGGTTGTAGGAAGATTTTCACAACATATTTGACAAACCATTTGCAACAGCTAACATTAGCATTCAGCTGCCTCCTAGCTTACAAAAGTATTTGAACTATTTCTAGAGTGTAGTTAAAGATATTTAGAATGATGTCATACCTTTCCTAATGTAACTTGTAGCACTACCAAACACTGTTAGCTAGGAACTGATTGATCTCTAGCAGTAGCTGCTGTCAACAGTAACTAAGTAGTGGTGTGTTATATGTTGTTTTACGCACCAGATTTTCACTATCGTTTGTCTTTTTGAGTTCTGATCAGTAAACTGCAGCAGTACAACCGTCACACAGAGCAGATGTCTTTCAGTCATGTCCATTAAAAGCTGAACTCATCCCAGGTTTTCAGTCCATATTCCTGTATATATGAGTACGCTGTAGATGGTAGGAGCTTTCACAACATGTGAATGGAAATGAACAGAGCTCAGGAACAAGATCTACTGCTGCATCTTAACACTGACAGAAGCCTCGGCTTTTACAGTGAGGGACTACTTTCAGCGGCTTGTGTGTTAATTCAGGTTCAGTCGAGGTCAGTACGGCGTTAGAGCCCACAGCACTCTGATAATGTTGTTAAGTGTGAGACCCTCAGCAGAGCACATTACACAAATACTAATCTGTGTACCAGCTTCCAGTTGTAACACGGTGATTTTGTCTTTAAGATTATTCAAGGAAATGCAGTAAGTAAATTGTCTTTGGCCTTCCTGGAGGAGCTCTAATTCTGCGTCTTAAACTCCCCAAAGATCAAAGCTTTATTGAGCAGCTTAAGAAGACCCAGAGTCCACATTGATTGATGAACAGTTTGTGGGTTTCTGTTAAACACAGATTGCTTCCTAACATGGATTGCTAGGTGGGAGATGTGTATCCAACTTTATGACAGCAGTTTGTGTGTTTGTTTGTCCCTTTAAACACAACAAAGCCCCCTGTGAGCAAAGCCAGCTCCATTACTTTTTTTAGTAGTGAAAGCCAGGATACCTAACGATATAATCACCTCAGAAAATCAAGCCATAAAATATTTAACACATAATCCAGGCGTAAAGTATCACAACTGCAGCTGCCAAACGAAGGAAGCAGAGCTAACAAAATCAAAGACTGTGTGAACGTGTAAGTTAAGGCTTTTAATATCACTGCTCCTTCATGAAGGTTTGAGTAGAACAGAGTGGGAGACCGTTTTAGCCTCATTCTTTTGCCTGAAACGTGGAGGCAAATAGAAACTCGTATCTTAAAGGGTTCAACAAGAAGGCTTCAGTGCTTCAGTCGGTCTCGGATGACGTAGGATGACACCGGTAAAATGAATATCTCTTATAAAAATTGTGGGCTTTGCTGGTCACTATTCACAAAGCTCTGGGATCATGAGAATGAACTGATCAGTAGGTGGTGCTTTTATACAGGTTTATGTGATCTTGAACATCTTCAGCAGGCTAAGTGTGCAGCACAAGTTACCATGGTGATGTTTCCTGGTAAGAAGTGAACCACAGCTGACCTCATTTTGGATCTCTGGGATTGTTTAGTTGTAGTATACAGGCAGAACAAAGACTACTGAAAATAATGACACAGCATGTTGATGTGGACGTCGCCCCAGTCTGTTGGCCTGGACCTATCAACCAATATCAGTGCTGCACCTCAGTGATGTTCTTGTGTTTTTCTCTGCAGTCAGGCTGTAAAGTCTGAAACCAGGACAGATATATATAATATATATATATATATATAATCTATAGTCTAGTCATAGTCTATTTTTTCTCTTTGATAAATTAAATTGATCTTTTCATGGCGGGATCGTTGGATATTGAAGAGTTTTCTCGCTCTGCCCTTCAGGTCAGAGATGCTCATGGCCGCCTGTCAATCAAAGTATTGACCAGTCGCCTCACTCCGCTAGTCCGTCACCCATTTGACTCGATGGCAAGATCACACTATCCATCTTTAAGATCGTGCATGACTGTGTGTTTATCTACACACACACACACACACCTCTTAGTACACAGGCCGTCCGTCAGCAGAGGTAGCACAGTCGATATTTTGGAGTTGGTGAGGCAGGAAGGTGTTCCTGCGTGAGGTGATACCTCAAACACGCCTGAGACAGGAGAACAAACATAATGGAGTGTGAAATCTAGCCAGAAAGCAGCTTTCGAAGAATATTTAAAGTCATAATCTCTAAGATTTTCATTTAAATAAATGTCTGTTAAGTCATTATCTATGCTATGATGAAAGCCTTTGCAGTATTAAAGACTGGGTGTCTTTCATACTGGGTGTCCTCGTTTTCCATCAGCCAGCAGTGGTTGGTCTGCCAGAGAGGGTAGGCAGAGCTAAGCGGCTGCTTGTCCGCTCTCTGCAAGTGTTGCGAGTAAACAGTAATCTACTATGGCTGAACAAACAAAGAAAAGATGGATGACTACAGATACAACTTCAACAAGAAGTGAAAATCCAAAGAAAAAATTATCTCTGAGTTATGGCTGAGTTGTTGTGTTGTTGTAGTGCCACACATACGTGAAATGACATTCGGATATCTCACAATTATGTGCCATCTAAATTTGCAATATCACAAATTATCAAAAAAATTATCAAATTATTAACAAAGCCACATTTTCAATAAACCAGAAAAAGATTTATAAGAATGATGGATCAATTTATTCTCTGAATTGAAAGATAATATTCACAAGTGTTTATTTACTGTACAAACAAACAACCTAAAGTGAACCTGTTATATCTACAGAAGAAGCTTGTCGTGTTCTTCAGTTTGTTTTTCTACAGTAGCCCAGAATGGACAAACCAAGCAGACTCGAGAGGACAAGAAAGGAAGAGGGGGATGAGTGTCAGTTGGTTGAAACCTGCAAAATCACAGTTATAGTTCCTCTAAATCTTACACACTGAGTCCCCTAAAAAGAAGAAGCAATGATGTGGTCCTACAACAATAAGTATTGTGTATGTATATCCAATGTCGGATATATCTTCCAACAAAAACAATCTTACTTTTAATCTTCAGTCACTGACGGAGCCCTTTTCTAACTGAGATATCCTGCAAACTACCAGACCAATAGGACTGAATCTACTTACAGAGAAAGAGTAATACGTGAAAACAGACCAGACCCCATGACCAAGCGACACAGCGTGCTACCAGAGTATGTGCAGAGCCAATAGATAAGCTTTAGTGCTTGTCATGATAAATGTTTTTATAAAGGACGATGTGTGCTAGGACAGACTCCAGCCCTCTGTGACCTTGGAGAGGATAAGTGGGTTAACACAATTATTGAAAGTGTGAGGACAGTTTTGGTTCCTGAAGAGAGGCAGCCCAAACTGTGCTCTCGCTCTCTCTCTCTCTCTCTCTCTCTCTCTCTTTGTTTATTTAGATGTAAAAATCTTGTATCTGGTGTAATTTCACTCATATTTTGAGTCCAAATCAGAAATAAATGCTGCAACAAAGAAGAGCAACCTGTCTCCTTTCTACGTTCAAAGCAGCACGGACACGGAGATGAATGCATTTTACTGAAATCACCTTACTGGAGTTTTGAGGATTAAAATTCAAGCCGTTAGCTCGGAGTGCCTTTTAGAAAACAGTGAAATTGCCCGATGCAGCTCTTCCTCTGCTTGTCACATCTCTACTAAAAATTCATGTGGCATGGCAGCTTCAGGCTCCCATGTTGAGAACCCGGAGCGGGGACTTGGCCACAGAGCCGCTCTGATGCAAATTTAGAGGAAGAAACGTGAAACGAGAGAGTCAGAAAAAGACGCGCCTGAAGGAAGCATCACCTTCTCTTTCCATTACTGGCCTGAATCGATTCAGGCTAAAAATAAAACCAGCAGGACTCCGCTCTGTTGGCGTCGCATTCATAGATGACCGCGCAGGCCGAGTGTCACATCGGATGCGACTTGTATTATCCAACCTGTGTTTATTTATGTGGAAATCGAGCTGCTGTCAGACAAACTGGGAGTCTCCTCCACTCTTGGTCGCAGCGTCTCACTTTCCTGCCAACTGAAACACAGAAGCCGAAACACCGACTACAATTACAAACTAATGGATAAGATTTCATCTCATATGGCAAAAACATTGACAAACAAACGTCTGTGTAATGTATTGATTTACATTACTAATGTCCTCGCAATATTGTGATGTCACACATGTGAAAGATGACAGTAAATCTTTCTTCATTAAGGTTTCACATGTATCTGTCACTGCAGGTTTTGTCTGATGCACCTCTCAGCACTGTGAGCATGTGAGTTGTGGGTGAACAGCTGACCTCAGCAACACTCTAATATTACTGCTCATTGAGCCATCCAATGCTGTATAATGATCACACTGAAGCACAAAATCTGTTGATTAAAGGCTTCAGGGCTGAAACGTGGATAACATATTCATGATTTTCACTCAGAAGTGTCTAAATCCCCCAGTTCTTCTTTATATTCACAGGCAGCTTTTTTAACAGCGCTCCTGGAAAAGAATAGTTTAATTACAATATTTATGAAACACATGGTAGCTGAATTACCATGTTTGTCGTTATATCCACTTCAGTGTGATTACCACAGATTGAAAAGCAACTAGAGGGCAGCACAACAAAATGTAAATACACAACACTGATAGGCTGTGTTCGAAATCTCATACTGCTAGCAGTACATACTGATTTGGCCAAAATGTAGTATGCACTACATACAATGAAAGAAATCTCCAGTATGCATCGGACCAGTCTATCTTCGCCTACTGTATCCCACAATGCAAAGCGCTGGAGCGTCGCGACGGCAGTTGAAACGGCGGACGGCAGCAGAAGGGGGCGCTAAACTGGTGCAGCATACTGTAAATTAAATTTGAACAGCTCCATACTGCATACTACCACCAAACGCAGCATGCAGTATCAGGAATGTAAATGTAACTGTAGCTGGGATTACCCAATCAGTGGATACATGAAGTGTGACGAAACTAAACTGCTACTGCACGCACGTCAAACCAATGTCCTTCAAAATAAAAGCACAGCATAGACTTTTTGCCAAAGGCACACATCCGCGACTCACTGAAAACAGCTCCACGACCCACCAGTTGAGAACCACAGGTTTGTAGTATATAGAATGCCATTTCAAACACAGTTGTAGTATTTACTCATCCAGCAGATACAGAGCAACATGATCACTAATTTTATCTGATAAACAAAAGTCGAGTCTTGGAAATAAACGGCTTTCGTCCGATGATGATTTATTTCACGCTCAATATTTCTCTGCTTCTGGTGCAGGAGGAAAGCAGGAAACTGATAATGAATATCTGGGCCAAGACTTCCTCTTCCATGTGTTGGTCATTGTTTATAGTTCGGATAGCATGTTGAGACACAACAATGGAGGTGAATAGGAAATATGGCATCTACAACCAGAATGTCATCTGTGTATACGGACATATCTGAAAAGCAGAATTGTCATCAGACAACAGCTGATGGGTTCGAGGACTGCACTGTGGGCTTCTTCTGATCCCACACAGATTGTTTTCCTTCATGCAGAAGTACCATAAAATTCAGTGTATAAGACGCTTTTAATACTTTATTTTTTTTCATTTAAAAAGTGGGCTGTGTCCTATATATCGCTGCGTCCAATATACCAGAATAAAATGCAGAGAGGTATTTTATTATGTTACGGTATTTACCCTGATGATGGCGCTATAATCTAGCTAAAGCTTCATCAAGGACATGCACCGTCATGATCGCCAGTGCAGCCTCCATTTGGGGTACCCCAAAAACAGACTGCATCTTATATTCCGGAATTTACGGTAATTGGTCAATACTACTCAGACTCCAAACAAAAAAACAGACTCCTCTGATAAAATTGTCTCTTAACTCCAGGTTCTGCATTCACATATAGACATGTGCATCTGGAGAGTAATGTAAGTCAAAGATTTACTCTCCCATTAGCTCTCTTTCACTCCACACAAACTCCTGAGGGAAATATGTCACCCTGAAGCTACTAAATGCTCCAATATGTTCACCAGCTAATTGCTAATTCTGTTTGCCCTTTGGGCCATTTAAACAAACAATGAACTGAAAAAGACCAAATCTATTTAAAGGCTTTAAAGAGATCATTTTCTATGGTTCATAGACACATCTCATTTGATCAATTTCTTCAGGTAGAAACATTGATTAAAGCAGCTTTGATTACATTTGTACTTCTTTTTAATGAATTCATGTTAGTGACATTAATGCTGTTGCAATTATTGATGAAGATTTGTTTTGTTTTTTTGCCTTTATTAGCTAGGACAGCTGAAGATGGAAATGTGGGGAGTAGAGAGTTGGGCATGACATGCACCGAATGACCAGAAGTCGAGCCTGCCATCAGTGTGTGGAGGACTGTAGCTGTTGTACATGCAGCGCCTGCTCTACCAACTGAGCTAAACCAGTGCCCCATGTGCGTGTTTTTGACGGCAGCAAATCCCTGAACTATAAACTGGAGACTTAAGTGTTTAGTAAATAAATGGAGGGACTGTTAACCATCGAGATAAGCTAAGAACAGAAGTTTTTTGTAATGACAGTTTGCCTCCAAGAGATCCACAGCGCCTCCTCTGTGGAATAATAACCCCTGCTAACTGCCCCTCTGTGAAAACAACCAGCACCACTGCTGCACTGTTTGACCTTGTGCTTTTTTACAGCATGTTTTTTAGAGGTCTTTTTAAATCAAAGTATGTTTCAGTGTTTGAATGAAACAATTCCTTCATCTGACGGTGACCAACACCTGACGCTTTATGTTGCAGTGTCCATCTCCAGCTGCACTTCCCTACGTCAGGACAATTATTGTAAACAAGACAGAGGCAGCTATGAGGACGACACACAGCCTCAGACGACCTCCATGCTGCTCTGCCCATTGTCAGCCACCGGCTCAGATTTGGAGGGAGATCTGTTGGACTGAAAACAGCTGCTGAAAGCTGTTCTTCCAGACAAAAAGGCTCAGGCTTTCAGAGTTTATGATGACAGCATATTGTGGAAGGAATTGATGGCAACGGCAACATCAACTCCAACATGTTTGTTCTCTCCAGAAAGAGGTCAGTCAGCTCTGCTTTATGTAATGTTTTCTTAGAGGCCCCTCCGACCACCTCTGCATTAAGACATCTGCACCAAAGTCACCAAATCAGCAATCACTGTCAAGAAGTCACAAGTTTAATCGTGGTTCAAAATCATATCGATTGTTTGGCCAACAGTTCGATATTTGCTGATGTCTGCCACAGTCACGTTTCATTTGATTCAATTTAGCTGCAATCAATATGAAATAATACAAGGCCGATTTAATACAATACAACATTTGTATCAACTCACAAGAAAAAGTAAAATAGGAACTCAAATTTTTATTACTGAACTTTTTTAAATGTAAAGAAATATTTTCTTTTATGACAAAAAAACTGGTTAAAAAAAAAAGTTCTTCACTGGGTCAACACCATGTTTCTTTTCAGGTGCCTGCCCAGGTTTCATGTGTAAAAGCACTGTTTGCGTGTGGCCTGTGCTTTGTCTGTTGAACTGTCTTTACTTTGAAATCAAAGTAACCTTCATACTGCCAACAAATTCCAAGGAGGGGAATAAATGTGTTTCTGTTGACTGCTTGCTATTATCTACCTGAGCCTCGGAGGAAACACAGATGTGCCATGGGAACTTCAAAATAAAGTTGTATCTTTAAGACGATGATATGGATCAACGTTTTCACTTTGAGAAGACAGAGGGTCGTCCTCATGAGAAGGCTGGTGCTTTTAAGTTACCCAGTCCATACCTGTGTCATTCCCCCACCCTAAATGTTTGTAAGCGTGGCATGTTACACAGGCTCTGTTAGCTTATTTGGTCTTAACATAAAACATTCTGCAAATACAAGATAGGGTCTCATCTAGTCCTTTTTCCAACAGACCAACAAATCCTCTGATGTTCAGACCAAAGTAAAGTAAATAAAGTGAGTCAGTGTGCAGGATGTGTGTCTCTTTCACAGTCAGAAGCACTAAGTATTGATCCCACCACCTGTTTATCAGACTCTGTGCTGTGCAAAAACTTTTAAGTAGTTGTTATCCATCCAAGCATGTGGTCAAAGTGTTTCAAACAGAAGTCGCACCAAGTGGTTGAAATAAAGTTGAATCCTGAGACGTCACCTACTGAACAGATATTGAGGACAGTCTTGGCTCAGCTGCATTGCAGTACAGATTTTGTTTTCCAGGTAAATCTGCCTTAAATCTGCAGTGAAGATCTCTCACACAGTGGGCGTGAACAGCCCTTCCAGAAGCCTTAATCCTTTTCTGTGGTGTTTTTTATTAGTGCCGGCTTCTGTCAGCTGCACAAGTAGTCGCCTTTCTGGCCTGATTGTGTAGTGTAGGGATGAAACTGTTGGCCTGAAAAGCCCCTCTTTGTGACTCTCCTGCTGTCGAGTGACGACTGTTAAACATCAGCTCTACTGTAACCGCAGGATAATTGCGTGTAATGGCAGCAAGATGCTTTGGATAAACGGCACGCAGCTGAAGGAACCAACAGAGCACTCAAAGACCGAACATGATGCTGCAGAAGTACTGAGGTCAGAAAAACAATAAAAATACCAATAGAACGTCTTTTTTTGGTTCTTTTATAACTCTCTTTTTTTTTTTACAGATTACTTAAGAGATGAGACTTTTTTCTTTCTTCAATTTGACATGTGATTCTCAGGGGTGAGTTTTGAATGAGAGAAGAAGACGTACAGGGAGAGACCGAGAGCTGTTGACCCATATTTACTGTAACATTTTCCCTCCCCTCCCTCCGTCTCTCATTGACCTCCCTCTTTTACCCCGAGTCTATTTTTAGCAGCAGCCGCTTTCGCTCAGGCCTAATGTAAGAATAGATGCTCCTCGCAAGAAACGCAGCAAGAAATATTCAGCAGGAAATAAATTGACTGTCCTGGCTGATATAAAAAGCGCTGTCACACAGTCACATCACAAGTTTGTGTCTGACTTTAGGGGCATGCTGGTCTTTTTCCTGGAGAAGGAGTTGTTTATCTGTGAATGATGATGTCATGTCTCCCTCTCTTACTGAAGATGATGGTGCTCTCTCATCCAAACAAGTCCACCGTTGATAAATTATTTATTTATATATTTATTTTCATGCAAAGGTAAATTTGTGGCATCAATATTTTTCTCCCACTGCTGGCTTCACTCCAGTATTGTCTTCTTCAAGGTCAAAAACTTGATCCCTAGAAGTAGTTGTTTACCTTCCTCTCTCTTGCTGCATGCTTTGTGATTCCTGCACTGCCCATGATGAGACAACCAACTATTAGAATGGAGACTGTGATGTCTGTTAAATATATTTTTTTAAACAAACTATTAGAATAAGTCAAACATGAATTACTGAACCGGCCTACCAGACACAAGACGTTAAGCAGGTTCTGTATACAAAGCAACTACAAAGATACGCAGAATGACGACAAGGAGACACAAAACCAAAGACCCTTTAAAAAGACAGCTTCCTGAAAGTGAAGCCAAACCCTCTCTATCGCCCCCTGCTGACTGGCTGCAGTATAGGTCATAAACCTGCCTCCTCCATGTTAACAGATGGGACATGAGTCAAACTATAAAATCAAAATACACGCACGTTACATTTTTCTCCAACATGGTTTCTGTCATTATAGTTAGTTCTTATCATGCTGATTTATGTCCATGAGTTCATTTTTCTCACAAGTTTACTTTTAGTTTGATGCTATAAAAAGGGGGTGTGGCCTCATGATTGACAGCTGTGTTGACAAATCAGGTTCCTGCAGCATTCTGTTCCTGAGTAGCAGAGTAGAGGAGGAACGGCGAGAGGAGACGTAACTAACACTAACACTACAGTCATTGAACTTTCCATCAGTATGAATATCTGCTTCAGACCGACACAGGAAGCTGTTCTGCTGTTCAATATGTCGGCATGTGGGATCTTTGCCGGGTTTTTTTCCGGTAAGTTACGTGTGTGTTTTGGTTTCTAGAAGTGGCTATGGCAGCTCCACCTTCTGATCTCTACTGCGCAGTCTGTGGCTCAAAATGACGTCACCAGTACAAGAGGGCAGCGCCCGCCTTGGAGGTATTTTGGCTTCAATTTTGTACAATGAGAGCAGATGGAGACTCGTCGACCATCTTTGTATACAGTCATTGCACAGAAAAACCACAAATATATGCAAAGGACCAAATATGACACAAACCATGACAAAGAGACTCGTACACAAGCGACACAAGCCCCAAATGACGACTATGATACCCAAAAAAGACACAAAGAGACATGAGCAACTACAAAGACACACAAGAGGCTACAAAGAGACACAATTAAATATAGAGATGTGCAATATTACCACAAAGAGACACAAAACATGGCAATGAAGCACAACTGAAAAAATACATCAAACAGAGATGCAAAACAACTACAGCGTTATGCAAAAGACACGCATGACGACAAAGAGAAACAAAATGAAAAATACCAAATAAACACAAAGAGAAGCGAGCAGCAACAAGTACGAAAAGGCACAAAACAACCGTCAACTACAGAGAGACACAAAGAGTTACAAAACAAGAGACTAATAAAACAATAGACACAAAATGCCTACAAACGATGTAAGTGCCCTAGGAGTAGTGTTGGGCCTTTACATGTCTCTGCACAGGGGCCCGTTGTGTGATACTCTGCCCAAGGTTTCTGCACGTGATCCTCAGTTACTCATCTTGTAGTCCGTCCAACAAAGTGGAAACGTGGAGACATGTTCAGCTGCAAACAGGAAAAACACTGATACAAACAGCTGCAGAGACTGGAAACAGACTGAACATCACATCACAGTCTGCAGAAGCAAACAAACATTTGCATGACCAGGAATGACAATTTAGCTGCAGCCGTATGATACAATGCAATATTCAGATGTTTCCCAGCCTGCAGTGTTTTTCCTACTTTCCCTCCTTAGGACGCACGCCACACTTTATTGCTCCGTCTCCCCCGTGTTTAGCCGAGATTTAAAAGAAAACCGGGAGCTGCAGACTCAGTCGACCTCTCTCTCAGCTCTCTCCTCACAGCGTCTGACTGGAGCACACGTTTCCAAAAATGAAAATATCAAGAGAAGTGAGATAACGTGCCCGGCACACAGCTACCGTAATATGCTTTGATCTACTTCTGACACCGCAAATAATGGAGAGGGAAGGGGAGGAAGGGAGGTGAGAGAAAGAGAGAGAGACAGCCAGAGGAGATAAGATGAACACAAAGGGAAACACACCCACTTATGAAACCAGAAAACACCGGGGCGATATTTAGGCTCATCACACCGAACGCTCCTACTATAAAAACTGTTTCCTTATCATTTCCCACCAACCACAACCTCCATCCCTCCTCGTATCTCTCTCCATCCATCCGTCCGCCCGCCTCAATGACAATCAAAGGTCAAATCTTCCCTCCCTTTATTTATTTCAATCCCCCGGCAGCCTCCATTTGTTTTCATAAGGGCGCTGATGAGGCTTTGATGGAGCGTTTAAAAGACAGAGGGAGGTGATCTGGTCCTCTGTTACAGTGTGTGTATGTGTGTGTCTGCATGTCTGCATACATGAGCATGTGGAGGCAGGACGCACCAGATGCATGCTTCACTTAATGGGAAATGATGATACACACACACGCTGATGAGTGACCATGCTTCCCTCGAACAGACAGCAGAGCAGTTTGAAGTGCGCCTCTTGGGTCTCAGAGTCTGTGCTGAAGAGACGATTTAAAGGTGTGTGTGTGTGTGTCTGTGTAGACTCTTGTTCTTCTACTTTGTGAGGACGCATTGGAGACCTTGAGATTGAGGACACTTGGAAAGTGAGGACATTTTGTTTTGGTCCTTTAAAGATTTTTTTAAGGTTTAAGGCTGGTGTTAGTTTCAAAGTGAAGGTGATATTTAAAGATTCTTTATGGCGGCACATTTGGCGATAAACAGTAATTGCGGGAGCACACTTCCCAAATTAACCAGATGTCCACGGTTGGCTCGAGTTGTAACTCTTAATTTCCCTGGCTAACGGTCGGTTTCCTTTTCAGACTGTTTGCTTCATCTGAGCGTCCAATTTGTTTCTTTTTCTTTGGATTTTCACTTATTTTTGAAGTTGTATCTGTAGTCATCCATCTCTTCTTTGTTTGTTCAGCCATAGTAGATTACTGTTTACTCGCAACACTTGCAGAGAGCGGAAAAGCAGCCGCTTAGCTCCGCCTACCCTCTCCGGCAGACTGATGGAAAACGCGTCACTAACTGGGCGCCTTTTAAAAATCTTTGTAAAGTAATTTAAACCATAATGATGTGTAATTTTACAATTTCCAATGAGCTGTTTTAGACATATTTATAGAAACAGTGTCAGTTTGAGCCTCTGGTGAGTGTTTCAGAGCCTGGCATCACAGAACACTTCAAAAAGGGGAGTTAGTGTTGAACCATTGATTGTATTTAAGAAGTGGATGTAGCCTCTTGGTTTCGTAGGTGAAGCCAATGTGGAAGTCCCTGAAACCTGCATTCCTTCTATTGGCCAGCAGGGGGCGACTCCACTGGCTGCAAAAAGGCGTCAGATCGCACAAACCCAATTCTACTTCTTAGTTGATTTATCATGTCAAAAAACATTGTCCTAAGAAATACAACAAGACATATTCATTTTGGTAAATTATGGTCCCATTTAGAGTAGAATAGACAATAAAGCATTTTATGCTTCAGGGCAAGACTAAGGCTTGACTAACTTGTCAATCAGGGTAAAGACAAACAATTCCTTACAAGCCGATCGTCCAAATATGGTCATTTTTGGCTCCACAAAACCAAGATGGCGGCGGCCAAAATGCTCAGAACCAAAGTCCATAAAACCAGTTGGTCACATCACAGTGGCTACCTTCAGTACAGCTTGTGTCTTGAACGTTTCAGTTCATATGCTTCTGCTAACAGCAGTATCAACGGGCGCACATCGAAGTGCTCCTGGACAAAACTTCCACGGGGCCATCCCCTCTGTTAGATCTTTGATTAGCAAAGCACCTGCTGATTTAAGTTAGGGGTATGTTAATGCATCATGTGATCTATGGTCCTCACAAGTATAGTATAGAACCGTTGACATTGCAGAATTGACCTACATGTGCACACCTGAGTTAACCCAGCCCGGTTCTGACTCATCCTGCACGAGTCATGCTCCCGAGCTTCCTGTTCATATTTCTGTGTGCGTGTGTGTGTGTGTGTGTGTGTGTGTGTGTGTGTGTGTGAAACTCGCTGTGCACTGCCTGCGTCTTCAGTTTATTACGTCGCTGCGTGACGCACAGTAGAGAAAGACAAGAGGAGAGGTGAGGAGAAGAGGGAGGAGAGGATAGAAGGAAAGAAGGGGTGAGGGGGGAGAGTGGAAGGAGGGAGGAGGAAAGGGGGGAAGGAGAGAGGAGAGGAGGGAGAACGGGGGAATTTTCTCAGTCACCCAGGATGCAATGACCTTAGTTTTGTGTCAAGGCGGAGGTCTCTCTCCTTCTCTCTCTCTCCCTCTCCCTCTCTCTCTCTCTCTCTCTCTCTCTCTCTCTCTCGCTCACACACACAGACATACTCTCTCTCTCTTAAACACACACACACGCGCACACACAGCCTGGTGTCATCCATGTGCAGACGTGTACGTCAAGCTGCATCTTATTCCGCTCACATCCCTGCTGCCTGTCTGTCCCGCCTCTCCCCTCCGCGTCTCCGCTCCAACACACACACACAACCTCTCAAAACACACACACACACATGCACACACTGAGATGTAATCCCTGTAGTAAACTAAACAAACACTGCACCCCAAAAACGGGACTCAAAGCAGAAAAATCACATTTTAAACGCTGCAACTCCCCGCAGGGTTTCTATAAAAGTGTAACATATTCTTATTCGTGCCGGCGCTTCATCTCTTCTTCTGACCTTTTTCTTTACACCTCCGCCCTGCAAACCAATCACGCGCATACCTCTATCTTTAATTCCCTCCATCTCTCCCTCCACATGGCAGAAAATAAAGCGGCGTGTGCTTACTGATCGTCCGGGATCCTATGCAGCCCATGTTGCCTTAAAGACGCTCGTGCAGCTCGGGGAAAATAAAATCCATCCGTCCAGCGGGCATCTCTCCCCGGATTTACTCTCTCTGCGCTTTACCCTCTCCTCTTCCTCTTCTTCTTCCTTCTTTCTGTCTCCTCTTCTTCACTGTCCTCCTCTCCTCCGTATGTGAGACACAGAGAGGGTGTGTATGTGCGTGTCATCCGCTCCGCTTCCTCCCTCGCTCTCTCTCTCTCTCTGTCTCTCTCTCTCTGCTCTCCGTCGTCACACACTCCTGTTTCCCCCAGTCATTGTCGACGTCGCTCCATCGCTCTCTTTCTGCCTCTCGCGCGCTTTGCACACACAAACACGCACACTCTGGCACACACGTGCATAAATATATTGAAGCTGTCAAAGGTAGAAACGTGTATAATTAAATAAACAGTGTAGCTTCCCCCGGAGTTTGCTGAGTAACGTTTCATTAACTGATATATTGAAAGAAATGAAGGTTGTTTCCATGCGACCAAAAGTTTTATCTTCCTGCACAGCACTGATATTATGTTCCGGCCAGAAGTATATTGTAATGATGTTTATCTACTCTAAATATTCTCATTAATCAAATTATTCAAAAAAGGAATAAAAAACATTATTAAGTGTTATTTTTCAGCTCTTTTCAATGGATGGAGAAACTCAGAGCCTGAAACCACCCACTGGTAATAATAAAAACGACAGTATAAAACCTTAACAGAACTTTTTCAACAAAAGATGTGACTTTAAGTTACCTCATATCAATGAATAAAGTCACACTTTAAAACACATTTTATTTTTTGTAACATAATCAATCTGTTCAATCCTTAGAAAATGAAACCTGAACAATCAGAAAAAATCAAAACAGACTTTTCCTCTTCATTTCCTGATGTGTTACATTAAAGTTTATGAAACAAAACCCTGATGAAAAGCTTTAAATCTTTAAGATATTTTTACTATATATCTAAAAATATATTTAGTATATTAAGTATATTTATTTCTTCATGTTAACTTAGCATAAACACATTGAGTATATTATCAACAAACAGATTTAGATGTTCATTGAGCTTCCTCCTTGCCTCATGCACAGATACACTCAGTTCATGTCAAACCTGCTAACTGTGTAATCCCAATGTTATAAAATCTAATAAATGTTATTTATAACACAGTTCAGACTGTCCCCAGTTTTCACATCAAGAACATTTGATCAACTTGAAGAAAGTCAAAGTAATTTTGGATTCTGCTGACAACATGCAAGCTGTGTTTTATTTACATTGCATTTCCAGGTGTTTCCTCCAGATCTCGACTTATTTATCTCGTTATCAGGCTGGTCACTGTGTTATGACAGAGCAGGACATGCCATGCTGCCATTGCCCACACTAATGAGGTAAGTTAAGCCTGTTTCTATGTTTGTTTTGTGCTTTTGCAGCTCTGAGGATCACGGGAAAACGGAGTAAATACAATGTATGGATGCACGTCCGTTAAGGGCTTCCCTAACACCCTCCTATTGTTTGCATGTTTTGGGATCTAAATGATTAGCAGGTTCAAACTGTTTTGTGAGTCACAACATGGCAATAAAAGCTGCAACAGAAGTGGAAAATAAGTCACACCGGAATATAAGACGCAGTCAGTGTTTGGGGAATCCCAGAGGAAAAAAGGTTATCTGCTGCTGTTTATTAATACAAACATGTATTATATGTTATATGTTACTGTTATATCAAAACTATTTCAATTTATTTTCATTTCACACACATTCAAAACACACAAATTACAGCCAACCATCTGTTTTCGCCATGTCAACTTTGCAATCCTTCTCGCTACCGGTGCTGTAGCTAGCGCTAGCTGGCAGCCTTCGCTCACATTGATTGTTGTGAGGGTGACAGCTGCAATGGGGATTATGACAGCGCATGTCCGTGACGAAGCGTTAGCAACAATCAAGTTAGTTTCCTCACTTATAACCGCTTTAATGTGGAGCTGTGATGTCACCACTTAACAACCTGATAACGCCATCGTCTTGGTAAAATACTGTAACACAGTAACATACCTCTCTCTGCCTTTTACACAGGTATATTAGTTGCACCAGTTTTTAGGACGCAGCCCACTTTTTAGATGAAAAAAAAATATATTAAAAGTGCGTCTTACACACAGAATTTTACGGTAAACCCTGCGGGCCAATGTTCACTAAAAGTGCTTGTTTTAGTAACTGACAGGCTCCAAATCCCTCCTAAGATAGACCTCTTTGTTAAAGAGAGGGGTGCTTTTTTAACCAGAAACAGTCATTATATCAGTCTCTTCAAAGCCACCAGACTCCATTTACAAATACAGTAATTTTACCTCGCAAAACACAGAGGCAGGACACAGCAGAAGTCACTCCTATAATTGACATAAAAGCATCATGGGTGCTAAAAAGAAGTTGTTTTTGTCTCAATGTGTCTCTATGTCTACTTTATAGTCAGAATCACCATCATGGTTTGTTTCTAAGTGGCGGTCGGTGAGCTAAGCTGCTAATATTTTATATCTCTGAAACATTTTATGCTCTTGGAGGGACACAAAGTCATCTACATCAGACCATTTCAAGCTTTATCTGCTGCTCATCATATTACTAAGCTATAAGTTCATTGTCTCACTGGCTGAAGTCTGAGCTGACGGCCTCAAACGTAAATCCACTCCTCGCTGCCCCCTGATGAACCGTCTAATGTATAATCTTTATTCTCATCATCGCTGGCAGACTGTAAACTTTTATTCCACTTGAGTAAAGACGAACAAGTGTTGATACGAGCACCACGTGATGCATGTGATATGTAGACCTCTGCAGCTGGGCTTTCCTCCCATCTCTCCTCAGTCTCTCTCTAACAATGCTCTACAGCTGTTCTCCTCCTCCAAACATGTCTGCCCTCGCCTCCTCTCTGCCTCCCCAGCTGCCTCCCTCCATCGCACTCGCACACAATATGAATATGTAAACACACAGTGATTCAGCTAAGGAGTGCGGCCGAGGGAGGACGCCGCTCCCGACTATATTAACTCCATCTCCATCTCAGACGGAGAAGCCCTGAACTCCACTCTGTGAACTCCACACTCAATAAACACACCGACGACTGAGCTGCAGACACACACGGAGGAGTCGAGGAGCTTTTAGGCAGAAACAAAGAGTTCATCTTTCACTCTGACGGAGAAAGACTTCTTTACCAAGAAAGTATACAAAGCCAAAGTACAATTTATTGTTGTTATTTTCCTCAGAATGACACATGAAACGTCACACTAATGTCATCCCCTGTGTTTTTATAGTCCTCACACCTGTGCCTCCCGAATGCAACTACCTGTGCTAACAGGCCTGCCTAAACCCTTCTCTCCTGTTTGTCTCAGTTCTCAACCCCTCACTACCTCGACCCCCACTCATCCCATCCTACGTCTACCACCTCTCATCCCACATAACCTCAACCCTCTCTCATCCCACCTTACCTTGACCCTCTCTCATCCCACCTTACCTCGACCCCCTCTCATCCCACCTTACCTTGACCCCCTCTCATCCCACCTTACCTGGAACCCCTCTCATCCCACCTTACCTTGACCCCCTCTCATCCCACCTTACCTCGACCCCCTCTCATCCCACCTTACCTGGAACCCCTCTCTTCACTCGACCCCCTCTCATCCCACCTTACCTTGACCCCCTCTCATCCCACCTTACCTCGACCCCCTCTCATCCCACCTTACCTGGAACCCCTCTCTTCACTCGACCCCCTCTCATCCCACCTTACCTGGAACCCCTCTTTTCACTCGACCCCCTGTCATCCCACCTTACCTTGACCCCCTCTCATCCCACCTTACCTCGACCCCCTCTCATCCCACCTTACCTTGACCCCCTCTCATCCCACCTTACCTCGACCCCCTCTCATCCCACCTTACCTGGAACCCCTCTCATCCCACCTTACCTTGACCCCCTCTCATCCCACCTTACCTCGACCCCCTCTCATCCCACCTTACCTCGACCCCCTCTCATCCCACCTTACCTCGACCCCCATAGCATATTCCAAATAAATATATATATTTTTATACTGTACAATGGCGTGGTCTTGTTTGTGAACTGATCACCAGACCACAATACAAAGTGCTGGACCTCTCTGAAACCACAACAGGGATCATATTTGATGGAGAAATTGTTTCTAACATGCAGATAGCTTTGCTAAAGTAACTGCCAATGCTAATTGTAGCTGTTGTAAGCTAGTTAGCTCAGGTAACCGTGAAGCTAGCTGTACAATTAGCCAACTCTGCCTCATGGTTCTGAGGCTAAAGGAAAGAATTACACCTCTAACAAGAACAGGGGCATCAGGCATCATACAGGATTCACCTCCAGAGGTCTGAGGGGAGTTTTGGCGAGGTCAGACCCCGGATGCCAGGAGCCAAACCCAGCACGAAAACCACGTCTCTAAGAACGGTCCTGTAAAAAGCAGCATCATCCCCTCAGGTTTTATTAAAGCTGGCCTGTCGCTGCGTCAGCTCTTCATCTTCACTTTTAATCACAGCCGGCCCATCAGACCAGGCAGGATAATTCTCCTAAACACCAGAACACTGAGCCAAAATGTGTCATCTTCCCTCTGTCTTCAGGGTTGTACCAGCACTGTCTGAGATGTTTGACAGATTTAAGGTCCTCACTGCAATCATGACGTCTTCGAATGGGAACAAAAGCATCATAACAGACCGTTAATTACAAATGTGATCCCAACTCAGAGATCAGGCTGCAGAAACAGATCACAACGTGGAAGCCAGTTTTTGTTTTTACCTCCATTATAGAAGTCATTTCTTTGGAGTAGAGGTTATATTTCTCAAGCAATTCGTCGTCTCATTTGGGAAAATCACTTTCTCAGTCCCGGCTATTTCAGTCTTAAATAAAACCCGTCCTGCAGTAACAGCTGAGAGCTGCTCGCTCGATTCTTGGCCTTGTGACGCCTCAGTTTCCCCCGCCGGCTGGCTGTGACGGCTGAGATGTTGACAGCAGGGGACAGTAATGATACCAACCCCGCTGCATGGAGTGATTCTAATGAAATGTACTTTTTCTGTCACACTTTCGCCCAAACGCTTCAGTGACAGTTCGTCTCTGGGAAGAGCCACAACTCACCGAACCAAATTCAACCAAACGTACAGGAGCTGTTTCACCACCATGAACAAAATGTACCCCACATTTTTGCTCTTAAATAAATTATTGTCATTATTATTAGAATTATTTACCTAAACAACATAGAATGAAAATTGTCGGTGACTCCCAAAACAACATACATGACGGTGTGACAGTTTAAGTCACGTTGGTCCCACAGAAACCTGCAGAAAATGTGGTAAACCTATGAAATACTCCCAGTTTGGTTCAGTCAGGAAAGATAGTGGTTTAGGTTAAAATAAGTGAACTAATGATGCAAAATAAGTTATGTACTAATTTTCATACATGATGTAAGTTAGCTACTTAACTACTCTTCTAAGTTAATCTAGGTCAGCTGTGTCTACTGGATATGAGACATAACAAAACCAAGAATCAACGTGTTGATCATCGTGGTGCGCTCTTTCTTAGCATGACGTGGTGCCTTACAGTCTTTACAAAGACCCAGAAGTGTTCAGTATTCAGCCCCCACCTGAAAGCAATCACACTTCCTGTCTCTGGTGTTAGAGAGCCAGTCACAGGAACACAATAGACTGAAATCATCCACGACAGAATGACTCATTCCAGTTTAAGATTTCAGAGCCCAAAATAAATGTATTGGATATGAAGGAAATGGAGGGAAAAACATTATTTGTCTGGCGTGAAGTCTATCTGGTGTTTAAGTAGGTCAGTGGTAGAAGAAGATGCAACTTCTGCATTAAATCACTTAAAACATAAAGTACACAGCCAGTGTCAGTAAAGAAAACATGTATAGAAACCTTCCCTCCTCCCTGTGGCTGAAAAGATTTACAATTTCTGAAACAGAAGCCAAAATTAATAACCAAAATGTTTTGCAAATATGGCGAAGAGATTGAATCTCTAAGATTTTGATTCTTGTCCTCTTGAGAGCCTCCCACTGGTGATAATTGGTTAATTCAAGAGCATGCATACCAAATACCAGATGTCTACAGCTGGCTCCCTTTGTCATGTTTCTAACTCTTGATTTTCCTCACTTTCCTTTTCAGACTGTTTGCCTTCATCTGAGCGTTGAGTTTCTTTTTCTTTGTATTTTCACTTCTTGTTGAAGTTGTATCTGTAGTCATCCATCTTTTCTTTATTTGTTCAGCCATAGTAGATTACTGTTTACTTGCGACACGTGCAGAGAGCGGAAAAGCAGCTGCTTAGCTCCGCCTACCCTCTCTGGCAGACCAACCACTGCTGGCTGATGGAAAACGCGTCACTAACTGGGCGTCACTTGTGATTTTGTGCATGAATGTCGCCACAGACACCCAGTCCTTAATAATACTGCAAATGTAAAGGCTTTCATCAGTGGGCCATAGGCTCAATCACCATTGTGTTACCTCATTCGGTGATAGATAGAGACTTAACAGACATTTATTTACATGAAAAATTTTGAGATTGTGACTTTAAGAAATGTGATTTTGAAAACAGCATGTTTGTGGACTTGCAGTGTCCTGCGTTGTTGCCTAACATTATGGCTCTCTTCTGTTTAATATGCACCACAACGACATGTAGTTCTTGTAGGTCTAAACTACAGTTCAGTCAGGTAACTCATGTTGTGATTGTTCAAAATGTTTATTGCAGCAGCAGAACATAGCTTGTGTTTGGTGTCTCGGCTCCCACCTCATCACTCCTCAGATTTATTTTACATGCAGAAATTTGAGGAGTGATGAGATAATATCTTAAACCCATCTAGCTGGAACCCGCAGGTGGATGCTGGGGTGGTGGTTGGGCTGAAAGTATGAGCGCAGTACTGGTGCAGGGCAGCAGTGGCAAAGACAGAGCAGAGTGAGAGACCGGAAACTTGCAACTACAAAAGACACATTGGGAGGAAGTGCGAAATGGACTTACGCTTTTAAATCCTACGAAGTCATCAGATAAGGTATGAAATCTCTGGAGAGGTGGTATTAAACATAATGTCCTGCATGCATGTTTTTTAGATGACCTTTTCCAGGAAACTTTGAAATACAGTAAAAATGCAGATTCAGTTCAGTCAGTTTAAAGTTGTGTTTGGGGAGGAGATGGAAAGAGAGCACGTCGGGGTCTTTGGTGAAGAGGTACTAACATTTCATCTGCGTGAAAAGTAAAGGAGAAAAGAAAAAAGAAGGATGGTAATTGGAGAGGAAGGAAGAAACATAGAAAGAGCGAGAGGGAGGTAAAAACCAGAGCAAGTGTGAAGGCTTTCCAAATCAAACTAGCCTGAGAGGGTGAGGAGGGGAGGAGAAGGAGGGAGGAGGGTGAAGTCTATGAGTCATGCTGAGAGATGAGGACGAAGAATTCAAGCAGAGAAAATTTATGGGGAATATGAGCTTCTGTGGAGTTAAAAAAAAAAAACTTGAGATGGAGAAAAGGAGGGATGAGGGGGAGGTTTATTAGTATTCTGGGAGAGAAAGGAGAGGGGAGACGAGGAGGTGTAAAGGGGAGGAGGAGAGATGGGTGAGGTAAGGTGAGATGAAGGAGAGAGGGAGAAGAAATGGAGGGAGCCGACAAGGAGGAGAAATGTTTTATCTGCATATGAAGACAAACATGTAGCTTTCTATTTATAGCTCTGTGTTTGTGTGTGTGTGCTGCTGTTTGTGTGCATGAGTGCATAATTGTACAGCTGCTTGCTTGTCTGTTTGTGCGACTGTGTGTTTGTGAGGGGACATATGAGGACAAAAGACAATGATGAAAGGCTCTCCACAGGACAATAGTTGATAAATTGCGTTTTTAATGTTTTAAAAAAAGAGGTAAACAACATGAAGAGGAAGAATTTAACCTCTGTGCTGACGAGGTGTCCTTTATTTTATATCCTTTCTTTATCCTGCAGGCCAGATGTCCTCACAAGGATAGAAAAAGGAGGATAATCAGTCTTCAGCTTTACAGGACTGAGGTAAGGCTGTTTATTTTCCTTTGAAACTTAAAATCCTGAATAGCAAGTCTCTTCTGTCTCTTAAAACATTATGACTTCATTTTGTTTTCTAGGGTAGTTTTCGGGCAGCAGCTTGTTTGTTGTAATTATAGTCTGTATAAAAAGATGGACGACGTGACAGCCACCTTAAAGTGAAGCCAAACCCTCTCTATCGCCCCCTGCTGACTGGCTGCAGTATAGCTCATAAAGCCCGCCTCCTCCATGTTAACAGATGGGACATCATCATTATAGTTAGTTCTTATCATTCTGATTTACGTCCAAGTGTTCATTTTTCTCACAAGTTTATTTTAATTCATTATTTGATGCTGTCAAAATGATGATTGACAGCTCTGTTGACAAATACGGCTCCTGCAGCCGATCTGTTCCGGATTAGCAGAGTAGAGGAGGATCAGCGAGAGGAGACGTAACAAAAACAATCACTGCAGTCATTGAAGTTTCCATATCGGTGAACGTTAACCTCAGACCAACACAAAGAAGCTTTCTGCTGTTAAATACGCTGACGGGCTGGTTCTTTGCTGGGGTTTTTTTGGTAATGTAAGTGTGTATTTTGGTAAGCGGAAGTGGCTACAGCGGCTCCACCCGCCGATTTCTACTGTGCAACTCTGGCTCCAAATGACGTCACCATCGCAAGATGGCAGCGCCTATCACAGGGGCTATTATGGCATCACTTTGGTACAATGAGAGCAGAGGGAGACGCGTTGTCCATCTATACAGTCATTGGTTGTAATTAGTAGAAGAAAGTCCCAAATTTTCACCTCCTGTGGTAAAAACTGTGGCTGCCGAAGTGTAGGGGGAAAAACCTCCTGAACAAAATTCAGTCTTTGAAACGCTGACGGGGAGAGTTTTGCTGTAAATTTAACCTTCCTAAAGTCAAATTCAAAATGCAATCTCTGTAAAGAAAATTATTAATAATGACAAATTTTCAAATAGAAAATTAAGTAAGGCATAGTGGAGAAAGTAACTTTAGAAAGTAAATGATAAAAACTCCATCCATCTGTTATCTATACCACTTATCCTGTTCAGAGCCGCGGGGGGGCTGGAGCCGATCCCAGCTGTCATTGGGCGAGAGGCGGGGTTACACCTGGACTGATCACCAGTCAATCACAGTGCTGACACATAGAGACAGACAACCGTTCACACTCACAATTCGGAGTCACCAATGAACCTAACGAGCTCTGGACTGCAGAGTGTAACGGTTTGACCATATGCGGGGGTGCCAGCCGAACAATGCTGATGTCAGGGTTTGTGAGTCTGTATCTTAATTTTTAAAAAGTCCCAAAAATCTGAAATGCATTTAGAACCCAAAATAGACACTCAAAAAACAATTAAGCACAACAGAGTAAATTCAATTTAAATAGATTTATATTGCAAAAGGGAAACGAAGACAAAAGCATTTTCAGTTCAATTTAGTTCATTCCCAACAGAAGACAACATTGCAATCTAATGCGGAAAAGGGTTAAAAAAGAAACAAAGCTCACTCATCTGACCAGAGTCCAAGTAGTCCAGCCCGGATTTTACATCCAGTCATCAGACGGACTCTGTCACATCAGCCGCTGTATTTTTACATCCCAGGATTTCAACTCCACCGTCTTTACATCCAAAGGACAATTAAACGGACACGCAAACACGGACAAAACAACAGACACCACACAGCTCCCGTAAGACAACGTACCTCTTACCCGACACAAACCACCATCTTCGCCCACGGCGTCTCCCATTTAATGTTGTTGAATGAATGAACTGCCAATGCGGGTGGAGGTGTGTCAGTGACGTTCATGGGTGTGGAACCAATTGTATTTAGACTATGACAGTAGTGATTTGAGATCGCTATAGGAGGAAGCCGGAGTAGGGAACGCATGCATGCACGAGGAGCACATGCAAACTCCCACACAGAAACACCACCTGGGATTTGAACCAGGAACCATCTAACTGTGAGGCTACAGCGCTAACCACTGCACCAACGTGCAGCCCAAAAAACTACACAAAATAATACATTTCTCCCTCCTGTTAGTTTCTATAAATCATCACTGACCGACTCTGATATTAAACTCCGTCACCTCTGGTGACACCTGGAGGCTTTGAGGGATCAGCTCCAGGTTAGAGATGTTGAGAGAAAGTTGGTTTTCTAGAGGCGTCTCTGTGGAGTGTGTGCATACGCCGGCCGGGTCAGAGCGAGGGAACAGCAGCAATGTCTGCTGGGTAATCCTGTCCTTGGCAGGCGGAGAGGAGGACTCACTCCTGACTGCTAAAAGGAGTCCACACACAGGGTTTCCTCTGCAGGACAGGAGGGGCGGTGCAGAGGGACAGAGGTTTTATCCCCACAGTTTTTAATTCCACATTTATTTTCTAATTATTTAACTGATTACATTTTTTATGGCAGTCTGGTGACTCCATATCTACAGTGGAAGATGAAGCAGAGAACATCCTCTGTCAGCACGTTGTATGCTGTTACTTCCGTTCACACAAACACATGACACATCAGTGCCGTGTTTTCTCACCTCGACTCATTCGTGACATGAATGATGACGTTCACACACGGATCACCAGGGCACACACTGACACACACACACACACACACACACACACACACACACACAAACACAAACAAACAGAGAGACACAAAGTCCAGCAGCAGCTTCACAGTAAATGCCAAAACCATTGATCCCACACTTGAGTCCAGCTGGATCGATACACTTTGTTTTCAGCTCACAGCGTCGCCCTGCTGCTCGGCTCCCCGCTGCTGTGAAAAGGCCTCTGAAGCCGCATTTGGGCCGCTCGTCAGGCTCCCGAAACCAACACAAACCTCTCCTGAGGGTCGCGTTCGCTGTCTCTATGCATGCAGAGCGGGAACCAAAGCTATGAAATGTAAACTGTTGGAGCGCTCAGCTGGTTGGGAAAAGGCACCGTCCTCTGTCCTTATGTTTCTGTAGCTTTTGTATCATACACACGACCACAGGGCATTTTCACACCGTGCAGTCACAAGAGATCAGAGGCATATATTTCTGTCTGTTCTCTCTGTTCTGCAGGACGCTAAAGTTAATTTAAACAGTTGGGAGGTGAAAGCACTGACTTTGAGTTTCAATAGAAGGTCCTCACATCCACATAAAAAAAGTAAGTTTAGACCCAATTATTTGGTCAGAAAGTAACTGAAATCACAAGCGGCGCCCAGTTAGTGACGTGCTTTCCACCACCCAGCAGTGGTTGGTCTGCCAGAGAGGGTAGGCGGAGCTAAGCGGCTGCTTTTCCGCTCTCTGCAAGTGTTTCGAGTAAACAGTAATCTACTATGGCTGAACAAACAAAGAAAAGATGGATGACTACAGATACAACTTCAAAAAAAAGTGAAAATCCAAAGAAAAAGAAACAAGATGAAGCAAACAGTCTGAAAAGGAAAGCGACCGTCAGCCAGGAAAATCAAGAGTTACAACCGTAACAAAGGGAGCCAACAGCAGACATCTGATTATTTCGGACGTATGCGCCTGCCATTCCTTTCATCGGCATAAGTAGCCGCCAAATAAAACGAAACTGAGAACTTCGAGATTATAGCTTTAAAGATCAGAGTATGTGTCTGTGCAAACAGCTAATTACAATTAATGTTAGTGTTCCGTCTTAGTCTGACCTTTAGTGTCAGTTATGACATACGAAAGGAAGAAGTCAGGTGCCGTAGTATAAACAGCCTGCAACCTCTGGAGCTAAAAATGATGCCAATACTTTAGTTAAAAAACTGCAGTTCCCGGAATGGCCACTGGAGGCTGAGTCCAAAAGTGAGTCAATCCCAATAGACCCCCAAATTAAAATGTCTTTACAGCTGAAATAAACACGTTTACATCCTGGTACAAAAACTGTTTTGGTCCCTGTAGCTTATTTCCTCGTTTATAACTTACGTTGACTTTTTATGAAACTCACCCATTTAAATAAGGCTCAAAGTTATGCATAATTAGGGGTGTGGATAGCTTTGAGTGACAGGTGGGAGCTGCTAGCTGTCTGCTAGGTGTCACCTCAGCTCACTGAACATGACAGCTCTGTTGTGCTTGTGTTGTCATTGTCCTATGGAGAATTATTCATCCAATACAGAGCTAATAAAGTTTCTGCTATTACTCATCTGAGTAAGCGTTGACCTGAAACTCTTTTACTCTTTTAGAACACCAAACTTTATGAACTCTGCTGCAGAGAAAGGTTCCTGTGGGGTGTTATTTCTGTTTTTGTCCTCTCAGAGGCTGAAGAACCGACGTGAGCGACAGCAGCAGACCTCAGACCAGCCCTGAGTCTCCGTCGGTGCAGAGACGGCGGCAGATAAGCTGTGGAGGTGACGAGCTCCTCAACACCTCAGCAGAAAAATCTGACACAGCCTGAGACAGCACAAAGCCCAGGTGAGACATACAGAGGGACAGATAGGTGTTCAGTGTGTGAGTGTGTGTGTGTGTGTTTTTTATGGGGATGCATTGACGCCCAGTCAGTCCTGGAGGTCAGATATCCTTTTTGAGTCCTGACAAGTGAAAAACTGTCTCACTGCATCTAGACACTAGTTGTGCACCACATAATGACACTAAAAATCTATGTTGATTACTCAGATAATTCTGTAGTTAATTAGAAATTAATCACCACCTATTTTGATAATCAGTCAAATATGTTTGCATTCATGTGCTTCTCAGATCGTCCCATTCCTGTACATACAACGTTTTTTCTTGGGCCAGATGGTAGCTCAGTCTGTAGGGACTTGGCTTGGGAACCAGAGCGTGGTTCAAGTCCCAGTTCCGACCAACTATAGAAATTGGGACTGATAGCTGGAGAGGTGCCAGTTCATTTCCTGGGCACTGTCAAGGTGCCCTTGAGCAAGGCAACCAAATCCCCCAACTGCTCTGGGTGCATGTGCATGTGCAGCCCCCTCACTCTGACATCTTCCCACTAATGCACGTCCTGTTTGTGCATGTGTGTATTTCTGGCCTGTGTGTGTGTAGCATTATTGTTTGTAATAACAAAGTGAAAAAATGTAAATATTCCTCAGGGATTTTTAAAGTATGCCTTCTTCTTCTGACTTTGGTGTGTTCATGAGCCTTAAGTCGTAATGTATAAACAACATGGATTTTATTTCTCAGAACTGGTAACTCAGATTTAGGTAATAATCCCAGTCAGTTACTCATTTTTAGGATTATTTTGACAACACATGAATTCATGGGTTAATCCACACCTTCCAGCCAATCAGGAAGGAGAATTTTTTGTGGCCTTTGCATAACCCTGCATTCATGTGGTGTTGGAACTCCTAGTTCTGAATCAGGAAGTACACCTCAGAAAGTTTGTGAAAACACAGTAAGTTGCTGTCCACATAGAGAGACCTAGATCATTTAGAAAAGGTATTTATTATTATTAACTCTGATATTTCAGTGGTTTCTGGAGAAAACAAACTCTTAAATCGAAGCTATCAATGTGTTGTTTAGACTTTCTGAGCAACAAAATACACACATATTCTTTGCAGCCTCCACGTTGTTTCCACATTACGACTTAAAGCTAACAAACACAACCAAGTCTGAAGAACGACCATCCAAGGAGTTCTCAAATGCAGCATTAAAAATAAAACACCCGTTCACTTCCAAAGCTTTCAAAAGGAAAAACCTGACAGAAGCTCTTTCTAAAACTGCGATCACCTTTTTCCCCCCACAGAGTGCCAGACTCACCTCTTTATCGTCAGGTGCTAAGCAGCTTTTCTGCCCTCTTTTTTGAATTAATTCATGACTAAAAGACAGAATTAAATAGTTTGATAACCTCCTGTAACCTAACATGACCTTAAAAAGTGTCAGCCACTAAAGTAGAGAGGGAGAGAATTATTAAATCAAATGATGAACGAGCCGCCGAAAGACAAATTAATCAATAAAAAAAGAAAGGAAAAGAGGTAAGTGATTTAAAGCAGAGACATTAAACTAAACAGGGAAAATAATTTATAAGAAATGTCCAACAACAACAGACACAAAAGTGTCAAATTAAAACACTATTAATGTGTTGTTTATCCCGGTAAACAAACCTTTAAATGTCACTGTGTGTTTTAAATGTCACACTTCTCCAAATGTTCCATTCTTTCAGCGTGAACTAGTAAACAACTGTGTGGATGAATTATGAATGAAAAATCCCACAGAGCCCACCTCAGCAGCGTCCGTCCCATCTCATTTACCTCTCCTCACCTGGTTTGCTGCCAGTTATCCCGGCGTCCTCTCCGCAGAGCTGATTAGAGGCCCCTTCCTGTAACAGAGGACGAGACAAGGACGACCAGCTCTCCGTCTGCCAGGAAAGCTCTTAGATTTACTCTCCTGGCCGAGGCGGAGGCTCGATGAAGACGGATGGTCTAATCCCGCGAGGAGACGGTGGGTTAAATGTCGGCCTGTGAGGTGGCAGTCACACAGAACCTTATTTAATAATCACAAACTGATGTAGTTTGTCGTTGTGATCTGCAAGTCAAGAATGTTTCGTTTCGTGTGTTTGACAAGCGATTTTGCTTATTTTTTTTACACCTTCTGTTTAAAAAAAAATAGAATGAATTTAATTGCTCAGATGGTGTTAATGATACTTTAGGCCTTCCTCTTATTGTCCCACTGGGGGGCGCCACATAGCAGTAAAAGAGTAGCTTAATTTCTTTAACTGGACTGTAAAGATTTCCTCTGCTTCAGCTCAGTCACTGAGGGAGCAGTGCACCAGGTCTTCAGAGTTTTAATCTCTTAACTTTCTTCCTGAGAGAAATATGGGAACAGATCGATGCACACATCCATCCCTGAATCTCCTCTTCTTTCTTTCTCCTCACGCCTTTATCTCCATTTTCATTTCAACTTTAATTTGCTATATTTATAAATGTGCTGTTTATTCTAAGCTGTTTTAGCAGTGTGGCTCTTAGAAGGCCAACGTTGGTGTGGTCAATAATTTGTCCCAATTTAGATATTTGACCAAATAACTGCAACTGAGGACATTTCCAGCAGCAGCTGTACTTTGTTATTGTAGTCGTACCACAAAGCAATAGAAAACAAGATTAATACATTGAGGTAAAGTAATTTAATAAACAAAATCAGATGAGGCAGGAACATATTGGCAGTGCATCCATCCATCCATTATTCTGCTTGTAGCCTATTGTTGTTACAGTCTTTGAAACCAACACCCCCAAATTTACTTTGCATAACTTACTTCGTTCTTCTGCGATGAACCAGATAGATCGTTTTTTACTGCGAACAAAGGACCTTGGGAAAATGGGGATGAGCCCAGTGTGAGCATGTTAGCATCTAGACGTTAGCATTAGCTCCAAGTACTCCTGTGTCAAAGTGAAGCCTCACAGTGCTGTTAGCATTGCTGTAGGCTCTGGTTCTCCTGAGGACTCCTTTCCTCTAAGAAATAACAAACACACTCAGGTTCTTAGCAGGATTGTTATGAGTGTTGCATAGTAATAAGTTTGAACTCACATGCATATCTTATCACACTTTGAGATGAAGCTTCCAAATGTCACCTCCTTTCAAACGGAGCTGTGAGCAGACAGGAAGATGCTAACAGACTCTGTGTTGGTCGTCCTGGTGGCTCAGCAGGTTTTGCCCACTCACGTCGTCTGGACTCAGATCTGCTTCTTGACCTTTGTGGTGCGTCTTTCTTTCTCTCTCCCACATTTTCTGTCACATCCTCTGTTTAATGAAGCTTAAAATTAGTTTTAAAAGGTCATCTCCATGAACAGTCTGAGCCTCCCGCGGCGACTCAGATTCAATCATGAAGAAAAATTGACAGTGTAAAAACTGTAAAGTGGATTTCCTGTTTTATGGCTGCAGCTTCTTAATTTATCTGATCTTAATAAATTCATTTACATTGTCAATCTTTTTCTTTACTGTTTTCAGGTACTTCCTGTTTGCCGCCAGCCTGTCTTTTCCCTCTCCCTGCTCTGACGACCTGTTGTGGAAGTCCTGCCTGCCTGCACACTGCCAGCTGTTTGTCTGCCAGCTGTTTGTAAGTGAAATACTTTTTATTTACAAGTAAGCTGAATTTTGGTTCTAATTTCTGTTGCAACAGGTGTAAACTTCCATACATGATACAGAAATATGGACAATTTTCACCGGCTTTCCAGAGGTTAAAGTTAACCATCATTAAAATAGGTGTGATGGAAGTAAACCTCCTACCAATACTGCCTCTTTAAGACACAAGAACACAACAAAAACAAAAACAATGATCCCATTGCAAATAATAATGTAGAGTTCTAAAAATGTAAAGAGAAAGAGAAAAAAACGTAACATTTAGTTTACATTTTACAAGAGAAATATCTTATCCAGAAGGGTTGTCTGTACGCTGTCTTAGCATAAACATGTTTTCCAACAAAGGACCTTACAATTGTTTTCATTTATTTCTCAAACAGGGGATTCGGGATCAGACTTGTCAATTTAACACAAGTTATAAATTAACTTGCAGAAACAATGGAGGGACAAAGAATGATCCCACTCAGATCTTAGACTTTAGTAGTTAGTAAATGGTTTTCAAATCTTTCAGAGTTAATCGATCTAAGCAAAGCTAAGTAGCATTTCTAAACCAAAACAAGGAGCTCGCAAGGTTTTGAAGAGGCGCTCTTAAAACAAAAATGGCTGACATGATGAAGAGTGAGCGTGGCTCTCTCAAGGTCAGAAATGGAAGATTTATGCTAAAAAAAAAAGATGTAAAGTCTTGGCCTTCTGACCCATCATACAGAGGTATTTCTGCTGAAGACACTGCATGACACTGTATGAAATGCAGACGTTAGCATATGAGTATTTTAAAACAAAAAGAATGCATACACATTGCACATTTTATTAAATCATTCACACTCATTCTTTATGAACTACTGGTACTTAATTTAGTTGCAGTACACCTCAGCCCCACAGGAGCTGCTTTCATTATGTAGTGTTGCTGATCTGTGAGGACATGTTTTGACTTTTGTGACCTTTATTACGTCATTTCATATTAAAAAGTGCTCCAGCAAATATGACAGTGAAGGCTGAGTGAGTGCTCCACAAATAGGCATAAAAATGAGACAGGAGAAGTCAGGATATTTATTCTCTTTTCTCTGTGAAAGTCTGGGAATCTATGAATTTTAGAAACAGGTCACTGTCTAGGAAAACACACAGAATACAAATTAAAAGTTGTCTTGAAGGTGGAATTTTGATCAACTGCTGTAAAAGTCGAACTGCAAAGCAATGGATTTTTTTTTGCCTTTATTGATAAGACAGCAGAAGAGAGACAGGAAATGTGGGGAGTAGAGAGTGGGGGCTGACGTGCACCAAATGATCAGTGCCTTGAGGACTGTGGCCTCTGTACACGGGGCGCCTGCTCCACCCACTTGGCTTAACCAGCATCCCCAAAGGAAAAGGTTAAAAAATATTCAGTAAGGAATAAAAAAAATCAGGTTGTGAAAGAACTCGTGAGGGGCAGAAATACAAATATCAGACAGGAGAGAGTGAGACCTGGAGAGAGTGAGACCTGGATTACTAACCAGCGGTCTAACCACATGTCATTGCAACCAGGTGTGATAAAGCATGGCTGTGGGGCAGCTGGAATGCACCCATGATCAACGACAATGCAGCATTTCTCAAACTGGATCTTAAATAAACTGCAGGTGTTTGCACCATTACACCATAATATGCAGGCCCACACAAAAGACCCCCCCTTATCTTATCTTAGTGTGCTGCTGAGCTTTCATTCATTCAGTCACATCTTGTTCTCCAGACGTTCTCGCTCCCTGACGTGTTGACCTTTGACCATGACCGCTGGTTCCTGGCTCAACGTGTCGTCCCGCATAATGTCACACCCTTTGACATATTGAGACTATATGAAGAGAGCTCGGGCTCGGTGCAGGAGAAGGTTGGATGTCATATTTATAGGATGGCCTTTACTTCACCCCGCTCTGGCTGACTTAAAGGACTGTATGTTCACGGGCTTGGAGCATTGTGAGCACTCAAAATGGCACAGGTTCGGATCCAGTGCATGACTTGTTTTTCATTGACGTGTCTCGTTGGGACTAAAAGTGGATTTAATTTCTGATTACTAGGTAAAGTCTGGCAATTTCTAAATGTCCATTCTTTCCAACAAAAAACTCCAAAACTATTCATGAATGCATCCTTCTAAAAAGTATTGTGTTTACATCTAAAGCCTGATATATCTTCTTTCTCTTTGCCATTTAGCTCCACTGTTAAAAACTATTAAAGGAACACATCAACAAGCCCCACTGTTACACTGCAATCTATTACATCGTTGTGCTGCTCTGAGTACTCACTAACACATCGACTGCGATTAATCTGCGGCACAAATTGGTCCCTTTGACTGTATATTAGAAGTGGACGAAGCCTCTTGATTTCAAGTGTCTTTAGCCAGCAGGGGGCGATTCAACTGGTGGCAAAATGTAGTCAGATTGCATGGCCCCAGATTAAAAAAACACTAGATTATATCATTGACTATATATAGATGGACGATCTCCATCTGCTCTCATTGAACGAAATTGAAGCTGTGATAGGCGCTGCCATCTTGCGATCTATTTGCAGCCAGGGTTGCGCAGAAGAGATCGGCGGGTGGAGCCGCCATAGCCACTTCCACTAACCAAACACACTCAACTTACCGAATAAAACTCTAACTCGCTGGCGTGTTTAACAGCAGAACAGCTTCTTTGTGTTGGTCTGAGGTTGACGTTCACAGGTATGGAAACTTTAATGGCTGTAGTGATAGTTTTAGTTTTTATTTAGTTCCATCTCCTCTCGCCGTTCCTCCTCTACTCTGCTACTCGGGAACAGACGTGTATTTTGATTTTATAGTTTGACTCATGTCCCACCTGTTAACATGGAGGAGGCGGGCTTTATGAGCTATACTGCAGCCAGTCAGCAGGGGGCGATAGAGAGGGTTTGGCTTCACTTTTAGGGAGCTGTCCTGTCGTCCATCTTTTTATACACTCTATGGATTTTACCCATGTAAACACTTTCCTTATAACGTGTGATCTCAATTGCTTTTATAATGCAGCATGATGTTCATTTTGTTCCCATTAAGAGTAAAATAGCTTATCCACTTGTCCATGGATAACAAGGAGAAGTGGAGACCACAGCGACCTGTCAACAAGGATAGAGAGGTAACAATGCGTGTCCACTCTCCATCTAAATGTGGTCCATTACTGTGTGGCTGTGTGGCGACATCAACCTCTCTTACACAGTCCTTTACTAGTAAATTTAAGATTTTAAATCAAAGCCTTACATGAAAACTGTGTCATTTTATCTTTCAGAGGCTGGGATGGGTCAGACTGGAGACGTTATTATTATGAGAAATGTATGAAGAATAAGACATCTTAAACCAGATGTTAGCTGTCAAATAGTGACGACAAGATATTTTACAACTCTTCAGTTTGTTCTCAGCCTGGAGATAATAAACTGCCCTGCCCACACTATTAATAATAGACCGGACAGATGTTGCTCCATTGTGTTTGAACAGTGTGTCGACAGATTATAATGGATGTGAGTTATGACCTGTGAGGTCTGGCCTGCAGACTGATTATCCAAGAATAGACTTGGACAGTCTCTGTGTGATGGACACAGAGGAGATTCAGATAGACAGTCATCTCAATCATCACGAATATTCAGGGATCTAAACTCCTCATCTTTTGGCGAAATTCGAAGCTAAAATATCCATTGAATTTAAACGAATTACTAGTTGTTTATTTATCAGTTTGGGCGAGGATTATTTTCTAGTAAACGTTGTTCTAATGTGCAATACAGTATTTTCGAATGTGATCAACCAAATGTCGCTTTTAGTTCATTAAATCAGTCGTCAACTTGCTTTTACAAAAGTGGGAGAGAGGAGGCTTCTTTTAATGAATCCAAAGAGAAATCTATAATTATTCATTTGTGCAATAATCACTGTTTTTCAGTATAACAAGCGTTACAACCCTCCGGGACTATTGCTGCTGCTTGATGAGCCTGTGTTGAAAAATGAATATGCTGATTGTGATTCAATGCACCTTATTGCAAATACGCACAGACCCAGAGGAGTCGTGTGTTTGCTTTTACTGCTCCTTGATTACAACACAGAGACTAAGCTTCATGATACACACCCAGCAGGCCGACAGGTATCAAAGAACGACAAGAAATGTGTTCTCTATGGTACGAAAGAGTGAACATTTCTGTTAAAAACAACTTTACTTCACTTTCCCCTCAATCACCGATATTAAACATTTCATCATATGTGAGTTTATTGACTGGTTTACAAGGGAAAAGGGACTGCAACTAATCTAGGGGGCTCTAAGTTATAACTGTTTGCTGACATAGAGAATATACCTACATGTCTTATAGGGGGATGAAACTGTAATGACTGAAGTAGTTTGAAGCCTGAGTGAATGTACCTTGACATTTCCTCTCCACCTCGTCTATGTGCATGCTGTGGTTCACGTAGCAGTGAGCTCCACAACATCACATGACCAACAGTGTCATTCAGTGAACATGACACTAGACAGGAGGATAGTGAGGGGAGGCCGGGGGGGCTGCACAGGTCTGATTTTGGACTGAGAACCAGTCAAAAGATCGGCTATATAAGTTGTTAATGTGCAAAGTGGTAATGTCGTCAATTGCTTAACTTCTTAATCAATGGCAATTTAACTTTTTTAGTGCTCGTTGCAGCTAGATGGACAGTTTGTGAGAACTATGCAGCTTCAGTGACGAATAAGTATTAAAGAATTTACATCATGAAGAAACTGTCATTGGGATTTTATTATTGGAATTACCGTTACAAATGCCAAATATATGGTTTTGAAAATTTAGAAAAACTAACTACATATACAATAATACATATTTAACCCTGCAGTAGGCATTGACAATGTTGATATCAAACTAAGAAATTGCCTTTTAGTATATAGTGCAATACAAATATATACAGCATGACATTGTCTCTTAAATCCTGTTTTAGATGTAAACTGTCTCCAGGCTAACAAAACGTGAAAATGATTGTGTGTTAATCATTTATTATGATATGATCTGAATGCCTAAATTGTCATTGTAAAGGCCCATGTAAACATTTTGATTGTCAGTTTAGGTTAACCTACCTTCTAATCTACAGTTTAGGACATTAGCTAAAGTTAAGATAGCTGTTTGACATATTAGCCAAACAGCTATCTTAAGGTTGCTAGTGTTAGCTTACATTAGCAAACATAAGTCAAGCTGTTGCAGCTAAACTACTGAGGGGTGCAATTTGGTATTTATGAGTTATATTTTTTGTCAGTAAGAAGAAGGTGGTCTTCATTTTTCTTTCAGAAGTCTGGCATTACTTATCTGATTTTGTTGAAGTATAAAATGATAATGGGTAGCTAAGAATTGGCTGAATGGTAAGTTTGCTAATGTGTTAGTAAATTTCAGTTTTACTAAAATCATATCCCGATGTTCCTCCGCACTGCCCGATGATATGGATTTATCAGATGCCCAGCAGTTATACAATTTGAAACCTGGGCATCAGTACTACAGTATTAAAGATTTTACCACCCCGAGGCTGACATCACAGGGAAATGGCAACTGTGTGCATGAGGTGAATTTGTATTTTACAGAAAATATGGTATTAAAAATTATTTATTTATAAATAAAGGACAAGTTCTTAAGATAGACTGTTAACGCATTAATTTAGTCTTTAAAAATAACCTCCCAGTGAGTGTAAAAACGGTTGTAAACCTCTTGACTGCTGGTTTACATAAACTCTTTGAAAGGCAGCTTCACGCGACCTTGACATTCTGAATGTGGGCGTGGCCTGGCGGCTCGCGGAGGGTATAAAACGCAGTGAAACCTCAGCTCGTCCCCGCTCTCACTTCTCCCACAGAGGACCAGCTGACTGAGGTGCCTTCACAGACGGTACGTTTCTACTTGCTTTGAGTTTTGGTAACAGTGCAGAGGAGGAATTAGAGAGTTTAGTTCCGCTTGTTGCACGAACACAAACTTTCAAAATAAAAGACTAGGAAGTATTTCCTGTGATCTGCATGCAGCTTTTTAAACCTTGTGAATTAGAAGTTAAGTGCTTGTTCAAAATACCAGTTTGCTATTTTAGCTTCTATTTCTGCAGCTCTTGTGTCTTTTTTCATTCAAGGTTTTAGTCAAATAGTGTAAAAATAGATATTTGTCTTCAGATTTCCTTGTAGCCTGTATGTATTAGGTTTTTTGGTTAATATTTAATATGTCTAAATTTTCTCTTCTAGTGAGGAAAAGATCATATCAGACAAAATGGTGAAGATTGGAATCAATGGGTGAGTTGCTCTTTTTATTTATTTAAGTCACTTAGAAAAAAACACAATTTTAGCGACTTTTCTCATTTGTCTAGCGGATGCTTAATTTGGATGGATGTTGGAGTAAAGCTTTTCACTAAAGGTCATATACTGCAAAAGAATCAATATAACAATAAAAGTTTTAATTATTCAAGAAGCAGATCTCTAAGGAACTCTGTACAAACTAAAAAGGTGGCATTTATTCATAGAAACAAGTAATGAAACAGGCTTAACACGAACCTTGGGAACAATACAGTTCATTAAGTTGATCCTTTACTTTCATGTCTAAAGCTACATGATACTTTGGCATTAGTGGGCTCTGAGGAGAAGTCTGCAGCAGACGCACGGCCTCGCTGGTTTACCTTGTGGACCTTTTTATATTGTGGGTTTTCAGCGTCTTCTTCCCTCCAGAGCAACATGATGTGAGAGCAACAGCAGTGAAGCCCTCATTTCCTAAATCAGTAATATTATCATAAGCATGGAGTACATGGGAGTGCAAAGGTCTCCTAGGAACAGGACCCGGAAGATGTTTCTGTGACTCTGAAAGATTATCTGATGATCTGAGAGTGGATTTTAATTATTTCACCTCAAGACGAGAGCGTAATAGAGGAAATTGGAAAGGAGAGTACAATTCACTTGTAATATTTTTCTTTTTTCAAGATGATCAAGTCATTCATTTCTGGCTTGGGTATCATAATAAAAAAACAATAAAAAGCAAACATTTCTTCATACATTATATCTGAAACAACTAATCAACCAACATAAAAATTGTCGTGTTGATAATTTTTCAAACATAAACTAACAATTCCAGCTTTTATTTGTTAGAATTTGCTGCTTTTCTGTGTTTTATGTGAAATTAAACTGAATATCTTTAAATTCTAAAGTATTTTTGGGATTAAAAAATTCCATCTGGAAAATTCTGAATGCTATTTTGTGCATTTTCTGACATTTTGCGAACTAATCAATTAATAATCAACAACAAAATTTAGCGTATTTACCAATTAATCAACTAAAAGAATAAATTAATTGAAATGATTAAATCACATGACAAAGACAGTGCAGTACTAGAACTTTAAAACAAAAGGGGGACAAATAAAGATGACTGTATAAATGTAAAGTCACAGAAAAAACAAAACTAATAATAATGTGTCGGGTGCAGCTCTGGTGTTACAGTATGGTACAGTTATTTGTTTGCGTTTCATAATGGTCCTTGGAGTAAATAAAGTCACTTCAGATAAAGCACAATTGAAATTATCAGACAATATTCCTTTAAAAAAAAGTCAGCGCTTGTTTTTATTCCTGTGTATTTGAGACTTCCTTTGTGTGAGTGCTGTTAAAGTGACAGGAGTGGACTCTGGACAGGACCCGTCTATTCTCTGGTTATTTATAGTCCAGTGGTGTTGTGGTGTCACGGTTGGCGTCCCCTCTTCTTCCACACCCTTCAGCCTCCCCCCTCCCTCTCCGCCGGTACCTCTGCTCCTCTCAGCTGTCACATTCCTTTTATTCTCCCCTCGTCTATTTTTAACGCTCTAACCTTTCCGCTGAAGTTCAGAGATCATCTGGACCACTTTTTTTCTTTTTTTTATGGACGTCGCTCTCTTGACTTGGAGATCACCACTGAAACATTTCTCTCCTCCTCTGTGAAGCAGCTGCCGTCGAGCTGCAGGGAGATTAAGCTCCTTGGTCCTGGCTCTGGACCAACACCAACACCGAGCCTTGGAAACAGATGACAGGCTCTGGTCCATTTTGGTCTTTTGGCTGCTTGGTTTTCTTGCCAAAACTAGCCGAGGAAAACTGGAGTGTCCGGTGAAGTCTTTTCCTCCTGTGAAGACGTGTAGACAATAAGATTTTATATCAGAAAGTCACAGTATAATAGATTATAAGCCTGTGCCGCAGTTTAGGCAGCATTAGAGGCATTTCCAACAGAACAATTCTAGTCAGTGGTTGGGACGTTTCTGCAGTATGTTTGACTGATGTTTGGGATAAAAATCTGTCACATAAAAAGCTGCTGCGTTGCTCAGATTGCATGACAACTTTAGAGAAGTTAGAACTGAATTTGTTGAAGCATTGACCTTCCTCCATCAATAACACCCTAAGCTGTTTTAACTTCCTGATGCACTCTGACCTTTCTTTACATAGACGAGGCCTCTAATGTTGGCACGCAGAGTGTGTGATTGTCTCCGTAACAGCAGGGTAAAGCTTCAGACCGTCCCATGAGAACATACTGTAGGTATGTAATGTGACTCCTGGGTGATGGAGTTATGTGATGTTACATAACAGGATTCAGTCAGTGCTGAACCTGTGAAGCACAGATTGTGTGGCAGACTGTGGCATCTCGTCTTCAACTCTACTCTCAACGCCATCATGCATCTGAGTAAGATGGGTTTCTTAGCCTTCATCTGCTGTCCTTTGTTTTCATTTTAGGGTCTCTGTTTGTGTAAACTCTTTTTACAGAACATATAATGCAGAAAACAAAGTTTAAAGGGTTTACAAATGATGTCATCGCATACTTTGTCCAGCAGAGGGCACCCCGACTCAGCATTTTACAATACTCAGCACTGGGCTCACAATGTTCTACAGCTGCTGGTGGCTGTACTACAGTAGCTTTTTAATAAGTGAATATCCAATGAAAAGGAGACAAACTCGGCGCTCAGATGAAGGCAAACAGTATAAAAAGAAAAGCGGATCATCAGCCAGGAAAATCAAGAGTTACAGCCGTAACAAAGCCAACCGTAGATGTCTGGGAAACTGAGAATTTTGGGATTATCAGTTTAACTATTTATTAATTACCGTATGTTTTTTTTTAAGAAAGCTGCCTTCTTAGTACCTTTGCAAAGTCATTTAAGTGTAATATTCACATAGAAAACATCTATTTTCTTTCCAGCCTTTACACTTATGATATCGTTTGCCACTGAATATGATATGAGTCTCAAAAATCATATCAGTCGGGCTCTAGTCTTTGGATGTGTGAATTTTTACATTTGCATAACGTTGATGCATTTGCTAACTGTAAACAACAGGGAGCATCAATTTTGATCACTGCATCTTATAAGTGCCCTAAAGCAAAACTTCAGCTATTCGATGCGACTATTTGCTTTATTTTCTCTGAATAGAAATGCCCTGCCTTATCCCTGACACCAAATGGTCACGTGTGCCTTTTTTTTAAATTGCTCTGGCAGTTGAGTATGAAACCGACAGATTTCCTGATCAATGAGATAAATAAAGTTATGAAAGAGTTATTTGAACATGTGAACATGTTGACTCAGGTTACTTCAGCCTGCCTGGTTAAAAACCTGACAAAGAAAAGTCCTCTCTGCTGACGGCAGCAGCCTCACCTGTGCTCTGCTGAAGGTTAAACACCACGTTCATACCAGTTAAGCATCGTGTCCATTGTATAGAAAATGTGTCATCACACACTAGTTTACATGTAACAGTTGTGGACTTGTATTCACTTTGAACAGTCCCCCTGCAGAACACTGCGTTTCTCATGATTTATTCCTTCATTCAGAATTTTTTCAGGCTGTCTGAGATGATCGTTCATCACTCTGTTGTCCTGCTGGCTGAATTGTCAGTAAAGTGGTTTAATATGGTTTAAGTCTGCTCTGCTCCTGACTGAACATTTCTGCCCTCCATTAGTCCCCCTTCCAGTTTAGGCCCCTTTGCTGTTTGACCTGCTATAATAGCAGCCATATTAGGCATAAACAGGCTTTTGGCTGCCGGTGCCAACTATTGTTATCTTGTGTCAAGGTTGGCAGGCCTTGTATGGCCCTGCTGTCCTCCGCCGTGGCTCCAGTCTCAGTTTGGGTTATAGTGCCACCTGCTGGTCAGAGAGGAGAACTGTTATGTGAGATGGATCAATGAAACTGTCTTGTTTTTACACACCAACCTGCTCAAAAATTTGGGGTTAAGGGCTAGAGAGACTTAACGCTACAAAATCATCACTTTTTGGTGCTTCGATCCGAGATGGCATAAAAATATTCATGTCCAATCTAAGAAGGTAAATGTCTGTGATAAAATCCCTGCAGGAACTCATCAAAATCCAGTTTTTCCTTGTTGGTTATTACTTTGAATTTTCATAAACCTTTCACTCTGACCCTGTTGCTTCTCCGTGCTGACTGATTCCTCCTGTGTTCCAGATTCGGACGTATCGGCCGTCTGGTGACCCGTGCCGCCGCTAAAGGAGGCAAGGTCGAGGTGGTGGCCATCAACGACCCCTTCATCGATCTGGACTACATGGTGAGAGGCCTGCCTGTGGTCCCTTTGAGCCCTGAAATATGGGCAAGACTGACTTTGAAAGCAACTGGCAAAGTGTAAAAGAGGGACGAGCGTAGTAAGATTCATCTGCAAAAAGCATCGACTGGTTATAAGAAGATACAAAATTAGGATGCAGAAGTTTGAAAGCATTAAATGCAGGCAAACAGCTACTGTAAGGGTTTGGAAACAACCTGTACAGAACAGATGCTACACGCTGCATGTACACCACAATCAAAGGCTAAGTTCTTTGATATGTTCTTATTTTATTGAAAGAGGCATTTTCTGCAAGATGGATATATGTGTTCTTGTTTTACACACATGCTGTCCTGCTCTCCTGCAGGTCTACATGTTCAAGTATGACTCCACTCACGGTGTCTGGAAGCACGGAGAGGTGAAGGCCGAGGGCGGCAAGCTGGTGATTGGAAACATGCACATCACGGTCTTCCACGAGTACGAACTCCATTTTTTCACGTTTTTTGCATAATCCTTTTTTACAAAAATCAATGATTTAAACTGACAGCTACATCCATCATTGTGTTTGCAGCAGAGAGCTAAGACGTTCGTTCCTGTTAAGAATGATCTCAAATAAAAACCACAATAGCTCGAGCATAGATTGCATAACTTTGCAGTCGTACAGATTTCAGATATTATAGGAAGTATTTGAAGGAACTCTAAGAAATTACATTACAATAAGCAAAAACACCAGTGCAGGACAACGTTTCTGTTGCAGATGAAAACCCCTTTGCACTCTGCTCATAATAAGGAACATATCAGAAACAAAACAAGAGATTACATTTTGAGTTTAAATATCTTCTGTGGAGAAAAAAAAAAAAAAAATCTGCAAAATTTGATGCTTTATTTTGGCTGTCCAGTTTTTAGGGACATCGAGCATCAGAAAGCCTCCAGGAAAAAATCCTTATAGGCATGAAAATCTAGTTTTAATGGTTAAACAGGATTTTAGGAGCTTTAACTGTGCAGATTGTGTTTAACCTCTCCTGTATGTGATGACGTGCAGGAGGGACCCCGCCAACATCAAATGGAGCGATGCTGGCGCCGACTACGTCGTGGAGTCCACCGGTGTGTTCACCACCATCGAGAAAGCCTCTGTAAGTCTACATACTGATCCTACACTGACTATAAGATTTGGTGGAACAGGTGGAAAAGCAGTCCTCTGTCTTTCTTTTCGGGGATGTAACCTCAGTTTTATATTTTGGAAATCAATTAATGTATTTAGGGTCTTTTTTTAAGATCATTTGTGTTTTAAGAGAGATGATACTTTAAGACACAACTCTATTGATCCCCAGGGGGGTAATTCGGGATAATACTGCAGGCTGTAGAAGAGAGAGATGCTCATGTACAGCAGCTGGAGCCAGTAATTCTACAGCCTGAGTGGAGCTTTTCTGTAGAAAAGATGTATTTTGATTTTAATTAGAATTCCTGTTATCATTTAAAATACATAAATATCTTGACACTTGTCAAACCTTGACCTTTAACCTCTTGTCTGTTCCTGTAGGCTCACCTGAAGGGCGGAGCTAAGAGGGTGGTTATCTCCGCTCCCAGCGCTGACGCTCCCATGTTCGTCATGGGCGTCAACCACGAGAAGTACGACAACTCCATGAAGGTTGTCAGGTGAGCCTCTGCTCGATGTGTGGATGTTTTCATCCTCCAGGTGCTTTCAACAAGTTAACAACAGATGAAATATAAAATGTTTAAAATCCTAAATGTAGACAGTTAACCTGTTTACCTGAAGTATTTCTTCTGCATAGTGTTAATCTCAGGTTTAGTTAATGGACAGGTTATTAATCAGAATCCAGACATTCAGCCTGTGTAGCTGCAGTGACGTCCCCTCCTGTTAGTAGTTTACAGACCTGGCGAGGACAGATGTGAACATCTGGAAGCTTTTTTTGTGCTCTGCCAAAAACCACAAATGTCAAACCAAGATCATCTCTGAGAATAAACTGAGCATCTTTGCACTTCTGATATGAAATAAATCCTACCTTTCCTTTTGTATTATCTGTAACATGTGTCTCCGGTTTTGTCTCGACAGCAACGCTTCCTGCACAACCAACTGCCTGGCTCCCCTCGCCAAGGTCATCAACGACAACTTTGGCATCGTTGAGGGACTCATGGTAAGAAATTGCTTTAATTCACACACACTCACACTGCTGCTCCACCTTCATTTACATCAGTCTGACTCCTGTTATTAAGGAGCATTTTAGGACATGGATCAGGAAAAATCAACTGGTCACAATTTGGACTAAGTATGGCCCTTTAAGCAATTAATCACACAGCTGACAAGTAGTAATTTAGTATAATTTACCTGGTGCAATGACAATAAAGATTTTCTATTCTGACAGCGATGTAAAACTGACTCATGTATGCTGATATAGAAGTTGGGCGAATAATTAAATCTTAGCATTTAACAACCAAATCTGATTCAGCTGACATTTTCTAAATCACAAACAGCCCTGCTTTGATCCTATACAGTAGGTTAGTGCTAGATCAACATGTGGCCTTGCATTCTCTCACACACAAGTTAAAACCTTTTTAGCACAAAAACCATGAACCTGTCTTCTGATGTCATGTCCTTTCTCCCCCCTCTCTTCCAGAGCACAGTCCACGCCATCACCGCCACACAGAAGACCGTTGACGGTCCTTCCGGTAAGCTGTGGAGAGACGGACGTGGTGCTTCCCAGAACATCATCCCCGCCTCCACCGGAGCTGCCAAGGCCGTGGGCAAGGTCGTCCCCGAGCTGAACGGGTACGATTCACTTTCCCATGATTACATTTATGGCTGAGCAGAGTGAGCAGGCCACAGTTCAGTCAGAGGACCCTGTCTCTGCAAGCTTCATGACGTGCTCCTGTAGTCTGTCCTAATATTCATGCATCCTCCACGGTTCCTCCACTGTAAGGACAAATATGGAATTTTATTGTAGTAATTTCCAGGTGTGGATATGTATAAGAAGAATGGGGCTTGAAGAAAATATTTATTTTAAGTAGACAGTTGAGTACTTGACAGACATGGCTGCTATAGGGAGTCAAACACAAAATGATCTGTATTAATGAGTTCTGATTTTGAGTGTCTTGACTCTCTTGTTCTTACAGAAAACTCACCGGCATGGCTTTCCGTGTCCCCACCCCCAACGTCTCTGTTGTTGATCTGACCGTTCGTCTGGAGAAGCCTGTAAGTATCTCTTTACCTTTACAATAAGCTTTATTGTCACATGCTACACAGCTCACACTTAAAATGAAGCTGCTCCTCGGTTTCAGTGTAATTAAAATGTCCTCTCCTTCAGGCCAAGTACGACGACATCAAGAAGGTCGTGAAGGCCGCTGCTGAGGGACCCATGAAGGGAGTTCTGGCATACACAGAGGACCAGGTACAGAAAACATGTCCACGTGTTCCTCTTCCTACAACACACTTGTTATGCACCGTTTTGGACCTGTATGAACAGAGCAGATCTAACTTTTAATGGGAGCAAGTAGAGCCAAACATGAGCCACTAGATGGCAGCACGTCTGTAATAATGTGGCAAATGAAGGTGTCCTTCCATCTTAAATTTGAGCACTTCATTAGTGTGTCAGTTTCATAAATGACCCTTATTTTAGTGGTATTAAAAGAACTGATACTGAACGAAATATTGTTGCACCAAAAAAAGACAAGATGGCGACGGCAAAATTCTCTGGCGGTAGTCCTGCGGGTATAATCACTTTTACCTCTTTCTGCTCAGGTTGTGTCCACAGACTTCAACAGCGACCCTCACTCCTCCATCTTTGACGCCGGCGCCGGCATCGCTCTCAATGACCACTTTGTCAAGCTGGTTTCATGGTGAGTTTACGGTGTGCAGTGTCGCAGGATCACTCTCACCTCTGTTCAACTTCAGTGTAACTTTTCGTTGACTTCTAGCAGAATCAGCAGAGCAAACTTACATAGAATTAAGGAGGACTGATTTCCAGCTTTGTTTAGCTTGTGAAGCTAACATTACAGTTGTTAAAATCTTGAGTTTTTATTAAATGGCCTTGCAGCATGTAGAATTTTGACGTTAGTGACAGGAAGTTGTCACTCTGATCTACAGAGTTCGATCTGCCCCAAATTTCATGTTCGATAAGGGTCTAGGGTTTAAGACATCTACATGCCAATATTCAGTCAAAGTCAAAACACCCTCCAATAGCGACAGGAAATTACATGTTTTTTACGGTTTGATGCAACGTCTCATTTCAGTTTCAATGTTTCATTAAATCGCCATTATCTGTGCTCTTATTAAAGCCCTTTTTTAATCACAGAACTATTTCTTAAAACTGTGGAATCCTTGAATCTGGAGAATAAAAGCCTTTTATAAAAGTTTTTCTCCTGCTTCCCGTTTCAGGCGACAGGTGTTCGTTAATATACCTTCATCCCCCACTTTCTATCTAACACCTCTGTACATGTTTGTCTGCAGGTACGACAACGAGTTCGGCTACAGCAACCGTGTGTGCGACCTGGTCCTGCATATGTTCACCAAGGAGTAAAGTCCTTTGAGGACTCATCGTTCCTTCCCATGATTCCCTCTTTCTTCACCTGTAACCGGATGCCCTGCCGTCCGTCCTCGGGAGCAAACTCTTCTATGACAAACGTCTAGCTGACGATCAAACCTTTTTATATGGTAAAGTCACCTCTGTTCTGTCCGGCAGTGAGGACTGCAGCAGGCAGTGTTTGAAGAGATGATTCGTATTGTACTGATGGTCTTGTTGCACTGAACATGACACTGGCTCCTTTGCACTTAACATGATAATAAAGCCCTCAGTTTGTGGAAAGACTTGTTGTTGATGTATAGTTTTATTTTTCACTCTCAAAATCAATGTGTATACGTCTCTCCAGGCTGAGATCTGTTATTTTGAATGGCTTTGCATGAAACTGTTCACGGTGCTGCCTTCAGTGTCTACCCTGAAGCCTTCAAATATTGAAATAGTTGACAAAGGACAAAAAAACAAAAGAAGTTATTTGGTCTTTTTAGGATGGAGATTTTTTTTCTTTTTTTAAAAAAATTTTATTCAAACTATTCTTTTTTTTTAGGCTTTATTTAGACGGGTAATCTCAGTGAGACACGTGGTCTCATTTACAAGAGAGACAACACAGTTACAGAGTTACAGAGAGACAGGACATTCAATACGGAGATACAAAACAAATAATCGTGTAATATTTAAGTTCAGTTCTAGAACTGAAGTGTTGAGAGTGTGTTTGCAGTATCAGCAGCAGTAAGCTAACGCTGTTAGCTACCTCTGTCTGAGCTCCTGGATCTTACCGGCCCTTTATGGTGTTGCTGTCCTTGGTCCTGAATTTAAAGTTGAACCTCTCCATTTGGGGTGCTGACGCTGTCCAAGGTCCTGAATCTTGGTCTCAAACACTGGTGCTGTGTTCTGTATTTTATCTTTATAAATTGAATATATTTGGGTTGTGGCTGTAGGTCGGACAAACAATCAGGTTACCTTGGACTCTGAGAACTTTCCTCATATTTTATAGACCAAACAACATATAAATCTATAAAATAATAACAAGATAATTTGATAATGAAAATAATCAAAAGGTACAAACAATAAATTAGCAAAGATGCTGCAAGTCAAGATGAGCTCGGGCCTTTTTTGATCTAAGATCCCTGTAACCCTTCAGTTTTATGTCTTCTGAACACAGTAAAAGTTTCAATTCAAGTGAGAAAACAGATAATGATTATATATAGAAATAGTATAAATAAATACCAGGGGCATGTTCAATATAGGGATAAGAAAGGGGATTTAAGTCCAACACCTGAATTGAATAAACGTTGGGGCTAAAGAGGTTCCATAGACATCAATTCAAGTTCTCACAGTCAGATTTATTATACACATGTTCAACAATTTGAACTTTTTGTGTGTGCATTCTACTCATAAGCAGCCCAGAAGTAAAACTAAACGTTCCACGATGCCAAACAGCAATGTTCACAGAGCTGTGATATAAAGAAACATTTTTAAACATTCAAAAATCTGAGTTTTTACAAAATCAACAGAGAAAAGATAATATGACAGCAAAACCAAACAACTTACATTTTACAAATAAGTCAAAACACATAGAGATACATTCAAGAAAGGTCGCTATTTAATGTACAGGATTATTCTGGGCTGAATTGTCTTTAAACTTGGTGTGAAACTCAGTTTATCACAGGAAAGTTTAACAGCTGCTGTTGGAGTGTAACGCCTCATGTGGCCACTAGATGGTGACCTTCATTAAAAACAGCAGGAATCAGCTGCGTAAACTCCTCAAACGTGATATTTTGTGATGTAAAACAATTACATTTCGGCTAAATTTAATAACCAAGTTACAGGTTTCAGATCGTTTAATAAACTAGTAACTAATAAAGCAACTGGATTTGGTTTTGGCTATTGTCACGTGTTCAAAATTTCAGGAAAGGACGACCACGATTCAGAACAATAAACTGATCTATTTTTTGAAATTGCTGAGAAAGTTGATGCTTGTACAAGGACCTTTTTCTGTTTGGCTCACTGCAGTCTGCACGCAGTTAACGGCACTCAGCCGCCCAAAAAAAGGATAACCTTTCCTAATACATTTGTAAGTTATATATACTATGTGTTATGCATGTGATGCAAATTAGCCTTAGCAACTAAGCTTCAATCATTGGTTAAAACTGATGGAGGGAAGCAACGGTTTAGACTCCCGCTCCCTCATCGTTGGTGGAGGGACAAGTCCATGTCCACAGCCACTCGATCTATCCAATCAGCGGGGTCCACAACCTGTAAAATAGATCCTCCCAACCTGCATCTACACTCATCTGTCTCAAACTCCTTGACCTTCAAAGATGTAACTTGTCTCATTGCCTGCTCTGTCTTTGTCTCCCTAATAAGGAAGTATCTTTCCTGTTGTTACTTTCTGCAGTCTCGTTATCAGTGTCTCTCAGGCAACCGTGGCAACTGTGTTCAATCACAAATCTGTTCCTCATTGCATTCAGTCTAGCGTGTGAGCAACTCCCTCACTCAAAGGTGGCCTTTTTGTGTAAGCGCATGTACAGCAATATAGTTCATCTGAGTGGCCTGGCTTAAACTCTCAAATGTATTAATCCATCGTAACACGGGACTAATGATTCCGACCATCTCATTATTCAACAGGTCACTTCATTCTTTGGGTTTTGTGGGCATAATTACAGATGTGTTAACACAGCGCTCAAGGGGGTACATTTTTACATTTTTTCCGACCTAACACTATCACTTAAGTTGGCTTTTATATCTACCTCATTCTATTTTTTAGGAATTCTCTTTGTATAAAATCGTGTTGAAACAATCTCCAGTATTTTATTCAGAGGTTTGAGTTTAGCTAAGACCAGAGAAAAAAAGCTTTGTTTGCCATAATTGGCTCTGAAATTATTCCAAACATTTTTTAAATGACCGATGAGATTTTTCCACAAAGACGTAAGTACATATTTAATAAAGAATTTCTTATTTATTTATATATTTTCTCCATCCTGTATTGTCAGAAACAACTTTTAAATATTGACTGGTTTCATTTCTATCAGATACATTTTATATAAATAAACAGTGCTGAACAGCGGTCAGGTGTTTTTCTGTGACAGATTTATTTCTACACAAAACTTAGATGGTGTCTGTCATCATGAATGAGACTTCAGTGAGGGAGGATCTCGCCTCTCCTCCTCGCCTCTCTCCATCACACACACACACCCCGGGGAGGAGCTAAGAAAAAAGTGAGAGAAGGAGGATGAGCCACTTCATCAAAAAATAAATCCCATCTTGATCTTACAGGAAATTAGAGAACTCACCCAACCTGAGACGTGACACTTGCAAACGAAAGAAGATGAAGACTTTTCTGCTGTTGTTGCCTCTCCTGTTTCACTTCACATTTCCAGGTACGGTCGCATATTTTCTAAAAAACCTCCTAAACACAATTCCATCTTGCTAGTAACTAGCTCACTTCATGTCGTCGGCAACTTAACCCAGTTTATGACCTGATCTCTGAGGCACTTTTTATTTTAGGACGGTGCTCACCTGGCGAGCAAGCTGCACCTTCACACAGCATTAATGTATTAATATGGTCGATTGGAGGGCTCACAAAGTAACTGAAATAGTTCATGTAGCTATTTGTGCGTTACATATAAATAGCATAGATCAGGGGTACTCAATTATACTTGAAAGAGGTCCAGTTAGAGATTTTTTTTCTCAAGCAAATTTCCGGAACATCATAATGTCTGACCTGCGTTATGATTCAGTACCATTATACATTTTGAACGTCTGTCAAATCAAATAAAGAAACAACAATTAGGCTATAGTTTTTACAACAACGATTATAACTTTTACACAGAGCTCTCATAATTTAACAATAATAATAATGAATACTTCAATAGTGGTAAGGAAATGTGTGTTTGTATGTTGGGGGGTCTGGGGGGTCTCTGAGTGTTTTATGCCCCAGTTTGTGATGGAAGTGTCTTTATTGAATTGAATGAAAACAAATAATATAATGTCTGGTACTACTATAATGTTGTCCAAGCAGAAATCAAATGAAAGAGAGAGACAGCTCTTCACTTAAGCTGCTATCTCTCTGCCTCCTGACAGAATGATCAAACATTTGACCATAACAGGTCAACTTTATATTTTATTTCATTTTTGCCAAAGTTTATTATATGTTTTGCCGAAATGCAGTTGCATTAGACTTTTTCTCATGGCGAGTGATAGTGAGTTTTAAAACGGGCAGTGACTATGAAATAAATAACATTTAGATGCACTGTACACTGACCGACTGCTGGAGAGAGCGAGAGCGGGGGGGAGAGGGCACATACCGGTACATATAAGAACAGAACTGCGGAAATATCAGGAAAACTAATGATGATGAAGCCTGATGTAGCTCTGTGTAACTCTCAGGTTTATCAATAAAGTGTTTGAACTAAACTGCAGCCTGGAGTCTCTGTTAACAGACACAAACGGAGTGACAGTGCCAGACAATGTCCGCGTTCAATAATCGCCACAGTCACGGAACATATACGAGTCCAGTCTTAAAAGCTCGGTTTTGTCTACTGCCCCAAATCACTACCGCAAAGACAAAAAAGCTGCGCAGGTTAAAATAGATGCGCTTCTCAAAACTGTAAATAGGTTCAGGTCCGGAGACGACGGCAGTTGGGTCCGGATCCGCCGTTTGGGGACCGCTGGCATAGACTGTGGATAGACTGGGCAAATTGTGGGAAGTTGCTCCAATGTCACAGTGGGCATGCTCTGTTTATCCTGAAAAACAATTAGTTTTCTTAGCTAACAACTCCAAACAGACTAGCATTACACAGGAACAGGGACTACAACCACACTTAAAGCAATACTGATGTTGCTAGCATGCTAACGTTCTGATCGTGGGTAACTTATCGAGATTAGCATCCTAACATGCTAGCACAATTTTAAAGAGACAACTTATATATGTGTGTAGAGTATTAAACACACACATATGTACTGTCTGGAGAACAGTTTTACTCACCATTAACACAAATTATTAACATTGTAGCTATATTTCATTTTGTGAAGGGGTCAATGCATCGGTAAAAAGTGAACTCGGTGCCAAATATAATATGCAACTGTCCTTGGATTTGTTATTAATTTTGTAACTATCCTACTCTGTACGTCTTTTCTCCCTTTAAAGTTCATGCTGTACTGTGTAAAAATGAATAGGTAGCAGGTAGTTAAAAACTACCTGAAACATTTCTCCAGCCATCACCTGAACCCTGTAGGTACAGCTACATATCAGTGTATACTTTACTGGTTCACTGTTTGTATAAAAATTACTCTGTAATGCTGTGCATTGAGTGCCATAAACTAGAGCTTTAGCAATGCATCATGTTTAATATGAGTGTGATGATGATGTGTATTTATATTAAATTGATTAACTTTGTTTGTCCTACAGTGAAACACTCCCTGAAGTTTTTTTTCGTTTCATCTTCTGGAGTCCAAAATATCCCGGAGTTTATGGTAGTTGTAACAGTCGATGACATTGTGGTGGGCAACTGTGACAGCAACAAGAAGATGATAGAAGTCAAACAGGACTGGGTGAAAAAACTGTTAGAAAATGATCCCCAGCAATTGGAGCTGTACACTCGAGAGTGTGTTGAGATTCAGCCTAACGACTTCAAAGCCATACTTTATGGCTTGAGCCAGAACTCCAACCAAAGTGGAGGTACAGTATATATTATTTAATACTTTTCATAACTAAACTGTTCATCTTCGTGTAAAGGGAGTGACCCTCTACATGTCTTCAAGATAAAAAGTGCATAACAATCATCATGTCAACCATGAATCAGCTGCTTTACTGACTGTAGCTTAGCCTGTCCATCACAAATTCATCCCCATCCTGAGATCAATATTTTCTACAACTAAATCAAAAGCTAAAATATCCTCACAGTTACACAGACGGGAGGGAGAACAGGAAAACAAGACATCCTTAATTTCCCTCAATAATCAGCTGCAGTGAGTCGGGCCAGGCATTTTGACCAGAACGGTCAAGACAAATTGATCAATTAATGTTCAAGTCCCATGACTCAAAGATTCATGCAGCTCAAAGCCTGAGTAGGTAAAAGATCAGGTCTTGAGGTCACAACCATGGCCACTTAGACAAACTGTGATCATGTTGAGCTACACAGAGAGATGTAGGACACAGAGGTAGTTTCATACCATGCTTTAGGCATCCACCAGGGTTGTGATGACAGATGTCCATGCGAGTAAAGGCAGAAAATAAACTATTGCCAAATATTCAGTTATAAAAATATTCTGAGAATTTGTGAATTTTGTTTAGACAACATAAAGATTTCTTTATTATATATTTTCAGACTGATCGTTCCATTAAAACAAAGACAAACGTTTAAAAATGCTCTTTGTCCATTTTTCCATGCAACAGTTCACATGAGAATAAAGTTTTTGAGTTAAATTCTGAAATTAGCCGTACTACATCTACTTTGACCTCAGAAGATAGTGAGTTATTTTCATAAAGATTGGAGATTTATTAAGCAAGTTATTGCAGCACCAATCGTACAATCAAAAATCCGTCTGGATGGTTTGTGGACTCAGTGTGTGGTGTCATTTGAATGTGGTAGGAGAGAGCTTTAATTAGTTTTGCAGTTTTTAAAAGAAAAAAGGGTGATGGACATAATATTTTCTGCCAACTCAAAGCATGTGCATTTCTGCTCTATTCAGCCTACATATAAGTATAAGCTGCAAAGTTGTAGCACAAACAACTGATTTGTTATGAAGTTTGAAAGTTTTAACCTTTAGAGGGTTGCTATAGCAACACCGTCAGGAATATTAGTACACAACACTAGTGAAGGACTTGTGGCACAGGACTGGACCTGTGTGCAAAGTTTGGTTTATTTTCATGCATGGGAGGGCAGATAACCTGGTAGGAAAAAGAAGAAGAAGAACATTAGCAAAAAAAACGAGGACTGCCAAGCCCCCCTAATGAGGGGGAAAGAGATGCATCAAAGGTCCCCTACAGACTGGTGGGATTTGGTATATTTTTATCCTTTGGAAAATTGGCTTGAAAAAGTAAAAATGCATATGAGATATGAAAGCTGAGAGTGTCATTGAGCCTCCACACAAATATAAAGTGAAAATAAATGTAATAACTAATGGAAAACCTAGCTTTGAGTCACATCTCCCTCTTTTGATTGACATCTTCCTGGTTCTGCACATGCATGTTTGAAATGAAAGCCTCAGGGTTATGTCTCCCACAGAGGACAAATATGAATTGCTGGGTCTTAGTAGGATAATATTTTGGATGAGAAATGCAGAACAGGAAAGGGTTAAATATACCTATAATACCTAAAATATACCTATATGTTATATAGGTGTATTTGTTAAATCAAAAAGATGGAAATGTACGGTATGCTTAGTTAGGATGCACATTGAAGTAAGGGGACCAGGAGAAAAAGTGCACTGATTATCTGCTCTTGAATAATGAGCAGAACACTACACAGGGAGAAGAGCTTTGAATAATGAAATCACAACACTGTTAAAATCGCCTTCCCATGTGAGATATCATCTGTACATCATTGTTAATAGCAGTGTCTCTCTCTGTATCTCTCAGATGTCCACATCTTACAGAATATTAGCGGCTGTGAGTGGGATGATGAGACTGGAGAGGTCAATGGTTTAGATCAGTTTGGTTATAATGGAGAAGACTTCATAGCACTTGACCTGAAGACGTTGTCATGGATCGCTCAGAGACCAGAAGCCTTCAGCTACAAACTGAGATGGGATGCTGACAAAGCTACAATAAAATTCCTTGAGCATTACATCACTCAGGTTCTTCCAGGCTGGCTGAAGGCGTATGTGGCATATGGCAAGAGTTCTCTGCTCAGAACAGGTAGAATCACATGACCTGATATTACTCGGTCAAACAGCACTACCTCTGTAATATCTTGTATTACCTTTCTTTGGTCATGTGCAGACAGTGGCAGATATTGTCAGGTTGATATGGGCCATTATTTCGATTTTTTTTCTTTGAATTTGTAAATTATTTTCTTTTTTCTTCTCCTTTCTTCTCTCATTCTTTACCCTCTGTACTTTTGTCTGTTTCTGTCTTTCTCTCTCTCTCCAGACCTCCCCTCAGTGTCTCTCCTCCAGAAGACTTCCTCCTCTCCAGTCAGCTGCCACGCTACAGGTTTCTACCCTAACAGCGCCGTGATGCTCTGGAGGAAAGATGGAGTGGAGCTTCATGAGGACGTGGACCACAGAGAGATCCTCCCCAACCATGACGGATCCTTCCAGATGAGTGTCGACCTGACACTGAAACCATCAGAGTCCTCTGCAGACTGGGGGAAGTACGAATGTGTGTTTCAGCTCTCTGGTGTGAAGGAGGACATCGTCACCAAGCTGGACAAAGACGCGATCAGGACGAACTCAGTTGGTGAGAAACATTTTTTATTTTTCATAACTCTGAATGGTTTGTCTTTCTTGTTGCTTTAACTTTTGTCACCGTTCATTCATGATTTGTAAAAAAAACATCAACTAACTAAAGGTTTTGATTATTTAGTAATTCAGATTAATTATTAATCAGTACATACAATAAATTATAAATAAATATAATATAATTATTAAATGTTTTAGTTCAAATGTGAATTATATATTTGCATATTCACTAACCTAATGAAGTGTATTGGCTGTATTGGAGAATAAATAGATTGTTATGCAGCCAGAGTATACTTTTATTTCCTCTGCAGATACAGTCATGTGGCTTTCTTAACAGTGTAGTCTGCGAAAAAGCGGGCACACATTTAAACCTACTGACACTTTCTATGAAGATCAGGTGATTTTCAAAGGTTGAAACGTTTGACGAGCCTCTTTTGTGTTGCTGGATAAAATAGTTTATTTTTTATTTAATGACATTTATATAGTTTGAATACTTGTGAATTAAGAAAGTTACTAACATAAAAATATCTAAACGTATCTTCCTTTCTAAACTAAACAAACGTGGTGCCGTTTAAATTCTGTACATTTCTGCTGATGAATAGTTGTCCCTCTCCTCTAACCTGCTTCTTCTGCACATGTTGTCGTCATGTTTTGTTCATATGTTTTTCTTACATTTTCCCCACAGAGGGTCTCATTTACATCACCATCCTGGTTCCTGTCATTATTGCCATTGTTGTTGCTGTTGTTGGATTTACTTTTTACAAGAGGAAAGGTGAGAGTCTCAAAGCTGCTGAGTTGATGCTTTTACTCTGACAGCAAAACTAAAGCAACATTTAAAAGTGCATCAACACGAGGCGCAACAAACAGAAGCTGTGTACGGCTCAGAGTACATTTAAAGCTACAGAATAATACTCATATTAAGAGGTCTAAAAGGAAAATAAGGAGGGGAGTAAGAGCAAAGATGTTCTGGTAACTTTGACAACTAAAATAATTTGTGTTTTGTCAGTCAACCACTCCTCTTGTAAGTACAACTTGTTTTTATTCTACTGTGTCTAATGTGACAGGTTCTTAGTATATTTAAAGGCTTTTCAGTGCGAGCAGACGAGTTCAGGGCAGAGAAAGAGGACTGACGGTTTGTTTCTGACCTTACAGCTTCTGAAAACAGCAATACTGAGTGACCACTGAACAAAGAAGAAACACCATCAACAAACCCCCCTGCACAAGACACGAAGGACAACGACATGTAGGACAACAGTAAATGTTGTGATGGAAGGTTTTCTCACATAACAAGTTAGTTGCATGTTCTTCTACTATTTTTGACTGTTTCTGATAAAGTCTCAATTTAATTTGATTCCTCTATAAGACCTACAAAAGCAAAGGAGACCATCAGCTAGAAGACACACTTAATGTCTGCCAATGTGTCCGATTCCGAACAAAGGATTTTCTTCATGGAGACCAATAGAGCCAATGTTTGCATTTCACATGAAAAATTTCTCTGTGAGCAAGAGGATATTTTCTCTATAAAATACGACACTTGCATTTACAGGGCGGGAGCAGCAAAGAGATAAAAATCTGAGAAGTGACTGCAGAATGAAAGAAGCTGAAAAGGAGAGTGATAAAGAGCTCAGCCCAATAGACCAATAGAGCCAGAGTTTGGGATTTGAGAGTATTTAAACCATATCTTAAATCGTTCCTCTTCCTCCTGGACACTATTTTGTCCTTTATTCGTATTGCTCATTGCTGTGACGCTCCTGTGAAGAAATTTCGGTTTGTGTTGATTTTGGCGCCCCCTGTGGACAAAGCCGTACCTCTTATCTCTTTGCTGATTTTGTCCTGTACATGCTTAAGTGGTGGTTTTTAACAAAAAAATCTCATCCTGCTTTCTTTAAGAGTCATATGCATCACTCACTTTAAACTTTTGCTCTGGAAAATGTAAACAAAGGCAGCGTGCAGTTAATCGCTTGGTCTGACACCTACCCCCAACCATCAGTTTCAGGCATCAAAAATAACTATATAGAAATAATCAATTTTGTCACTGATGGTCTGGTTTGCTTTTGTAGGTCACATAGAGTCATCAGAATAAATTTCAGTCTGTTGCATAACCATCAAAAAACTCCTCACAGGAGCTTTAACTGCCCTTGTTTCTGTTTTAGCACTTTTATTACTTTTATTTGCACTTTATTCTTGTTGACTTTTTGTGTTTGCATTGAGTTCTTGCCTTTTGTTGAGTTTTCTCTGGTTGGCCTCATTGTTGAATGTTCTGTAATCTGTTTGGTATTCTGTAATCTTCCTGAGTTCCTGCCTTTACTTTGTCTGTCAAAGCACTTTGTAAACATCTGTTTTTAAAGGTGCTATCTGAATAAGGTTACTGTTATTATTTTTTTTATTATTATTATGTCTTTTTTATTTACATGACACATTGTGAGAGGTGGTTGTTTACAACACATGGAGGTAACAATCAGTGGTGTAGTGTAGTTTATTGTAGTGGGTATACTCTGATTTTTACCCGTCCCGAAGCGACCCCCCACCACGCTTAACACATACAGTATGCATCCACAGAAAATTGAGAGCATTCTGAAAGACTGGATATGGGTTATCAACATGTCAATTTTTTATAAACAACATAAGACTTTAACAGCCAGTTTTATAGCAGTATTAACAACGAATATTCACACCATGGCTAACAAATGCATGAAAAGCAGACAAAAAGAGACAAATGTTTCACTCTTTCAATAGCTCTGATAACTATTGATATCTAAAATATCATATAGTAATTGAATGTGTAAATGTCTGCACCTTACGATGACCATGAATTTACTGTACTGTCATTTGCATATAGTAATTGACTTTATTAATTTCAGTTGTTTATACCAGCTTTGCATGTTGGCTGATATTTACCTAACTTTCTGTCTCTCCACTCTAACCAAGGATGCTTTTAAATTCCTGAGACTGACTCTCTCTGCAGGGCTGGCCAGGTCGAGTTCAAATCTAAAAGGAACAAGTTGCATATCCTGTAACTTAACACACTTATCACTGTGTATCATCAAAACATTGCATTCTGTTGAGAGACACACACGCACGTGCACGCGCGCGCGCGCGCGCGCTCACACACACACACACACACACACACAGTAACGTTAGTATAACTTAAATGCGACTTCCACTCACCAGATATGATGATAGCATCACTATCATTATCACTAAACGTTACGGTAGCATCAGTCTTACAAAAGGTATCATTTCACTTCTCTGTAGTGATTCTACACATTAAGGTTAGCTGATTTTAAACGTCAAACGCTACATAGATACTGACAAGTCAAAGAAATCACCGCCAAGCAACTGTGTTGTTTCCCTGGTAAAGTAAGGTCACGGTCGACGGACACCCATATGGTCCAAAAGTCCGCGCATGATCGTAACACAGGCAGAGCGCACAAAGTTAATTTTATGAATGATAACGTGGTGTTACGTAACCTTGAGCATTTTAAGTGGGTATACGGAAATCTGGGACCTTTCCCAGTGGGTATACGGCTAATACCTGCGTATCACGTAAATTACAACACTGATTACAGAACATTTGAATGTGATGAATGTTAACATGCAACAAACTCGTCACCGAGTACTACGACAGCGTTCGTGCTTTCCAAATGAAATTGGCTCTGTGGCAGACGCAGCTGTCCCAGCACAACCCAGTCCACTTCGCCTGTCTAATTCTGTACCTGTGGATTACGAAAGTATGGAGACGTACAGGAACATACTGTTGGGGCTCATACGCGAGTCGATTTACTGTCTTTAGGTGAAGACAGCTGGAGATGGATTACGCACGTGAGAGAGGAACTCTTAACGGAGCTGATCAAACCGCCATGTAGCGCACCGTTAAAGGAGGAATCTACATCTGATCGTTTGACATTCCTTTAACAAAGACATCTCCGGACATCTAAGTGACAGAAACTAGTTCCTGGTGTCGACAGGCTGGGAAAAGCCCAAAAGTGTCAGGTGACGACCAGGAGGTGAAAACGTGAGAGTCCCTTTCCTCAATCAGTTAAACGCATACCGCCATAAACCTGATTGGCAAAATTCCTCCCTCTCTCTTCCGCTCTCTCTGTTCTCACGACACATTGAATCCCACATGCCCTGATCCCAGGGCAGCTGGTTTAACCCCGATATCAGGTCGGGCTTTCCGGACAATAGGTGGCTGTTTTATAACCTTACCCAGCAATACTTGTGAATAATTAATGAACCACAAAGAGATTTAAACACTAAATGTACTGTTGTTTAGAGTGGTGTAACTAGGAAAAAGTTTACGATTCCTGTTGTTACACTCCCCTTCTACTGTACTGTTGTACAGTATTATTATGTATTATTATTTTTAACCTAGATCTTTTCAAATGTATCATCAGTGTAACATAATATAAATATGTTGCAATGATTGCCTGTTGCTTTCTTACATTTTGTTGTTTATGCAACAACATGAAATGCTCACTGGTTGGTACAAGTATCTGTTCGCTCTTAGTGAATGATCTATCATAATTTTTGTATTATTTATTTATTTATTTATTTTTCCCTTCCTGTCCCCCAAAATGTCTCGTGGGCCTGATGACACTTCCTGGCGGACCGCATCTGGCCCGCGGGCCATATCTTTGACACCCCTGAACTAGCGCTTTAACGATGCATCATATATAATATGAGGGTGATAATAATGTGTGTATATTTATACTAAACTGATTCACTTTGTTCATCCTACAGTGAAACACTCCCTGAAGTTTTTTTCCGTTTCATCTTCTGGAGTCCAAAACGTCCCGGAGTTTATGGGAGCTGCAGCAGTCGATGACATCGAGGTGGTTAACTGTGACAGCAACAAGAAGATGATAGTCAGACAGGACTGGGTGAAAAAACTGTTTGAAAATGATCCCCAGCACTTTGAATGGTACACTTTCGAGTGTTTAGAGAATCAGCCTTACTCCTTCAGAGCCATGGTTTATAGCTTGAAGCAGCACTTTAACCAAGGTGGAGGTACAGTATATATTATTTAATACTTATTATAGCTAAACTGTTCATTTTCGTGTAAAGGGAGTGACCCTCTACATGTCTTCAAGATAAAAAGTGCATAACAATCAGCATGCCAACCATGAATCAGCTGCTTTACTGACTGTAGCTTAGCCTGTCCATCACAAATTCATCCCCATCCTGAGATCAACAATTTCTACAACTAAATCAAAAGCTAAAATACCCTCACAGTTACACGGACGGGAGGGAGAACAGGAAACCAAGACATCCTTATTTCCCTCAATAATCAGCTGCAGTGAGTCGGGCCAGGCATTTTGACCAGAACGGTCAAGACAAATTGATTAATTAATGTTCAAGTCTCATGACTCAAAGATTCACACAGCTCAAAGCCTGAGTAGGTAAAAGATCAGGTCTTGAGAGGATTCTGGGGCCAACAATATCAACGCCTCTTTAAGTAGATGTGAGGGAATGGAGTCAGATGGGCTTCAGATGGTTGACTATATCCAAGAGAGAGAAGACACACAGGGTCAAACTTGTTTAAGACAGGCATGGCTTAGGGAGGGTCATGAGGCACCAGAGGAGAAGGTATGATTTCCTTCCATATATTGGCAATTTTCTCAAAGAATTAAACATTTTTTTCACAAGTTAATGAAGAGAAGTGTGTGAAGGTATTGTCCGTTGAATTTATAATAGAGTTTATAGTGCTAAAAAGAACATATAAGTATAAGCTGCAAAGTTGTAGCACAAACAACTAATTTGTTATGAAGTTTGAAAGTTCTGACCTTTAGAGGGTTGCTATAGCAACACCGTCAGGAATATAAGTACACAACACTAGTGCAAGACTTGTAGCACAGGACTGGACCTGTGTGCAAAGTTTGGTTTATTTTCATGCATGGGAGGGCAGATAACCTGGTAGGAAAAAGAAGAAGAAGAACATTAGCAAAAACAAGAGGGCTGCCAAGACCCCTAATGAGGGGGAAAGAGATGCAACAAAGGTCCCCTGCAGACTGGTGGGATTTGGTATATTTTTATCCTTTGGAAATTGGCTTGAAAAAGTAAAAATGCATATGAGATATGAAAGCTGAGAGTGTCATTAAGCCTCCACACAAATATGAAGTGAAAATAAATGTAATAACTAATGGAAAATCTAGCTTTGAGTCACATCTCCCTCTTTTGATTGACATCTTCCTGGTTCTGCACATGCATGTTTGAAATGAAAGCCTCAGGGTTATGTCTCCCACAGAGGACAAATATGAATTGCTGGGTCTTAGTAGGATAATATTTTGGATGAGGAATGCAGAACAGGAAAGGGTTAAATATACCTATAATACCTTAAATATACCTATATGTTATATAGGTGTATTTGTTAAATCAAAAAGATGGAAATGTACGGTATGCTTAGTTAGCATGCACATTGAAGTAAGGGGACCAGGAGAACAAGTGCACTGATTATCTGCTCTTGAATAATGAGCAGAACACTACACAGGGAGAAGAGCTTTGAATAATGGAATCACAACACTTTTAAAATCGTCTTCCCATGTGAGATATCATCTGTACATCATTGTTAATAGCAGTGTCTCTCTCTGTATCTCTCAGATGTCCACATCTTACAGAATATGAGCGGCTGTTAGTGGGATGATGAGACTGGAGAGGTCAAAGGTTTTGATCAGTTTGGTTATAATGGAGAAGACTTCATAGCATTTGACCTGAAGACGTTGTCATGGATCGCTCCGAGACCAGAAGCCTTCAGCTATAAACTGAGATGGGATGCTGACAAAGCTGAACTAACTACTGGCTGAAGAAGTTTGTGGCATATGGCAAGAGTTCTCTGCTCAGAACAGGTAGCATCACATGACCTGATGTATTTCCATGCAAGCTACGATGTTGATATTACTCGGTCAAACAGCACTACCTCTGTAATATCTTGTATTACCTTTCTTTGGTCATTTTCTGTTGTGATATGTTTTGATTTTGCCTTAACCTGTCAGACCTATTTATTGTCCCCAGAGGATGTAATGTACTCTTTTGTGATCCTCTGACTTTTCCTCTTGTGCCAGCATGTGGTCAGATGTTTCACTTATTCATTGAAATATCTTAAAAGCTTTTTGATGTATTGGCACCACTGTCAGTCATTCATGGTTCACAGTGCAGACAGTGGCAGATATTGTCAGGTTGATATGGGCCATTATTTAGATTTTGTTTCTTTGAATGTGTAAATTCTTTTCTTTTTTCTTCTCCTTTCTCTCTCTCCAGACCTCCCCTCAGTGTGTCTCCTCCAGAAGACTTCCTCCTCTCCAGTCAGCTGCCACGCTACAGGTTTCTACCCTAACAGCGCCGTGATGTTCTGGAGGAAAGATGGAGAGGCGCTTTATGAGGACGTGAACCATGGAGAGATCCTCCCCAACCATGACGGATCCTTCCAGATGAGTGTCGAGCTGACACTGAAACCATCAGAGTCCTCTGCAGACTGGGGGAAGTACGAATGTGTGTTTCAGCTCTCTGGTGTGAAGGAGGACATCGTCACCAAGCTGGACAAAGGCGCGATCAGGACCAACGAAGGTAAGACTGAGCTTTGTCCTTAGATAAACTGAGAATATATCTTCAAAATCTAAATATGGCTTGCTATGAAAACTAAGCTTCCGAATGTGTCATCTTTGAATATTTGCAGGGCCTGCTTCATGACCCAGAACAATAACTTTAGAAAAAGTAATTCTATGTGAAATAAAATTGTTACTCATCCTCTTCATGAAGAAGAATGGATATATTTCTGTTGTTCTCTAGTTTTATTTACTTTTTTGTTGTTGTGATTCACAGACAAGCCAGATTACCTAAACGTCCTCACGACTGCTGTCATCCCTTGTGTTCTTCTCACTGTTGTTGCTGTTGCTGCCTTCATAACTTACAAAAAGAACAAAGGTGAAAGAGAAAAATGAAAAGATTACTCTCATTTACTTTTACTGTTATTTACCTCTGTGACTGAAGTTGTTTTTTTTGTTGTGATTTCAGCCAACAACCCTCGATCCTGTAAGTAAAACTTACTGATCTGACGTTCTTTAGATTAATAAGTGCTTCTAAATTATTGTGCCGACAAACTTTTTTAACACTGTTTCCTGCATTTACTTTTTATAGAAGTTCAGTGGTGGATAAGTGGACTTTACAGTTGCTCACTAACATTTTATTTCTCACCTCACAGCTTCTGACAACAGGAGGAACAAATACCGGACACCTGAAGGACAAACACAATGACTGAGTTACATCACATCACACTTATATAGAATCACAGAGCTTGATGGCTTCCTGCAATGAAAAGGAAGTAGTAGTAGAAATATATGTGCTTGATAATACATTTTACATTTAAATTAATTATCTAATCCGTTTGTTTTTTTTAAGTACTTATATTTTTAAACATATTTACATATATGTCTATGATTTAAGAGGCTATATCGTTGTGAGGTCATTTATGATTTATAATTCAATTTTAATTTAAACTGCATTGATGCAGACACTGTAAACACACAGACCCTGTGCTCTGCGGTGGGCTACAGAAACCAGGTCCCTTTGTTGGCTAGGATTTGAAAAAGGGGCAGAATTCGTTGGAGGTTAGATAATGGTTGCAGCTAGTGACAGGTCAAGACATAAGTAAACATGAATACTGGGCTTCCATAGGAAAACTCTTCAAACTTTTGGCACTTTTTAATGTTTATTGATGAAAATAATTGCATGTCAGTTAAAATTACATACATTGCTTGTTCTATTTTTGCTGATGTGTGTCTTTTCTAAATACAATAGAGTGCACTGAACACCTTTTTAATCTTTTTTATTGACTAAACAATGTTCATAGGCATCTTGTGTTTTTATTGTACAGTAACCCTACAGCAAATCTGAGACTACATAGAATATTTATCCCCTGTGTGTTTTTCTTCTCTGTTTTCCCTTCTTTCTTCTTCTAAACTCTAAACACTGTCCCCCCCCTTCCCCTTATCCACCTGGCTTCCATCTCTCTCCTCCTCCACTCTTCTCTTAATGAGGTTCCTTTAACTGAAGTTTTTAAGTATATTACAACAAACAATGATGAGAAGTGTGAAATTATTAGATAATAATTAGGGCTTGGACCAAGATACATCAATCATCAATGAAAACTAATAAAACAAATGGTTGTGCATTAAAAAACTGTTCTGACACCAATTTGTCTCTGAAATGAATTAGAAGAGAAATCAGAGATGCTGTTATTCAAGAGTCTAAGTAATACAACAAACTTTTAGCCCCATTTACATAAATACATAAATAAAGATCCTAATAGTTATTGGCCGACAGTTACTTGCTGTATTTGTAGACTTTAGCATCTCTGTGTGGAAGGTGAGAAAGTTAGTTAGATAAGTTTAGCACACTCATTGGTTAGTCCTCATCCTCAAACTTTGGTGCAACTGAATGTTTGAGTTTGCCTTTGGGTTTGTCTCATTTTAGGGTTACAAGTAGTAATAAGGTATGAAAACATCAGCTGCCATCCAACACTTTGTACATTTCTCTGTAAAGATGTCTTGGGGTTTATGTGACTGTTTGGTTTGGGAAGTCTGTGACCCCTGCAACACTCATTTGTTTCTATCACCCTCCTAAACTGAAAATTCCTTTTCTAGAGTAATGTTGTGAACTGCTATGTAAAAATTACCATCCACTTTAATAGCATTATAATATAAAGTCATGTCGATGTTAATCTCTATTTACTGATTCTACATAGAAACAGTGACGAAGGGACTACATAGAAAGCAGGGGTGTCGATTTCCGGGAAGGCAAGTGTTATGGTTTCCGTTTGAACTACGCTTGTAGTCCGAGTAATATTGACCCATCACAAATTAGAAGGCTGCGGCGTACGCAAGAAAAACAGTCTGTGAGGAGAGCAAAAGTAGGCGGAACGTAATCCGCCGTAATGACATCCCGGCTCCCATCAGCGTCATTTTAGGACGAGTTAGCTTGTTATTCATCTCTATAAACAGAAATCTGCAGCAAGTTCAGCTAACAGTCTGTTCTAGATCTTAAATTTAACTTGAGATGAATTCCCGTGACGCTGTGCCGTTCAGCGTTCAGATTTCCCGATTTCCTCGAATGCATCAAATCGATGCGACTTCCGTTCAACATACGAGCTTTTTAATATTAATAAATTCCTTTTCCTCTTGAGGACAGACTTGTCAAAGCTTGAATTTTTACTTCTTAAAAATCTGCATTATGATGTTGAAATGTCGGCAAAGGTAAGACCCATTAATAACAAGTAAATCCCAAGAAAACGTTTTTTTCTTTCTGTAACAATGCAGCACGCGGAAATGGACGTCTTGACGGGAAGTCGAGTATCGCTCACAGTCCGGCACGTTCACCGGTGTCCCCAGAGGCTATATCGTCTCAGACTATAGCCCATGGGATCCGAGATTATGTAGATGCTGACCATAGACTGTTGCTGTCTTTGTGCTGTTATCTCATCATGTGTAATCATTTATATATGGGCCAAACCCAACCCATAACCATAAAATCTGTTTCTAACTGGTGTGAGATCGAAATAAAACGGCCCTCAGCAGCGTCATTAATTAACTATCAGTGTTGCTTGACCTGCTGTCTTTGAAAGAATTGTGTCACTATTTCAGGTTATAAAGGCCCCTTCTTATATAGACAAAAGAGATGCACTGTTAACAAGCTGAACACTACTAGACTCCAGATATTCTTTACAATTAGTAAACACTGAGAAGCTGTAAAAAGTCAAAAAACAAAAACAAAGCACATACAGGAAAGTTCACTGTCTTAAATACAAAAAACAACTCGAGAAGCTCTAAGAACACTGGACTTTGGTCCTTATTTTGAAAGAAATTTGAGTAATATCTAGGGAAGATTTGTAATCACTAGAAAAAACATTTCATATAAAGATTTAAATCTGAAGCTGACTGGAGCTGAGTTACTGGTAAGACGACTGTAATTAATTTTTTACTATCACACAAATAAACGTAAACAGCTCATTCAGAGTTTAGCAGCCAGACTCCTCACTTGTACTCGTAAAGACATAAACTGTTGCAACAGAATCAACTTTAAAATTGTACGAGTTCTCTGATGCACTTTGTGTTTCGGCTCACAGGTGCGTTTCTTTTCTTAGAAATTAGAATCTGACGGCAAGGGCTCTTGGTGTCGCTGACGTTCTGGTTGCTGTTGGCAGTCTGAGTAGTGTCGTCATTGCAGCGGGTTTGGCTGTATGCAGGAAAACAGTCTGTGTGGAGATCAAAAAAGGTGCAATGCAGTGGCTATCATACAATACAGGAACAAATCGGTGGTCATCTGAGGACGATTTAGCATTTAATTAATCTCTTAGAACAGACAGCTAAGTGCAGGTAACATTTAACTAACTAAACTCCAACAGAAGTCTCATGTTGCTAGTCGGACTGTACACAATGCAGCAGACAGAAAAGGAAGTTTTTGCCCGGACTAACCACCGGCTACATCGGAAGCCCCGGAAAATTGTCTGTTGCTCCGAGAGGCCGTGTGATTGGAAGTTCATTAGACAAAAGCTGATGGGGCCCTGAATCCAGTCTGTGGTTCTCAGATTGCAAAAAATTGATGAGGAGAAAGGCCAGGTATCAGGTACCGATCAAAAGTTTGGAATCACCTGTCACAAAAGCTCTCTGTATTTGTTTATAACAGTCTGTCTTGCTTTTAGGTTTTAGAACAGATGTTATATTCTTTGGCATTTTCAAAAGTACTGTTTTGCTTATGGACAACAAACTGCTTTATCATGGTTCAACCTGAACGACTGAAAAGACCAAAAGAAACACAGAGGCCTCTGGGCCACAGTCACAGTAAAGAATCTTCAGTCCTTAAAACATTTTTGAGGATTATAATTCAAATCTGTGCAGATTTAAAGAGAAAAAAGGCTCCAATCATTTTCAACTGCATGATATTTAATGACTTTTACCCTTGTCACCAGGCTGTTGAGTCAGAGCAGAGACACTCCCTTTACGCTCCTCAAGATAAATCACATAGGACAAAGTACAGAACAGCTGAGGCGTCTCGGTCCTCTTCAAACATGCCTTAATCAAAGCAAGATGAGGAAGTTGTTGTTGTTGCTTTTTTTCTGTCCTGTTTCATCTCCAGGTAAAGTCACATTTTAAGACTTAAAGCTCTTTGCTTTACTTCACACTTTGACCTGCATTTTGCACTGATTGTTTAGTTTCACTTTCACCTCAACTTGAAGCGTAAATTAAACCTATGTTTTAGCTGAATCATACTGAGTATTTGTACTGAATGTATAAATCTCGTTTTTCCTGCAGTGAAACACACGCTGAAGTTTTTCTTCACTGGATCTACTGGAATCTCGGACTTCCCTCAGTTTGTGGGAGCTGCTGAGGTTGATCACATGCAGTTGGCTTCCTGCGACAGTAACAAGAAGATAAAACCAAAACAAGACTGGGTGAAAAAAATAATTCGAAGCGATCGTCAGCAGTTGGACTGGTACAAAGAAGAGTGTTTTGTGATCCAGCCCAACTTCTTCAAAGCCACGATCGACCATTTGATGAAGCGCTTCAATCAGAGCGGAGGTGAAGTACATTTTTACTGCTGAACTGTTCAGCATCTAGTTCCAGACTAACAAGAGTATGTTAACTTTCCATGGGACCTCTCTCCCTCTCCCTTTCTCTCTCTCTCTCTCTCTCTCTCTCTCTCTCTCTCTCTCAGGTGTCCACATCTTACAGAGGATGAGCGGCTGTGAGTGGGATGATGAGACTAACGAGGTGAATGGTTTTATGCAGTTTGGTTATGATGGAGAAGACTTCATAGCATTTGACGTACAGAATTTGGCATGGATCGCAATGAAACCACAGGGAGTCACAACCAAACTGAGATGGGATGCTGACAAAGCCGGAATACGACACTATGAGAATTACCTGACTCAGATCTGTCCTGAGTGGCTGAAGAAATATTTGGACTATGGGAGGAGCTCTCTGCTGAGAACAGGTAGGATCACATGACCTGACATGCAAAAAATGTTCTCATAACCTAATCAGACCGAAATTTGATCATCAACCTAATCAGTCTGAAACCTTGTTTATGTTTTTGTGGTGTGAAGATTGGACCAATTAGGAGAGACGGACCTTCAAGATGCTCTGACATTACTTTCTGCCAAATGACTGATGACTTTCTGTAAACCTTAATAATAAGTCGATCCTTCTTCTCTGACTTAACGTTTCTTTACTTTCCATGGCTGTTCATACACGGACAATCTGCTGGTTGTATAGTAAACGTGTTGTCATGCAGCACTGTCACATGTTTTATATCTCATAAGACAGGTACAGGCCTGTAAGTGTAGTGCATTTACCCGAAAGTAAAGTTGCATGTACATGTGCAGAGTAATCATAGACGTAATTGATGTCCCGCCCCTCCCTCTACCCAAAACACACATGTACTGTGCTATTTAAGTATTAGCATGCTAACATGCAGAAGTGAGACTGAGACAGGTTTGAAAACAGCTGCTCTCACAGCTGACACTTTTAGTCTGGTTATAACTGATACTAACATGAATCGATCATCACAAGTGTCTAATTGCCTCTCATACTCTCACTCTCAATTTTTGTATTGTACCTTGTTTTATTCTTGCATGTTCACCCCAGCTGTCGCTACCGGTTGTGGCTCAGTAGAGTCGGTCGTCTCTCAATCGGAAGGTTGGGGTCTTTCTTTAAATAACATAACAAAGAGTACGGTCTAAACCCGCTCTTTTTGGAAAGTGTCTCGAGATAACTTTGGTTATGATTTGGTGCTATACAAATAAAATTTGAATTTGAAGTCAAAGTGTCCTTGGGCAAGACACTGAACCCCAAATGTTTCCTGGTGGCATAGCCATCAGGTATGAATGGGCATATATCTGATTGGAGATTGGCACTTAGGCCTTCACGATCAGTGTGTGAATGTGTGTGTGAATGTGACGTAGTGTTAAAGCAGCTTTGAGTGGTCGCAAGACTAGAAAAGCGCTACATAAGTACATTCAATTTACCATTACTCTCTCTCTCTCTTTCTCTCTCTCTGCAGACCTCCCCTCAGTGTCTCTCCTCCAGAAGACTTCCTCTTCTCCAGTCAGCTGCCACGCTACAGGTTTCTACCCTAACAGCGCCGTGATGTTCTGGAGGAAAGATGGAGAGGAGCTTTATGAGGACGTGAACCACGGAGAGAACCTCCCCAACCACGACGGATCCTTCCAGATGAGTGTCGACCTGAACATTTCATCTGTCCCGCCTGAAGACTGGGGGGGGTATGAATGTGTGTTTCAGCTCTCTGGCAAAAAGAATAAAATCTTCACCAGACTGGACAAAGACCCGATCAGGACGAACTCGGGCAAAGTTTCTTTTGGAAATCTCAAAGGTAATTTTTAAAAAAAAATGCTGAATGGTTTGTTTTTCTTGTTTTTTTAACGTTTGTCACTGATCATTTATGATTGATGATATTTATTAGTTTATACATTATAAACATTTTAATTTTTAAAGGATTGGATTATTTATTATCAATCAGTACATAAAATACATTATAAATAAAGTATTCAATGTTTTATTTCAAATGTGAATTATATATTTGCATTTTTAATATAAGCAGTGATTTCAAACTTTTGAATATTAGTGTAAAAACAGTAAAAAGAAACTTATTATTTTTACTTCTTACAGCATATTCACTAACTTAATGAAGTGCGTCTGTGTTAAAAACACATGGCCGCATTGGAGAATAAATAGATTGTTATACAGTCACTCCCAGTTTTAGGAAACAGACACTTTCTATAAAGATCATGTGATTTTCAAAGGAGAAGCATTTATATAGTTTGAATACTTGTGAATTAAGAAAGTCAAGAACATAAAAATATCTAAACGTATCTTCCTTTCTAAACTAAACAAACGTGGTGCCGTTTAAATTCTGTACATTTCTGCTGATGAATAGTTGTCCCTCTCCTCTAACCTGCTTCCTCTGCACATGTTGTCGTTTATATGTTTATTTGTTTTTCTGACATTTTCCCCACAGAGGGTCTCAGTTACACCACCAATCCGGCTACTGTCGTTATTGCTGTGGTTGTTGTCGCCGTTGTTGTCGCTGTTGTTGGATTTATATTTTAAAAGAGGAAAGGTGAGAGTCTCAAAGCTGCTGAGTTGATGCTTTTACTCTGACAGCAAAACTAAAGCAACATTTAAAAGTGCATCAACACGAGGCGCAACAAACAGAAGCCGTGTACGGCTCAGAGTACATTTAAAGCTACAGAATAATACTCATATTAAGAGGTCTAAAAGGAAAATAAGGAGGGGAATAAGAGAAAAGATGTTCTGGTATTTTAAACTTTGACAACTAAAATAATTTGTGTTTTCTTCTTCTTTCAGTCAGTCGCCCTCGTCCTTGTAAGTACAACTTGTTTTTATTCTACTGTGTCTAATGTGACAGGTTCTTAGTATATTTAAAGGGTTTTCAGTGCGAGCAGACGAGTTCAGGGCAGAGAAAGAGGACTGACGGTTTGTTTCTGACCTTACAGCTTCTGAAAACAGCAACACTCAGCGACAGTCTGAACCACTGAACGAAGAAGAAACACCATCAACAAACCTCCCTGCACAAGACAAGGAGGACAACAACATGTTGGACAACAGTAAATGTTGTGAAGTGAAGTGAAGTTAGTTAAATCTACTTTGAGGGGTTTTCGACTGGTTCTGATAAAGTCCATAATTGAACACTGATGACTCTATAGGACCTACAAAAGCAAAGGAGACCATCAGCTAGAAGACACACTTAATGTCTGCCAATGTGTCCGACTCTGAACAAAGGATTTTCTTTGGAGACCAATAGAGCCAATGTTTGTTTTCACATGCAAAATTTCTCTGTGAGCAAGAGGATATTTTCTCTATAAGATACGACACTTGCATTTACAGGGCGGGAGCAGCAAAGAGATAAAAATCTGAGAAGTGACTGCAGAATGAAAGAGGCTGAAATGGAGAGTGATAAATGGAGAGTGTCAGGGCTTTGTTTACCTGTCCGCCTTTCTGGTTTTATCATGTTGCTCATTAACACGTCAGGCACTTTTCAGTATTGTTTTATAAAGCCTGTTTTTGGTGCCAAAGACCTCAGACACTGGCTCATTAGTCAAAGGTCTAAATTGGTGAACAAACTATGTGATTTTTCTCGACGTTCAGCTGCATGTTCATATATTTTGCTGCTTTCTAGAACAACAGGTGATGATTTCTCTGAGAAATGTCGCTCTCCTTCATCCTCATGTGTTGTTCTCTCTCAAGATGCAACCCAAACCCCATCATCTTTAGTTTACTTTTTCAGTGTTCGAGGACAAAAGAACATATATAAAAGATCTTTCAACAAGTTTTGGTTTGTTTCCCGTGATTATCACTGAATGTTGTGGCTCAGACTGTCTTTGCCTAATGTCTCCCCTAGAGGGCGACATAACCCTGAGATTTCTCTGCAGTGAGCGAGCTCAGCAGAGAAACAAGCAGCCAGAGCATTTTCAAACCTCAGCTATTTTAAAGGTGAACTAACTAAAACATTTTCTAAATATTAAAACAAAGCAGTTATATTCTAAAACAGTGTTTATCAAATATGTTGTTTAGCCTTGAATTAAGGCCAGATGTCCAGTCAATCAATATGGAAGAAATGAAATGATAATGATAAGTCAGTAATCAAGCAGTCACTGGCTGTGGCTAAAGAGGAAGGAGACAGTATGGGCCGCCAAATGACCACATGGAGCCTCCAGTGCGGCACACACCCAGGTCTGATCAGCCTGTGGTGGGCCAGCCTCGGGCGAGGGTGTATTGTGATAAAAGGCCGAAACACCTAATGAGAACGGGGTGCACACCTGATGATGTGTCGTATTGGTGGTGCCATGTGGTCATCACCCAACTCGACCCCACCCAAGATGACATCTTCAACCATTTCAACTGATGTGCTGATATTCCAGGGATTTTAACAACCGGTCCTACTAAGTATTCATCATTTATAAACTGGAACACAGACATTAGATATTATAATTTAATATTTGACCTTCCCACCTGGAGTGTGACAAACATCGATGATATTTGTTGACAAGGCCCTGGCCTGCTTTTGTTTCACAAAAGAAGCCCCCAGGAAAAGCAGAGGATTGATCTCTGTCAGGTCCACACTGTGAGATTTAAAGATTTTAAACTGAAATAGAATAAAAAGCTCTGGTATCAGATTGACACTTGTTTATATCTAAAATGTTTCATGAGGTTTTCATTGCTGATTTATGGCAGAGCTGCGATTCATAAAACGCTTCCATCCAAGGCCAGCTTTTGTGTGTGTACAAAACCTGGATCAGTTTTTTTCACCTTTTCAAACACCTGGGCATGTCTGAATGTGAAGACAGTCCTACCCCAAAAACCCTTGTTAGCGTTAGTTAAACATGATGGTAGATTAGTAATAGTACAGGTAGGTGGTCATTTGGTGTGATCATTGCTCTGTCCGGTCATATACTGAAACTGTTCATGGTGCTGCCTTCAGTGTCTACCCTGAAACCTTCAAATATTGACATAGGTGACAAAGGAGAGAAAAACATATTAGCACATTAATACTCAGTCGAACAATGAAAATAATTATTACAAAAGTGATTTGGTCTTTTTAGCATGGAGATTATTATTATTATTATTTTTATTAATTTTATTTTATTAATCATTATTCAAACTATTCTTTTATTTTTTTTGCCTTTATTTAGACACGTGGTCTCATTCTGATGAGACAACACAGAGTTACAGAGAGACAGGACATTCAGTACAGAGATACAAAACAAATAATCGTGTGATATTTAAGTTCAGTTCTAGAACTGAAGTGTTGAGAGTGTGTCGGCAGTATCCGCAGCAGTAAGCTGCTGTCCTCGGTCCTGAATTTAAAGCTGAACTTTTGGGGTTTTCATGTTCAACAATTTAAACTTGTTGTGTATGCATTCAACTCATAAGCAGCCGAGAACAAATACAAATCATTCCACGTTGCCAAACAGCAATGTTCTCAGAGCTGTGATAACGTAAAGAAAACATTTTTTTACATCCAAAAATCAAAAGAGAAAAGATAATATGACAGCAAAACCAAACATCTTACAGCTTTTACAAACAAATTAAGACACGTAGAGACGAATTCAAGAAAGGTCGCAATTGTTTGTACAAGATTATTCTGGGCTGAATTGTCCTTAAACTTGGTGTGGAGCTCAGTTTATCATAGTAAAGTTTAACAGCTGCTGTTGGAGTGTAACGCCTCATGTGGCCACTAGATGGAGTCCTTCATTTAAAAACAGCAGGAAGCAGCTGCGTAAGCTCCTCAAACTTGATATTTTGTGATGTAAAACAATTACATTTCGGCTAAATTTAGAAACCAAATTACAGGTTTCAGATCTTTAAATACACTAGTAACTAATAAAGGAACTGGCACTGATATATTTATCCTGTATGATCAAAAACTACGGAGCCCCTAAAGTCCCAAAAGGTGAACATTTTTATCTTGTGCGCACAAGATAATAAATTGTTCGTGCGCACAAGATAAAAACGTGTTCCCACAAGATAATAATTTGTTCCCACAAGATAAAAATGTTCACCTTTCGGGACTTCAGGGGCTCGGTAAAAAACAACTTTTAAATATTGATTTGTTTTATTTGTATGAGATACAGTTTATATGAGTAAACAGTGTTGAACAGCGGTCAGGTGTTTTTCTGTAACAGATATATTTCTACACAAAACGTAGATGGAGTCTGTCATCATGAATGAGACTGGAGTGAGGGAGAATCTCGCCTCTCCTCCTCGCCTCTCTCTCCCTCACACACACACCCCGGGGAGGAGCTATGAAAAAAGTCAGAGAAGGAGGATGAGCTACTTTATCAAGAAAGAAATCTCACCTGTTTTAACAGGAAATCAGAGAACTCACCCAACCTGAGTGAGAAGTGACACTTGCAAACGAAAGAAGATGAAGACTTTTCTGCTGTTGTTACCTCTTCTGTTTCACTTCACATTTCCAGGTAAGATCGCATTTTTTCTAAAAAACCTCCTGAAAGCAGTTTATCAGTAAACACAATTCCATCTTGCTAGTAGCTAGCTCACTTCATGTCGTCGGCAACTTAACCCAGTTTATGACCTGATCTCTGACGCACTTTTTATTTTAGGACGGTGCTCACCTGGCGAGCAAGCTGCACCTTCACACAGCATTAATATATTAATATGGTCGAACGGAGGGCTCACAAAGTAACTGAAATAGTTTATGTTGCTATTTTTTGCGTCAAAATGAATAGCATATATAGACAGTGGGTAGACTGGGCAAATTGTGGGAAGTTGCTCCAATGTCCCAGTGCACATGCTAAAAATTACTCTGTAATGCAATGCATTGTGTGCCATAAACTAGAGATTTAGCAATGCATCATGTTTAATATGAGTGTGATGATGAGGTGTATTTATACTAAACTGATTAACTTTGTTCATCCTACAGTGAAACACTCCCTGAAGTTTTTTTCAATTTCATCTTCTGGAATCCAAAACGTCCCGGAGTTTATGGCAGCTGCAGTATTCGATGACATTGTGGTGGGCAACTGTGACAGCAACAAGAAGATGATAGAAGTCAAACAGGACTGGGTGAAAAAACTGTTTGAAAATGATCCCCAGCTCTTGGAGCGGTACACTTTTGAGTGTTTTGAGGAACAGCCCAACGACTTTAAAGCCATTATTTATGGCTTGAAGCAGCACTTTAACCAAAGTGGAGGTACAGTATATATTATTATTATTAATACTTTTCATAACTAAACTGTTCATCTTCGTGTAAAGGGAGTGACCCTCTACATGTCTTCAAGATAAAAAGTGCGTAACAATCAGCATGCCAACCATGAATCAGCTGCTTTACTGACTGTAGCTTAGCCTGTCCGTCACAAATTCATCCCCATCCTGAGATCAACAATTTCTACAACTAAATCAAAAGCTAAAATATCCTCACAGTTACACAGACGGGAGGGAGAACAGGAAAACAAGACATCCTTATTTCCCTCAATAATCAGCTGCAGTGAGTCGGGCCAGGCATTTTGGCCAGAACGGTCAAGACAAATTTTTCAATTAATGTTCAAGTCCCATGACTCAAAGATTCACGCAGCTCAAAGCCTGAGTAGGTAAAAGATCAGGTCTTGACCTCACAACCATGGCCACTTAGACAAACTGTGATCATGTTGAGCTACACAGAGAGATGTAGGACACAGAGGTAGTTTCATACCATGCTTTAGGCGTCCACCAGGGTTGTGATGACAGATGTCCATGCATGTAAAGGCAGAATTTAAACAAATGCCAAATATTCAGTTATGAAGATATTCTGAGAATTTGTGAATTTTGTTTAGACAACATAAAGATTTCTTTATTATATATTTTCAGACTGATCGTTCCATTAAAACAAAGACAAACGTTTAAAAATGCTCTTTGTCCATTTTTCCATGCAACAGTTCACATGAGAATAAAGTTTTTGAGTTAAATTCTGAAATTAGCTGTACTACATCTACTTTGACCTCAGAAGATAGTGAGTTATTTTCATAAAGATTGGAGATTTATTAAGCAAGTTATTGCAGCACCAATCGTACAATCAAAAATCCGTCTGTATGGTTTGTGGACTCAGTGTGTGGTGTCATTTGAATGTGGTAGGAGAGAGCTTTAATTAGTTTTGCAGTTTTTCAAAGAAAAAAGGGTGATGGACATAATATTTTCTGCCAACTCAAAGCATGTGCATTTCTGCTCTATTCGGCCTACATTTAAGTATAAGCTGCAAAGTTGAATCACAAACAACTGATTTGTTATGAAGTTTGAAAGTTTTAACCTTTAGAGGGTTGCTATAGCAACACTGTCAGGAATATTAGTACACAACACTAGTGCAAGACTTGTGGCACAGGACTGGACCTGTGTGCAAAGTTTGGTTTATTTTCATGCATGGGAGGGCAGATAACCTGGTAGGAAAAAGAAGAAGAAGAACATTAGCAAGAACAAGAGGGCTGCCAAGCCCCCCTAATGAGGGGGAAAGAGATGCAACAAAGGTCCCCTGCAGACTGGTGGGATTTGGTATATTTTTATCCTTTGGAAAATTGGCTTGAAAAAGTAAAAATGCATATGAGATATCAAAGCTGAGAGTGTCATTGAGCCTCCACACAAATATGAAGTGAAAATAAATGTAATAACTAATGGAAAACCTAGCTTTGAGTCACATCTCCCTCTTTTGATTGACATCTTCCTGGTTCTGCACATGCATGTTTGAAATAAAAGCCTCAGGGTTATGTCTCCCACAGAGGACAAATATGAATTGCTGGGTCTTAGTAGGATAATATTTTGGATGAGGAATGCAGAACAGGAAAGGGTTAAATATACCTATAATACCTTAAATATACCTATATGTTATATAGGTGTATTTATTAAATCAAAAAGGTGGACATGTACGGTATGCTTAGTTAGCATGCACATTGAAGTAAGGGGACCAGGAGAAAAAGTGCACTGATTATCTGCTCTTGAATAATGAGCAGAACACTACACAGGGAGAAGAGCTTTGAATAATGGAATCACAACACTGTTAAAATCGTCTTCCCATGTGAGATATCATCTGTACATCATTGTTAATAGCAGTGTCTCTCTCTGTATCTCTCAGATGTCCACATCTTACAGACTATGAGCGGCTGTGAGTGGGATGATGAGACTGGAGAGGTCAAAGGTTTTAATCAATATGGTTATAATGGAGAAGACTTCATAGCATTTGACCTGAAGACGTTGTCATGGATCGCTCCGAGACCAGAAGCCTTCAGCTATAAACTGAGATGGGATGCTGACAAAGCTGAACTAACTACTGGCTGAAGAAGTATGTGGCATATGGCAAGAGGTCTCTGCTCAGAACAGGTAGAATCACATGACCTGATGTATTTCCATGCAAACTACAATGTTGATATTACTCGGTCAAACAGCACTACCTCTGTAATATCTTTTTATTACCTTTCTTTGGTCATTTTCTGTTGTGATATGTTTTGATTTTGCCTTAACCTGTCAGACCTATTTATTGTCCCCAGAGGATGTAATGTACTCTTTTGTGATCCTCTGACTTTTCCTCTTGTGCCGGCATGTGCTCAGATGTTTCACTTATTCATTGAAATATCTTAAAAGCTTTTTGATGTATCGGCACCACTGTGGTATTCATGGTTCACAGTGCAGACAGTGGCAGATATTGTCAGGTTGATATGGGCCATAATTTAGATTTTGTTTCTTTGAATGTGTAAATTCTTTTCTTTTTTCTTCTCCTTTCTTATCTCTTTCTTTACCCTCTCTACTTTTGTCTGTTTCTGTCTTTCTCTCTCTCTCCAGACCTCCCCTCAGTGTCTCTCCTCCAGAAGACTTCCTCCTCTCCAGTCAGCTGCCACGCTACAGGTTTCTACCCTAACAGCGCCGTGATGTTCTGGAGGAAAGATGGAGAGGAGCTTTATGAGGACGTGAACCACGGAGAGATCCTCCCCAACCACGACGGATCCTTCCAGATGAGTGTCGACCTGACACTGAAACCATCAGAGTCCTCTGCAGACTGGGGGAAGTACGAATGTGTGTTTCAGCTCTCTGGTGTGAAGGAGGACATCGTCACCAAGCTGGACAAAGACGCGATCAGAACCAACGAAGGTAAGACTGAGCTTTGTTCTCAGATAAGCTGAGAATTTATCCTCAAAATCTAAATATGGCTTGCTGTGAAAACTAAGCTTCCAAATGTGTCATCTTTGAATATTTGCAGGGCCTGCTTCATGACCCAGAAATCACACTGTGAACAATAACTTAAGAAAAAGTAATTCTATGTGAAATAAAATTGTTACTCATCCTCTTCATGAAGAAGAATGGATATATTTCTGTTGTTCTCTAGTTTTATTTACTTTTTTGTTGTTGTGATTCACAGACAAGCCAGATTACCTAAACGTCCTCACGACTGCTGTCATCCCTTGTGTTCTTCTCACTGTTGTTGCTGTTGCTGCCTTCATAACTTACAAAAAGAACAAAGGTGAAAGAGAAAAATGAAAAGATTACTCTCATTTACTTTTACTGTTATTTACCTCTGTGATTGAAGTTGTTTTTTTTGTTGTGATTTCAGCCAACAACCCTCGATCCTGTAAGTAAAACTTACTGATCTGACGTTCTTTAGATTAATAAGTGCTTCTAAATTATTGTGCCGACAAACTTTTTTAACACTGTTTCCTGCATTTACTTTTTATAGAAGTTCAGTGGTGGATAAGTGGACTTTACAGTTGCTCACTAACATTTAATTTCTCACCTCATAGCTTCTGACAACAGGAGGAACGAATACCGGACACCTGAAGGACAAACACAATGACTGAGTTACATCGCATCACACTTATATAGAATCACAGAGCTTGATGGCTTCCTGCAATGAAAATGAAGTAGTAGTAGAAATATATGTGCTTGATAATAAGTTTTAGGCAGAATTCGTTGGAGGTTAGATAATGGTTGCAGCTAGTGACAGGTCAAGACATAAGTAAACATGAATACTGGGCTTCCATAGGAAAACTCTTCAAACTTTTGGCACTTTTTAATGTTTATTGATGAAAATAATTGAATGTCAGTTAAAATTACATACATTGCTTGTTCTATTTTTGCTGATGTGTGTCTTTTCTAAATACAATAGAGTGCACTGAACACCTTTTTAATCCTTTTTATTGACTAAACAATGTTCATAGGCATCTTGTGTTTTTATTGTACAGTAACCCTACAGCAAATCTGAGACTACATAGAATATTTATCCCCTGTGTGTTTTTCTTCTCTATTTTCCCGTCTTTCTTCTTCTAAACTCTAAACACCGTACTCCTCTTCCCTTTATCCATCTGGCTTCCATCTTTTTAGGATGGAGATTATTATTATTATTTTTTTATTAATTATTATTCAAAGCTATTCTTCTTTGTTTTAGGCTTTATTTAGACGGGTAATCTCATTGAGACACGTGATCTCATTCTCAAGAGAGACAACGCAGTTACAGAGTTACAGAGAGACAGGACATTCAATACAGAGATACAAAACAAATAATCGTGTAATATTTAAGTTCAGTTCTAGAACTGAAGTGTTGAGAGTGTGTTTGCAGTATCAGCAGCAGTAAGCGAACGCTGTTAGCTACCTCTGTCTGAGCTTCTTGATCTTACCTGCCCTTTATGGTGCTGCTGTCCTCGGTCCTGAATTTAAAGCTGAACTTCTCCATTTGGGGTGCTGACGCTGTCCAAGGTCCTGAATTTTGGTCTCAAACACTGGTGCTGTTTTCTGTATTTTATCATTAATTGAATATATTTGGGTTGTGGCTGTAGGTCGGTGTGCATTCTACTCATAAGCAGTCCAGAAGTAATACAAATCGTTCCACGTTGCCAAACAGCAATGTTCACGGAGCTGTGCTAACGTAAAGAAAACATTTTTTTACGTCCAAAAATCAAAAGAGAAAAGATAATATGACAGCAAAACCAAACATCTTATAGCTTTTAAAAACAATTAAAACACGTAGAGACGAATTCAAGAAAGGTCGCAATTGTTTGTACAGGATTATTCTGGGCTGAATTGTCTTTAAACTTGGTGTGAAACTCAGTTTATCACAGTAAAGTTTAACAGCTGCTGTTGGAGTGTAACGCCTCATGTGGCCACTAGATGGAGTCCTTCATTTGAAAACAGCAGGAAGCAGCTGCGTAAGCTCCACAAACTTGATCTTTTGTGATGTAAAATAAATACATTTCAGCTAAATTTAACAGCCAAGTTACAGGTTTCATATCGTTTAATAAGCTAGTAACTAATAAAGGAACTGAATTTGTTTTTGGCTATCACTTCAGTTGGCTTTCATATCTACCTCATATTCTGTTTTTCACGGATTCTGTTTATATAAAATCGTGTTGAAAAAATCTCCAGTATTTTATTCAGAGGTTTGAGTTTAGCTAAGACCAGAGAAAAAAAAGCTTTGTTTGCAGTAATTGGCTCTGAAATTATTCAAAAAGTGTTTTTAAATGACCGATGGGATTTTTTTTTCACAAAAATGTTGTTTAAAAGAACGAGTATATATAGGCTAAGTACATATTTTATTAAGAATTATATATTTACAGCTGATCTATTTCTTCATCCTGTCTTGTCAAAAACAACTTTTAAATATTGGCTGGTTTCATTTCTATCAGTTTATATAAATAAACAGTGTTGAACAGCGGTCAGTTGTTTTTCTGTAACAGATTTATTTCTACACACAACTTAGATGGTGTCTGTCATGAATGAGACTGGAGTGAGGGAGGAGCTCGCCTCTCTGCCTCGCTTCTCTCTCCATCACACACACCCCGGGGAGGAGCTATGAAAAAAGTCAGAGAAGGAGGATGAGCCACTTCATCAAAAAAGGAATCCCGTCTTGATCTTACAGGAAATTAGAAAACTCACCCAACCTGATTGAGACGTGACATTTGCAAACGAAAGAAGATGAAGACTCTTTTTCTGTTGTTGCCTCTCCTGTTTCACTTCACATTACCAGGTACGGTCGCATTTTTTTTCTTCTAAAAACCTCCTGAAAGCAGTTTATCAGTAAACACAATAACACCTTGCTAGTAGCTAGCTCACTTCATGTCGTCGGCAACTTAACCCAGTTTATGACCTGATTTCTGACGCACTTTTTATTTTAGGGCGGTGCTCACCTGGCGAGCAAGCTGCACCTTCACACAGCATTAATATATTAATATGGACGATTGGAGGGCTTACAAAGTAACTGAAATAGTTTATATAGCTATGTGCGTTACATATAAATAGCATAGATAGACTGTGGGTAGACTGGGCACATTGTGGGAAGTTGCTCCAATGTCCCAGTGGACATGCTCTGTTTATCCTGAAAAACAATTAGTTTGCTTTAAATACGTCCCTCTGTACAGGTTTGGTCCCACTGCAGACTTATCAAATGTGCAGCTGCAACACAATATTAATGCATAGACAGAGTGGTTACAATAGTAGCAGTAATAAATTAAAAGTCATAGTGTTTCTATACTAAACTTATTGCTTGCCAGTTATTGACAGCCAGTTCAGATATTTGATACTGAGCATATTTAATATTAAGTACATTGTGGTGAAACTGATGCCAACAATCAATTCCTGTAACACAATAAAAACAGTCGTGTCAGAGATGCCTGTGAATGTCTGCCATAGAAAACCTTTCACATTACTCCTTCTGGTCTTTTCACCCAACAAAAATGGAGCACATAGGCTGAATTCTTGTCAACAATAGAAAAATAAACTAATTAGAGACCATAATTATATTGAGAATTAGCTTGCTTTTGGAGCCACCCACAAGAGGCCACTCAAGGAACTGCAGTTTTTGGCACCTCCAGGTTGGCTTCACTTCTCTGCCCAGGAGGTTGCCACACTCGCAGTTTGGATCATGTGAACCCAATGACCCTGCAACACCAGAGGCTGTTAACCACTCTCAGTGATTCTAGGTTAACTGTCCAGGTTAAGGACTTACTTTATTATAATATCTATCAACATGCTAATAAACTACACAAGGGCTTATATTTCTAGCTCCGTCCACCAGTCAGTTTAGAACTGAAGAAGCCTTTTGGATGAAAGGTGAACTTCAACCATCCCAGTTGCCTTTTGGATTTAGCTCCGAATTACCATGACCTGGACGACTGAGAACCTTCACAGACTGTGAGAAATTGTTCGCAAGGGCTGAGGGCTGATATCAGGCCGGATGCTTAGATGATCACACATGGTGGTCTGGCTGGTGGCTGTTCTGAAAAAGCATCAGAGGGGAGGAAACATCCAAGATCACGCTCCACCTGTTTCATCGCCACAGTCGCCAACCATAAGCTCATAGACTGTGCAATACAGAGGAAGGTTTCTTAGCTAACGACTCCAGACAGACTAGCATTACTGATGTTGCTAGCATGCTAACGTGCTGATCGTGGCTAACTTATCAAGATTTGCATCCTAACATGCTTGCACACTAATCACATTTAACATCACAACCTATATAAATGTGTACAGTATTAAATACACACACATATATACTCTCTGGAGAACAGTATTACTCTCCATCAACCCAAAGTATTAACATTGTAGCTATATTTCATTTTGTGAAGGGGTCAATGCATGGGTACAAAGTAAACACAATAAAAAATGTAATATGCAACTGTCCTTTGATTTATTATTTATTATTATTATTATTCAAATTAGTCATTAGCTGTAAAGGACACAACCACAACAGTAATGCAAACACTTTATTGAAAGACATTGCAAAATATTTAAGTAAAATTTAAAACCTGCAACTATGTGTCATTTTAACTATCCTACTCTGCACCTCTTTTCTCCCTTTAAAGTTCATGCTGTACTGTGTGAAAATGAATAGGTAGCAGGTAGTTAAAAAATACCTGAAACAATTCTCCAGCCATCACCTGAACCCTGTAGGTACAGCTACATATCAGTGTATACTTTACAGGTTCACTGTTTGTATAAAAATGACTCATGCTGTGCATTGTGTGCAATAAACTAGAGCTTTAGCAATGCATCATGTTTAATATGAGTGTGATGATGATGTGTATTTATACTAAATTGATTAACTTTGTTCATCCTACAGTGAAACACTCCCTGAAGTTTTTTTTCGTTTCATCTTCTGGAGTCCAAAATATCCCGGAGTTTATGGTAGCTGCAGCAGTCGATGACATTGTGGTGGCTAACTGTGACAGCAACAAGAAGATGATAGAAGTTAAACGGGACTGGATGGAAAAACTGTTTGAAAATGATCCCCAACACATGGAGCGGTACACTTTCGAGTGTTTAGAGAATCAGCGTAACGACTTCAAAGCCAAGATTTATGGCTTGAAGCAGCGTTTTAACCAAAGTGGAGGTACAGTATATATTATTTAATACTTTTCATAACTTAACTGTTCATCTTCGTGTAAAGGGAGTGACCCTCTACATGTCTTCAAGATAAAAAGTGCATAACAATCAGCATGCCAACCATGAATCAGCTGCTTTACTGACTGTAGCTTAGCCTGTCCATCACAAATTCATCCCCATCCTGAGATCAACAATTTCTACAACTAAATCAAAAGCTAAAATACCCTCACAGTTACACAGACGGGAGGGAGAACAGGAAAACAAGACATCCTTATTTCCCTCAATAATCAGCTGCAGTGAGTCGGGCCAGGCATTTTGACCAGAACGGTCAAGACAAATTGATCAATTAATGTTCAAGTCCCATGACTCAAAGATTCACACAGCAAAAAGAAAAAATGTTTTCACAAGTTAATAAAGAGAAGTGTGTGAAGGTATTGTCCGTTGGATTTATAATAGAGTTTATAGTGCTAAAAATAACATATAAGCTGCAAAGTTGAAGCACAAACAACTGATTTGTTATGAAGTTTGAAAGTTTTAACCTTTAGAGGGTTGCTATAGCAACACCGCCAGGAATATTAGGACACAACATTAGTGAAGGACTTGTGGCACAGGACTGGACCTGTGTGCAAAGTTTGGTTTATTTTCATGCATGGGAGGGCAGATAACCTGGTAGGAAAAAGAAGAAGAAGAACATTAGCAAAAACAAGAGGGCTGCCAAGCCCCCCTAATGAGGGGGAAAGAGATGCAACAAAGGTCCCCTGCAGACTGGTGGGATTTGGTATATTTTTATCCTTTGGAAAATTGGCTTGAAAAAGTAAAAATGCATATGAGATATGAAAGCTGAGAGTGTCATTGAGCCTCCACACAAATATAAAGTGAAAATAAATGTAATAACTAATGGAAAACCTAGCTTTGAGTCACATCTCCCTCTTTTGATTGACATCTTCCTGGTTCTGCACATGCATGTTTGAAATGAAAGCCTCAGGGTTATGTCTCCCACAGAGGACAAATATGAATTGCTGGGTCTTAGTAGGATAATATTTTGGATGAGAAATGCAGAACAGGAAAGGGTTAAATATACCTATAATACCTTAAATATACCTGTATGTTATATAGGTGTATTTATTAAATCAAAAAGATGGAAATGTACGGTATGCTTAGTTAGCATGCACATTGAATTAAGGGGACCAGGAGAAAAAGTGCACTGATTATCTGCTCTTGAATAATGAGCAGAACACTACACAGGGAGAAGAGCTTTGAATAATGGAATCACAACACTGTTAAAATCGTCTTCCCATGTGAGATATCATCTGTACATCATTGTTAATAGCAGTGTCTCTCTCTGTATCTCTCAGATGTCCACATCTTACAGAGGATGAGCGGCTGTGAGTGGGATGATGAGACTGGAGAGGTCAAAGGTTTTAATCAGTTTGGTTATAATGGAGAAGACTTCATAGCATTTGACCTGAAGACGTTGTCATGGATCGCTCCGAGACCACAAGCCTTCATCACCAAACTGAGATGGGATGCTGACAGAGCTGAACTAAAATACATTGAGCATTACTACACTCAGGTTTTCCCAGACTGGCTGAAGACGTATGTGGCATATGGCAAGAGTTCTCTGCTCAGAACAGGTAGAATCACATGACCTGATGTATTTCCATGCAAACTACGATGTTGATATTACTCGGTCAAACAGCACTACCTCTGTAATATCTTTTTATTACCTTTCTTTGGTCATTTTCTGTCGTGATATGTTTTGATTTTGCCTTAACCTGTCAGACCTATTTATTGTCCCCAGAGGATGTAATGTACTCTTTTGTGATCCTCTGACTTTTCCTCTTGTGCCGGCATGTGGTCAGATGTTTCACTTATTCATTGAAATATCTTAAAAGGCTTTTGATGGATTGGCACCACTGTGGTATTCATGGTTCACAGAGGAGATGGTGGCAGATATTGTCAGGTTGGTATGGGCCATTATTTAGATTTTGTTTCTTTAAATGTGTAAATTCTTTTCTTTTTTCTTCTCCTTTCTCTCTCTCCAGACCTCCCCTCAGTGTCTCTCCTCCAGAAGACTTCCTCCTCTCCAGTCAGCTGCCACGCTACAGGTTTCTACCCTAACAGCGCGGTGATGTTCTGGAGGAAAGATGGAGTGGAGCTTTATGAGGACGTAAACCACGGAGAGATCCTCCCCAACCATGACGGATCCTTCCAGATGAGTGTCGACCTGACACCAATACCATCAGAGTCCTCTGCAGACTGGGGGAAGTACGAATGTGTGTTTCAGCTCTCTGGTGTGAAGGAGGACATCGTCACTAAACTGGACAAAGACGCGATCAGGACGAACTCGGGCAAAGTTGGTGAGAAACATTTTTTATTGTTCGTAGCTCTGAATGGTTTGTCTTTCTTGTTGGTTTAACTTTTGTCACCGTTCATTCATGATTTGTTACATTTTGATAAAAGGTATAACCAGACTGTTATACAGCCAGAGTTTACTTTCACTTCCTCTGCAGATACAGTCATGTTGCTTTCTTATCAGCGTAGATCGTGCAAAGCTGGAACACAGTCACTCCCAGTTTTAGGAAATTTAAACCTACTGACACTTTCAATGAAGATCAGGTGATTTTCAAAGGCTGAAACGTTTGACGAGCCTCTTTTATTATGACATTTATATAGTTTGAATACTTGTGAATTAAGAAAGTGAAGAACATAAAAATATCTAAACGTATCTTCCTTTCTAAACTAAACAAACGTGGTGCCGTTTAAATTCTGTACATTTCTGCTGATGAATAGTTGTCCCTCTCCTCTCACCTGCTTCCTCTGCACATGTTGTCGTTTATATGTTTATTTGTTTTTCTGACATTTTCCCCACAGAGGGTCTCAGTTACACCACCAACCCGGCTACCGTCGTTATTGCTGTGGTTGTTGTCGCCGTTGTTGTCGCTGTTGTTGCTGGCGTTGGATTTACTTTTTACAAGAAGAGGAAAGGTGAGAGTCTCAAAGCTGCTGAGTTGATGCTTTTACTCTGACAGCAAAACTAAAGCAACATTTAAAAGTGCATCAACACGAGGCGCAACAAACAGAAGCCGTGTACGGCTCAGAGTACATTTAAAGCTACAGAATAATACTCATATTAAGAGGTCTAAAAGGAAAATAAGGAGGGGAATAAGAGAAAAGATGTTCTGGTATTTTAAACTTTGAAAACTAAAATAATTTGTGTTTTCTTCTTCTTTCAGTCAGTCGCCCTCGTCCTTGTAAGTACAACTTGTTTTTATTCTACTGTGTCTAATGTGACAGGTTCTTAGTATATTTAAAGGGTTTTCAGTGCGAGCAGACGAGTTCAGGGCTGAGAAAGAGGACTGACGGTTTGTTTCTGACCTTACAGCTTCTGAAAACAGCAACACTCAGCGACAGTCTGAACCACTGAACGAAGAAGAAACACCATCAACAAACCCCCCTGAACAAGACACAGTAAATGTGATGGAAAGTTTTCTCACATAACAAGTTAGTTAAATCTACTTTGAGGGATTTTCGACTGGTTCTGATAAAGTCCATAATTGAACACTGATGACTCTATAGGACCTACAAAAGCAAAGGAGACCATCAACTAGAAGACACACTTATGGTCTGCCAATGTGTCCGATTCTGAACAAAGGATTTTCTTCCATGAAACTGAAATGGAGAGTGTTTTATCACTTTTATTACTTTGTACTTTATTCTTGTTGACCTTTTGTGTTTTGAGTTCTTGCCTTTTGTTGAAATTTCTCTGGTTGGCCTCATTGTTGAATGTTCTGTAATCTGTTTTGTATTCTGTAATCTTCCTCGGTTCCTGCCTTTGTTTTGTCTGTCGAAGCACTTTGTAAACATCTGTTTTTAAAGGTGCTATGTAATCATATACTATATTTATCATATTACAGTTATTAATGTTACACAGACACATTATCTCATAGTAACACATCCTGCAAACAGCAGTGTTTAAAATGAAAGACAGTGTTTAAAAGAAATTCCGTCTTTCTTTAACTTTCTCAGATGTACGTCGCTTTGGACAAACGCGTCTTCTAAAATAAGATGAAAAACAAAAACAAGAGGAAGCAGGTCCAAGGTCTTTAAGACACCAGGCGTACCGCTGGTGTCCACAGGGGGGCGCCAAAATCAACACAGCTGCTTTAAGGCAGTTAAAACTGTTGACATTTACTGTACAGCATCTGTGTCACTTTATACATGTGAAGAAAATATCTGTTCAGGTGCAAAATAAGGATGCACTATTTATCATTTCGTACTGATGTTTTATTCTTGATGTTTTATTTCTGGGGTATTCTCAACATCACACAGACTCGATGAATGTGGCTCCAGCCTGAGGAACTATCATAGTCTTTCCATACAGTCTGTGGGAAGCACAAAATCAGCTGTGCACATGAATGAAATACTGTTTGTATAAAACATGAGGGTCGAAGTAATACCTAAGAGTAGAGTGTTGCAGGGAAGCACATTTGCATTTAACATGAATAATTAACCTTTGTTGTGTCAGGGCTTTGTTTACCTGTCTGGTTTTATAATGTTGCTCATTAACACGTCAGGGACTTTTCAGTAATGATTTATAAAGCCTGTTTTTGGTGCCACAGATCTCAGTCACTGGCTCAGTGGTCGAAGGTCTAAATTGATGTACAAGCTATGTCATTTTTCTCGACGTTCAGCTGCATGTTCATATATTTTGCTGCTTTCTAGAACAACAGGTGATGATTTCTCTGAGAAATCTTGCTGTCCTTCATCGGGATTTTACTTTTTCAGTGTTTGAGGACGAAAGAACATATATAAAATATCTTTTAAAAAGTTTTGGTTTGTTTCCCGTGATGTTCACTGATGTTGTGGCTCAGATTGTCTTTGCCCCTAGAGGGCGACATAACCCTGAGATTTCTCTGCAGTGAGCGAGCTCAGCAGAGAAACCAACAGCCGGAGCTTTTTCAAACCTCAGCTATTTTAAAAGGTGTCCTAAGTTAAATTATTCTAAATATTATAAAACCAAATAGTTCTATTTTAAAACACTGGTTATCAGATATGTTGTTTAGCTCTGAATTAAGGCCTGATGTCCCTGAAAAATTTCACTCTGCATTCTCAGTTGCAAATCATTCTGGAAGAAGTCGAATGATAGCAATAAGTCAGATTAATTAATATAATTCATGAAGTGGAACACAGACATTAGATATTATAATATAGCATTTGACCTTCTTCATTTCACCGTTTATTGACAAGGCCCTGGCCTTCTTTTATTTCACAAAAAGCAGAGGATTGATCGCTGTCAGGTCCACGCTGTGAGATTTGCATATTTTAAACTGAAATATATATTTTTTAAAAAGCTCTGGTATCAGATTGATACTTGTTCATATCTAAAATGTTTCATGAGGTTTTCATTGCTGATTTATGGCACAGCTGCGATTCATAAAACACTTTCATCCACAGCCAGGTTTCATGTGTGTACAGCACCAGAATCAATAATTTCCACCTTTTTAAACACCTGGGCATGTCTGAATGTGAAGACAGTCCTAACCCAAAAACCCTTGTTAGCAATTAGTTAAACATGATGGTAGATTAGTAATAGCACAGGTAGGCGGTCATTTGGTGTGATCATTGCTCTGTATGGTTATATACTGGCTGAGGAATGACACACCACTGTAACACTGCCTCCTCTCTAAGTTTGCAGAAATCTAAGATGATAATTAACTGATGATTCAGGCTGAAGTTTAAAGCAACAATGATTAAAAAACAACACCAACATGACTGAACCATCTCTGGTTCATTTCCACCTTAAAACCTCAATAGAAACACAGAGATGACCTCTCTGAAGAAAGATGGACCTTCCCAGAAAGATACTGTGCAGCGTCCTGTGAGATGGAAGACTGCTATTTACTGTTGGTGTCTTCCTATTTTACCTCTACATTGTTCCAATATGTGTATTTCAGCTTGGCATGTGTTGTATATAAAGACTGTATATAAGAAGTGGATGCAGCCTGGTTTTAAAAGTAAAGTCTATAAGAGGGGCTTCAAACCTGCATTATTTCTAAAAGCCAGCGAAAATAAGTCTGATTGTAAGAGACCTAACGAAAAAAATGACCCAACTTCTTGGTTAATTTATTACCTCAGTAAACATTTTCCTAATGATGACATTGTCTCAACTGTCGTTTATAAGCCTTTTTCAATGCAGCATGATGTTTATTAATTATGGTCCTATTTAAGCGAAAGTTAGGTTTGTTTAAGGGCATCGCTACAAAGAAGAGACGTAACAATGTGTCTCCATCTTCATGTCCACATTTGGTCACTTCTGGCTACAAAAAAGATAACAAAGACAAAAATGTTTAACCTGAGGTTTCAAACGGTAGCTGTGTATTTGATGTATTCCATGCTGTATCGGGATACACATATTAAGAGCAGGTTGGTTGAAATCCTTGGAGTCTATTCAAGTAAACATGATTTAAATAATGAAGATTACTGTGAACAATTTCTGATTTAAAACTATTGAAATTTAACGCACTACATTAACAGTCCCAAGAGGTTTATGTTGTGTTGTTTGTGGACTATTCCAGTTAATAATATCAAAAAAATCTAAATTAAATTCAAAATCTAAATTTCAAAAGCAGCTTGTGATTTGTCTGTGTACCAGTTGCACAATGCTTTATGGAGTGAATTTGAGCAGCTGCATCTTTGGGGGAATATCTCTTTTAGAAGTGACCAGCATTTCCAGCCTCTTAAATTGAGCTGTTTTTATAACCTCTGTTTACTTTAAGGTGCTGCTGCCTCTGGAGCCTCTCTGTTCCTGAGATGGCTGCTCCAGAGCCTAATTCAAGCAGAGGAGAAGTAAAAAAAATCATGCTGGATGTAGGATATTATTAAATGTATTTAAGCTTCATATTTAAAAAACAACATGAAAATAGCAGAAACCTTGTCTTGACCCCATCCTGTTTTTAAGGTGTACTTTAAGCCTGACTTAGTGCAACATTTTACACTCGGTTTGTTACAGATGTTGGACAATCTCTGAGTTCTAAAAGTTTTATTGTGATGTTACACAACAAGGTGAAATATTTTGTATAATGAGATGTCAGTCAAAATAGTTAGGCGGCAACATGAGTGTCCTTTTGAGGTTTTTAAGCAATTCGCTGAATCTGTATACTCACTTTTAGCAGCTCTGAAGTAAAAAACAATAAATGTTTTTTCCATTTCATACTCAGAGAAAACATCTTCACTGGAATGGCAGATGTCAGATGCACTCCCAGACAGACAGACAGAAATTTGAATCAATCAATATCCTTGTCATTGAATAAAGTCTACTTCAAGTTCACACGTCCTCGGGGGCGTCTGCAGCCGGCTGCTCATTTTGTCCGGGGGTCTCCGCTGACCCCTGAGCCACTGCCGGGGATTGTCCTGATGCAAATCAGGAGGGGGAACCAATTCATCGTCGCACAATTCGATTAGACATCTGCATATTGAGCATCTGCACCCCATGAAAATCTGCCAATACTCACCCTCCTTCCCCCACTCTCTCTGGCCCCCCATGGGGGTAGCGCCCCACGACCCCGGGGGCAGCCTGTGTCCCTGCTCCCCACCCGCCTCCCCCTGTCTCCCCCTGCCTCCCCCTCTCGTCCCCTTCTGACCCTGTCAGGCCCGGCTACAATACCTGACCCCGCCCCAGAGACTGGACGATTGGAGTTCAAGGTAAATGTCCTTTTTCTGCGTCTGTCTGCAGGCTGCCCGGCCCCTGTCCAGCCCCTGTCCGATAATCACATGCACCGCTTTTTAAACTTTCTCTCTCACACACACACACACACACACAGACCTGGGCCTTGACTTTTCTGTGAAAATGAAGGCTCTCCTTTTTTTTGAGCATTTCTATTGTGTTCAATTCTGACCACTGGCTCTTATTCAGACATCTCTTCCACTCAGACAACTTCCCTCCTTTTTTATCGTTGTTGCTGAATTATCAGGCTCTCCTTCAGTGCTGGGAAGAGAGAAAGAGGAACTTCAAAAAGTTTAAAATAACTTGTTGAGTCTTACACACAGAATGCATAGTTGAGATGTGATAAACTTTCATAAACTGCAGTTAGGACTACAGTTAGGAGCAGAGCTTGCATATTCCCAGTTAAGTTTTGTTCATGCAGCATGTAACATTCAATATTAAAAATATATATTCTGTCTAAGAATACACATACGTTTGTTTTCTCATTTGATTTGTCAAATATTTTGTCTTTGCAGTCTTTGCAGCATGTGACTCATTTTGTAAATGCAATGGGACATACAAAACAGTATCTGTAGACCCTATCAGTGTAGCTGCATGCAACAGTTCGTGTCCCTTTGTTGGAAGTTTTGTATCCACTTTGACTGGAAAAATGTGATTAAATATGTGCTAAATAGTTGGGAATCACAGATGATAGATGTTTTTCAGAATCAGACATGCATTGTTTAGTATGGAAGTATGGGTCAAATAGATTTAGTATGCTCCAATACATGTTTGTCTTATGTAGTACCTGGATGCCCTACATCTGTTCGCATTTTGCAGAATGCAAGCTAGCAAGACCCCCGATGCTCTGCCCCTGTGGAAGATGCATCAAATTGAATGAGCCGCAGCGAGTGGACGCAGCTATGGACTTCCACAGATGTAAGTACAGTATACTTCAAAGTTCAAGGTGCAACTTTATAAAGAAGTAGTATGTCCCTATTGTATGCAGCTGCACTCTGTACCGGTAAAGTAAAAATAATCCACCAGAGACAGTTTCCAGGTAAACCTGAATCTCCCAACAAGCTCAGCGGTCACTGCTGGTTAGAAAGAGACCCCGCTCACAGACTCAGTATAAAGCTTCAACAAAAAGAGACACGACAGGTTTTTATTATGGCCTCAGTGTTGATTAGATGAGGTAAGAGGTAGACTTGTGTCATTAACGTGCTTTTGACATACTGTAAACTCTCAACTGTGTTTTGGGAGGTTTTCGTAGGTTTGCCTCTTATGAAATGAGATTTTTACTCTTTAACCAAAGTGAACTGGAGCTGCAGACACTGAAACAGGAAACAGAATTATGTATTAATCACTGAGTAGTTGGGGGATTTGGTTCCTTCGCTAAAGGACACCTCGACAGTGACCAGTTCCATAGTTGGTCCATACCAGGACTTGAGCCGGCCACCCTCCAGTTTTCAAGTCCCTGCAGACTGAGCTACAATCTACCCCTATATATATTGTTGTTACGTATTAGAGAACAATGCATTGCAAAAGTATATAATGTAAATGTTTCTATGTGTTTCCTTTAATTTTCTATGCTTATATTTCTATTCTAGAAGAGGAGCAACGTGATCAGGTTTCCCTCTGAGTTTTTCTCTTATTCTTAAGTCAATTGCTTTACTCTAGGCCACCTTTGAAGTTTTTTGTGATAAGCTTTTGTAATGTGTGAGTGTTTTTTCAACTGTCTCTTTTAACTTTTCATGTCATCTTCTTTATTTCCCAGAAAACTGTTTGACAGCATCCAGACAGCAGCCATGGACTTGGTGCATCCGCCTGTAGGCTGTACATCACTGACATTTCTCCAAACTTCCAAAATCAGAATAAGGCATCCGGGTTTTACAAGACAAGCAACGTCTGTGCAGTTAGCATGAACTCACAAACCCCATCCAAAATTAAATATGAAACAGCGTTTGCCTGTGTTGTGTGTTCAGTATTGTGTTGGTACGTGTGCCGCTGATGACTTTGAACCTCGTCTCTCTGATTCTTGGCAGGAAGCGAGCGTCAGCAGCTCCTGGTCGTAAAACTGCTTTTGGTTGCTCTCCCAGGATGCACTGGGCAGCGAGAGGACAGAGAATCTCTGTGTCACCTCGTCGTGGCATGGGATGTGAGGGGATCGCTGGGAATGTCAATAATCGCTCAAACCCTGCAGAGCTGCTGCCTGCTCTCAGTGCCACAGAACCACCTGGATATCAAATCCAGAGAAATTAAAATGCAGTTGTTTTTTTCCCAAAAGATTATACCTATTCATGATGATGCATGCTCTTTTATCTATTGCCATAAGCAATGAGGGCTTCCATCCAAAATGGTTTACATAAGAGTAATGGGTTATAAATAGATCCACATTTAAAAATTGTTCTTTTACTATGGTATGTTTTTCAAAAAAGTGTTAGCTTGTTGAAACTTAAAAATCTACACCTCATGCAGGAGTCCGCACTGCTCAGGTGAAGATACCTGGTTGGCAGTACCAATGCAATGGTTAGACAAACATATTGTTCATGATTATGATTGAATCATGCTGTCTTTCCCACAGTCGTTTCACAGTTACATCCAGATTACTACTATTTCTCTTTCCATGCTCATTACTGACACTGCACACGCTGTGCCTACATTTCAGTGACTGTGATATGGAGCTCTGATCACAGCCGTTGTTTGCTCTGGAGATTACTTTGTTAAATGTGTTACTGAAAAGGTAACTGACTGTTTCCACAACTTCAGCAGCGCTTCTATCACTCTAACATCTCTCCCCCACAATTTCATGTCCATGGGTCGTCTGCATGGCTGCAACCTTTCAGGAAAGGGATTTTATTACACCAAACAATTGATTGATTCATGGCAAAAATAAGGTTGTGACATTCACGAACAATCTGATTCTTTTGAACGGCTCTTTGGTGCGAACGACGGGAACAAAGTCATAGGCAAGAGCCGTTCCATTTTAAAATTGTGCCCAAATTTTACTGCCTGCCCTAGATCCACTCCCCTTTATGTCGAATTACACACAGGCAGCTTTTTCAACTGCAACTCTACTATACTCTGTTACTTGCAGGGGAATCACAACAACGTAGTGCCGACGGTGAGCAACATTATAACCCTCTGCCAAGTTTGTTGTTTTTTTGTTGACATCTCTGCAGTCATACAGAGTTGTATCATAATTTATGGGCAAATCAATTACGTTGATTAATTGTTCCTACATTATTCTGCTGTTTCCTTTTAAATTTTAAAAGCGCAGAATTTTAAATTTGAGTGTGTGATGACACTGGACAACAGAGGGCAGGCATGTTCACGAGTCTGACCACTCTCTACCTCGTAGTGTTCTGACGTTCGCAAACGTCGTTCTTTTGAATGGCTCTCAGAAAGGAACGGAGTCACAAGATCTGACTCCCTTCAAAGAGCCGTTATTCCCAAAACTAATACCTAAGTTTTGTTCTCACTTAAAGTTATAATCTCGAAGATGTCAGTTTCCTACAATTTGGCAGCACCTTATGGCGATACAGGGCAAATATGGGCGCATACGTCCCAGATAACCAGACATCCATGGTTGACTGCCTCTGTTACGGTTGTAACTCTTGATTTTCCTCGCCGACGTTGGCTTTCCTTTTCAGACTGTTTGCTTCATCTGAGCGTCGAATTTGTTCCTTTTTCTTTGGATTTTCACTTATTTTTGAAGTTGTATCTGTCGTCATCCATCTTTTCTTTGTTTGTTCAGCCGTAGTAGATTACTGTTTACTCGCAGCACTTGCAGAGACCGGTAAAGCAGCCGCTTAGCTCCGCCTACCCTCTCTGGCAGACCAACCACTGCTGGGTGATGGTAAACGCGTCACTAACTGGGCACCGCTTGTGATTTTTTCCGCAAATGTCGCCACAATCTTCAAGATTATATCTATGTGTCAATATTTGTCATGAATCTAAAGAACATCGTGTTACATTGCAATTTCTCCCAAATTAAAAAGTTAAAATGAGTTCATAGTGTAAAAAAAGTTAAGAAAGTACTTTGTATTTACGTATAAAAGACATAACAATACATAATAATTAATATAATCTTGGAAACATTAAATTGATTTGTGAAAAGTTGCTTGAATTTTGCTGTCTTCCCTTCATGTGAAGAGAACTTAATTGAAACCTTTAAAATTAAATAAAAAACAAACAAACCCGGTAGTTTTCTGTCTTCAGTGTTAAACGCTTTTTATCGACTAAAAAAGAGAAACACTGGTTTTCTCTCACACTTGGTGTGTCGTAAAAATTGATTGAGTTGTCAGAATCGCTGTCTTGAACTTGGAGCTCAGCGTTCTCCCATCAGGGTATATTTGTAGCTACAACACAATGTTCAAAAGCCTTTGTCCCTCATCCTATTGCAGTGATCTGCATCTCGGGGCTCGTGGACAAAAGGTGTCAAACGGAGCGTTGGACTTGGCCTGCCATGTCGTCCCGAGGCTGCTCCTAATCCTATTACTAAAGCTGTGGAGGAGTATGGATCCTGCTCTCCCTTCATCCCACAAACTATTAAAGTGTAAGGGGGCCCTGTGTGTTTACTCTGCGTATGTGTGCCTGTCTGTGTGTGTGTGTGTTCGTGTGTGTGTAATTGCATTGTTAGCGACGACTTATCCACGTTGTCATAATGTGTTATCCACTGATGCGGCTCAAGGTCTCCTGTCTTTTGCAGTTTGCTACGGGGCAGGTGGACATTTCAATCTCTCGCTCTTCACTGCTGCAAAAGTTCAGCACAACTTATCTGTGGCAAAGCGTCCTCTCAGACCCTTTAAGAGTTTTTGATGATAAACTCCTGCACACTGTCTAACCTGTCCTATAACACATAAGTATTTCTCTATGTATGTGATGATGTAATGGGCAAGTAAACTCCCGCACACTGTCTAAGTTGCAGAAAAAACATACATTTGCTTTGCGCTTCAGTGCTCGATTTTGCCTGATGAAAGCCGAGCTCCGAAACATTGCAAGGAAATTAATGTATTTTCTCTTTCGCACCTGTCCTATAAAACAGATGTGCGATGTATTTCTCTACGATGATGTAGTGGGCAAAAAAAGTTTGTATTTTGGCTGCAGTTAGCAATAGTTCATAAAATAAGTAAAGTAAATATCTTTTATTAGGTTCGGTCAAATTGCTTGGATTCTATCATAGTTAAGCGTAATGTTGATGGTTATAATTTGAGGCTCACACCATGATACACTACACAAAACTGAATTTTTATTTTTTTTTATATTCAACATCTATTGTTACATGTGCAAAGATGCTTTTTTTATGCTTCTCTTTAGAAAGATAAAAAATTGTAAACCAATGTATTAAATAGTGCGAGCATTGTACTGTATAAAGTTTCCTGATCTTTGCATTCCAGATGCTCATTCTGGAATCTCTGTCATTGATCACATGAAGGATAATCAGCAAAGTTTTTATATAGTGAAGAAAAGGTCATTCAATCTTGTGCTGCGTTCCAGACAACTGGAAACTCGAGAACTTCCCAGTAGAAATTTCCGACTTCCAACTTTAGAGCGTTCCAGGTGCATGACTCCAAACATGGCCGACAGTGACAAAGTGATGTTTCTTTCTTTCAGAGATTATTCATAGTAACCAGCTGCCTTATCACATAACGACATTTCTTATAAACATTTTCATGCAGAACATGTGTTACTATATGATAGTAGTTGTTAATTCAATTAAATACAGCGAAATATATATTATGTTGTTTTTCAGTTGATAGTTTACCATTAACGATGTGCCTTTCCATGGGTGCGGCCATTGTTGTGTGACGTCACACATCTGATTCTTGTGAAGTCGGGGTGGATGAATCTGCTCCGAGTTCACAAGTAGGAACTCTGACTTTGAATGGCCTTCCAGAGCAAGTTTTTAGTCGGAGGTGGGAAAAACTCGAGTTGTCTGGAACGCAGCATCAGTATTCAAGATCTGTGGGAATGACAAAGTGAAAGTGAAAATAAAACATCATAAGAGGTGACAGGGACATGCAGCACAACCAAAATCTGTGTGTCAGCCTCTGATTCAACAAAGTGACGTGCAGCATGAGCACAGCATCTCAACTTTCACTGCCTGGAGAAGCAGACTTGTGAATAGCGGATCAAATCCAGCAGTGATTTAAGCTGATTTTGATTCGTACACCTTGATCAATAAATATTATCAATAGGAATATAAATAGGGGATTAATAGATTCAGTCAATTATACAAACTTTACACAAAAGCACAAGCTGAGAGAATGACAGAAAGCATGAATTCTGACCGAACTTTAACGGCATATCTTGGCTCTGAACAGTGGTCAGTAGTGGTTCAATGGAAACAAGCTCCTTAATGTGATTTTCATGAGCGTTATTTAGTGTTTCCATGATGTTGTGATGCATTTACTTTGATTTATCTCAGAATTGAATAGTGTCACAATGAACCAGGCACACAAATTCCCTTCTACAGAATGATTATTTTTGTTTACGTGAGACTACCAGTTGGTATCAGTCAAAGGAAAGCAAACAGTATTAACTCCTCGAGTTAACGGGCCCAGCCTGGCTCCGTATCCGCATGTTGATACATCAATAATAGCACACAACAGTAATGAAAGATGACAAGGTTCAGTTTATTACAAATGCAGGTTAAAATGGATTTTATTGGGGTTGTATGTGATGGACCTATAAGAATAATTTTGTGGGAGTTGGGAGGTGTTGATATTACATCTTATTCAAAGTGAGTGCTTTGCTGTGAGCACACTAACTAAGATCAGGTGCAACAGATTACCTTCAGCATCATTTAGACGTCTGCCTTTTTTGCACTGCTCTTGTTTGTTAATCAAACTGTGTAAAGCCCACAAAAAATTGAAATTGAAATTCCAGGTTGTAACACTGTAAAAAAGTGGCAGAGTGGGATGAATATTTATGCAAGGCACTGTCAGATTTTAAAAATGATTCCTCCTTCAGTTTGTCTTATTGCCTGTGAGCAGTTTTGAGCTCAAGTTAAGCAAAATGAAATGTGTCTAAATGGCCTTTGTTTTCTCACGGTATCACTTATGTGGCTAAAGTGCAGGCCGAGGCCACACAGACAGACACACACGCACACGCAGCCGTCCACATCCTCTGAATAGTCGTATTTGCGTGTACATTGAGCAGAGTCAATTGGCTGGCAAATGCTATGCGCGATTAGACACCAGTAGGTATAAGACCTAATGCGGCAAAGACTCCCAGACCCTAGACCATGTGGGGGCCCCGCTCTGTGAACCCCACGGCCCTTCTCACTCCCCTTCACCCTCTACAACCCCCCCTCCCGTTTTCATCTCACCGCCCCAGTTCAATGTTAATGTCCAGCGCTGTCCACTCTACGGACGTCTCCCTCCCGAGAAGAAAGAGCAGAAGAGAGAAAGGAAACCTTCCCTCCTTCTTTTCTCACCCCGGCCTCCTCTTGTGTGCTGTCCAGCTGGCTGTGACCCTTGACCCCCTGACCCTCACTCCTGACCCCTGGACCTGTTCCCACGCCACGCCTTTTTGTGTCCACCTCGCCATGGCAACACCTTGGTCACTGCTGCTACCACGGTAACAGATGGACAGGGGCCTGGAAATAACTTCATCCAGCCCCGCCTGGATGGGTGAGCAGCATGGACAATCTGCCCTAACCCCCTCCTCCTCCTTTCCCCGTCTCACACACACACTTGGACACACACACACACACACACAGCGCCCCCAACACAACTTTGACACCTCCTGTGCCACATTCTTACACCCCAATCCTCTCGGATCTACTCCCTCAGCAGGGGCCTTTGGGTATCAGGGTCTGATAGAGTCATTAACACACAGATCCCAGATTCAGCCTGGCATGTATACGGGACATACATGGGAATAAGAATATGTTCCCGTTGTTGGCACAAAAAGCGCATAAAAAGACACCCCAAAGTCAGCCACATATCCCATTTCACACTGCTGGTATTTATGGTTCAGGGCGTAGGAGCGCCAACTTCATCGCCGTGCTGTAATTATCTCTCTGCCTCTTTTATTAGCCCTATTGTTTTCTCACATCCTCTGATGAGAGAAGGGGCTGGGGCGAGAGTTGTAAAGACACAGAACTGAGCAGCGGGGGATCTGTTTGCTAACTCGGAGACAAACGACAAAGTGAATAGCATCGCTGAGGAGCTCAATAAGGTGCAGCAGGAAAATGAACTGCAACAGTGTTGGTGCTAATCAGTAACTAACCTCTAAACAAGGTTGTGTGTGTTTTGTCCCCTTCTTTGGGGAACACCTCTCGGACAGAGACTGTGAATAGATTAAAGGGGTATAGTGTAATTACTTGTGCTGAATGGGGTCCTCGCCGCGCAGAGGAAGAGAGGGTTCACACTGTCGAAACACTCTTGTCTTTGTAAAGACAGCTCTGATCCTCTTGGTCTCATCTTGTGCTGCCTGCAGAGCGAAAACAAACAAGTAAACAAACAAAATGGCATCATCAGAGCTCTCCCATGTCATTTCATATATGAAGCCATAGTGCGAAAAAAAAGTGAAACTTTCACATTTAAAAATCAAAGGACCACTTTTCATTCAGTTGAGGTTTCATGAAAACTTTAACTTCCTTAAATATGTGTGTGTGTGTGTATTTTTGGTTAGATCTACTGGGCTGACTGGGGAGCAGGTGGGGGCTGGGGGGGGCAACACAGGCAACCGCCAAAATACTGACCATTGAGGCGAAATCACACAAGCGGAGCCACTTATTCAATTTTTTGGATTTCGTATCCCCCTTCCATCCCTGCATGCATCTACATCCCACTATCTTTCCCTCTACTTTCACCCCCCCTCCTGTGTCCAACACCCCCTCATGCTACCATACCCCCCTTTTCTCTCTCCCCCTCCTCTCTCGCCCAGTTCATTGTACCAAAGGAGATTTTCTCCATTGAGGCCCAGTCTCTTAGGTAACCCCAGCGCTGCATGAAATGAGGAGAGGAAGAGAGCAAGAGACAGGGAATGAGAGAAAGAGAGAGAGAGAGAGAGAGAGAGAGAGAGAGGGCGGGGTTATTAAGAGAGAGAGAGGGTGAAGGAAATGTAAAGGCGGAGGGAGGGCCGGACAGAAAGGGTTGAAGAAGGAGAGGGAGAGGGACGCAGGATCAGAAGAGGCAGAGGCGGAGAGAGTGAAAGATGGAGAAGTAGGACAAGTGCGGTCAGACGTCGACAGCGATGCAGCTAAAACTCGGCCCAGAACTGAGCGAGGAAGAATGAGAGGCGAGGATGACTGTCGCACATGTAAGGATGAATCCTCTGAGGCTGAGAGGGACTTTATCACTCGCTTTTTGCAGTTATTCTTGATCTAGATTTTAGTCCCCAAAGGGTCCAAATCCTGGGCACTACTGCGCTTTTGTCTTCATGTCTTTTTCTGTTTGTTTTTTTTACTTTAAGCTCATATGAACTGATTTAAACGTATGCATTACCACTTTTTCACTTTTCAACAGGACAGGTCTTTTTTAAAATGGGGTGCAGTAGCCTGTGTGGAAGCAGTACCTAAAGAGAAGTGTGACCCAGATGAGTTTAGGCCTCTAGGCCCCTTAAAGGCCTGCATGGTCACAGGAAAAAGATCTGTTATTGAGTTTCTGTCAGGGAAATGGAGCAAACTTTTTGAGTTTAAAATAGATAATATACAATACACACTGTGGGTTTTAAACAGGGCTAGAAAACTTTTTTGCAAAGTTTTATCTATTGCTGGAAAAGTTTCAACCATCAAGTCTTAATAGAGGTCATGACTGAAAGTGCTTCTTGGTTTATGAAGAGAAAAGTCAAATGTTTTCCAGTTTACTATTATTATACAACACCTGCTTTTATTTTGGCATTCAGATAACATTTAAAGGCTATCTTCTTTTTACTTTTCAAGCTATGTGTTGGATTTATTTTCTCTGTAATTTAAGTGTAAACTCTGCTCTGAACAGAGACTTGAACTGTAAGGGAAGGACTCTGAAACGCTGCCATCCTTTGTGGCCATGCTGCTCTGCACCTCAATGGTGGGCACACAGCACATGGGGTTCCCATGAATAGGCCAGGCCTCACCAAAGACCACATCATTTGGATAAAGACGGGCTCCCACAGAAAGAGAAAACACCTCACGGTGCGAACCAGATAAAGATAAAAAGTTGCATACGGCAAATCAGATTAGGGCGAGTCAGAGCTTTACATTTTCGGTTTCAGGTTTTTTTTTTTCAGCCGCTCCGCCCTCCTGCCTCCGACTCAGCTAAATTTACTACCGCTGCTGCTCATGCGTCTCATAATAATGCGCTCTACTGCTGCGCTGAGTTATCATCTCAGGCTTTTGTCTTCTTTGATCAGTGTGACCGTTGGGGGACCCACTTCTTCTTTTGTACAGGGTCACATCGCTGGCTCCTTTTGGACGGGCCTGCCCCCGGGTGGTGACCCCTTCGTTCATCATGGTGTCACCCACACAGAGGACAGGCATGAGTTAGAGCTTTCTCCCTCTCTCTTTTCTCTTCTCCCTTTCTCCTCGCCTTCCCGCTCATTCCTCTGCTCTAAAGACACCATCCTTTCCTTCTTGTCCATCCATACGTGCTGACCTGAGGCAGGCTGGGGGTCAAATGGTATTATCAAACTGAGCTTGATGGACGAAGTGATATTTGGATGGAGATGACCATTCAGTCTTTGGTGTTACCGAATTGAAACTGAATCGACTTCAGCAATCTTGAATCACTAGCCAGCACACCAGGCCTTCAGCCTGACCATCCAAGTGTGCGTGTGTGGGGGTGTGCGTGTGTGACACCATGACCGAGAGAAGGATGGAGGTCCGGAGCTGATTGTCCAAACGCAATTCTTGCGTCTGCCTTTGTGAAAACAGGAGTTGTGGATGGACATCACGCCCCTGACCTCTGAAATCAGCGATGGAATGACCACCATTGATGGGACAGAACTCAGTGGCTTAGTGGGTGAAGGAGCGAGAGACACTGAAAGACAAACAGCGACAGAAAAAGAGAGAGGGAGAGGGAGATGTTGAGAAAGGGACAATGTGTGTTTATGTAAATGTAAAGCTTACTTCTCTTGAGGTCAGCTTAACTTTTTTCCCAAAAGAAAAGTTTCAAGTTGGGCCTGTAAAAACTTACTGTTCATGCTCTTAGTTGTAACAGAACAGGATGTAAAATTAACGGTAGTTTTTGCTCTTATGCTCAACTCGAGTGTGAAGTGAAAAGCTTTAAAGGCCAGTCATGATTGAGGGGACAGCCTGGTAAACAATTAATTTCATCTGTAGTTTGTGTTACAGCAGGTGGACAGCTGGCAAATAGGAAGTGAGGATGACGTCAATAAATTTATATGGCAAATCACACAACACCAATTGGTCAATGATACACCTAAATGAACACACATTTTATGCGGAAATATTTTTTTACATAAATGCAAAAGGAATCTTTTTCATAATGAGAAAACTTGACTTTCAACACGTTTTGAAGACGACTTGATGCTTAAATATTCATCTGAACTTTGGGGAAGAGAAAAAAAAACAAATAATTCTATTTTCAATATTTCTTTATTTCACTTTTTTGTATATTTATCCTGCACAGGTGCAAAGTCTCACGCTCACACGGGCCAGGGTCTGCACATCAGAGGTGTCCCATTTTGGAAAAGGGGGTTAGAGAGTGTCTGTGGAGCAGAAAGAGCTGAAAGGCTCTCACCATGTTAAGTACAGTTGAATGTGTCCGGTTCGCACTTAAGCACTGGCGTCTAGAGAGGGGTCTAGCTCAATCTGCAGTGGAAGGGGTGAGAGTGACAGAAAAGGAGAGTGAATGAGAGGAGGGAGGTGTGTGTGTGTGTGTGTGTGTACCTACTCTCTCCGTGTTTGCCCCTGTGAATTTGCCTCTGTGTGTTTTTTCCTGTGTTTGACAAAGTTCAGGGGGCCAGACTTGGAGAAAGAAAAGGGAAAATGAGAGAAAGTAAAGGATTTGAATGAGGTGGTGAGAGAGGGAGTGAGACGGTGAGCGGGATATAAAAAGAAGGCAAAGATCTGACAGAGAGAGAGGACGGAGAGCAGAGTTTTGGAGGGAAAAGGATATCCAGGCACCTTGAAATTTATGTGGCGAAATAGGTCCACTGCTGTGCTGCACGAGTAGCGCAAATTGGTGATATTTATAGATGGAAGCTGCAGGACGCAACGACTCGGTTTGAGAAATACGTATAGAGAAAGAGAAAGAGCAAGTGAGAGAGAGGGTGGGAGGGAGATCAAGAGCAGGGCTGCATTAATATGCTAATGGCCTGAGTGAATGCACAACAGGCCCACTGACCAGGCTAATCACTGGTGGACACACACTGAGGCTAATCCCTCACACAGCACTCATACACACACGTAGTCACACACATGCAGACACATATGCACATGCAAAGCAGGTTAAAGTTTTTGAAAAGTGGCATTTTTAGCAAGCATTGTCTACGTATTCCAGCACATTGGATTAGGGAAGAAACAAAGAAAATATGGTTAAAGTGTTAAGTTTATGTTCATATTGGATGATAGGTAAATGTATCAGCTTTTCATTTTGCATAAGGATCCAAATTTACTGACAATAGAGAAGGATAGTAATCCAAAAAAGCCAAAGCAAAGACAGAATTTTAGCGTCAAGCGATAGAAGATGATGACTGAAGTTCATAGGCATCACCAGAGAAGAAACAAAGTGTCTCCTCAGGCCTGTAGGTTGCAGACTTCAGACAGAAACTGACTACAGAAGATCTGCAACTGCAATCTTTAATTACTTATGTAAGTAAATAAAGCATTTTCTATTATTTAGGTTCCCCGAAAGTTAAAGGGGAAAACTTAAATGTGTGTACATGTAGTTTGATATGGATGCTAAATATGCCAGAATTTATTTAAAATCCAGTGCAGTACAGGGATTGTCCAAACAGACACATGGGGAGAGGAAAAACAGGCAATAAAATCATTATCATTATGTCCTAACTAATTTGCATCCATTATCCATCCATTATCTTCTGCTTATCCGGGGCCGGGTCGCGGTGGCAGCACGCTCAGCAAGGTGACCCACCTAACTAATTTATTGGCTCCAAACTGTTTATGTGTCTCTTGTGCTTGTATGTGTGGCTATTATGTTATGTAATGTGTATAAGTCCAGTCATCAATATTGTTGTTTTATTATGGGTAAAAAAAAAAAGAAGTAGAATCCATAAAAAAAAATAAACTTTAAAAATTGCACAGATTTTGTTCTGAGTTTCTTCCTTTGGAGCGATTGTGGGCCTCTCAGTTAAAACAAATGCTTAATCTCTGATTTCTTTCTTTCTTTTTTTACAGTTGCTTTAACGAATCAAATGTTAAATTTAACTTGCAATTTTCCTCTTTTAAAGGGTATAACCTCTGCTAGATTTTTTTTAAAGAAATGAACAACAATGGCTGCCTGACATGCAACAAACATTTAGATGTTTAGTTTGAAAAGTTGTTCGCAAAACAGCAGTTAAATGTCTTTAATAAAACACATGTCTATTTACAAAAAACTGTGAATTTCTAAAATAAATAAATAAATAAATAAAAAGAATTCAAGACAATTTTTGGTTTACAAGTTTTGTGTTTTGTGTAATGCCGTTTTGCCCCCCTTGGGGGTGATAAAGCATAAAAAACCTGCTGGAGCTCTTAACAGCAGGTGGAAAGGACATCTCCTTCATGAAAACCTTAATGGGTAAATTGTCTCTTTTTCCTTCTTGATAACAAGTTTAGTATCACCTGTTAGATTTAAGTTTTGTTCAATAATGGTTATTTTCACATGGATAAAAACAGAAAATTTACACACCAAATGTATTTTTACATTTGAAATCGTTTTTGCCCCCAAAAAAGAATATTTAAACGATTTAAACTTCCATTTTGTGGATGTGCCCAAAGTGTTGCATGGCAGGAGAGACTTGGGAGGATGACAGGAGAGAAGAGTGTTGACCTTTTTTCCCCCAAATAGACTTAGACTCAGACTTAGACTCAACTTTATTGATCCCTTTGGGATGACTCCCTCTGGGAAATTCAGTCTCCAGCAGCTTATACAGTACAATACAATAGGAAAGAATCAGCACACAGAGGGTAAAAAATAAAGATCAAAATATATATATCTATCGATATATATATATATATATATAAAAAGTACAAAATTAGATAACAAAATATATAAAATATACACTCTTAGAAAATGTACAAGTAAACAGTGGGTAATTGACCTGGTATTTAGTTCGATTAAACTAAATTAGGTTATTGCACTGTGGTGAGAGATTATTGCACATGACAGATTTTTATTGCACATATGACCCTTTGAGAAATAAATAAATATTACTATTGAATAAAAGAAGATAACTACTATTAACTTTGTGAGGTGAATTAGTGGCTACCGCTGTTGAGAGAGTCTGTCCCTGTTACCTCCTCCCCCTAAGTGAGGAGTTGTACAGCCTGATGGCATGAGGGACAAAGGAGTTCTTCAGTCGGTTAGTCCTGCACTTTGGAAGGAGCAGTCAAAAGCAGTCAAAAAGCAGAGCAAATACCCTTTGATTTGAATTTGCTGCCCAGTCCATAAAAGCTGATGCTTAAAGGACAACAATGTTTGCATTAGGCTCTTAATATCTGTGGGTCCTCTGCAGACATCTCAGTGGTTGGATTGAATAGGTTTAAACTGTGGACTGCTGTGGACCGATACAGTTTCTTTTTTATGTCTACCTGACCATGCAGTGACAAAAAAAAAACGCATTGTATAATAGGTCTAACCTCAGACTTTTATTAATAGATTTGCTATAGCAACGCACATGTTAATTTCAGCTTGTTATTGTGAACATGATTCTGAAATACTAACCTGTTCCACTTTAAATCTGGCTTCAATTTGCTTTTGCTGATGACTTGTGATATTCTTATTTTAATGTTGCTCAGAGGTTAAAATTGTTAGTCTATTGAATGGTTGAATAGCGTTGTGTTCTTCATGTAAAAAATGTTGCTTTTTTTTTGCAAACCCTTTATACAAAATAACATGTAATTTTTTACCAAATCAAAGTTTTGTGGTAACCAATTCCAAACTTTTGAACTGTGGTGTTGCCGCAATTGTAATGTGGATTATAAGGATATAAATTGTTAATCATGTTTACATTGTATTTAAAGCATATTTTTTAAACACTGTCCATTTGTTTTTACAATGAAAAAAGTTTTATTAGAGTACAATATAACATAACCCAAATGAGATTTTGTATCAAATACAATATATTTCTGAACATATCAGTTTGTCAAATAATGTTAGAAAACAACCCTGTGCAATAACCCTTTAACACTGAAACATCACTGCGCCTACAAATTTCACACTGGCTTTAAAATAAGCATCTTACCTTTGAGGTAACTGTAGGTCTGTAGCAAACATGCCTGCCACTCCTACAAGCACAGAACAATATTTTGCATTATTGATTTGAAAATAGAAGCTGAGCTGATCATTACTACAAGTAAGTAAATGTAACCTTGGCTTATTTTCCAATGCAGCAAGTCCATCATTGAGCCTGTAACCGACAATAACCTTTGCAGCAACTGACACACTGATGTGAACTTGTCTTGACCTCTTGACCTCATGCACTGGATGTGTCTCCTTCTCTCAGGGGCATGTGAGGCTCAACATGACCACCCAATCTTTCCCCTGGCCTAAGGAAGTCAGCCCGCAGTGTTTTGCAATGATTATGAGCCAGTGTTCAGCTGTAAGAGAGCAATAAGCCAAATCCTCCACCATCATCATGTTTTCATCCTTGCAGGGGGAGGGAGGGTTGACTACGAGGCAAAGTGGGGGGAGAAACAGACACACACGGGGCCTAGTCGCCACATCTTTCATGCGAGGAAGCTGTGCCGCTAAACCGTTAGTAACCCTTTGTTTATTTGCACTAAATATATATTTAATGCAATTAGTTAGTTTATTACTAAGACAATTGTATAGACGTGGAACAACCTGTACTAGGCGGGTGTGTTCTTGTTCCCAGGCTCTCCTGCGATGCGTTCCGGCTAACTAGCTTGCTAGCTAGGATAGATGTAGTAGCTATAGCGCTTAGCTTGTTTAAACAACCAAACACCAGGCGTTGCATGATTTCAACGTCAACAAATTGTCCGCCTTAAAAACAATGCCGTAATATTAATTATGAAATGAATGTATATTTATGGAAGGAAGCTAAAACAAGCCACTTATAGACATTTGAAGCTTTAGCTAGTACCGTTAGCTACTTCACGAGCTAAGCGATGGCTAACGTTAGCTTGTTGCCATCTGTCTGGGCTCCATCTATATACTGCGATGGGACATTTCCTTCATCATGTTGAATCAGGATTAAATAGTCAGTGTTCGGCATCAATATATCGTTTCTTATTTATTAAATACACCGGTGTCTTTGTCCTGTAATGCATCAGGACCAGACAGCCCTGTTATCAGCTGAAGGGCTGTATGCTTTACACAGTCTTGATGAAACGTTAACGTTGTATCAAATGCCAAAAATGCAAGAAATACAATCTTTGTTAAAAGAAGCATACAGACAGCTCTATACCTTATGATGAGCAGGGTGACACTTGTTTTGTTTTACATTTTCATGACTCAACGGTCTTTGCTGCACAATTATCTTATGCGAAGCTGTTGTGCTGGAATTTCAGACCCGTTTTTGGTTTCCCAAAACAACTCCGGCCCGGGCCTCAGTCCGCGGTCTAGAGTTTGATAGCGGGCTGTTTGAGACGGAAACACGTCGGTGTGTAGCTGCCAGCCTGCCCCTGTGCCCCAACCACCATCATGGGAGACAGTAGAGGTGAGAAAATAACTGCACTGATTTTGTGAACACCATGGATATCTAGCAAACATTGCATCTAGAAACTAATGTTGATATTGGCAACAACTATGAAAATTTAACTGCACACTAAATTCAGGCTTATATGGCCTAAGATATGGCTTTGACGAAACAAAGATTTACCCAAAACTAATGATACATTACGTGAGCTTTTAAAACACTATCTTTTTTTACTGCTGGTACAGTTGACCTATAACCCCCCAGTCTGCCAGAGCATACAATCATGAACTCAGTAAGAGTCAGTCGTCCAAATTACCACCCCACCTTCTTGTAAAGTTTAGTGCATTTTAAAAAAAGTATCTTATGTGTCTGAACACAGTCCCTTTTAGCATGCCAGCATTATATGCACGCAGCATGTGCTGTGCTAGATTTAAATGGTGCATTAATGATAAAAAACAAACTCCTTGAAGATGAGCAACACCCATGTTCCATCCTAATATAACCTTGTATTGCTATGACTGCTTTGGTGTCCTTTGTTACCGAATGGTTGCTCAGGAAGGTAAAGAGTAGGCCTACACATTGCACACATGATTGTCTGAACATCTCTATGTACCTAAGGTCAGAACCTCTTGCATTAAATGTAAGAGATTGAGTTATACTACTGTGAGAAATTTATTTGGAGGAAAAAATACCTTCAACTGAAAATAAGATGTAAAATATATGTCCTATTATTTAATATTTAAAAGCATGGTTCTCTGCATTTGTTGAGCTGATAAGTATTCAAATGTTATTATGAGCGCTGGTCTTCATGGGCCACTGTTTCCAGTGTGTTTGAGGCAAGAAAAATAGATTAGATCAGATGACAACCAAGCACACAGCCTAAAGCAGTGAAAATGCAGCAAACAGCCAGCTGCAGAAGAAAGTGCCAACTGAATACAAACCACTGCATAAACAAAAATAAATGAATAAAACAACGGACATCTTAAAAATCTCAGGCATTGGATGGATAATGCAGTAAAAAGGATTGGTGATTCAGCACTATCTCCCCTGGCAAGGTTGACCATTAGTTCCCAACGCTGTTGGGGATTAGTATAAATGGTGCCTATATGAATTTAGAGTGCTGTTTCATGTCTCAACAAACCTCAAACAAAAAAACACAACAGTGCTACAGTATTGTTTACAGCAGCTTTTTGCATATCCTCCCTGTTGCTGTTTCTATCAGATTCCCGCAGCCCAGACAGCTCGTCTGTGTCATCCCCTCCATCAGGCCAACGCTCGCCTCCACTGGTTCCCTCAGCTGCAGCTTCCATGACCTCCCTGCCTCCCATCACCACCGCCGGGGTAAACAGTCCCATCAGTAGCATCGGCTCCCCCTTTTCCGTCATCAGCTCTTCGCTGGGCTCACCGTGCCTACCCGGTACACCATCGGTGGGCTACGGCCCCATTAGCAGCCCCCAGGTGAGGAATGACTGTTTTACTTCAGGGACATTATTTGAACAAGTTAGTTTTTCCAGTTTTATAGTAGCTTTGATTACAGATGAATTTAGCTTTTTTTCACAGTGTTTCGGTACAGTTTCAGGATGCATGCCCGGTGTGCAAAAGATTTTTCTTCTCTGAGAATATTTGCGAAATAGTATAAACTGTTCAAGAGCACCTAGAAACTGGCTTAAGCTCTCTTACAGGAACATGTGGAAAGTAGAAATAAACCCCTTAAAACATCAGGCTATGATTTTACAAAAACAAGTTATCACATGTTTAAGTTGAGTTCTTAAAGATATCTAAGATTGTCTTTATTGTTGCGTGCTTTATACTCTTACTGAAGTTAAAAGACATACAATTCCTTTTAAAGATGTCATTTGGTTTCACCTTCACCTCTGTGTTTCAGATCAACTCCACAGTGTCCATGTCAGGGCTTCATGCAGTGAGCAGCTCAGATGATGTGAAACCTCCGTTGGGCCTGAAACAGCTGTCAGCCCAGTGCCACAGCCCTGGGCCGATGCTTTCTCAGAAGCGGCTCTGTTCCATCTGTGGCGACAGATCCTCTGGTGAGTAGACTCCTTAAATACACCTCTATTTTCTTGATTGTTTGTCTTCCCATTTGTCTTACTGCTTCGGCTCTTTTACCTCCTCCTTCTCACACCTTTCAGGTAAGCACTATGGTGTCTACAGCTGTGAGGGCTGTAAAGGCTTCTTCAAGCGGACAGTGCGCAAAGACCTGACCTACACCTGTCGGGACAACAAAGACTGTATGGTTGATAAGAGACAGAGGAACCGCTGCCAGTACTGCCGTTACCAGAAGTGCCTGGCCATGGGCATGAAGAGAGAAGGTAAGCAAGCAGGGGCACCTCAGTGCACTCTGTAGATGGCTGCTTCTCAGCCCCTTCTGCACCCAACCCCTAAAATTAAGGGTTAACCCCTTTCCCACGTGCATTTTTACACAAACAAGGTTTTAATTTTCTTTGCTTTTAAAGCCAATTTAAGTTACTGAAAGATTAGACTATTTAGATAAGAGAAAGCCTTTCAGGGTAGAAAGATAAGCTTTTGATTTAGACTTGAAGCAACTTAATCTCCACTCCCAATCTGGTTTCAAGAGCATCCAACTGTAGTTAAGAAACAAAAAAAAGTATTAGGCGCCTACTCTTGTAACACTCACCAGTGATATAATTGAAATGTTAATCTCTGTGTTTCCAAGGCTGAAAAAAAAAGTTGTTTTGTTTTGTTTTCTTGTTAAAACTACATTTTAATACCGGACACCTTATTAAAGGTCTCCCTTCCAGATAGGTTTGAGATATGGCAACCTTCTTTTGCCAAATACTATACAACACAACTTGTGTATACTTTGCAGCCCCCTTGTTCTATAGGACGTTGAACTCATGTCACTTGTATTGAACCCAAAAATATGAAATTCCCCTTTACCATTTTTTTCATGCTTTCACTGTGACTCCTTAATAGATAGAGAGACCTTTATTGTCATTGTAGTGCACAAATACAGTACAACGAAACTGGCTGTCCTTACTGATGCAGAGATAAAATAATAATACATTTTAATAAGAACCAGTATTGAAAACAATATTGCACATTGAGCCCTCTTTAGTATTTAGATAAGAAAGATAAGATAATCCTTTATTCGTCCCACAACGGGGAAATTTACAGTGTTACAGCAGCAAAGTGGATACTGCAACATTACAATAAAGGGCATATGAAAATAAGTAACTAAACAAGCGTATCCTAAAAAATAGTGTATCCTAAAAAATATATACAGAGCTAATAAGATAATACACAGCAGACCAAATGACAAACTAAGTCTGCAAGTATGCAGCATGAATGAGTGAACAAATGGACCACCTGGTGTAATAATACAAGAGAAGTATTGCACATGTTGAGAAGTGAGATAGTGATATTGCACATTAATAAATAAAAATAGCACACACCCTTGTATTTTACATTCGCTCGTGGAAGTTCAGGTGTTCAAAGTTTCATGTTGATTGACTGACTACATTAGTCTTCTTGCTTTTATTGGTAGCAGAAATCTTCAATTAGTCCACAGTGATTCAGTGTTGTGAAATAACAAACGATTTAAAAGTCAGATTTGCACGTAGGCACTGTGTGTTATAGGGCGTCCCCGTATAAACCAGGTTTTTTCTTCATGTGGCTATCAAAGCAAAATGCAGAACATCTGATTTTAAAACTCCTCTCCTTATGGAATTGAGTTTACCACTCCTTAAGTTCATAATGTATAATTTTACAGTGATAGTGCTGGTTTACTGATATAGTGCCTTTTAATTAATGTAGGTTCAGTGCTTTATTTTAAAAAAGGAAACTGACACATTTTACGAATTACAGCCCATCTGTATGCTGCGTACTACAAGTGTCTTTGCACTGAAAAACATGGTTAGATCAATTTTCAGTAGGGATGCACCGATCGATCGGACAGCGATCAAAATCGGCCAATTTGGGCTCTAATTAGAGGATTGGCCGCTCACCTTTCAAACTGCCGATCACTCCACCCGATCACGTAACATAAAATTACACCACAACAAGCAGATTATTGATTGTTTTTCCACAGTGATAGCGTTTTACATCTATGCTTCGGACAGAGAACGTCTCATGTTCTGAGGCTGTATCACGCTCTGCTGGAATTACCAGCATCACTAAAGACATAGTTTAGAAGTCGGGGAACATTTATCCGAGTGAAGTGATCAGAAGTTGGCAAGATTCACTCAATGGATGCAAGCACTCGCTTTACCAGGAGGCAATCCTGCAGCATGCGCTCCTCCTGCTCCAATGGTGCAGCGTCAACGCTCTGTGACCCGCAGTGATCAAAGACGGCAGTCCGTTTAACACACTATAAAAAATAAATAGTTAATATTCACACTCTCAACCAACAGGACAGTGGTATGAATGACTTACACTAGATCGCACTCAGTTTTCTAATTTAGCAAACTAAAGGACAACTTAATATATCGGCTCTAAAAATCCTGATCGGTGCATCCCTAATTCTGAGACAGTAAATCTGAGATTATCTGCTTATAAATCTCTTAGAGTTTAGCAGAGTAGAGAAGTGCGAACTGTACTGTGTGCTGTGCTTTCTCATAATCAGTTATGAGTGTAAGACTGATTTTTCTAGCACATTAAGGTGCTACATTTATCGTATTTGGATCTTAATTTGTTTTATGTTTGATAAGTTGTTCATTTGTGTGGTCACTGTTGTTACTTGTTCCCTGTTGTCATGGATAATCAATACAACATCGATGAAAGGAACATTATAGGCAGCAGCTTTCTCCATCTCACCCTCTAAAACCTGAGCCCAAACTATTTACACACATAATCTAAAATGAGATCTTATACCGCTTCTATGCATATCAGTAAATGCATCAGCAGATGATAGTACCAGTATTGATATTCCTACAGTAGAGGACAGAAAGAACGAGAACAGAGTGATAGAGAGGGAGATGGGGGTGGGTAAGCCTTGTAAACACTAACCCCCTTTCCCCCTCTCTTCCTCTTTTTGTTTCCTCTCGTTCTCTCTCTCCCCCCCTCCCTCCTTCTGTAGTGGCCAAGATGAACGACAGATGTAAGGAGAAGAGGGAGGGAGGGGTGTGTGTTTGTGCCTGTATGAGTGAGCGAGATATTACATTGCCTATCTATGAGAAGGAGCTAGTTTAAAAGGTTTTCCATAGTTTGTTGCCAGTACTCAGAGGTGAATCAGTGCCAGCCTTGTTTTACTTCCCCATGTTTTTTTTAACCTTTATAGATGCAGGGGAAGTTTGCTGAGTGTGCACACTCCTTTAGATAATCATCCTAATTTACTGTAAAGTTACTTATCGTTTATTCTCAACAGGGTGCTGCATAATAAGGTCACAGTTACAGCAGTTAGACACAGACCACTTCTGTTCAGGAATAGTCTTTTTCTATGTATAAGAATCACTGAATTTCTCGCAGATTTTTCAAGCTAGTTTTGGCTTCCAAACTTGAAGCTTTTCGTCACTGGCTCACTTTGCGAGCCTGCTGCCACTATTACGCTTTTCTCTTTTCCATATTAAATACAGACACAGTGACCAATGCATCAATGGTGGTATTTAGAGGATTAAAGTCAAGACTTATTTAAACAATTGTTACATGCTTTTTTCACACAGCAGCCCAAGAAAATTTGGCCCTTGAATCATAAATTAAATAGTGACAACTTCTCTTGCTTTGCTTCTTTTGTCTGTTTCTGCCATTAATCAAAAATGTCTTCATAAATTAACTTAAACCTCTCTAAAAAATTCATTTTTTGGTTAAACCAGTGCTGTATGTGTGTTTTTGGACCGTGTCGGTCTCTGTTATTTGATGCAACTATTAGTTGGATGTTGTAGGTTGTTGAAGTTTGTGTTCGGTGAGCCGTGTAGGACTCTTTGCCTTTTAAATTCACATCCCTTTAAATAAAGGACAATAGATATTGTCAGTTATCATAATCATACAACCAAAGACACATTTTTCTGCCTTAATGTGGGATAGTATTGGTTGACCAAGCCTCCCACCTAACCTCCTGTCTGTGTCTACTGATGTCTGTGGGTGGTAGACTTGACAGGTTTTGACATAAATTGATTTAACTTAAAATGTTTTTATATTTAATTCTTTAAATACACTTTTAACCTCTAAACTTAAAGTTTTGTGTATAAAAAGTGAAGTTGGTAAAATGCCTCAACTATAATGTGTTACCTGACAGCTTCCTTGAGACCTTAAGGAAAAGGAAATTGCTGTATGATTGCATTGAGTTGTATTTATTGGACCTAAATTAACCTAAAGGCACCTAGTACTCTTAGAGATAAAGAGAGACCTTGTTTGCACAGAATTCTTTTAAAAATAACCTGGTCACCTGAAAGATTCAGTCTGTCCAAGATTGCTACCATCAGTAACATTCCTGAAAGTCACCTTAAAACAAGTTAATGATAATAGTTTTGCCTTTGGTAGTGAGCCTGAGAGAAGTGTGAAAGACAGCATGAGAGAATTTTAATTTATCATGAATTGTACATATCTGTGTCTCTTTTCTTTCCCACTGGTCGGCACATTTTTTCACGTTCATTTGGTCTTACTTCCTTTCCATGTTCTTTTTGCCTCTTTCTTTCTGTATGCCACCCGCTCTACACCAATCTGCCTCGTTTCTCCTCTTCACTGCCCATTCTGTCATTACTTCCTCCACCACCCTTTATTCTCTATCTCTTCTTGTCTTGTATTATGTTTTCTACCATTTCCTGCCAACCCAAACTCTTTGCTTCTCTATCCTCTGCTCTATCCTCTCCTGCTTCTCCATTCTTTCATATTGACCTCTTTTAACCCATCTTTCCCACCTACATGTTCTCCTTCCTGCTCTCCCTACTCTTCATCCCTTCTTCCCCTTTCTTGTCCTTCATTGTTTTCGTCTGTGCTCCCTTCTGTCCATCCCAAACCCTTGTCCTGCAGCTGTTCAAGAAGAGCGGCAGAGGAATAAGGAGCGAGAGGGCGAGGTGGAGTCGACTAGTGCGGTGAACGAGGAGATGCCAGTGGAGAAGATTTTGGAAGCAGAGATGGCTGTAGAGCAGAAGACAGAGCTTCATGCAGATGGAAGTTCAGGCGGCAGCTCTGTGAGTAGTCTGATGGTGAAAAAGAACCACAAACTGTCTTTCTTTGTGGTGATATTATCAAATTAAGTTTGCAAATAGTGGACATATGGGATACGTTCAAGCTGATAAATTTGCTGTTTTTATACAGATGTATAATGTTAATATTTGTTTGACAACTGCAGGTTTGGTATAGCTATCTCTCCAGCCTGTTGGTATGAAAAGTCTGGTTTCTCCAAGTGAATTTGTTTCATTAAATAATAACCAACAACCCTCTAAATCTGCCTTCTTCAGCCCAACGACCCTGTTACCAACATCTGTCAGGCAGCAGACAAGCAGCTCTTCACCCTGGTGGAGTGGGCCAAGAGGATCCCTCACTTCTCTGAGCTGCCCCTGGATGACCAGGTCATCCTGCTACGTGCAGGTAAGCTCTTAGCCAGGCATGGGAAGGTTTAATTAACCACCTGTGGTTCATTGTCACTAGGGGTGGGCGATATGGACAAAATCTTGTTTTACACTATATAACACAGTGACTGTGTACATCACAATTCAGTTAATATTTTGTAAATTCAATTAATAAATGGTTTAAAATAACCCTAACGTAGTACATCACATTTGATTATTTTTCGTCTTTTATTTTACAAAATCTCAGTTCTCAGTTAATCACAGTTACAAAGTCTCCTGCCCAACAAACTAGACTTATATATACTTTTATACATAATTATCCCAAAGGGAAATTCAATCTTTTCACTCTGTCATTATAACAAACATGCTACACACACATAAGACCGAAATACACACATGCACAAACAGGACTCTATCGCCATGCATTAACATCGAGATGTCAGAGTGAGGGGGCTGCACATGGACACGTGCCCCGAGCAGCTGGGGATTCAGTGCCCAGGAAATGACACGGCAGCTCTCCAGCTACGAATCCCAATTTCCATGTTTGGTCTGTACCATGACTTCAACCAGCCACCCTCCAGTTCCCAAGCCAAGTCCCTACAGACTGAGCTACCGTCTACTTGAGTTGTCTTACTTAGAACTTAAAACCAAAATTCCTTCGCAATAGAAACTTTAATTTTCCTTATGTTAATAATTTCAAGTCTTACTGATTTTAAGGGTTAATATGTGGGATGCAAACTCCTGGTCTGCATTTATAACTTCACTCTTCTCCTTCATGTCAGAACAAATCATGTTGCCTTGCTAGACGACTTGAAAATCACACAAGAGTCAAAGGATCACATGAGCAGCTTTTGCGGTGGAAACAGTATTGTTAAATAGCTAGAAGTGAACTCATTTCTACCCTCGCACTCTGAAGACTGTCATTTTACCAACCTGCATTCAGTGGCTTCAGAGTTGAAAGTACTTGAACGGCATGAAAAGAAAGGGAAATTAAGTAGAGGTAATGTCAGTCAGTGCAACATGTTTCCCCTTCATCAGCATCTACTGTCAAACCACCATACAACTCCCCATACAGCATTTGTACAACTGCAGTTTTAAAGCAACACTTTTCTCTCAGTTAATCATGAAAAAACAAACAAAAAAAACAAACGAAATATTGAGACACCGACTTTTCAACAGGCTGGAATGAACTCCTGATTGCATCGTTCTCCCATCGCTCCATCTCGGTGAAGGACGGGATTTTACTGGCCACCGGCCTGCATGTCCACAGGAACAGTGCTCACAGTGCAGGTGTTGGAGCCATCTTCGACAGGTAATACACCGGTGGATATATGCAACAGCATCATTATGACAAATATACCACATTTCCCCAACATTAGGAAGCCAAACTTGGGAGGACATGCCACAAAAATGAATACTGTGTTCACTGGAGAGTTTTAGCATTAGGTGATGAGAGCCTTTCTACTCCACATTGAAATCTGAAGTGGGTAGGATCATAGCTTAGAATAGATCTGCTTCCAGGCAGTATTAGGACCACCTACTCATAGCCTAAAATAGACCAACCTTGAGAAGCACAATCCCCCTTTAAATTCCCCTGGTTAATCCACATCAGTGCTGAAAGCTAGCTGAAGCGAGAAAGAGCGCTTTCCTTTATTTATCCTCGAAGATGGTTTCTCAGTCACAGTGTTTTGTAATCTAAACATTGATCTTATTCAGGTTTAGCTGCATCAGTGACTTGGGTAAAAGTTAAGATTTTTGCGTCTTCATCTTTTATCTGGCTGCAGCTGCTGTGTTCTGCGTTGGCTGTGATTGGCTGAGAGATTTTGCTTCTGTAGCACTGCCTGTAGGGTGACAGCGCATGCTGCGGAGGCTGGTGACTAATGCTTACCCTTAGACATGCATGCACGCACATATACACACACTCAGTGGCATAGCACATATTGCAGCATTTGATAATGTTATGATGGCTGGCTAATGTACAATACTAACTTGTGAACAGATCATAAGAATGTCCCTTAAAGCACTTTAAAAATACGTAATGAATAGTTTAAATCCCATTATTTTGCAGAACTCTTTAGAGGCCATTGATTTGTAGGTTTCTTTTCTGCTGACCCCAGAATAGTTGTTGAGTGATCTCGTCTTGACATAAAAGTTTTTCGAGATCTTAAAATACTTATTTCATGATTCCTGAAAAACCAAAAATTCTTAAAATCATGGCCTCTTCAGCCTTCTGCACTATTGCATCAACCATCAACAGGTTAATACTGAGAGAAATTAAATAAAATATCGTTTTTCTTAATGGTAGAAGTTAACTGTTCTTCCAATATGTTATTAGACTGAGATGTTAAAGCCTGAGTTATACTTCTGTTTAAGGTGAGGGTATGTCATAACCGTGGGCAGAGCCTACAGGTAGCTTTAAGTCTCCTGAGAAATGTAACAACACATCACAGTGGCGTGTAGGGCGACAGCTGTGATTTGTCTTCATAGGTCTAACTGAAGCTACGAAAGACACTGTCGTTGATGCTAGGTTGTAGCTAGCTGCTACAGCATGTTGGCTAATGCATAAAGCTAAGTGTCAATGTCTATAGATGAATTGGGTGTGCATATTTTCTGCACTACACTAAGTTTAGTATAAGTGACTATTGTTTAACATCAAATAGCTCCAACTCCATTTTTTTAAGTAACATATAAAAGCCCTACAAAGCTCAACATATTGGCATAGAGACCACACGGCCAACAATGGTTTTGGCGGTGTAATTGCCAGCTACACTGACCCACCAGTGCACAAGTATACATCAGGCTTAATACTGTGCTGGTTCATGTGATAGTGGGATGCATAATGCAGTTATGTATTACATAATCAGGATTTAATAAAGTGTCACTGCTTCAAGCTTTTGTTCATGACCCGTCAAAAAAATCTAAATCTCAATTTTCTAAGACCCCAACTACTTTACAACGTGTCAATTCACTGTTAATTACACAGTAATTACATTGTTAAAAAGGGTTCATTTTGCTTCTAAATCTAGTCAGGTTTAACACAAGCTAACTGGACTCGTGGTAAATGGCTCAGTGATTGTTTTCTGATTGTTTTTTATTTTCTCATGGCACTGCTCTCTTCTAGCAGCAGGCTTTTGTTTCAGCTTCGCATCAGTGTCTGTTTGAAGCTACTGAAACATATTTTAAAAAGGAGGATGTAATAATAAAAATGTCATTTCTTTGTAATGCATTCGTTGTGATGAGCTTTTAAATATTGGCCCTGAAGTGCAAAACACTGCAACCTTTAACAAAACAATTTTTGAAGAAAAACACAACTACACAACAGAGAAAATAACCTTCTCAACATAAAGTGACAAAAGAGAAAACACACAATTTCAGCAAACATTTCACTAAGTGGAAAAGATGGCTACCTACTTTTTTTGTTATTTTAAGCAGGGGACTGTGTAAATCCACGAGCAACCTATACAATCATGCAGAAAAAGTCAAGTGCACTTTGCCCTTTTTCTACATACTTTATGTGAATGCCAAGGTAGCCATCCAATCAGCCATAGGAATGACAAAGTACATACCTCTTTTCTTCTGAAATGTTGTGTTTTCTGTGTTGTTAATTTATGAGTTGCTGATTTCTTTGTTTCTGTTAAGTGTGTAAATTTGTTTTCTTAAAAGTTGTGTTTTGCACTTTTAGCCTCTATTTTTGATACAATAGGTTTACTAAAACTTGCTTAAAGTCCAACTGAAATCACATTTAGTCACGTGTTCGATGTTAAAAGTGTTTGTAATGTTAAAAAGAAAAAGTGCTGCTTTTCAGTTGACTGGAGGGGCGGCCTGTGTTTTTGATTGACAGCAGCTGTCACGTTGCCACAGTGTGGGCATCAAGAGTCAAAATACAAATAAAAAACGTTCACTGTCGCCTCAATGTCATGGGTGGACAGTGTTTGTTGTTAGTGGTCTTTATATGTTAGGACCACACCAGCATCTGCCCAACAGAAGTGACAGTTTCAGGTTTGTTTATACATTGTATGATCTTGTACCTTTGAGCAGCTAACTGATGTTAGCGGTGCTTTTTTCCCTGGTTCATGTTTGTTTGGTGGTTAGCTCAACACGCTAAAGTGCAGAACAAGATGTGTTTTCTGTTTAAAGTTAGATAGGAAGGAGATTTTAGCCGTAAAGTTAATCTTTGTTTAAGGTCTGTGACTCTTGTGTTGAAAAGAAGCCTGCTATCTGGCTCAAGGTGAAGGTCTGTTAAAATATGACTTCTCACAGTTTCAGATTTTTTTTCTCAAGGTAAATGGCAGACGAGTTATCTACAGAGCACAAACTGAGTGCAAGTTCTAGCCAGTAAAGAAAATGCAATTTCAGATGGACTTTAAGTAACTTTTTATGATGCTTAGCTATGAACACCTTTTTGAAATTTGAGGGTTAATAGTTTTCTCTTTTGGACAGTTTCATGTGTACTAATTGTTTTCTGCTGTATGCACTATGAATTTTCCTCTTACGATTTATCACAACCTCCTTCCTACTTATTTAAATACATTTGAAAATAGTTATGTAAACTTTAAGAAATAACATTTAGAAATAAATGATCAAATCTTTATCAGAGTTCCACATTTGGCAATAACAGTGTTTGGATTCAGGTACAAAATAAACCAACATTTAATCCAGACACACAAAAAATGTGGACATTCTCAATGCATACTATTCTATTAAATGTACCAAAAAGCATTTTTTAACACTAGAGTTTTGCAATATGAAATAATATTAATGCACCGACTGTCTGTACAGCTGAAGGACTCAGAAAACAGACACAATTCTGTAATAGCAATGTAACTGTGTAATGACATTGTAATAACACATTGTGATTGAATACACAGGGCGCACAATGCCGAGGTTGGGGCCATATTTGACAGGTAATTACTCCACTACACAAACACTTTTCTTAAACCCCTCCTCTTGAGTCAGCGTTGACACAAACACAGAACAAAAGCTTTATGGTCACTGCTTTCAGGTTTTTTCACAGCTTTGCAGAAGCCAACGGTTTTCAATGTGAGAAATTACATTGAACAAAATCCACTGAGAAGCATTTACCCAATCATATGACAAAGAGCAGCACTGCATTTTGAATTTTGAATCCAGCACCATATTTGGTTGCGGCTTTGACTGCTACAAGCCTCGGCCAATCGCCTGCAGAACACTTTTCATCTTTTGCCTATTGACGACGCCTCTTATTACCGAATCCAATGCTTGTTGAGCCATATTGTTGCCAGACCATAATGAGCAAATCAAAATGTGTTGGTTGGCTTTGAGTCACCAGCTTTCCCAGGGAATTAATGGTGGGACATAATTATTTGACAAAATACTGTCTTGCAGGACACGGTTATGCACAGCCAGTTCAGATGCTTGTTTTCAAATGTCATGATTAACTGATGATTTTTAAAGGTATAATCTCGAAGATGTTCCTGTAAATGTCTTTTAAGTCACTATCGTCGAATCTATCGACATAATGGTGATTGAGCCTATGGCCCACTGATGAAAGCCTTTGCATTTGCAGTATTACGGACCGGGTGTCTGGTGCGACTTTTGCAGAAAATATCACAAGCGGCGCCCAGTTAGTGACGCGTTTTCCATCAGCCAGCAGTGGTTGGTCTGCCATAGAGGGTAGGCGCAGCTAAGTGGCTGCTTTTTCAGTCTCTGCGAGTGTTGCGAGTAAACGGTAATCTACTATGGCTGAACAAACGAAGAAAAGATGGATGACTACAGATACAACTACAACAAGAAGTGAAAATCCAAAGATAAAGAAACAAATTTGACTGTCAGATGGAGGCAAACAGGCTAAAGGAAAATCAAGAGTTTAAACCATAACAAAGGGAGCCGGCCGTAGACAATTGGGAAGTGTGCTCCAAAAGCAAGAAACTGAAATCTTCGAGATTGTATCTTTAAAGTAGTCGTTGCCTGTTTTATTACACTAATAACATATACACTCTGGATTTGCAGCAATAATGGCTCCTCTTTTCCTCCATTTTCTCAACTAAATATCACTTAAACATTTATTTATTGTGCTTTGTGTGTACAACTTTAATTGGACTTTATTCTAGGCTAGCACAGTGTCTGATAAAATTTGTCCACATCATTAAAAACAGGTGTCCTTATTTTGATGGATGATGGAGTTGCAAACTAACGTTTTACTTCTTTACCCTCACCCTCTGGTCTGCATAGTCCTCTTTCATCTTCACATCATATTCCTTGCAGGACAACAGCCGCAGTTATAAAAGTTTGAGTATGCACCTATTGTCCAAACCAAGCCTTTTATTCATTGTATTATTGCACTACGCATTAAACATTTGATTGAAAAGATGTTGATATGCTGGGAAGTCTGTAGAATAGTAGTCTGTATTTATTTTATTTTTGTTTAGTCATTTTGAATAACAGTAACTTATATTCTGAAGTTTCAAGATTTTTAATCGCCTCTTTTCTTTCTAAAAAAAACAAACGTCAGAATTTAACATCTGATGTAAAACCACGTTAGAAAATTGAAGATTTTGACCCAACCTGCGGCCCACTCCAACATGAGCTGGGTTTGAATCCTTAAATTACATTAAGCAATGCCTGAAATGTCATTAAAAGTCAATAACTTTGGTGTAGTCATTTATTTCTGAGGGTTTGACCATGTTTCTGAAGCATGAGTGTGTTAGGGCTTGGAGAATTAAGATCCGTGTGAAGCCGTTGAACCCTGACTGACGCATGGTCTTACCTCCTCGTAGTCATCGGTGTAGAATTAAACATAATCAAGAATAAAAAGCAGAGTCAGTCACAGCCAAACCTTAGCATCATTTGGTTGCAGCACTTTTCCCCCGGGCCAGTTTTAACTTGTGTTTTTTCCCCCTGCAGAACCAGCAGTTCAGCCATGCACTAACTTGTTTGGAAATAAAGTCAATACATTGAGACGTAACTATTAATAACGATGTGATAATGGAATCTGGTCCCTCTCAGTTGTTCTTACTCTGTTATTCCCTCCATTTCTTCCCCTTGTTTTTATTGCTTTCCTGCTCTCTTTTTTTTCTTATCTCTTTTTCTCCCATTTATGTCTTCTCTCTCTCCTAATCTGGCATTGTCCTCCTCTCTCCAACGGGGATTTCTTCCTGCAAATCTCCTGTACTCTCCTCTCCTGTCCTCTCTGCAGGGTTTTGACAGAGCTAGTAAGCAAGATGAGAGATATGCAAATGGACAAGACAGAGCTGGGCTGCCTTCGAGCCATCATCCTCTTCAACCCAGGTACATAGACAGGTGGAAGGTGGAAAATCAGGGGGGAAATGTCATCAAGTGGAGTGTGAAATTGAAGGAATTTTAAAATTGGATTATATATTTCATTTGTTTTTCAAGATAATTGAAGTGTTCTGTGTTTTTACTTAAAGATGCCAAGGGTTTGTCCAACCCCAGTGAGGTGGAGCTCCTGAGAGAGAGGGTGTACGCATCTCTCGAGTCTTACTGCAAACAGAAATATCCGGATCAGCAGGGCAGGTAGGCTGTAACACTGAAAAGTAAGAGGTGGGGTTGTTGGTTGTGACATATTACGCAGGAGTCAGTGGGCCTCATGCAAGAAGCGATATACGAACAAATTTTCTCTTGTTTTTGATCTTATCCACGATTTTTTCTTATTTTGCTCGTACCCATTGATTTACGGGATTCATCAATGTTTTCTTATTTTTGCTCTTCTCTTAGGTAAGAGAAAAATGTACGATTGGTGGAGAGCACTCTTACCAAAAAACCTCCAGTTTTCAAAGTCCACATACAAAATATAACATACATAAACATAACATAAAAAATGCATCATAAAATCAAATTTAGATTGTAATATGTTTTTAGGGGAATTATAAGGATACATTTTTGGGCTAAAAACATACTATTGGTCAATTGATCCTAATTATGACTATAAAAACCCTTTGATGCTTGTGTGCTTTCTACTTTTGAATGGCTTACATACTGCTATTAGATGCTTTGGCCATCCAGGCCTTACGCAGACAGCGCATTTTTAGAGATCGCTTCCATCTTCATATGTAACCACTTATTTTTTATTTCAGTAACCAAGCGTCCCTCCCCTGACACAGCATTCACAGCATCGCAGATCTTTTGCCATTGCTGCATTTTTGATGTACCGGTAACGCTACTGCTCACGCTCTGGAAGATCATGTTTACTTGATTTTTAAATACTTCGATTTTGCGACTGCTGTAGTTCTTCTTCTTTCTACCTTTCTTCGGTGGCATATCTTCTTTTCGTTGCGCCGGATTTGCACACGGCACAACATGCACCTGCTCTTATATAGTGATTATGGGGCATTACCTATGCTAATTACAAAAAATCAACCATGTGCCTCCAGTTTGAGATCAAGTGGGATCATTCAGCTCTCCTGGGTGAGAGCAGATTGGTATGGTTAAGAACGTTAGTTGACTTCTCTTATTATTTCTCTTAGCAGAAAATTAGGAGAAATTTAAGACACTGTTGCTGCATGAGGCCCAGTGCTTTAAAATATTTTTAGCTCATTATGATTAGATATTGTGATGTATAGTGCAGCTTTGCAGCATGTATCCCAACCCACTTGAATTCTCTTTTGTAGAATACCACAAAGATAGATTGATGGTAATTTCTCACTCTACTGTCCTTCTCGTTCTTTTCTTCATCTTCCAGGTTTGCGAAGCTCCTCCTCCGACTCCCAGCACTGCGCTCCATAGGTTTGAAGTGCCTGGAGCACCTGTTCTTCTTTAAACTGATCGGTGACACGCCCATCGACACCTTCCTGATGGAGATGCTTGAGGCGCCTCACCAGCTAACCTAGGGGAGCCAGGTTCGGTCCGGTCAGGACCCGATGCACACCAGGATTACCAACACATCACCCCATGTTGGGTCGTTGGCTCTTCTCATTGAGCCTCACTTAACTGCAGCACCTGCTGGTTTCAATGTACCGGCTGTCACACTTACACACACAGAGAAATACACACATATTCCCTGTCACCGACTTAACTATACACACATGCTCAAGCAGATCTTAGTTGCATACATGACTTTACATACAACACAACTAATACAATAATAATATGGCTATGAATGAACAATATGCCAATACACACGCACACATTTTCAACATCATTTTCCATATTCTGTTTGCCACAACAGAGGTTTTGACTCATGGAATACATCCCCTTTTAATCACACATATTCAGTTCACGTCTTAATTTTGATTTAGCCTTCAGTTTTCACGTCTTCATCTCACAGTGGGTTTTTGCTTCTGCGTAACTGATATACTTCCCCTGTTTTCACTTGGGTAACTTAGTTACACTGCTAGATGCACCTCTGTATATTATATTCATCAGTAGTCCGTTAGTTATTCATGTATGGTTTTAGCTTAAAATCAGGTGCGTAGCATTTCAATCAACTGTCCACCATCAAAACAAATTCACTTCTTATCGGGCAGGAGGTGACCTATCACAGACAGGCAGACACACCTTCCCCTGAGGTCATCCAATCTGGTAAACATTGAAATATTTTATGCTTTCTTGAATTCTCATGCTGAAACTTATTTGAGTTTCTATTTTGAAGTACTGTACTCATGAAATGAGAGCTTTTTCCAAGGCATTGAAATCCAGGAAAAGGGGGGTGGGAGAACTTTGTTGAACAGACGAACTTTGTCCCTCCCACCATGATGCGCACAGCGGGCTTTGTAAGACAAGAAGAATGACTTGAATTTTTTTTTTTCCTAGTTTTAATTTTATCCTTTTATCTACTTTGGCAGTTGGTTGGCATTTTAAACAGCTTGAGGCTCACAGAAAGTACAGCTTCCTGCAAAAAAAAAAAAAATGGTATTTGTCTCTAACTTCCCTTCCCTCGATATTCCCTTTGCTGGTGGTCATTAATGCACTTTTGTGAGTTGTAACTGTGTACATGTTCCCGTTTCCTAGAAATGACCATCTATTCTCAGACAACCTAAGATGACCTTGAAGGTACTATGTGTAGGATTTTCTCATTATATAAATAATTGGCTTCTTCCTTTACAGATTGTAATATGTGTTTAGGGATAAACACTAACCATTAGTAGAATGGTTAAAAACATTGCTAGGAGGCAGCTATATGAGGCTGTCCTAACACCAAGTGCAACTAAAGGTCTATTATTCTTGAAAGGTTGCTCTTTATTACAGATATCTTCTCTGTACCACCTTTGAAAGACAAAATAATCATTTCTGCGCTCTTTGAACTGTTGCGGGATCGCTCCATCTGAGTTAGGTAGTGCACTGCTTAGTCAGACTTTAAAGTGAATCAGTGAGTGAGATTCTAACGCTCTGCCCAGCAGGACTCTGTCCTCTCTGTAAAATGAGGTGCAAGAGATGAATTTTAGTGCCACGCCAAAATCGGCAGCAGAACATTTAATTTCACTTATAGTCAGTATAAAGTCTTATCTGCAAAACTTCTGCAGCCCTCTGCTCATGGATGAATTACTGGCTGTTATGTAGATTGGTAATCAATGAAGCGGTGTTTGAATTACAAAGCACTTATTCTTTGTTATTTTAATGCAATAATAAAATGACTCAGTGTTATATAATGGAAATCCTACACCTGCTACCTGCGGCTTTATTCAGTGTGTATTGTTGGCTCAATGCTTGCCACTTTTGTATAGTAGATGTAAATAATAGAATAAAACACAGGAGTCATGCACAAACAAAGGCCTGTTCACGCTCATGTGAAAGTGAAAAATGTGGCTCCAACAAACAAATTTTAAAGCTCTATTTTTTGCCGTCGAGTCAACATTAGACTTGATTCCCGTGTAATGACATCACCATTGAATTGTTGAGCCCAGGGCCAAACCACACCTCAGTGCTGCTTTTGCACCAACTTCTGCCAATGTTTCCTGTTGTATTTGGTTATTGATTGGCTGGATTTTATTGACAATGGCACTTGACATTTACTGTGATTGAAATTTGTTTGGCAACTGAATCTGAGCATTGCAGTGAAAGATAAAATGCAGCTATCACGTGATCAGGAGATAAAAAAGTCAACTATGAATGAAACCGAACAAACGCTCAAAGACGAGCAATACTGGGGTACATATAAAGATTTATTTTATTTACACAAAGAATTTTTGTTACTTAAAGTGTTTAAAAGAGTTGGCAGTCTGAGATACTTAGCTTTCTTATTAGTTACCACATTTAACACAAATTAGAAACCTACATTTTGCAGTGTCATTTTACAGGGAAGAGATACAGCTGTCCTCTACCAGGTGCTAAATAACTAATATGGTCTTTTAGTTTAAGACTTGCACATGTTCATCAATGCAAACACAGTATGCAAGTTCACAGACAAATCAGAAAGCCATTCTCCACTCTCTCAACAGGTCTGCTTAAGATGTAGATTCCCCATGTAGATTTTATTTCTTTTTGGTTTTTATGACCCCATTTTTTATTGCAATGCCCCAACTATGGAAAATGAACACCAGCTAAGTGCTTGCACATTTGGGCTGTTACTGCTAAGTCTTTGTATTCAACCAGACACAGCCAGTGTCTTTTATATTTTAGAGAGCAGTTGGGCTGGTGGAAGCAATGAAGTAGCTGTTGAATCCATCAGCTTCTTTGACCAGAATGAGCAATGAGCTTCCTGCCCTGCAAATAGTCCAAATAAATCTTCTCAGAGAGGATCCTTGGCCTCCCCCATGTGATGTGGACTTAGAGGCTGGCAGTTAGATGACCTGTAAGACAGGTGGTTTTGTTTAACATGTCAGAAAGTTGGTCTAACTTTAGACTTTGGTGTTGTTTCAATTTCTCTCCATCCATGCATACAGCCAAATCAACAAAGCAGTCTCCAGAAGAAAAAAGTCAGACCCTCGTGCACCCCTGCTTCGTCATTTTGGTGTTAGTTTGCAAAGACAAGCAAGGTGGTGGCAGGCTGGTGTTGTAGGTGACAAGCACCAACATCTGCCAGCTTTCTTGTACTGTATATGTTGGATTATGGTTTCAGTGCTTTAGCGGCTTGAGTTGCTGCAGATGAGATAATACTAGCAGTCTGAGTTTTGAGACTTGTTTAAAAATTATTTTATAGCTATCAGGCTTTGAGATCAGCAGTCTGGATTGGAGCTCAGCTATCCTGAGTCAGTCGGGCTGTGGAATGACGTTTGTGAGTGCAACTCAGAATGAGTTTTCTCTCTCTTCCCTAAGAGAGTTTGCCAACTTTAGGATGTGTGCTTTAGTGAAGAATCTGTTTGGTTGGCATCTCAGCAGCGTTCTCTGCAGCTTTCTTGTTTTTGGAGCTTCCTTTGTCGATTGTTTTAGCCTGCTGCTACTGCACCATGCTTATAGCTGGGGATGGGAATGATTACACAATCAGTCAAGTGCTGGAGGATCCACTAGTTGACACTAAAAGTACTTATCAAAAAGATAAATTATGCAAGTTGTATAGGGTATTCATATTGTGATTACATTGTTAAACAATTTTCATGCAATATGTGCATTGTGTTCCTGGTATTTGTGTGTTTTAGCCTTGTCTGTTACAAACGTTGATATTGATTGGCAGTGAAATTATCTAGAATTCCCATCCCTCCATATAACAGCAATGCATTTGAGTTTTGCAATGCCATTTCTATAGGTCTTTACATACGCTATGAGCTTAGGTCATTTAGAGGATGATATACAGATACAGTAAGCAAATAAAAAAGTATACAGTCAGTGCAGGCTCTGTATGCTAAACCACTTTAAGCTTTGCCTACAGTTTTAGCAACGGCTGGTGGTGTTTCAGTTTTTTTGAGCATTTGTTATAGGGTATGTGTGGCCACATGTGTATGCTTTAATGCACATGTGTGAGGAATCTGTCTGCAGCTATGCCTTTTGACTGACAGATACTATAGCTTTGGCTGTGATGTGCTGAGCGCTGTTTAATGATTTGTTGAGCAAAATAATGAAAGGTTGCACAGAGGAAAAGGAGCTAGGCTGGAGGGGTGATTCACTGGTTTGTTGACCCGATGCTTTATCAACACAACCCATCCTCCTCTGTTCTTGACTTTGCCCTGTCTCCACTGCTTTACTTTAAAGTTAAATGCTTATACACTCACCAATGTGGGCTGAAAATTACCGGGCTTTGCATTGGAATGGACTTGTAAAATATACCTATGATTCTTGGACTGTTTGAAAAGGATGTGAAGCTTTTCGTGGGACAAGCATTGGAGAGCTGTAAGGAAGGGATTCAGTGCCGTGTGTCCCTCTTTGCTTACTTTACTTGACGGCAGAGCAGCGACGATCTGGGGTCGCCATGGGAGACCGCTGGATCGCACCGCACTGCCCACAAATGTTTGTCGTTGCAACCGTGTGCACTCAAGGCAGACGCATGCTGTGACCTTTTGACTGTGTAGCAGTATTGTTGTCGCCATCTTTGTTACATTTTGGAATTACTCGTTTTTTGAAAATAAAGACATTGATTAAATATGCTTTTTTTGAAATGGATCGCAGGCTGTGACTGAAAAATTGATCATCATGTATAGATGAGGTATCAGGGTGCCATTTTTACCTTTTAACACAGGCCCCCTGGAGCCAAGGCCCATCCCGTCATGATCAATGAGGCAGTGTGTGCTGTGCAGCCTTGAAAACAACTTCACCGGTTTATTTATCACTGCCAAGCTGTTTGTGGATGAGGCTGTTTTAAATGTAGGGCCACTCAGTACCCAGCGCTTGTTTTTTCATGTATGTTGTGATCATTGTGCATCACACTAGACAGTGTGCACTAACCTTGGCCTGTGTAGTACATACTAAAGAGGGGCCCTAATAGGAATGGAATGACAGCTCGTGTAGAGAGGGGACGACTGGTCACTGGAGAGAGGAGTAGACCAGTGTGTGGTCCCCTCTGGGTGCTCAAGCTGTGCATTGGTGCTTTTTTAGGGTGCCCCGACCTGAAAACGTCTACTTTGGTTTCCGAGACACAGGGACATGCATCTATGAATTAAATGCAAATAAGGAATGATTTAGCAGGGCATGCCTAGCCTAGCCCTGCACCTGCTCTTCTTCAGTTACATTTGGTTGGGTGTTTTCTGCCACCGGGTTAACTGCAACCTGTTTTCCGTTTACTGTGTTTCGAGTCACACCTGGATTTAGGCAACGATATAAACAAAACCTTCAGAATCTGTTTGAGATTATGAAGGACAAACTGTGGCTATAATCCTGGACACAGTGCAAAGGCCACTACAATCCACAGGTCTGTTTTGCAGGAAGCACCTCTGAGCAGAATCTGGTTACATTGAATGAACTTGATTAGAAGGACAACTAATTATGACTGCCCTCTTTATATAGGAGGTTGTTTTTTAGGGGTAAAGGTTGGAGAAAGTGAGAAGTGTAGGTCAGAGAAAGAAGAGCAGGGACTTAAAGAACTCGGATCAGGTTTTCATTTTTGCGGTCGAGAATAAAAAAAAACTATTTTACAGTAGATCTAGAATCTTCCTTAATTGTTTACTCTTCACATAAAAAAAATTCACACACTGTTTCTTTGTCTTGTTTCCTGTCTCTCTCTTCTCCGATTATGCTATTCATCTTTTGTTTATTACAAAGTATTAAACAAATACAAGAACTGTAAAATCCGAATGGAATCTGTCACTCTTGTTTTGATTTTTTTCTGTCTTTCTCTTGTGTCTGTTCTTTGTCCTGTTTGTATCATATTCCTTTGTTCACGTGGAGCTGATTGACTATTGTGTGCTTCGGGATTGAAAGAAGAAAAAAAAATATGAATAATTTTTTCAGTCATTAATTCTGAATCCTGTTTCTGTTTGTTGTATGATGTCCGAGTAAAAGTTTTAATACTGTAAGTGGAGTGTTTTTCATTTATTTAAAAGACTCATATTTTAAGTATTTTATTATCTGACATAGTTATTCCAGATAGTATCAGAAATCCCAAGATGTAGATGAAAATGACTTTAAATTACAGTTTTTTCTGTGGGTTAACATTACCAGAGTGCACTCATTTCCTTTAGGCTCCTCATTAAACACCCACATGCTGCTCATGAAATGGAACGTCCCAACTCTGCTCCCACTGCGACCTGGAGAGATGATGGTACACTCCTCAGTCCAGCAGGACCCAAGGGCCCCAGGTGACCACTGGCACCGCACTCCCATCGTTCCACCTCTAGAGGGAGCACTGACCTCTCGTCGGCGTCCAAGTTTCAACAACCATGGCCTCCTGTCGTCCCACCTCCTCCCTCCCTCCCTCTCCCTCCATCAGAGCTGCTGGGGGGGTGAGGTTGCCCTGTCTTGCCTCCGCCCCTACTTTACGCAACTCTGCCAACAAGGAAGCAGCAGAACTGAGATCACAACATTTTATAGGTAAACTTCACACTGGTGGCTATAATCCCTCTACCACATATTAAAATGTTAAGACGTATAGGAATGTATAATGGGGTTGTAGCTGTGCAGCCATGTAGTTAGTGCCCACTCTCTCTCTCTCACTCTTTCTATTTTTCCATCACTCCTCCTACCTCCTTCAGTCTTTCTCCTCCCTCATCTCTGGCAGTCTGTGCAGAGCAGGATCCAGGGTAGATCCTCTTCCTCCTGGCCTACAGTAGCTAGACTGTAAAGGCCCTGCTCACTATTCAAGGCCTTAAACGATGCTCAGAACTTACCTTACTTAAAACATGAATAATTTTTATTTGTTTGTTCAACTTCATGCCAAATTTTAAGCTTGGAAGGTGGAAACAATTCTGCAAACAATAATGACGGGCTTTAACAGGAGGTGTACAGATTTTAAGCAACTATTCTTGTGTAGTAACCTTTATTGAACTGTGGGTTAGGCCTTCAGGTCATTGGCCATCAGCAGTTTATATTTAAAAAGGCCATACAGTGATGTTTTCCCTCTTCGGTCTATGTGATTGGCCAAGTTACAGACCCCCCAGAGTCATACACCACCTTGATTTTGTGTTTTCTATGAGATGAGAATTATTCCCACTTTATCCATCTAACTTCTCCATTCCTTTAAAGCAAGTAGTGTTAAATAGGTTGTAAAACACACGTTTGCACTCCCTGACATGTATAAATAGAGTAATACTAATGGGATTGAGGTTAAGCATCACTTTCCATGTTACAGATGTCTGAGCCAAGTGTGTCACTGCAGCAGCCGCCCCCCGCAGTACCAGCAGCTGCCAGCAGAGGGAGTAGGCACAATGAGTGTTCTGTTCAGGGCCATGAAGCGCATCGCAGCCATGACAGCAGCATCATATTTAGAGAAGACCCTGCAACCTTGCAACTTGAGGTTGGAGACAGTAAGTTGCTTATTTTGATACAGCAACATAGTTGCCAACATGATCAGTTGATGTTTGATGGAGATCAGAAGAGAAAGGGATGGATATCAAAGTATTCAACCAGCTTTTTATTCCTCTTAAAGTTCCTTTTTCTCTTAAGATTCTCAGCCTCAAATCACTAAATGCTATGGTATTTTATGGTTTACAATCAAACCAGTCAGTTATAGCCCCTTATTTAGTTTACATACCCACTGGTCTGTATGTGTGCCCTCTTTGAACTCAAGTCTCTTATGTGTCTGAACTTTTGTCAGCTTCACAGATAACCCTCCGCTCTCTTTATATCAGACTTCACCCTCCTCTTTACGTGCTTGTCTTCCTTCTTGTATTTCACTCTTCTTCTTTGTTGTCTACCTTTTTCTGTTCCATTCTGACACCTTCCATCCTGTCCATAAACCTTTCCTCAGTGTCTTTCCTGCCCTCCTCTCTCCCCAGTCTCCTCCTGGCTCTAACTCCTCCTCTCCCTCCTTCACTCCTGTTTCTCACCCCACTCCCTCCTCCATGAGCGCTGCAGAAAGACACCTTTGTAACTAGGGTCAAATTCCTCTTAATTTCGGCTTCACAAATGTCAATTCTCACCACCTGAATGTTTTTGCTGTGCACCAAATAAACGAGCCCTGTTTGAAGTCACTTGCCAGCAGTGCTTTGGTGGATCCTGTGTGGTATAGATACCCCACACATCGCGTTCATGCACATACCCACACGCACACACACCTGAGGAAGACTTACTGAGTTTGTGTACTCTCTAAACAGGGCAAATACGAATCAGAAGAGCAATATGTGAGGTGTGTTTGATGCTCACTGTTATTTTTCGGTTTTCTCAGGTCGGCCTACTCGGTTAAATAAATACTATAATCCCAACTCTGAACTTTAGGACTGCGTAATTATCCTGACCTTGCAAAAGAACTGTCATTGATTCTAACATTTTAACATTTGGTCCCAAGCACACAACTGTAAAGTGTAAAACTGCATTTTTTGCACGTTATCTGCTGTCACCTTAAAAAACAAATGCTGATACATTTGGGGGGGGGAAATGATTACTGGTCCTTTATGCAACTTTGCATTTTTCAACCAACAAAATCATCCATTATGCTTTCAAACATAATATATATATTATAAGCATATATATAATTTCCTGAGAAGGCAAAGTCATTTTGGTGATGTATTTGTTTGGGTCTATTTTCAGCGGCGAAATAATCCTTGTTTTGTTTTCTAGGGTAATTTTCGGACAGCAGCTTGTTTGTTGTTCATCATAGTCTGTATAAAAAGATAGACGACATGACAGCTCCCTAAAAGTGACGCCAAAGCCTCTCTATCGCCCCCTGCTGACTGGCTGCAGTATAGGTCATGAAGCCCGCCAGATGGGACATGAATAAACTATAAAATCAAAATACACGCCAGATAATTTTTTCTCAAACATGGTTTCTGTCATTATAGTTAGTTATTAGAGTGGTGATTTATGTCCATGTGTTAATTTTTCTAACAAGTTTTTTTTAACTAGTTATTTGATGCTGTCAAAATGATGATTGACAGCTCTGTTGACAAATACGGCTCCTGCAGCCGATCAGCTCCGGATAAGCAGAGAATAGGACGCTCAGAGAGTGGAAACGTAACAAAAACAATCACTACAGTCATTGAAGTTTCCATACCTGTGAACGTTAACCTCACACGACCAACACAAAGAAGTTGTTCTGCTGTTAAACATGCCGGCGTGCGGGATCCTTGCTGTTTTTTCTGTAAGTTCAGTGTGTGTTTTGGTTAGCAGAAGTCGCTACGGCCGCTTCACCCGCTGATCTCTACCGCAGTCTCTGGCTCCAAATGACGTCACCATCGCAAGATGGCAGCGCCTATCACGGGGATATTTTGGCATCACTCTCTTACAATGAGAGCAGATGGAGACATGTCATCCATCTATATATACAGTCATTGGTTATAAGCATAAAAATTACTATTGGGAGTAATGTTTCTGGCTGGAATTCGAACCAAAAGAAAGAAAATGGATGAAAAAATTAAGGTGTCTTGAAAATTCTGACTGCAGTCAAACAATTTAAGTTAGAAAAACATTTAGCTTGCTAATTAAAACTATCCACTGTTGGCAGCCTTGGTGTTTATAAAGACAAATTAAAGGCAACATCTCAGTGTTTACTTGACTTCTTTTCTGCTGGGTGAAAGTACTGTGAACTGTGAAAACGGCTCTTTGTGTTGAATTTTTAATTTTTATCCGAGTTAAACACGGTGATGTCTCTACCGTTTATTTATCCTTTCTATGGCCTTAAAAGTCTCTCCGGCTGCTTCACTGTGCAGCTTGTTGTCTCTGTAACGTCCAGACTGTTGGAATGGAAAGAAACTTTGGAATAACTAGTGACAACATTTAGAAAAGCCAAATTACTGGTCAGCCACTGTCCCCATGTTCTTTCAGCTGTAATGACATGCTAGGTTTTGGGTATATGCAGACCAAATCTGAGCCAGGGTACACTTAGATGACTGAGAGCGCCTCCTGTGCCGAGCTAAATCTGGCTGAAGCTGAAAATGGGTCCCACATAAAGTATATAATCCTGCATTTGAGGGTGGTTTGTCTTGCTTTCTAATCAAAAGAACAGACAGAAATATGTCAGACTGACAGATGTACCCAAAGAAATGCTTTAGAAAGACAACATCATGGTGCCACTTCATCTGGGGATGTAATCAGGAATGTTTTCCTAAACTAGAAAAAAAAAAAATTACATTTACATGAAATATGGAGATCTAAATCATAAGCCAGATTTAAACATGGGGCCACAAGTACAGTGAGTATTTGTCTGTTCTAAATCAAGTAGCTAATTGCACTTGCTCCATTTTTTAAAAAGTGTTTTTTTTTGTGATGTGTGACTAAAAAAAGTTCCTTTACAGCCTGAAAACAATTAAATATTTTTAGCTCTAACAAAAATTTAGAAAAAAATCCTGTATCTGAAAAAAGAAACATATTGTTTAATCATGTAAAACATGCAGGGAGTCCATTGATGACCTTCTCTGTGCGAGTGTTCATAGAAAGAGGGAAATGTTTGACCAGGAAAGACGCCACCTCTTAATTTCACTGTCATGAGCAGAGAAGCTGGGCGGAGGATGAACGAGCTCTTGTCTGTGTGCCAGGAGTGAACGTGAGAGGACTGAAATGTGTCAGTGAGGGGAAGCCGCTGGATGGAGAGGAAGAGGGAGGGGGGGTGTAAATGGGAAGACAACAAGGAAGAGGGAGGGTGGTATTTTCATTCTGCAGCATCACAGTTATTTATCCTGCCGCCTTGGCGTGTGCATGTGTTGTTGGTACGGTAATGGCCCGGATGGCACAGATTAAAAGCTCTTTGATGCTTTGTAAGAGGACAGGCACACAGGAGCGAGCTCATGTTCATAACAGCTCCGATTGTTTTTATTGCTAGTTTTCCCTGACCTAATTAACAGGCTGCTCTGTCAGTGTACAAATACTGCAGGCGTGCAAGTTCAGCCTCTTGTTTTGTAAATCAGTCAATTGTTTTACTTTTTTTGATCTTTGTCTTCATTTATTCCACTTTCATCTCCTTTGAATCACCCTCTTTTCACATCCTCAGTTCCTCTTGACTGTCTTCAGTACGGCTTCAACTGTTGAATTTAACTAGTAATAATCTCAAAGATTTTCATGTCAATAAATGTCTGTTAAGTCTCTATCTATCGCCAAATGAGGTAACACAATGGTTATTGAGCCGATGGCCCACTGATGAAAGCCTTTGCTTTTGCAGTATTACAGACTGGGTGTCTGTGGCGACATCCGCTGAAAAAATCACAAGCGGTGCCCAGTTAGTAACACCTTTTCCATCAGCCAGCAGTGGTTGGTCTGCCAGAGAGGGTAGGCGGAGCTAAGCGGCTGCTTTTCCGCTCTCTGCAAGTTTTGCGAGTAAACCGTAATCTACTGTGGCTGAACAAACAAAGAAAAGATCGACACAGATACAACAGACACATAAGCGACAATCCAAAGAAAGAGAAAGAAATTCGACGCTCAGATGAAGCAAACAGTCTAAAAAGGAAAGCGACCGTCAGACAGGAAAATCAAGAGTTACAACCGGAGCCAACCGTGGACGTCACACATGCAGCACTGTCTGGATATATCTGGGAAGTGTGCTCCTGTAATTGCCGTTTTGTCGCCAAGGAGAATGAAGAGATCTTCGAGATTACAACGTTAACATTTTCACACATGGAAGCCGTCTTGTACAACTACTGTCCAGCATTTTCTCCACTCAATCCATCCCCTACGACTCCAGGGATTTATCTGCATCTTTCCAGTCTCATGCCCGATTCTATAATCTGCAGGCCACCATTGCCCAAATAAGCCAGACTTCATTTGACCGGCTTGGTTTCAGTTGCTCCACAACCACATTTTTGAAAACTTTAATCTTGTTTTGAGTTTACCTTCTTTACCCCCCCTACTCTGGAGAAAAAGTTTTGTGTCTTTTTGTACTTGAGTTTTAGTCATTTTGTGTTGTTTCACTAACTCTCACTTAATGCAGAGGCTCTGTACGTGTGCCAGGTAGGCATGTTCACCTCCAAATCCAGGTTTCAGCAAACTTTTTTTTCTATGAACTCTTGCAAATGGCCCAAATAAAATGTCCACACCTTTGTGTGTGAAGGTTCTCAGTCATCCAGGTCATGGTAATTCTAAGCTTAATCCAAAAGGCAACTGGACTTTGTTGAAGTTCTTGAAGATGTTTCACCTCTCATCCGAAAGGCTTCTTCACTTCTGATTTCTTCAGTTTGTGATTTTATTGAACAACCTCTAAATACCAAACTGATCATAATGTAATTTAAAATCTACACAAATTGATTCAAATTAACAGGAAACACCGCTCTCAGCAGATGCTCAAAGCTGAGGTAGGCAACTCTGTAAAAGAAAAATGGCAGAAGTCAACGAGATTTTAAAGGAATCCAACCAAAGAAATGTTAAAGCCACTCCCTCAAAACACATGAACGTGCTTTGCCTCACTTATGGTGCAGGATGAGCGTTTTGGAGTGGAGTGCAAGTGTTTTGTGCTACCCTTCTCTGTCATTCATGTGCTGCTAATAAATAGCAAATAAATAGCATGTAGACTTGAAATGACCCCCCTTCAAACTTCTCCCACTACTCATTCATTGACATCCTCCATCGGGCTTCTTCTTCCGCCTCTGAGCCCTTTTTCGATCACGTCCTCCCAAGTGTCTTCTACTCCGTCCTGAGCTCTCGTCATGCTCCATCTTCAGCCCCTCAGTCACATCTTTCTCATATCCCAAGGTCCTCTCTGCTCCACTACTGTACCCAGAGAGAGGGCCCTGGTCTCAGCAGCTTCCTGTCTCACAAAAGACCCCTCTGTTTCCCCCCTCTGTGTTTCCTCCGCTGCCACCCCACCCCCTTCCTCAACACCCCCGTGGTACATTCCCTCCCTTTCCCCTGGTGCATTCCTTATTGACCTCGGCCGGCTGAGGAGTCCCTCCGTCAGCGGGCTCAGTGAGAGTGGAGCTGAGCCTTTACTGATTTGTGGAAGCAGTTTTTAAGGTTTCTGTTCAGGACCAGCAGTCAGAGTGTATACCTAAAGATATGAGTTGAGTTGAGTTAACTTTAACAGCACAATAATCACTGTTAACGTCTACTGCCCATTTACACTGGCTTTTCAAATTCTTTACTGATGTTCTCAAGTGTCAGAATAACAACGCAGATCAGTTGCTGCACACATCGGCACAAAATAAGTCAGATGTATCAACTCCAGGTCAGAATCAGCCCATTAACGAGGCTCATCTGATTATGTATACCGAGGTGTTAACATAATAATAAAATGGATGAGCTGATTCTTAAACCTAAACCTTCCAAATTATACAAGAGATTCTGTTTCATCATCGAGGGTTAAACGGTTACTCAGCATGAAGTATCCTCATTGCTATGGTTACCCAGGGTGCAACAGTCCCAGACCTCTGGCTAAAGTGTTACAAGACAATGTTTCTACCTGCAAGCAAATCAAAACTAGTTTTCTTCCACAGCAGTGGTATAAAATCCATTTTGACAGAGACGTTTCAAGAAACAAACTGTTATTCTTTGTCACTGAAAACTGACGAACATAGGGTTCGTACATACTGTACAAGCAGGTGTATTAAAGGGCCAGTTCACCGATTTTTCAACCTCAGTCCTATCATGCTATTATGGGGAGCTAATGCCATTATGGTAGGAAAAAAAATGCAATTTGGAGGATGCTATCTGCTTCTCCAGTGGGTCCTGGAAACCCCCAGGTAGCTTGCTAAACTACACTTTCTCAATCTAGAGCGCCCTCCTCCGATGTCATGTCTCTTTCAAAATCGTCAGGTTTGAAATGTGGACTGCAGACCTGAAGATTTTTTAGACAATCCACCGGTATATTCTCGTCGTATTTCGCATTCTGTACCGCTCTGAGCCGTTGCCTGCAGCGAAACGGTAGTATTTCACTCCAGTGTCTCTCGCTGGGCCGTTTCTTCAGAGGGGTGCAATGCATGCTGGGTGTTGTAGGAATGTAGAATGAGCGAAACCACGAGCTGCGTTGTACAACTTTCTCCACAGCTATGCTGCCGATTTCAAATATTATTGCTTCTATCGATTACAGAGTACACCAGCTTTGACTGACAGGGGCTTTTTCCCGTGGCGAATTGCTCCTTTAAAAAGGTCCATAGGTTGAAATAGGGCTGGATATATTATAATCAAGTAAATATTTCTAATGCTAAAATGTATTTCCAAGCTATATTAGTTCATGCATTTCAGAGGTAAAGAAGTAACACTGTTCATTTAGCTCAAACTATACCCATGAAATGATGCATTTAAAAGTGTACTGTTGGTCACAATGGCATGTGTCAAACTGAATTTCTTTGAGCCTTCCTGAATCAATTGTTCATGATGACTCTTCTTTTCCTGCTGGTGTATTTTATTTTGCCTCAGAGCACCTTTCCTTCTCTGTAAAGATGTTGCATAACTAATTCCTCACCATCGACAGACAAATGCGGTGCTAATCCCTCAGGTCATCTCAGCCAAGAAGAGCTCAGTTAAACAGCTGGTGTGAAAAAACCATGCTGCTCTGGCTCCACCACAGTTCTTTGTGATGGTCAGCTGGGCCAGGTACAGCAAGGTGTCACTCTAACGGCAAAATGACCCACCTGACCTTCGCCTCGACCTCTCGGTGTGCAGCTGACTAGTCTGGGTCACAGCCGGGCTTCGCTGCCCTCTGTCCCTTCATCTTTCAAGCAACTGAATACTTTCAATGCTTCACATACTTGCTGCTTCTCCTCTTTCATCCCTTACAATGAAGAAAACCCACAACACAGACTTGTTTGCAGTCAGAATCCTCTCTATTTAGAAATGCATTCCTGCTCTTGCAGAGGCAATGAGGAGCTCTTTCTCAACTGTCTTTTTTGACATGCAACCCTGGCTTGTAATGGGGAAGTGTTAAACCTCCTCAGGTGTTTTTTAGTTTAGTTCCTCCTCATTTGTTTCAGCTGTTGATTTTCACATTTATTGAGCTGTAGAACGTTGGCATATTTAGGTTTAAGGCAGTATGTTTTGTGCTCTTTCCTCAGGGATGTAGTCCCGTCGTATTTTCATGTTATTTCTGTGTCGTTGGGTATTCTCTCCGAGCTCTGGCTTTCTTCTACTGTCCAAAGTTGAGCAGGTCAAGTGTACTGAAGCCTGAACCTTTGATGGAGAGTTATCTGTCCGAGATGTTTCCTTCTCCTCAGTATGATGTACGCTGATACAAGCCTGATGACTCATAGAGAAAATACTTGCTAATTAAGCCAATGAAGCACAAGACAGATTTGTTGTATTGATCAGGGTGCAGGTATGACAGTGTACAGTATGACCTCTTCATTTGATATTACTGATTGGTCTCTGGTTAGCCAGACATACTGTATGTTATCATTTTAAAAGTTACATTATTGTGCAACTGTATTAATAAAACAACCTCTCACCAGGCTCAGGGGCACTAGCCCGGCCTGCTTGGTTGTGCACAGACCTGCATCTTGCAATTGTAGACTTAGCTGTCTTTCTAGGACAGAAGGTGTAAAGTTAAAATCTCACCCATGAGGTGTGCCACAGATGCAAAGGGGACTTCATCTAATGGGATAGTTACCTAAGAGTTGTCCAAATGTCCCATAAATGGCGTTAAGATGAGGGATGCAATGCACATGACCATTGTGCTGCAGAGGTTCATAGACGGGGCTCCAAAGACCTCCTGACAATAAGTTTGAAGCATTTGATTTTCACCAATTTCAGATGGTGGCAGATATTGAGATTTTGAGTTTTGGTAATAAAAAAAATAGACCTTTTCTGTTGAATGTGCATCTCCCCCTAAATATTTATGATCATTTCTAAGCTTGGTTGCAATATTTTTATTTGCCCTCAAGTTTCAGATTTGTCTTTTTTTGATAAAGAAAAGTAAAAGAGAATACACCAAAAAATGCGATTTCATACAAACGTACGGTACATCAGGGACTGAAGCTAACGTCACAGACAAAAAGAGTATTTTAATTCATTGGAAATTCAGTGGCACCTTTTGAACTGAGGAAACCTTTGCACTGTCATTCAGCTCTGAACTGCACTGTGGCATACTGTGTTCTGCAGCTACAGCTGTTTAGATGACTTCATTTGTGGAAAAACCTGCGACTTTAAAGACACAAATATGTTGCTGTGTCAAAGACGTCAAGGTCCCACCCTGTGTTTAAGTCAGTAGGTCAGTTAGCGATGCCTCTGTCCATCCATCCATCCACCTTTTTCCCTCCCCACCTCAGATTTTCTTCTGGAATCTCTTCGTGTAAATACCGTTTGATGCCTCCTCCCTCCCTTTTGCTCTCTCTCTCTCTTTCTCCCGCCCCTCACCTCTGTCCTCTCTCTCCTTCTTTATCAATGGCCCTCATTCATTCCCCCCTCACCCTCTGCATGCCTGTGTGCCCCTCACCACCAGCTCTCTGCCCACCCACCCACCCTCCCTCCTCCCGCTCTCGCTATTCATTCCTGTGATTTTTCCTGCCTGTACCTTTCCACGGCCCTAACGTCCCCTCCCAGGCAGCAGTCTTGCTAAACCTTAATTCGGGTCCTATCTCTCTCCTCCATCTTTGCTACCTTTAATTCCGCAGATTTTGGTGTTTAGATGCAGATCTGGATGTGGTTATTTTAGGCTTTAGAAATATGGGGGAAAATTAAATGCTTTTAGGCACAATCATGACAATTTTAGGTATTTAAGTGTTGGTTAGATAAGGATCTTAACTGCTACTGCCTCCTTGTATCACTAGTCTTTTTAGTGTGATATATTTGTCTTTGAAAAATATAAATATATGCATATGAAACCTATACAACATACATATATGTGGAATTGTTTAACTTTGTAGCTCCGTATAGCATATTTCTTCTCTTCCCGGGTCATACTATATCACCACGCCTTCTAATAGCCTTTTATTAGTACAGCTATTATGGGCCATCTGGGCAAATTACCTTCTAACAGTGAGTAATTGTGCTAAATTGAGCAAATCTTGGCGTTCACCTTTTTCTATATTTAACGTTAAAGAGTGAGGACGCTGCGTTCAAACTGCCAAGAAGTATTGCAAAGCGTTGAAAGCAACAAATGAGATTCGCACGTGAAAAATGCTGAGAATGAGAGGGATGGGAACACACACACACACACACACACACACACACACACACACACAGAATTGATTTTTTAACTCACTTGGTTTCTCAAATACACATTGTGTTATACATCACTTGACACGCAAACTTCAGAGCTTGTGAACACTCGCCCCACACAGAAAAATACTCCCTCTTAGGTATACACTTGCTGTACCTCCCCCCTCCCTCGCTCTGCCCCTTAGTCACCCCTTGTCCTCTCTCCTCCTCCTCCTCCTCCTCCTCCTCCTCCTCCTCTCCTGCCTATTTCGAGCTATGTGGTTAGCTGGGTGTGTTCAGTGGCCAGATTCAAAATCACTGACCCCTTCTCTGTCTAAATTCCATCTTTTCACCTGGCTCAGCACACCTAGCGCAGCTTCACCCGGCCAAGCGGAGTGTGTATTCATCGCACGCAGGTACACGCACTCTCTGACCCCACTGTTAGTGCAGAGAGCATCAGTCCACTCCCTTTCTCCGTTTCCTCCCAGGCGAGCCCCTGCTCTGATCTATTTCAGTGTGTTGTGGCTAGCAGGGTGTGTGTGCGTTTGTGGCCCAGCCCAGTAAAATACAGACTTTTCAAGGAAGTCAGCAATATAATATGGCCGCTTTATTGTAATTACAAGGTTCTACTTTTGGAAATGGTGCACAGAGAGAGCTTCCCACAGGCACTTGCTGAGTCTGTCTTCATGAGCTAAGGCCATCTCTTGCTATCCTTCTGCAGGCACCCTTGTCTTTGTCTCTTCCATCCTTAAAGTCTCCCTTAATTGCACTGACCCACATGTGGCCACAGCAGGCGGCTTGATCAGCTGGATACTAGTCACACTTTGAAATTACAGCCAGTTAGGATTCCAGAGCCGTCTGACTGGATGGACTGTCAGAAATCAGTTCGGTGGGTGGCCACGTCTGATGGAGCTTCCCTTTAAGGAAACCTTGTGGTCTCGTGGTTCTTGTAACCCTTAAATTACTGCCAAGTAAATTATAAGGCGTTATTAATTCCAATATGGCTGACATTGGAGCTTAATCGTGTAATTGAAGGGTTTAAATTAATCTGTTACACAGATTTTCTTCTGCACCAGACAAGTGGAAGCACCTGCTTTCAATGTCGGGATATTTTCCCCCATCGTACCACTTGAGCAGCCTCACCTCTCAGTAAAGTGGTCAATGGGACGTCCTATAAGTCTGTTTCTGGATGATGAAGTCACGCTGCTGGCGGGGGCATACATGCGATTCCTGTCCTTTGGAATTTGTGGTACCTCCGTAACGTGGATACTCAGCAGATTATGTGGATTAAACTGTAGCTAAGGGCAGGGTTGCTTTATTTTGCATTTGGTTAAGGGTGTGGGCTCTCAGGATGAAACAAACTGAGTCAAAAACTGATTCCAAATTCTTTTATTGTATATGCTGCAAAAAACTGCTAAACTGCAACTGCAAAAAAAGAATGAGATGCTACTGAGTCACCATATCTTTGGCAGTGTAAAAATCAATCAGCTGAAGTGACAAATAATTTATTCATAAACATATGTGCACTGTTATATGTACTGTTATATTTTAACAACAGCAATGGTTTAATAAACAACCACTGTAATTCTACAAAGCAACTAGAACTGCTTCACGTCACTGCAGTTTCGTACTTATAAGGTACTCATAACTTAAACTTACTTTCAACCATTAGAGCTGCTCTGCAAAAAAAGTGTATTTGTTGTTTTGAACAGTTGGTTCAATGCAACCACAGCTACAGTTTCTGCATGATAAGTAGGTAAGAGTTTTTCTGTAGATCTTTTCTACATTAATTGTTTTTTTTGTGTCCGCCAGCTTGCTTTCCAAACGTCAAGAGGCAGACAGATTCTTCATCACTTCAAGTCACCAAGAGGAACTCACAGCACAACAAGGGAAATGTCGGCCTCGGGATCAGAGTCAAAGCAAGTAGGCCCCTGCGAGAACACCTGCTTTAAGATCGAGACACACGTACAGTCTAGTTTTGATGTCAGAAGAAAGACAAGTGGGTGAGAGCAAAGGGGACATGAAGGGTTAGATCACGTGAACATATTTGACAATTTCTTTAAGGTGGTTAAATTAAGCTGTTAAAGGAATAGACACACTTTGGAAAAACACTTCTGAGGTTTCACCTTTTGAAACTCTATCCTCATCGACTCTTTGAAGCAGAAAGATTCATCACACCTGCTCTCTGTGGGGCCGCTTTAACAATAATGATCATTATATTTCTGTAGCACATAAAGCATAAATTAAGACATAACATGCATGAAGTGCTTTAACGATAAAACAAGTTGTAGTATGAAAAAGTGTGGACAGATTTACATTACTCTATTATAAAATATAAACCAAAGACATAACTGAATCATAGCTGAATCTTATTGATCTATGCTAAAAGACCATAAACCTAACATGAACACGCAAACAGAAACATGATGCAAATGATTCAAATGCATTGAAATACACCCCATCCAGACGCCCAGGCTTTGGAAAGTAAAACAAGTTATTATAATAACTGGATATCGATTTTTAACTTTCCTGAAGCAAAGAACAGACAAGTCAGAGTTCTTTCATGTCCCTGATGACAGCATTGATGCAACAGAAGTGGTGAGTACACCACTTAGATATGAATCCTCAAGTTTAAGTGGTTAAACATTGTACATGTACACATGTGCCAAGTCTAGCACAAACACATACCACAGATGTCTCTTGGGCTGTCTCTTTTTACAACTTGTGGCATCTACTTTCAGCACAAGGAGGCCCGAACCAAACTGTCTGTACTCTAAAAAAAACACTCAATCCACAGTGTCCAGGAAGCCAAAATGCAAAGCCAGAGCTGCCGCAGTGAGGGAGCATTTCCTGGACTTTCACATTTAGTACAGAAAACATTGCACTGGAAAAAAAAAAGCTTGGTGAAGCTACAGTGTGTACATTCAGGTAGATGACAAATTGTGGGTTAAGTGTTTGGTTTCAGCTTTTTTCTCATTCCATCAAAGAAATATTTTTATGTTTTTTCTTCTTCATCTGGGAACATAACATTCTATATATTCTCTTTGGTTTTCATATACTGTAGTAATATATAGGTATACAAACTGCCCCAGCTCTGTTTTCTATGATTCCTGATGGATAATTGGTGGATGCAGCGACCTAGTTGATGGTTTCAGAGAATGATCACACAGCGGCTGCTCCTTCTCATTCTGCATCCATCAAAGCTAACCCCTGTAGTTTTATATGAGAGGGCAGCACACTTTTCCTCTTTTGGCAGCCTTGTATGCAAACTTATAGACGGTTACAGCTGAACTGAGACTAAAACATAACCATCATAATTTAAGCGTGTCCTTTTTCTATTTGTGTAGAATTTAGTGTCCAGTAGACGTGTATTCTGTGGAAAGTAACGATCGGAGTCCAGCATCTTATGAGCCCACGAGTCAAGCAAGCACAGTGTATATATTTATTTATACATACAGTACTGTAGTTACAGGTTTAAACTGTAAATGTTCAAAATATTGTGCTGAAATCCTTAAATGTGTCCATCTTTACATCAGCGAATAACAAATGTTTAAAAATGCTCTTCTTGTCAAGGTAGAAAATCAGCAGGTAGACACGAAAACTAGCCAGAAACTCTTCTATGGTTAGCTTCTCTTTACAATTAACAACCAATGTTTGTAAAACCTTTGGATAGATTTGATAACATGAAGACAGCACCTTCAATTAAAACAGTTGATCAAATATGATTAAAGCAAAATGTCTGCATCATATAACTTTGATGAAACTGAACATCCATCTACAGGTCAGATTCTTTTAAACCAAAGTGATAATGAATTTTACCTGCTATCTCTGTTTATGATGTCACATTTATGCATATTTTATCAACCTTGTTTTACTGACCCGAATCCAACATTTTAAACAACGTCCCACTTTTTTAAAATTGGGGTTGAACTACTTTGTTGTATCACTTTAATGTACATTAATGGGTGAATGTTTGAGCTAGCAGACATTTTCAATCCTACTCTCTGCTACACGGACAAATGATTTCATTGTATACTTGTAGCATGTTTAGCCTGCTGTCATAGTTTACCTTGTTTCTATACTGTAAGAGAGGTCAAGGTCTGATTTTTCTCCTGGTGGGTTTGCAGCAGTTTATTCAGAATATGCAACCCGAGTAAAAATTGATTGATTTTCACCATGACACTCATTATGCATTTAAAAGAAATTGACATTGTACCTTACATCTCTACAGAAATGAAGTTGTACAGCATCATGTTGTTGAGATTTGTTGAACTGAAAACAAGTATGTTAAACATTTAAATTATTTTAAAATGTAACAATTCTACTTTAAAGTTTAAAACCACAGGTCAGATCTTCTTGATTTACTTTAAACTTTTAGTTTGAATGTTGGGATTGGTGTCTAACCTTAATGTAGATCACTTTGTGCTTGGAGACCCCAACCCATGATAGAAATATTGTCTCGTATGGATGTTAAGCTGCAGCAGCAAAAGACGGAAACCTTTATCTCTGCAGTATCTCTGTCAGTATATGTAAGAGCACTAATTTATCTCAAACAATATTAATAACAAAAAGAACAATAATCTAACAACATAAAAATAAGAGAAACATTCCATCAGTTACAAAACAAATGTTGATTGTATTTAATTTATACAAAAGAAGCCAACTTTATAACCCGTCTTACACAACTGAGAGACATGCATGACTAAATATTTATCATGTATTTTTGTTTTGTACAAATCGTATGCAGGTTGTCTGAACTCTGAATGCAACACTGATAAATGTATCAAAACCACAGGGTACCTGAACTAGGAAATACATTTTTGTTACTTCTAAATATGCCGGGTTTTATTTTCTATGTTTAGCTTATATTTGCAGAACTGCGTAAATGAAATGAGTTTGTTTCTTTCCCCTTAAATGATCATCAGAAAAAATCATCCATATGTCATCAGGATGTATTGTTTTTTTATTTAATGTGTGGTTAAGAAAAACTATGTAGAGTTACACTCAGTTGTTCTTTTGCTCCTAATCCCCTTGAAAGAAAGATAGCAAGAAGAGTTATCATGGACATACCACAGAATGCAAACACAGCCCCTCCTTTCCTCTCAGAAAATCAGACAGACTTTGGTGGGAAGAACTGAAGGGTCGAGAGAAAGACTGAGTGATATAAAGCAACACAGGATAATTATGGTTAATTACTGCTCTGTGGAGTCTGCACTCAAAGAAAGTGACTAACTACGGGCTGTGTGACTGTAGATACTTTTACAAGGTAGACAGCTCGGGGCACGAGGCGGAGATTTGAAAAATAGAAGATGCAGAGTGTTTATGACAGGTGGGGATATGAAAGCCACTTTGAAATTATGAAAGGAATGTCTCTTTGAGATTACGACTGAAGCAGGTAAAAGTTTATGTCCCAGACATTTGATATATTTTCAACTGAAAACTCATATTTGACTCTGCAAAAATAGCGATGTTCATGCTATTACAGATGCAGGTGTTTTTTTTTTTGCTTTAATCGTTGAGTTTCCTAATTTTGCTTGATTAAAAAAAAACCTGGCCACAGTAGTTCATTGAAACACTCCCATAAACACCACCCTGTAGCTCTTAATAATCACAAGTGAACCAAGTGTGTATTAAACCACAGCTCCCCTTTTTCTCCTGTTCATGTTGCATTTGTTAAAATTTAAAGTGTTGTTTTTGGTTTGTTGTTGACATTAAGACAAATAGTTGTGTGGTTGTTTGATATGTAGATGATGTTTCAGGATATTTCAGGATGATATTTTAGGATATTAGAGTGATCATTTTTCAATTAAGTATTTAATAGGGATTAATATATTTCACATTTCTAGCAACCGCACCTGGACCAGGAAAAGCAGGTCCGCCTCTTGGAGTCAGACCTGGATTAGGAGCCTGCAGAAGTGCGCACGATGCTTGGTCCTGTAACCTGGTCGGGCTGATTACTGTCTTCGACCGAAGAGGTGTGGACGGTTACAAGCTGCACAGCAGGTAAAGACACAGTGACATACTGACACCAGGACGGTTAGGATGAACTCACGACTGATCTAAACCAGAGTGTCGCTTGGCACTTGGATTTTTTTATGGACGGAAACAACTAATGTAAGGTGACCAAGAGTGCTTGATCCACCACAAGGCCAACAGAACAGAACAGGTCAGTGCTCCTCTGCATGGTATCTTCATTTCTCTCTAACTGTGCTGAAGGTATGGACAACACCTCTTCCAGTATGTTTACTTGATAATGCAAATATTGGTACATTTACATGTGAAGAAGATGTATTGTTCTGTTGAAAACTGATACATGTTAATTGTTTTGACCAAGCGTATAACCTCAAGCATTATGTATCAATCTAACTAAAGTATTTTTCCAGTGAGAAAAGTAAATCTCAAAAATCAAACATTTTTTACTTGGCCCTCATAACACAACACACTGGCTTACAAATGATTTTTACTCATGTCTCTTTATCTTGGGCCTTTCATCCTACTCTCCCAAATTTTGCCCCCTCTTTCTCTCCATGCGCACCTGAGCTGATGCTGCAAAACAAGGCCACGTGGAGCTAACCAATCAGAACAAGAGGAGAGCTCCTAATATCGGCTGAAAGGGGCGTGGTAACAGACGCGGACAGAAGCCTGATTGGATGCCCGAACGCTCACTCTTCAGTGCTGGCACAGTGTGGTGCGCGGTTCTGTTAGATCCATTTACCTGAACGGTTCTTTAAGGTTTATAAAGCCAGCATTTTTCATGCCACTGATTCAAAGAAGAGGCTGTAGGAAGTACAGAAGGTAAAGGGAAATACTCTAATCACTGAATTTGAGCTTCTGTTTGACAGAATCCGAGATACACACAAAGTGTTTCACTGACTCCTGTGTTCCAAAGTGCAACATTAAAGTAACCTAACTCGCAGCTGGAAAGAAAGACGCCATTGTTGTGTGTTTGCTGTGAAATATTTGCATCAGCCTATCATTAAAAACGTTCAGTCACACTCTCAGACGCTTCCCTGGACACGTAGATTTACGTGCGCTGAGGGCACAATTACGCACGCCCTCTCGCTCCCTCTCCCTCTTCTCAATTCACTCTCTCTCTGTCTCCACACACACACTCACACACACACTCTTCGTGGGAGTAAGTGTGTAAGTAAAGAAGGGGAGAGGGAAAGAGAGAGAAGGGAGAGAGAGCGTGATTCCAGGTCTCTCTCAGCTGCTCTCTCCACTTTGGGTACTTGTACCCAGTCTGACTCAATGGGGCTTTAGCACTAAGGGTTAAACGTTAAAATAAAAGATATTTATTCACCCCAAACCCCTTTAGTGTTAAGGTTTTGTGCATTAACAGGGCGAGACATAGGTAACTCTTTAGGGGGAGAGGTAGAGACGTCTCCAGAGGCGTGCCTTTTTGTCTGTTGCCTCGCAGAAGGTTCAGTCGGGTTCCTCTCGTCGGCTGGCTTTCTGTGAGAGGATAACTTCCACCATATCCTACATTTACAGCTCAACCAGGCCGGCAAACTACTGCAACACTATGGATACCGGAGATTCTACCTCCCGGAAGAAACGGAGACCATGGCGCATGGACTTCTCATCCTTCGCCTTGGTGACCGTTGCGCTCGCCTTGTGCCAAACGACCGTGGTTCGGGCAGGTAAGATAGTTTCTCTTACTAACAGCTGTGAGCTTTATTGTGTCCCTTTAATCTGAGTTGGTCAGATTATTTCGCCACCTTTAGTTTTATTTTTCGTTCCTTCGCATGTCTACTTGGATTCAGTGTGCGTAATATTTGTACAACTCATCCATTATCGGACACTTACGCACCTGACACGAGTCTCTGAATTTTCCCAGAGAAATTCAGAGACTTTTTTGTGCGTTGATATCTGCAAGACGTGTATCTCACCTTTCTGCATTTAGTCAGATTCTTAAAGCACCCGGTCGAGATTTGATTTCTCCCAAAGGCCTTAAAATCGATTCCAGTTAGTTGGAAATTACGAATAAGTGATGCAAGGGAAACAGACTGTCCGACAATGGACCTAGAAACTTCTGGAATGTTTAGGTGCCGATGAAATAATGAGTGGCTGAACTGAAAAGGATGTTTTCCCTCAAATCTCGTCAGCCTTATACCCCTCAGATAATTTATGTTGTCAGCTGAAACTGAAACTGGCTTTTTATTGTGTTTCGAATAAAAGTAATCTCCTGGGCTGTCTCCCTCTCTGCGTGCATGTAGCCTGCTAACAGGTGCCATCTCACCAAGGGTTCAGGTGAGCCCCTGGGCTCAAATTTCAGTCGTCCAGGCGCTTTTTTTTTTAACGTAATTTTGGATTTCGTCTTATTTTTTTTTTATTCACCTTCATTTAAAGCTAAATTCACTGCCAAGAATCCAGTTGAGTGCGGACAGGAGAGTGCTCATTTTACGCACCTCTATGCCCCATCCGCAGGGGGGCATGGGGTAGGACGGTGCAAAGAGCTAAGTGCTTCGCTTCTGATTAAGTTTTTCTGCTAAACATCAAATTAATGATTTTTTTTTCTTTATTGCTACAACATTTGGGATGTAAGTAAACTGAGCTGTGGTTGCTATCAGGGGCTTTTTGAGGTGGGCTCAGTGTTTACCAGTTCAGCCTGTGCACCAGTTCATCCATCACTGTCCGGGGAGGAGGGGTCTCTGCATCCCGTTTGTGACTTTCAGCTGAATATAAGTTGATTTAGTCGTTTCCTCCTGCATATCAGTGGGCTATGTTGGCTTTCATTTAAGTTGTGAAATTAATATATATAATTTTTTTTTACTTTTTGCGACTTCCTATCTTATTAATACCTTAAAGTTCGACGTTCTTCTCATCCTCCCCTCACTCTAAATTTATAGATTTGTTCGCCTGAAAGGAATGATCTGTATGCGCTGCAGTTCCCTGACGAACCGCTAGTGGTCTCGAGTTATTTTTAACACAGAGAATCCATTGATTCACCTGAGTCCAGATCAGTTCAGAAATGGCTGAGGACTTGTCATGCAGAAAGGCACGCGACGCACCAAATTAAAGATAAAACAATCATTTCAAAGTGCAGTAGCTCTACTTAAAAGTTCATGTTTAAATACGGTTCATGTCCATTAACCTTTTAAATGAAGAACTTGTGATCTTATTTCGACCACAGCGGATCTGAAGCTGGTGTGAAAAGGATTTTTACAGGCCTATTGTAAATTATTACATGTTTATTGTTATTTAAATATTATTTTAAGTTCTTCAACTGACCATTCATGCAAATTAAAAGCAGAAGCACCACATAAGGCGTGTTTGCAGACACGCTTTTGGAGAGTAAACTTCAGAAGTTTCAGTTGACAGATTGATCAATGGATCTTTATTCTTCGTCTGGATAACTTGTGAAGACAGCTTACGGACCAAGGGGGCTTTTGTAACATAAATTGCCCTCCTCCAGTGTATTCTTTGGCCCCGTTTCCAATTTCAGATTGCGAGAGGCGATTTCACCTTCCCGTCGTCTCCCGTGTGTATTTTGGAGGCGGAAGCCTGAGACATTTTTGCTTGCTATGAATAGGTTATTATGCGGCGGAGCAGTCCGGTCGCAAGGGTTTGGGAGTGAAAGCCTTCAGTGTCCCCGTGTCTATGTGCGCTTTGTACACTTCTGTTTGTGTATATGCGTCTGTAAGCTATGGATGTTTTTTCCCAGTTCAGGGTGTGGAAATGTATGCCACATCTATGTGAATGTGCCTCTGTGTACAACACCTCGGTCAGGTTCTTTTTCTCAGCTTAAATTATGCTAATAGAGGCGCTGTGCGCGCGGAAGTGTTCGTTTGCTTGTAGAAAACGTTTTTGTAATCATAGTAACCTGTGATAACATCGGTGTGACGCAAATAAAACCGTCCTGTATATGTGCACGTTGTGTCCCCGCGCGCATTACGATAACATGCGCTATGTTGGCCAGACGGACTGGACCAGTGCGTGCGCGGTGCGTCTGATTGCGCGTTCCGGTGCGCACAGTGGTGCAAGAGCGCAGATGTTAGTGTAAACTATAACAGCGCCCCACCCAAGCAGTGAAAGACCGATTTAGAGAAGAAAGTGGTCAGAATCTTTCATGTTTATTCTCTCTACCCTGGGAGAATGCAGACTAGAGAAAAAGGAGGCGGGATGGATGAGGCACAGCCAGAGAGCAGCAGGCCGAGAGAGGCATGAAAGCCGAGTTTTGTTCAAAGGAGGAGAAATCAGAGGGCAATATTTTCTTGACATGGATGTTCCTCAACCTCATTTCAAAGCAGAGCCTCCTCAAAGGGCAGCCTGTCTCAGTTTGGCTAAACATAACCCCGCTCTCTCTCTCTCTCTCTCTCTCTCTCTCTCTCTGCGTGTGAATAGAGCTCCTATGTGGTGGCAGAGCAGAACTTTGACAGTTCATTCCTGTGACTGTATGGAAGTGTGTGGTATTTCAGACTTCTGCTGATCACGTGACTCAGTCTGGCAGCTTTAACTATGAAAAATCACCAATGAGGTTTTACTTTTCAGTCATGTAGTCATCAAATGATTTGGTTTGTGGGAATAAAGTCTGGATTTAGTTGATGCAGGTTGTGTAGCACCAAACTGTCACGCAGAAATGGTCAGGTACTTTCAGCTGGCTCTCCTGCCCTGAGCTTAACCTCCCAGGCAAACTTTTATATCTGACATTTTGCCTAAATTGCCAGGACTGACAAACCCCATAGTGCAATCCTACACACAAACAAAGAAGCTAAATATGTAAACACTGGCACAGCAAACACAGTCACAGCTTTTGGCTCAGTTTACTGATGTTTCTATGATAAATTAGTTTAACTCAGGAGCCTTTAATATTGTGAGATTTCCTTTTTATGTTCAACACTTCTGTGCGTTACTTCAGAGAAGTCACACCGCCTGCAAAAGTGAACTCTTCCTTCTCAAAGCCATTCATCTGGACTGTTAAGAGGGTAGGGTATCTTTTTGGACAGGAAACTGTAACTTGTATGCTCGACACCATCAACCTCAGTCACTTGCTGGCTTTAACCACAGTTGCTAATCTGCACCATTTGAATGAACGGATAAACCCAGACTGTGGCAGTAAAATGAAAACATGCGGAAGTCAAAGCTGAGATGTGTATAAATGCGTCTTAGGCCTCAGTCCTAAACCATGACATCCCCTCACACCGTGAACTTTGTAGAAGTCTTTCTCAGACAAAACCACATTATCCCTGCAGACTTAAGGGAACATAGTGAGCAGAAGATAGTACTTTCATCTCTCTGGTTTCATAGGTGATGATTAAGTGGTTTGTGGATAGTTAGGCGTCGTTCCTTCAAGGCACTCTCTTTTAGCAGAAGATGAACAAGGACGGCAGTAGAGTGTGCCAACTGTGTAATGACAGAGTGTCTGTATATGCTATTCTAGTCACTGTTATTTTGCTGCTTCTAGGAAGTCAATGCAGGAGTGTCGAGACCAGCTGTGTGCTTTTACATGTAATGTTAATGTACGAGGATCACCTGTGTGTTTCACAGCGTAGTTGATTTTGCATCTATCTTTAGGTATAACAGGTTTGTAGTTACATTACAGTGTTTTAGTCATCCAGACACATTAAATCACAATCAATAGAAATTCTCCTGCACTTTCTCTGCAGTGCATCTCCTCACATGTGTTTTTCCAACTTAATTATACCAATAAAGTTCCTCAGAATGTAGGTTACATTTCTGATGTGGGGATTTCCACACTAAGAAGGTATTTCTCTCGACTGTAATGATGATAATCATGTAATGCAGGCCCACTGCTGTTAAACTTCTCTTTATTATAAGTCTGACTTGTTACCTCTTCCCTGACTCTGAGCTAAATGTAGGTATTCAGATGCCGCTAGTCACTGTTATAAAGATGTTTGATTGTATTCCTAGTTTTAGCAGAAGGATTATAATTTAGTTTCGCAGTGTTTTGCTCTAAAAATGGTCCAGTTTGTGGAATCTCAACAAAGCAGCAGAATTTAATATCAATTAAACCTAAATAAAGTTACAGGCTGTGAAATGAGCGCTTCTTTAATATCCCTGTATTAAAAGTGTGTCAGCAGAGTGCAGCCAGGGATGAGATATAAGTTTAACTATTCAGCTCAGGCACATCAATGGGCCTAGGAAAGGTTTCTAATTTGTGCCGTTGCTGACTCTCTGTTCCATATGATAATACGTTACAGGGAACCACTCACTGTCCCCTGGTCAGGGCCCTGTGGTTCAATGTAGACCTTGTGGTGTCAGTATCCACCCTCGGATCCAAACTAAGACTGTGGCCTCCAGCCCTGAAACCACACGAGGCTCCAGCACGATACACGTTGGCAGCGTCAGTGCAGCACACACAGACTGGCACAGACCACAATTACAGTACGGCACACAGGGGACAGTAGAGGAGTTGGCATGCGCTGGCTGCAGCTCCTGTGTGGAAGGAATGATGAAGCCCCATAAAGCTGCAACACAATTAATGTTAGCACTGCCCTGTAGTGACGATAAACCACATGGACTGTGAGGTCAGTAGTACTGACACTCTTAAATTTGTAGAGGCAGACGACAAAGAATAAAAGCACAGGATTGAAAAAACTCAAGTAGTGATCATGTTAGTAGCAAAAATAACTCTCACAGATTAGTTATAGCTCTCCATTCAATGCTACTGAAGTATATGTAGCCACTTCTCTAGTTTATATTAATAGCACGGTTATCTTCACCCTGATTTATCTATATTACCCCTGTTTTGTGTCCTTTCTTAAAGCATCCCCATCCTAATTCATTCTGCTTTACACATCGCACCGTCATGTGGGGAAGACAAAGATATAGTCTCTTGTTTTGTGACAGTTTTCATTCAAATTTACTCTCATGCATTTCTACATTTATTTCCCTCGTTAGTGCTTAAAACATTGTGGGGAAAAAAGGCCCAAATACAGCTAATGAATTGATCAGGAAAGTGCTGACTGTGTGTTGTGCTTTACTTTGATTAGTCTCTCAGTTTGTGGCAAAGGCAGACTCAGAGTACTTTCATCAAAATTCCTCATCCCTTCTTTGTTTCTGAATAACGTAAGATGTAATTGAATCCTATGATCGTCTTTAACTTTCAATTATTTCATAAATGGACATTACGGTATCCAAATGCTCAGGGGGTCACCGATGCTGCTGCTGAACTTCTAACAGTGTTCTCTTCTTGTTGTTAACTCTAAACTATTTCCATTTGGTTGTTAACCTTGTTTCTATCTTGAAGCTTTTTAAATGTAGTGACACATAATGGCAGGATCACCTCCCTGTTCGTTCTAGTCATATGGGAGAGTTGTGTGTTGTTTTTGTCTCGTTTGGAGCAGCCAGCCAGGCGCTGTCACCCAGTGTGACATCTACAGGATAATAAACACAACACTGACTAACTAAACCCTCATTTTATTCAGCATAAACAATGTAAAGTCTAATAACCCCCCTTTTACAGCATGGGTACTCATAATGGATTTTCTGTCTGTGTACATAAGGCATTATAAATAAATCGTAACTATAGAGCGCCATGCTGAAAATTATAACCTGCAGCAGCTCGTACGCCTAACCATCGTGGTCAGCTGGGTGGATAGAGACACAGCTGTTGATTTAGGAACAACTGAACTTTAGTTTATCCTTTTCCATACTTGAAATTGGTTTTATATATTTAACTTTTTGTTATCCTTTTGGAGACCTTATGTTTGTCGTTTTATCATCACAAGCCTGTGAAACCCCTGCCGTCTGTCTTTATTCTTGGAAATGTAAAGAGATTCAGATACTCAGACATTACATGGGTGTACAGATGAATGTGTGTGTTTGTGTGTGTTTGTATTGCACATCCCTCTTGCTCTGTGTGTCTAACAATGTGGTTGTTGTGTAAAGGTGAGAGGTGAGGGGTCAACGTGTCAGCTGGAGTGTGTGTCCGGTATTTGGCACAGCTTTGCCAAAAGGAGGAAAGGGCACAAGTGCACACACACACACACACACACACACACACACACACACACACACACACACACACACGCACACACAGAAATTGTTACACAGAGCATCTAAGCCAGAGAGCCTGAGAGAGGAAATAAAAGTTTTCCTCTTCAGTGAACTGAGAATCACGCAGTAGACAACCTCACACAGGTCTGCAGTGACATTTTGACCCAGGGCTCTGAAGGCTGTTTAGATGGCTGCATGTGTGCATGCAATATACTCAGGTGTAAACATAGAAACATATGCATAACATGTCATCCATGATAGTGGATTTGTTACATTTTACCTTTAAATTTGCTTCGTGAGCTGCCTCTGATGTCCCTCTCCTTTGACTCATTGCATGCCGGGATTGCTCCAAAGTAAAGTAGAAATTGGATGGATTAATAATTCAATGCTTCCCCTCATGTGAGTCCCTTATTCCTATTAGTTCATCTTTTCTTGTTGTTTGTTACATGTCAGCTTTATGAGAACGAGCTTAATTCATTTGTGCAAACTTTCTTGGCAAGTGATTCTCATTCTGACGTGTTGTGCACGTAAAGTCTAATCTGAGTGTCCAGTGTGTGTGTGTGCGTGTGTGTGTGTGTGTGTGTGTGTGTGTGTGTGTGTGTGTTCTGTTAGTCACGTCATTTACACTGTAAGCTGACAGAAAGTACAGACTCTGCCTAATAGTCACTTGTGAGTAAGCATTAGCATTGTTTATCTCTCACTCCTGTAAGCGTGTCTGTTTGCGTAGTGTGTGTACATGTAAACAAATTTGCATGTGTGTGCAACATCAACAGACTGCACTCTGTTGTGTTGTGTCACCAAGTTCATTTAATCTGTTTTAGCTCCATCTAGTGGCAGCAGAGGGGAACTACAGCCATCCAAACTGCTTAAAAATACTGTGGGTTTAGCAGCACATTTCATTTTACAGCGTGACTGCCAGCACTGGTGTCTCATACGTTTTCCACCAGGTGGTTAGAAACTGGTGGTCTGAACGTTTGGTCAGTTGTGGATCTTTGGGGCTGAGTGTGATAGAGTCGTTTCAGTCCTCAGACACCTGTTGAGAAAATACCCACCCCATGAGAGTGCTCCCATTGTTCACCAAACCTAGTATCAATTATTTTTAAACCGTTTTTAGGGATTCACACATTACTTCAATGGAATTTTAAAGTTCAGAAATGTTGGTATATTGGAGATTTTAGGTTTTTATTTTACTTTTTATTTATTTTGCACACTGCAGAGACTTTTTTTAGACTTTCAAACTTTACTGATAAAATCTCCTGCATGCTTAATCTGGCAGTCCTCCTGTTAATTATTAAAAAGATTAGCTCAGTTTAGCTTTTGCACAATTTCAGATTTAATTAAGTCTAATCACAACATCAAGTAGATCAGTTTTAGTAACTGTATTAATGTTCTTCTATAATGTAATGATATTTGCTATTTTTGATTCTGCTCATTCGTCTGTACTGATAACTGTACAGGCTCATGTTGTCTGTTGCTACAGCACTGGTTTTAACTGCCCTCACGTGCCTGCGAGCCCCGTTTCCTCTCTTAATGACAGCTGTGTAATTTGCCTGCGTTTACATCAAAGAGCGTCAGCCATCTGTGAGCGCTTATAGAAAGAGAGGCCGATGAAGCGGGTAGAGGGAGAAGAAAGAAAGTAAAGAGGGAGAGTTTGTGCCCCCTGGCTTTCTGTTTTTCTACCTCGTCTAGTTTCATTTTTGCCACTCCTCGTCTCAAGAGGTGTATTGGTGCAGTTTTCACTGCCTGCACTGTGTGAGTGTGTACCTCTGTGGCCCCGTGTGTTATTTTTGTGGGTGTGTTTTTGTCGTGATTGTGGTCCTCCAGGCAGGAAGGGCCCCGGCTGCAGATGTGAGCCGGGCAGGCAGCGGGGGAACAGAGCTGCACATTGTGCTGGGTGTACTGGGGGAGCTCGGGCTGCAATCTGATCCAGTATCCTGCCATCACAGAACCATGCTGTCTACTGTCACTGCCTGACCCCCCTAAAAAACACACACTCACACACACTCACTCACTCCACCTTTGCCTGAACCTCTCTCCCCTTCAGTCTTCCTCTCATTGCCCGCCCTCCTATCGTACCTCTACCTCGCTCTCTCTCTCATTCCCAGCATTCCTGTGCAGATCTGTGAAAGTCTCTGGATATTGCACACAAAGACTAAAAATAATTCATTGAGATTCTTTTGAATATTATAACACGTTATGGTCTTACTTCTGTCCAGTCAAGGCTGAGATGTCGAGAATGAAGTATAGCATTTTAGTTGAGGAGCTAAACATTTCTGTCTGCATCCTCCTCAGTGTTCATCGCTCTCTTTCTCTTTTTGATCTCCCCTCCTTGTGAATCTTCATTTCCACCTGCAAGCAGTTGTTTTTAGGGAGGTTTCTGTTTTGGATGGTTTATGTAGCATCAGAATACCACTTGACCTAACTCTCAGTTTCCCTCCTTCTTGCTTATACATCCTTCTCTCTTTCACTTCCTTCCTCGCTCCATCTCTCCCTCTTACTCCTCCTCCTTTTCTCTCTGGTGTAGAGTGACGTTAATGAACTGGTCTAGACACCCTGAGGCAATATTAACGCGCCATTTGCTGTCTGAGTAAATATTGCCATCTGTGGGCCTGTTAGACTAACTGTTAACTCTGAGACACTGGGTGTCACCTAAACACAAGCACCACTGATGGGATCAGTGTGAATCTAGGACAAACACAAGAGTTCACATTGGAGGCCGATGTAAAGTGTCATTAACATGGCTTTATAATGCAGTGTTATCAAATGCATAATACATTCCTTTCTTCACGCTTTATGATTGTCATTTCTGATGGACTGATGTGCATCAGGTCAGGGTTTGATTCCTGACCTGAGTTTCATTAACGTCAACATTATTCTGCTGTCTGGTGTTTTGCTGAATATTTAGCAAACTATTGTATACTGTACATGTCAATTTGCTGTATCATTACATAGTTTCAGCTTCAATATGATGCTTTTTAAAGCGCTAGGAAGATTATCAAAGTTGCTACTGGGTGTAGTTGAAAGCAAACGTGTAACTTCAGAGGCTGCATTGCTGGAGGGCTTGGTTATTTTCTTTTCATGATCCGCTATGTGCTCTTGCACAACAAAGGCTATGCATCACTGCCGCCATAAGTTTATTATGAGAAGTTCCAGAGCAGGGCTGGCTGTAAATGAACTTTATTGGCTGTTAACAGCAGATTCAGCTCTCCGGTGCACCTCAAACACAGGAAGGCGAGGCAAGACTGAGGGAGATATGCTATTTACTATATACTAATACTATATTTGAATACTAGAGGTTGTTTAAAAAACGTACCTTATCGCTGCTTCACTTCAAAACCATAGAGATCAGTCAAGATGAGGATTTTCTAAGTTGGACATTAAAATCACTTGATTTAAGTTCTTAGACTGCAATATATTCAATAAAGGACATGCAAGTCTGAGGTGTCTTTTTGATGATCAAACAAAAATAAGCTTTACAACACAAACACACTGAACAACCAGTTTTTCAGTTTTCCAAATTAGCATCATTTGAACATATAAAGCAGCATAGTCTAACCTTTGACGTTTGTCCCAGATTCTGCTCCTTTAGGAATCAACCGCATCCTGCTAATTGACTAGGAGTTGCATTCCCTAACCCCTGCATTTACTGTACCAGAAAACTGTGCTATAACACGACAGCACAAGTCAACTCATTTGTGTAATTAGACATCCAGCCTTTTAAAAGATTTAACGCCTACTGTGGTAAAACAAGACTCTGTCATGAATGTCAAGCTAACAGTGAATTATATTTCAAATCATCAGTTTGTTCTAAATGTTTGTGTCCAAAACAGACTTTAGAGGACAAAGAGAAAACGTGGATCACAAACCACAGTGCAGACGGAGGGTGGAGAAACAGGGTGGTGGACAGGATTTGACTGTGTGCTCCAGGTGTAACTGTGAAATGCTTACGTATCCTCAGACAAATATTCACTTGACTCAGCACAATCACACCAACAGCCACTTGTTACAGTTGCTTGATAAATGTTTGCAGAACAGAGGACACTGTCTCGACTCTGATTTAAACTGAGCATTACTGTACCTGCCCTGCAATGTTCCGTGTATAAGGCTTGGACTGTTGCCCATTTGCTCCGACACAGTGCTACCTTTCTTACATCATGCCTAAATGTACAGTGATAGCCATTATGGCTGTACCTGTACCTGCTGCTGTATCCCTTTAGTGCTGCAAGAGCATTTAAGATTACTTTTGAGATGAACTTTTTGATCCTCTGGGTAAAGTTAGGTTGCTGCAGGTGTATGTAATGGCTGCAATGATTCTCTACCTTTACCTACCTTTCTACCTCTACTTTGGATTTAGCAGGATGCAGAAGTGCAGGAGTAAGTGTTAAAAGAGTGGACGCTATTAGTCACAGATTGGATTTTATTTAAGCCATTCATGAAATAAATATTATTTTCTCTGTCTGAATAATGTTTATACAAAAAACCTTCCGTTTTGGTTCGAGGTTAGATTGTGTAACTATGGTTTAAAGTTTTTGAAGCATCATAAACCAGCTGTATTTGTGAAGAGTTGTGATTTACTGTTGTAGCGTTACAGGACTTCTTGAGACATTTCTCTTGTTTGTTTATTGAGTAAAGCTGCTGTGTCAAAAATGTAATGACAATTTTCTTCTCCTCTTCTTTTCCTAAGACCCAGTGGATGTGTTGCGGGCCCTGCAGGTTCCCTCTCTCCCCGAGGGCGTGAAGAAAGTCCCCGGCTTCTGCACCTCCCGTCGCTCCAGCAGCCCTGATCATGCTTACCGCATCACCAAGAAGGCCCAGATCTCTGCCCCCACTAAGCAGCTCTTCTCAGGTAGGCGACAGCTGACTGGAAGTCCTGTTATATGAGTATGAGGAGAGGCTGCTCTGTATACAATACAAATCAATGACCAAACTTAGTATTATGTTTGCTTACATTAAATTTATATGTATTATTATATACACTTGTATAATATTTAAAGAATTAAAAGAGATTTTAAAGAAAAGGCTTTTTCATCATCGGGGTTATTTTCTAGGATATTAGGAAGCAGAGCCACAGAAGTCATAATGCACCTATTTACAGGCTGAGTGTCATGATGAGTAAACTGCACCATACTTTTAACATTAATTTTAACAAATGTCATGATAGATTTGTTTTACAGTAAAGCATCTGATTAAATAGCCATGCATCTTATTTTTATTCCCTTATTTGTTTCCTCTCATATCAGAATCAGAAATACTTTATTTATCCCCGGGGGAAATTTGGGGAATTCGGAAATATAATAGCTCATATCCTCTGCTCTCTTATCAACAGCTAAATAATCAAAATAACTCTAAATTGTGAACAATTCAAATGCAGTGATACAATATATAAGATCTACAATATTACAACCATAAAGCACTTTAAAGCACGATACGTTAGCACAGGGGTCTCCAACAGCTGTATTTTAGTAGCTCGCCAAGAGGCTCACAGACTCACAGTACAAAAAATCCTACGACAAGAAATGCACCTTGAAAGCCTCTTCCCACTTCAATTCAGTCAAATACACAGATGTCCCACCCCCTCCGATACAAAATAATAGGATAGGACAGGCAAGTTTGTCAACGTCTGAACCTAACCAATCACAGCAACGTTGCAGCAACCTCTGTCGACAGGTCAGGTCAGTTCAGTTCTGCTATATGCTAGGTGAGCTAAAGTGAGGAGTTCGGTGCTATTAGCCTGTTTAGCCAGATTAATGATGGACACTGAAGGTGGCCACGCCAAGAAAAAGCAAAAAAAACATACGATCTCCATGGGGAGTGGGAAAGTTTTTACTCACGAATGTGAAGGACAAGTGTGTGTGCCTCATCTGAGGTACCAACGTTTCAGTCCACAAAAGAATCAACACGGGGCGCCAGCAGCAATTACAGCGATGTAATGCAAGTAGCTCTTGGCCACTTTCATTCAAGTAGCTCTCAGATGAAAAAAGGTTGGAGACCCCTGCGTTGGCACAATCAGGGCAATTTGCTCAGGAAAGAGGAAAACAAATATGAATACATAAAGGTTCCTCTGTGTTGGGTTTAATGTTTAGCATATTTACTATGAATTCCAGAGTTAAGAAACCTATAATTAGAGTTGCAAATTTATATGCACGCATGAGACTTTTTGTGCCCATGCTAGTTTGCTTGGGGAAATAAAGTATAATTACGTGTTGCAGTGCTGGAGCAGAGTTAAACAGTGTGTTGAAAGCCATAACAAATTAACTTTAGCACCCTGTCTGACACCCTGGAGTGAGGAGAGAAATGTAGCACTTATGTGGTTAAGAATAAATCCTTAAAAGTCAAAGCTGATTTTAAACTCATTTTCCAGTTCTTCCCACCTGTTATTGTGTGTCCATATTATCGATGCCAGCTTCACATTGGATGATAATTCTGTAATTCGTTGATGCTGACATAGATATCTGACCTTAATCACTTTAAGCTCAACACTTATTTCATTTTTACATTTCCTTCTCCATCTCTCATTCTGCAGTACTTCTCCAACACTTTTTCCATTGCTTTCTCTTTTATCAACTTTACCTTCCTCTACTTCCTTTGATCTTTTCCATGATGAATAAATGCTCTCTTTTAAGGTCCGGGTCAGTCCCCACACAGTCCTTCAGTGCATTCTTTTTTGCCCCTTTCTCCATAACTACCCCCTCCTCCTAAAATCCATTTCCCTCTTTCATCATCTTTTTCCTTCCTTCACAATAGGTCGATTCCCAGAGAATTTCTCCATCATGGCTCTCATAAAGCCCCAGGCTGGTCTCCAGGCATTCCTCCTATCCATCTACAGCGAGCAGGGTATCCAGCAGCTGGGCATTGAATTGGGACGCTCACCTGTTTTCCTGTACGAGGACCAGAATGGCAAGCCTGCTCCCGAGGACTACCCACTGTTCAGAGGCGTCAACCTGGCTGATGGCAAGTCAGTAACCAGCAACAACCAGTTTGTGACTGGTTGAGATGACAAGTTTGGGGTCATGTGGGTCTGGGTGGTTGGCAAAAGTATGTGTGGGAATGTTGGTGGGAATGAGTTACGAGGGTTGGTTTGATACAGTTTTAGTCAGGCCTGTAGTCACATTACAAATTTATTCGCCTTCGGTTCCTCTTCCCTCTCTCTAGGTGGCATCGCATCGCTTTCTCTGTCTCAAAGAAAAATGTGACACTGCTGTTGGACTGCAAGAAGAAGATGACCCGCCCCCTGCCCCGGGGCAACAACGCTGAGGTTGACACCAATGGCATCACAGTATTCGGAGCCCGTCTGCTTGATGAGGAGGTTTTCCAGGTGAGAAGCTTGATAAGCTTTACAGGCAAGGGACAGATTGTGCCGTTATTGGTTGTGTGGCTTTGCTACCTCTTAAGTAGCAGTCACAGATGACTGAATACTCCATGAGCCCCATAGTAGGCGATGCAGCTGTATAGGTTTCTGTTTCAGATCTGTTATTTTTTTTCCCACAGGGAGATATCCAGCAACTGCTGATCGCCTCCAACCCTCAGGCCGCTTATGACTTCTGTGAACACTACAGCCCTGACTGTGACTCCCCACTGCCCAAGACCCAGGCTCAGGACCCCAACACATATGTGAGTAGCACCACCTTAACACAAGACATGAAATCAACATTTTCCTCTTCATACCTATGAAAAGGTGATCAAATAATAAACCACTTAGTGAGTAATTATCTTGAAAACCTCCCTGCAGGCTACAGTATCTATCCTTTATATTTGCTCACACCCTGTGGTCTCTTATAAAGGCTACTGTGGGATAAGTGAATACATGACCACACACAAATTCAGTAGCACCTACAAGACTACTGACTAGTATCCACGATAGAGTGGATATCCTCAGCACTATGCTAACAGAGCTCATTCATTAAACTGTAGGCTCATCCGTAGCTCCGATAAACCCGGTTCAAACTGAATCTGTGGACTTTTTTTTTCATTTCTGTGGCACATTAAGAGAGAACTATGATACCTTGAACTGAATGGAAGACCGCATGGTGCAAGGACAGATATGAGAGACAGATATCAAGAGGGGAATTCACTAAAGGATTGCGCAGCTTTTGCACCCACAAAACCTGTGCAAATGGCACAAAAAGACTCCATTTCATTCTCCAAGCCCACACAGAGGGTTGAATGCACCCCAAAGTGAGCTGCAGAGCAAACAGCGTCTCTGTGCTCCGGTGCTGTTTGCACGTATTTAAATGAGTCATTATGCAGACATTCGGGGCAAATTTGGCCCCTTTCTATGCAAATGAGCCTCGTGGCAAAAAGCATTCACAAACACCAGCGCTAACAGCACCGCGCAGTTAGAGTGAAAATATTAGAGAGCTGGAGGGAACTGCGGCGCAGTATTATAAGAGCTGTGACACTCTGAGTTTACACTGATCAGGACGACAATTCAACCTTTTTTGTGACCAAAAAAATGTTTTGTCTGTAAAAACAATCTGTTAATAATATATTGTCATTATTACTATAATCAGATCTGATATAACCAATCAGTCCCGGGATGTGCGAGGCTCAACCCCAACACACGGGCACACTTTGAAGCCATTACACATGACGTGATTATTTTCTGGACGAGCTGTTGTTGCGTGCTCGTCCAAAACCTGAAGCTCCGTTACAGCCAGTTAAACTAGTAAACACCTGTCGAGTCTGGATTTTACAGTAAACTGTTAAAAGAGCTGCCCCCTCCTCTCCCTGCTCATCATCGATCTGTGGATGGAGCTGAGCTCCGTCAGTGTACGCTCAACTGATGCCTGAGGGCGCAGCACGGCGCAGCAGAGAGTGGAGGTGCACACAGCTTCTCTCCACAATCAGACACAAAACAAGAGCAAACTGCACAGATCTGCGAAACTTTATGGGTGTGTTTGCGCTTGAATATCATCAGTGCAGTTTATGAATCGCACCTTGAGACGGAGCAGATAGCGGGTGCCAATGATGCGCAATTTATGGAGCTATCAGCGGCCGCAATTCATTCTTGGTGAATTTCCCCCAAGAATTTAGGAAAAGGCAGCCATAGTGTTAAAAATGAAGTTAGATTGCTGAATGAAAGCATTGCAGAATGCCTTTTCTTTTCTAAACAATAGTCACCACAGGAGATTAGAAATTGAGTAAAGCACCTGTGTGCAAGTATAGAAAATTCAGAGGGTTCATGTAGCTCTCATCATGGCTGTCACTTAAAAGATATGTCTGGGTCAAAATGGTCATTTTGTGAACTAGCACTGTGGCCCAGTGTTTAGCGCTGACCTTCAAATTCCTGCTACCTGTAATGTGCATCTTCCCTTGTTTGCTCTAAGTCTTGTTTCTCCTCACAAAATCAACATATTTCCAACTGAAAAAAATGTATTTTATAATTAAATTTTAAGGCTAACACTACTTCACCTGAAAATATGACCTGATAGTAAAATTGAAGACCACAAATAAATGCACAAGTCATCTGTAAATGAAAGAAAAGTCTACAGTTTCAGTTTGGGTCATCTGATCATCAAAGTGCTGCTCTCCCTTTCTGTCTTCCTCACGCATCCCCATCATCGCCAAGAGTTTGTATCCATCCACTTTCCTCCTCACCTCCTCGGTCTGTGTGTCCCTGGGGTAATCAGAGAAAAGAAGAGGCATTTTCTTAGTGTACCTTTCCATAACTACACCCTTAAAAATGAGCACATTGCCAGAATGAAGACACTTTTTGTTAGGGGACATACAGCAGTGGATTAGCAGTCATCTTTTTCTACTCTACTGCATTGGAGCACAGAGAGGTAGGGGAAAGAGGATGATACAAGCCAATGCCTTTCCCCTCATTTTTTCCCATGGACTGAAAGAAAGAGAACTACTATAAAAGTTGGTTCTGTGGTTAAATAAAGACTTAAAATGATTTGGCATGAAGATGGCTTAAGGTGGAGCCTCTTTGCTTACTGAGACTGGTTGTTTACACTAAATACATTAAAAGCTTTGCAAGCTGTCCCTCGCTCTACTTCTCTCTCAAACATTCTGATATTTGGGAGCTGAAAGTTCCCTGCCACTAGATGCACCCCAGAGCTAAAGTAAAATAATTTTCATCCTCATTCATCCATCCAAAGTACATGACCTTTGTTTAATCAGCCTGCATGCTGAATCAGTCAGTACAAATTGTATCAGTCACTGTACGAGCTGTCATGTTGATGCTTTTAAAATGACACTTTCTGAATGAATTTAAATCAGTCGGCTTTATTCATTGACTTCAACCATTGCTTAATTTTTGCAGTTTTATCATTCATCAAGGTAGTCTGTATATGGAGAATTTTAAAATCACTACCTTTTAACCAGGAGTCAGACTCCTTGATGAATGAAAAATGAAAAGCTTTGCGTTTAATTGATATCTCCTTTACTGTCTCTTGCTGTCTATCACCATGTTTTTCCCTTTTGCTGCTTCACCCCACCGTCACCCCTTCCCTTAATTTATCCCTCCTTCCCCTCTGCATCCCCTATTCATCCCCCCTTGGACATCCAATCACCTGTTCTTCACACATTCCCCTCCTTCCATTTTTCTTGCTTTCATGTATCTTCATCCTCTCTGCCAAACCACCCACCCCCACCATCCTATTATCTTCCAATCTTTCCATCATCCCATCTCTCTCAGTACTTTGATGAGGAGCAGGATGACCATGAATACCCCTATTATTATGAGGAAACTACAGGCGTTCCCTCCTCCTCTGTGTCCCCCTCTCCCCAACATGGGGCCCCCAATCAACAGGTAAAGAGGGAGCAAGAGAGGCGGAAAACACGAGCGGGGTTTGTTGAAGGGAGGGAGAATGAGAGATAGAGAGGTATTAAAGCACTAACAAAAGCATTACTGATAATATAGAATTGGCTTGTTTAATATTTGAGTGTTAAAATGTACACTCTCAAAAATCCGTGTGTTTCAATATCTACATTTTCACTTGTGGCGTTCCATATGCCTCTCTCATCCCTCATCTCTCCGTACCTCTTTTGTTTTCGTGTGTCACCATTTCCTGAATCCACACTGACCTCTCACACATTCATCTCGTTGCAACCATCTCCGTCACGCACAATTACCTTTGCTCCTTATGATTTTTTTGTCCTCATGTCATTTACATGTTGTCATTTATGTATGTGTGTTCAGATGTGGCCAAGTGGGGGCACTGTGGTTGTGTAGGAGCAGCTGTGTTGTTAAACACATATGCACAGTTTTTCCCACAATCTCCTCCACTCAGAACTCCACTTTTCTTCACCCCTTCCTCATATATCTCATTCTTGTCCACCTTGATTAAAACCAAAATACTTTCTCCCAAATAGAGTAAATAAGAGAATATAAGCAGAGCAAGTTTGTGTTGAGGAAGGGGTGTCACAAAACTCCTTAGCACTCAAAAAACTACATGTAATGAGATGAAAGTTTTATCACAAATCTCTGACATCCTCAAGGAAGTTCAACTGAGATTTTTTTAAAGAAATTATATCAGTCTTACCCCAATAAATAGCATATAGCCTGACATTAAGCATGTGTAAATAATTAATGTGTATTTTTTTACACTGTTAAGAAAGGTTAATGTCAATTTGGATTTTAGTTTGTTGCCCTGCTTACATGACCATATTAAACTAACAGATAACATGATGATTGTGTGATTAGTCTTTGGTTGTCTATGAGAAAAAATAGTTTACAAATGCAAGTTAGGAGAAAAACTATGTAAGAGTGTGCCAGAGTGGCCTTTTCTTAAACTGAGCTTGGTCAAATAGTCTTTGTAAATTAGTTTTTTTAAATTTACTTTGTGTTACAGTAACAATCTCAAACTTTTTCAAGTCACTATCTATCGCTGAATGAGGTAACACAATGGTGATTGAGCCTATGGCCCACTGATGAAAGCCTTTGCATTTACAGTGAAAATCCAAAGAAAAACAAACAAATTCGAAGCTCAGATTAAGTCAGTCTACAAACGAAAGCGAGGAAAATCAAGAGTTAGAACCATGACAAAGGGAGCCAGCCGTAGATGTCTGGTTAAGTTGGGACATGTGCTCCTTTAATTGCTTATTATCGCCAGGGGGTGGCGCTCAAGAGCACTAAACTGAAATATTCATAGAACTTAAATGTCGAAAGCTGCTTATCACAGAATAGCATAACTGAATACATTTTCAAATGATAACACAGCAGTCTTTCCTGTGATCATTGGATTTCCAGGTACTCTTCTCATTAGAGTCTCTAATAACAAATCCCGCCCATTCAGCTTCACAGTTGATCATGAAAAAAACAGATTTGCAATACTATTTGACCAGGGTCTGTATTGTCTTGTTACTTGCATGATTTCTTTTTTGTCTTGGTTGATGTCACTGCATGCACCTACTGTACTTCTGTGTCATCAGTTTCCAAAGTAATTTTCCAGTCAACATGGGAATATCAATGCACAATGTTTTGTCTTGGTATAGACATTCATGCTTGAACATGTGACCCCTGTATGGCAAACCTTACATACATATATGCCACATTTCTTCCCTTTTGAGATGGTTTTTGTTCTGTATTGCATATTTGAGTACTTTACATTCAGTATGATTTTTTTTCGGAGTTTGTGTACACTGTTAATTTGCATGTAGTTTCATTATAGCAGTGTGAGTGGTAAGAATTAAGCATGAGCTGTTGTTTTTACCTTGTGGTCTTATGTAACTATGTGACATGCATTTGCATGCTAGCCTTGCATCCATGCTTTTTCTGTGATGCATGGCTAAACTTCAGTAACCTTCTCTGTCTTGTAGTTGGACTGCCCAAAGCATTATAATCTGTGTGTATGTGTGTGAGCACAGTAGGTCAGAGCATCAATGATGTGTATGTTTCTTGTGTGTGCGTGTGTTTGTACAGTGTGTGTGTGTGTGTGTGTGTGTGTGTGTGTTCAGCACCAGCTTTACCTGACCAGTCACACCCTCAGTGCCTCTGCCAAACCACAGGCTACAGGTTCATATTAGCACAAAGATGCTGCTTTGTCATTTAACATTGGGAATGGCATTACTGGAGAGATCAGCAAAAAGCTCTCAAATCAAATTTTTCAAAATGTGGATTTTAAATTTGTCTCAGTATTGGTACTTTTTCGTTGTATTTTTACTTACTGTTTTAAAAGTTATGATAATCATCTGCTGTATCCAGTAATGCCTGTACAGTCTCAGTAAATCATCCAAGCCTTGGCCATCTTTATGTCATTGTTTCTCAAAACATCCACTCTTGTCCTTCTCTCTCCTTCTGTCCATCCCTTGTTTGTGCTTTTTATCCCCCTCCCAACCCTTCTGTGTATCGTTGTCTTTCTCCACACTCTCTCTCTGTTTGTCAATGCACTTTTACATACTAAACAACATCTCAACCAAACAATAATCATGGATATTAGAAGACGGTGTCCAATGGAAAAGCAGCCACCACAAAATCCACCCCTGTCAAAGTGAAACCCACTCCAGCTAAGCCGGCCAAAACTGGACCGTACAAACTTGTAGTCAAGTCACCCATGCCCAACAAAGCTCCCAAACCTTCCACAGCCAAGCCATCCAAAGCGAAGCCCACTGCAGTAGAGATCCTCTTGTCTAAGATCAAACCAACAGCGGCAGCTAAATCTAAGCCCACGGCTTCCCTAGCTAAGAATGGCAATGGCAAACCAGTGGTTGAGAAGAAAGCCAATGGTGCAGCCAAAGCCAATGGCAATGGCAATGGAAAAGCAACTGCAGCAAAAGCCAATGGCAATGGCAAAGCCACAGCTGAGGCTAAGCCTACAGCACAGGCCAAAGTGAATGGAAATGGAAATGGAAATGGCAAGGTTGTAGCTGAGAAGAAAGTCAATGGTAATGGAAAATCCTCACCAGTAAAGAAGGTCAATGGAAATGGAAAAGCCACTGTTGTGTCCAAGACTAATGGAAATGGCAATGGCAATGGCAAAGCTACAGAAGAGAAAAAAGCCAATGGAAATGGCAAAACTACCGTTGAAGTTAAAGAGGTTAAAGTAAAAGTCAATGGCAAAGCTGAGAATAAGGTCAATGGTGAGGCTAAGGCTAATGGCAATGGCAAAGTTATTACTGTGGTAGAAAAGAAAGCTGTTAGTAATGGTGCCACAAAAATTGAAACCACTACAAAAGCAAAGACTGAAAAAGTTGTTAAAGTAGAAAAGATAGAAAAGACTGTGGTCAGTGCAGCTAAATCAGCTGCCAAAGTAGAAGCTACTAAGGCACCTAAACCCACAAAAGCACCAAAACCTGAGCCTACAAAAACAGCAAAGGCTGTGGCCACCAAAGCGCCAGCAGCAAAAACTCAAGTAAAGACAGAGGTCAAAGAGGTCATCAAAGTAAAGACTGTCGTCTCCAAAGTCCCTCTGGTTAAACCAACAATGAGCAAAGTAGTGAAGAATGTTGTTGAAAAGGTCTCCATCCAAAAGAAAGCTCCTCCAACTGCCCCTGTCCGGCCAACTCCGCCCAGACCCACAAAATCCAAGGTGGTGGATATTAATGTCAAATCTCTGCACAAACCCTTCCCACCTTTTGGCAAGACTATGCTGAGTGGAACTGCAGTCCCAGCGAAGAAAGTTACCAACGGTTATCAACAGGTACAACAGGAGGGCCCATGTTTGGGTGGGAATGTCCAGAGTCGTATGTCCCATCAGACCCATTTGTTTGCCAGTTCCACCATCCAGGGTCTGCAGCAAAACTTTTGTGAAACTTAACCCTTTGAGTTTTCGTCACTTTAAATGTCCTCTCATGAACAGATTTATCTTTCAATACATGACTGGAACCGAATTTTGAGGTAAATCCTAGATGGTGGACAATCTGGTCTTCATAATGGAAGTTGGTCCATACCAAGCTGGGTGCCTTTTCCTCTGTTTATATATCATATGATCTTCATGATCACTCCAGATTCTCCATATGATATGATACAGCGGTGCACATTGAAGCATGGCTAATATTACAGTTTCATTGTTCTTTACTTTACTTTATACTCCTACCTTCAAGCTGCTCAAACTGGATCTCAGAACCTGAATACCCTCCGGCATTCCGTCTCTTTCTTTTTGGGAGAATCCATTAACGTACCGGTCAGATGAATGAGCATGGATTGCTATTGCACAAAAGCTAAACTTGATAAAACACAATTACTGTCACATTCTATACACAAGCAACACACCAAACTCTCCTGTCACTCTGTCATTCTCTCTGTTTGTACTTGGAGGTACCTGTGTTTTCTCTTTGACACTTGTTCCCTTGCTTCTGGGTATATATTGTATCAAATATGAATACAGCAGTCTCACAGAAACTTAAAAGCATGCCTCAAGCATGATGTGATTAAATGTTTAATTTCAAAAAATGTGTAGTCTACTATGAAGCTGACATGCCTCAAGGTGGAGCAAAACTGTGAGGAACATGGTCATTAATGGATTCCTGAAAATTGTTACTTTGAAGTAACCAAATCGTGTTCTGTGAGGCTGTTAATTGGCGATTGTCTCTCTGTTTTCTGGTCTTGGGTGAAACTAGACATCCCAAAGAGTCAAATTATGATGTTCTCATCGTAAGGGATGGCTAGAGGCTCTCAGTCCTTCCTCCAATAAGAGCAGACTTCACCCTTTGGGAACCTTGGCTTTATGAGCTTTAAAATGCAAAAATTGTTCAACAAAAAAACAAAAAGGAATCTCAGCAAAGTGGTCTCAATGACTCCCTAAATCTTGCATGTGGCAACATTTATAGTTATTGAGATTTTGAAATTGAGATTTCTTTTTTTAAATGGATCTTTACAACTTTAAAAATGTGAGTTGCCAGCTAAAACCGCTTTGCCTCTGGCAACCACAATTTTATGATGTGTTCCATTTTCTCCTTTTAACTCATCATCACTTAAAAGCAGACTTTGAACTAACCACGTTCTTCCAATCAAATCTGCTTACTTCCTTCCTGCTCCCCGAATTCCTGTCAACTTGACCAATCAGGATGTAGACACTGAATATTCCGAGGCTGGCCACACCCCTGCAGAGACTGATTATTACTATGAGGAGATGGCTCCAGTGCCAGAGGGTGAGGTGGTTGGACAAGAAGAGACCCATTTACAGGTAAAAGGAAATTACACACCGATCAGTGACACAGATCAAGAAGTTGAAGTAGTCAAAGAAGACCAACAAAATATAAAAACATTATATAGAACATAAACGTTAATTAACCTCCAAATCTTTGTACAGTAAATTAAAAAAACATTTAGGGATAAGCACCCAGTGATACAAATAACAATAAATAATCATCTCAATACAAGAGACTTCTTTGCACAAAGGAAGAAGAGTAATACCTGTGCGGTGGTGAGCCCAGTCTTTGTAGTTTAACCAAGTAGATATGGCTCTGTGTCTCTCTTAACCCTTACCTAACCACACATCAATGTTTTGTTGGCACCGATGCCACATGACAAGATATAAAAGAAAAGCTTTTTCAAATGAGAATGCACCACATTCATTTGCTAGTATCATCAAACATTTTTATGTGGCTCCTCTTTTCTCTAACAACAAGATTCCTGTTTTGTTCTCATCTCAAGATCCAGGGTTGATCAGGTTGCGATCTTGACATAAGAGCAAAAATCTTGTGAAAAGGGGATTCGCATAGAAATATTTGACATGCAGTTTCAAACACAGCTACAAGAGAATATATTGCATTCTTGTTTAAGTGAAAAATCTAACTGAACTAAAGAATACAGAAGTTGTTGCGGCTGACTTAAAAGCCCTAAACTATCAGAATTTGAGAATATGTTTCTCACAGTTCTGATCTGTTTCTCACAGTTCACTTATTGGCAATAATCCATATTGTCATCATTACCATTTTATCTATATAAACTTACTTGTATGACTTTGTTTTGTTTTCCAATGTTGATGCTAAGAATGGTTTTTGCTACAGTTTTGGTGAGAAATGTGTCAGTTTTAAATGTTAGGAACAAATACAAACATTATTCACAGTTTATTTATTTTTTAATTGTATATTCTGTATGAAGAAACTGTACAGCATATATCCAATGGATTCATATTTTAAAAACTCCCATGGTAAGTAGAATAGAAAGTAACATAGTTTTTGCTTTTGAGAATTATAGCAGCAGCATGTTTCCACAAAGTTCTTCATATCAGTTTTGTGTCTATGCAAGCTTGACCCTGAATTATATGTATTCTCTCTCTCTCTCTCTCTCTCTCTCTCTCTCTCTCTCTCTCTCTCTCTCTGTCTCTCTCTCTCACTCTCCCTCCCTCTCTCTCTCTCTCACACACAAGCTGATACGGATATGCTTTGATGGAAACATACTATAATAAGCTCAACAATAGAGGATTAACAGAGGATTTTAGATCAAAAAAATAAACCTGCAAATCCAAAATGCGGCTAATTACATCAGACTAATGTTAAAGCATGAAGGACTCATAGAGTCCCTACAGTCTACAAGATGTCTTTTTGTTTTCTGTCCCTATGTCACTGTTTATTTCAAGAGGTAAGACTCACTTCTTTCTGTATATGCCCCCTTTTCCTCTCCCCCTATTTTTCTTTCCTTTACTAACATTTCCCCATCATAAATACTCATCATCTTTTTACTGTTCCCTCTTCCTCTTTCCTGCATCTTTATTTTCCTTTCTTTCATACACCCTCTCGCACTCCTCCATCTATCCTATTGTGGCTCTGATAAACCCAACCCAGCCCCAGGTGGAGCCATCGCTGGTGGGAGAGGAGGTAGATGCCACCAAGGCAGGCGGTGTGGGCGAGGAGGCCTTCACTGAGGAGTATGTGACTGGGGACGTGGGCCTTAAGGAATACGACTATTCCTACAGGGACTACAATGAGCCATTAGTGGAAACTGGAGAGGTCGATGCGTACATGGGCCCCGCCCTGTCCGCTGTGACAGACGAGGGAGGCGTAAGTCGTTTTGCTTCGGGGGCAAAAAACACAATCAGTTTCAACCACTTTTGAATCCTAGTCTTTGACAAATTGTATTCAATCTCCTCTTAAATGATGTGTTTAAGTTTGCCATCTCAGTAGATTTTTTTTACCGCTCTGGGACCTCAACCTTTGTACTTATGGAGGCTGATTTGAAAACCCATGGCACTGTAGGAAAGTATACCTCTATCTTAGTACCTTCCCTTAAGAACTAAATGTTAGAAAATGAGTTTAGATTTCTCAGAGAGACCAACTGACACAGTGATTGTTGTGTACTATGAAGACTTGACCTTTTAAAACTGAACCATCAGATTCCCCTTGTATTCATTAAACCCGTTGTTAATATTTGTTTTAGGTTGCATTCCAGTGCCATAAAAATATTAAGTGTGTCCAAATACATGTACGTCAAATTAAGTACAAAAAAGTACCAGGATGTCCTCAATATCTGGTCATGTTCTGCAGTAAACAAACCAGCATGCTTTAATTGCTATTCTGACCCACAATCCTTTGCACAACAGAAGGTACTTTACATTGACTAGTTGAGAAAGCAAAGGCAGGGAGGTAATGACGGCGATGGATATATGTGCAGTATATATCAAAGTAAAAGCCCTAATGTTAAGACAAACTTGTATGTCCAAATTGTTTGCATACTTAATGGAAATAATTCACTTTATAAGGCCAATCAGTCTATAAAAAGGAAAAAGGATGCAATTTGGAATGCAGGTTATGTTTCCAACCCAAAGTGTGAATAGTCTTTTAATTATTTTGTTACTGTTATTATTTATATTGTCATATTTTTTTAATCTTTTTATTGCCACCTACTTTTTGTCCTTTTTTATTACTGAGTATTTTATTTAATTTGCCTGTTTTGTGAGCTGCTGTAACAAGCAAATTTCCCCTTTGGGGCATCAATAAATCTTATCTTATCTTATCTTTTCTAAGTGTGCTGTGGGTAAATTCAAAATCACCCCCATGCAAGTAAGGTCTCCTGACAGACTAAATCTTATGGGGGGCAAGCTCAATCCATCACTGAGAAACCAGTATTTGAATGCATTTCAAATACTTTAAGGACCAAGAACTAGTCCACACATCATTGGTTGAAATTGGTTTTATTCTATACATTGAATAGCAAATTCAGGACCCCAAGAATACAAGCCATTAGCAGGGTAGAAGCTGTTGGGGATCCTAATAAAGTTAAACATTAACTTGAACTATAACATACACTGCATTAAGAGGCATTTGGAAATGCAGAAGTATCCACCTGCTGCATCCTCTGTCTTGAATGCCTTTTATCTCAGTGTATGGCTTCATTTAGAGCTGCTTAGCCCGGATGATTCTCTGTATCTGTGTACAAGTAACAGACCAAAGTTTGGAGATCCATTGACTCATCGTTACTTGGAACAAAGGTTATGCCTTTACCAAGAGCCAAGCAGGTTTTTATATTATATTTTGTACACTGAACTTATAGTGTTTGATATAGTGCATCAAACTAATGTGGGTGTCTTTATGTGAGTGTATGTTTACCTATTGTCTAAATGCATGCAGACATTATTGTCTGCCATATGCCCTCTCTGAGTGTGGTTGTCTTGTTTCTTTTCTATGTATGTGTGTTTTTGGGGGTGCTTCTATACTGACTACGTTGTGTTGTTGGCTACATGTGTGTTTTCCTCAGGCTGCCGTCAGAGCCCAGAAAGGAGAGAAAGGAGAGCCTGCAGTCTTGGAGCCTGTGAGTTTCTAATTTTCTATAAGAAGCCTTACCTGGGCAGGTGTATGGAAACCGAAAGGAAAAGCTTCACCAAGTAATTTTCCCCGAAGCTCCAGGGATTTGCACCAGCAGCCTACCATTCACAGTGTTTCTTTTCTCACGTTTTGCTCGTCATTCTTTTACTGTATCCAAAGTAATCCGTGATAGATCTGCTGGTGTGCTTAAAATGTAACACGTTCACCTTTTAGAATATCACTTCGGCATACTTCTTCTGTTTTAAAGTCACAGGAAATATGGTTTGGTTTTTGTCCTCTTGCAAACTTCAACTTTATTGTGACTTTGCAGGGTATGCTGATTGAAGGACCTCCAGGACCTGAGGGACCTGCTGTAAGTAAATGATGGTCATTCCCTTGTTTTCTTTCAGACAGTTCAATGATCTCTAAATATTATATTTGCACTCCTGTAGTGCACTCTTTTAGATTCTTCTAGGTAGAACCTTAACCAATACATATATCTGTTGCAAGGTTGGACAGTTAACATTTCTCCAGTGTTAATGTTTAGGGTGTTCATATGCAACACTATAATCAAGGTCTTGCTGACATTCACATAGAAAACGACCACCTAATTGAATCTGTAATCAGAATACTTAAGAGTCGTTTCCCCTCCTCTTTCAGGGTCCAACTGGCCCCCCTGGTTCTTCCGGACCTCCTGGCTCTGTTGGTGATCCTGGCGAGAGGGTGAGTGTTTCACTTTTTCTGCAGAAGTAAAGGTTCGTAGAGACATTAGCTCTGAATCTGGGCACAGACGACTCTTAGACACTGTTGGTCATTGCAGATGCACTGTGCAAAAAAGATAAAAAATGCACATCACTTTCACTCTACCCTTGAACCTGACAGTTCACCCTTTTCTCTCCTCATCCTGCAGGGTGCTCCTGGTAGGGCTGGTCTGCCTGGAGCTGATGGAGTCCCTGGACCTCCTGGAACCTCAGTCATGCTGCCTGTGAGTCACCCTTAGCTTTTAATTCTTTATTAGAAATAGATACTCTCTGAGTGGCCATAAACGGGAGTATTACTTGCTCCAACATTTTGTGGATATCTGTAAGATTGATAATGGCCCTTGTTCAGTATCCTGTTTAGTTTTGTACAATCAGTGTTCTTTTAAGTATTTGTTCTGCAGCTGATTTTGTTCATATATTACATTGAATGTATGCAACAGTAACCCCCAACCATTAAATAGGCCGAAGTTTCAATCACATGGCTGAAATGCTTTCTTGTTTCTTTTCGCAGTTCCGTTTTGGACAGAGCGGAGGAGATAAGGGTCCTGTAGTTTCTGCACAGGAAGCCCAGGCAGCAGCCATCTTGTCTCAGGCCAGGGTCAGTCATCACCTTAACTTCACATTTCCATTGTCCTTTGTTATTTTGCCTCAAGGATCACGGCAATCTAGTCTTGATTCTTCGACATTAACCAAGATTGTCACCGTCTTTTAAGGACTTTGTGTCAATAGATGTATCATAGCATCTCTTTCTTTTTCTGTTGATCTTAATAAAGACCGTTAGCTTACTGAAGACTCATTTAGATTTGAGTGATTAAGATGATATTCTCATATAGGTCGATAAGCTATGAGTGAGAAGGGACATTTTCTTATTCTTTATTCATCATCATTGAATTTTAAACGTCTTTGTCTCTAGATGGCTCTGAAAGGACCTCCTGGACCGATGGGATTCACTGGGCGCCCTGGACCGCTGGTATGTTGTCTTTCATTTAGAATCTTATCTGTTAATATTAACTGTAAATTTTATACTTTAAGTGATTCTACACAATACAAGAGAAATTTGACTGACATAATGATTTTCTTTTAATTGCAAAAACAGCGGATATTTGTCTTTTCTTGTCATAAGAGGGAGCGGAAGGATAAATAGTTTTTATTGTAGGGTGGTGATTATTTTTTCTTTTTTTAGGGAAATCCAGGAAGTTCTGGTCTGAAGGGCGAAGGTGGAGACCCTGGTCCTCAGGTAAAAACATTTACAGGGCCAAACCTGAACTCTCACCTCACATCAAAATCAAACCAAATCAAAGTTGTGTGATTAACCCTCCTTTTACAGCACAGTACAGTGTTTCGTATATTATTATTTATCTGAGTTTACCAGCTCAGATCTTTGACATTTATGACATGCATCTTATGACTTTTTCAGGGTGCTAGGGGACCCCATGGTATGATGGGACCTCCAGGAAAAGCAGGAAGAAGAGTGAGTTAACAAAAGGCTGGCTTGTCTTGTCGACATCTTTCTATCTATCGCTATCTTAGCTAAGTATGACAAAAGCAAAGGGCAAGAAGTCCAATTGTGTCAACAAAGTAGCACTTTAAAACATGTTCTTCCTCTGCTTGTCTTCTTACAGGGCCGCGCTGGAGCTGATGGTGCCAGGGGAATGCCAGGAGAGCATGGAACTAAGGTTAGCTCTCTCTGATGTCATTGTTTTATGGGCATTGTCAAAACGAACTATATTGGTTAGTGACTATGAGATACTCTTTATAATAAATTTAAATACTGGTGTCATTTAAGGAGGAGTTCCCAAAGACATTTATTGTGATATTGACTCAAAACTAATTGTGTATTGTCCCTGAGTCTTTAGATGCGTGTAGTACAGAAGAGTAGAAGAAGCCAGCTTTTACTTGGTCATAGTCTTCTACAAATCAGTAATATAACCTTACATGTCTGTGTGTCTCTGTCAGGGTGACCGAGGTTTTGATGGCCTTCCTGGCTTGCCCGGGGACAAAGGACACAGGGTGAGTGAAACTTTTCACAATCAAAATGCCACATACACTTCACACAGTTTTATTATACATATTATGATGGTTGTACTGGCAGTAGTAGGTAAAAAAATCGAATGTTGTTCAACGTGTAGAAAACTTTAAATCTTAAAAATCTGTCAGTAAGCAGAACAAAATATATTTTCTGATTCCTCACTCCTCCACTTTTTCGTCTTCCAGGGTGACTCAGGAGCAATGGGACCCCTAGGACCTACAGGAGAGGATGGAGAGAGGGTATGAAGACATGAGAGAAGAATATGAGATTATTCCGGGCACTGCTCGGAGCATCTATCATTACTCAATACCCGTTGATAATTCAGCATCTTTACGTCCTCTGCATTTTGTTTCCAGGGAGATGATGGAGACGTTGGACCCAGGGGTCTCCCAGGTGAACCAGTAAGTGTTTCCATTAACAAAGCTGATTTTAAATCTATTTGTATGTTATTCAGGCTCCCTATCTCTGTTAGTAACAGCATCCCAAATTACATCTCAGGGTATCCATCTGTAGGATGTAACAGTTGGGGCTCTTCACTGTGCCTATGTGCAGAGTTGTAATGGAGATGTCAAAGATAAATGTTGTTATGATCACCTGAGTGGTGCAAAAGTTTCTGCAGAACACAACTATGGACAAAAATATAATGGCTTGACAGAAATGGATGTCTAGATAAATAAAGCTAAAGATAAACATACTTTTTATTATGTATTAACCACATCAATTACAGAGGCAATATGACATAGACTTATTGGCTACTATATTAGTTTCTCCTGTACAGTCTTAATTAATAAACTTAAAATGAGTCCTTGCGTAGGAAATTCCATAAAATCATATTCTTTTCTTAAAGTACAATTCTCAATTTGCCTTATTGTATTTGAGGCAAAAAATATGGGTTTTTTTATGTATGTAAGTCAACATACAAGTAATTATCCTCAAGCCATTTGAACCTCTTGGTTTAATGTGTCTGGTACAGCAGGAAACAATTGATTATATCTTATATAATTCTGGTTACATTCTTCTAATTATACACATTCTGGTCAAAGAGAACAGAACATTTTACATTTTATAGGAAGGTATGTTTCTATTCAAATCAAACCTCATTATAACAAACATTTCCCCTTAGCAAAACCAATTAAAAACATGGTGAGCCATCTGAGAAAATATTGGAAACAGTTGATATAGCCTGTTACAAGTACTTGTGTTATTTATCAAAAAAACAATAATGTATATACAATATAACAATCAGTAGTCTTTTATGTATTAATTTGTTAGCTGGTCTTGACGTGAATGTTGCTGCTTCAGCTCTTGTTGACCTCTGACCTTCTGTTTATATACATTTATAATATGGTGGTATAGATGTTTGTTGTAGTCCAACTTTTTCTGTTGTTGAACATGTCTTTTAACACTTTTTATGACTGACTGATCTTGGCTTCTTTGTGTCTGTCTCTCTAGGGACCTCGTGGTTTGCTGGGACCTAAAGGTCCTCCTGGAATCCCCGGACCTCCTGTGAGTAAAAACAATTACAAACCACATTGTTCTGCTTTTTTTTTTGTAACTGCATTGGTTTATCCCTCTGTGACCTCTGAACACCCACAGCGCCTCTGGAAACAACACCCTGTGACCTGGTATAAAAGCAGAGATATTTAGAATCCAAAAATGCATATGTAATGTTCCCACAGTCACCTCAAAACAATAACAAAACACCCAGTGTCACCCAGGATTTAAGCAACCAAGTCCCATTTTACACTATTTAAATGTACTAGAGTTGTTTGGCTAAGTGGTTGAGCTCTGCCATTAAAGAGGACTCCACCGCCGAAAACACAGGACATTTTGTTAAAATAGATTAAATGGATGTTCCACACATTCTCCTTCCCTTCCCTATAATTCAACTCGATCAACAATTTGATCAGAGATTCGGGTGTGGTTTGATGGTAGCGGCTCATGTAGCCTGGAGCTTCTAGCCTAAAGCAGAGATGATCAGCAGTGAGGTACAGAGGTTACAGAGGTTATAGTAAGCTCTTTCTGCCAGGTCTCTTGTGTTTATCTTCACAACCTAAGATCTTTCTCATTTTCAAACTTTTACCCTTCAGTCCTAACCAACCACACTTAAGGCAATTTGTCAGACTTCATGCAGCTTCCTCTGGAGCTTTTGTATGAGAATCCCTACAACTTCTTTACCCAGACCCCCCTTTTTTCTTTTCTTTTTTAAACAAACATTTATGTCTAAAATCAGTCAAGTTCCCCTCTAAGCAGGAGTGTAAGTGCCTCCTGATTTCCATCTTAATACAGGGTACTAGCAAGAATAGTTACAGCTACCACTGCAGACGAAAACAAATTGCTTTGGATAGAAGCCTACACCTAACTGAGACAGTTATTAGTATGTACAACTGTGTTTGAACTGTTTTGTATTCTGTGAATGGTCGACAACTTTCATTTTGATTTTCTGTGTTCATCTTCTCGTCTTCTCAGGGCGTACGAGGAAATGACGGGCCCCACGGTCCCAAAGGAAACCTGGTCAGTTCCCCAATAACTATCTACCATCTTATAATGAAAACTGTCAGGAAACCTTTATTTTTACTAATCTAAAATCTGATTCTCTCACCTGTCCTTACTCTTTCGTGTTATCTACTTCTCATTTGTAATGACTCTGTGGTCCTCTTTATCTTTCTCTAAGGGTCCCCAAGGAGAGCCAGGACCCCCAGGTCAGCAGGGAACCCCAGGAACTCAGGTGAGACAGAGGGCAGCTGACCAGTATCTTACTCACTTTTGATATAATCTTCAGTGACGTGAAGTTATTGTGCTAAAGTGCCTAGACTGTCGTGAACATTCACAAAAAGTGAAATGCAACAATAATGCTTACAGTGAAACATGTGTCTGCTGTTTTGTTTATCTGCAGGGAATGCCAGGACCTCAGGGAGCCCTTGGACCCCCAGGAGAGAAAGTAAGAACCAGAAATATAACAATGTTGTTCTTCACAAAAAAGTACAGCGCAAGACACAGGAAGAGAACTAGGGGAAAATATATTCAACAATCAACAGCTGCCCAGGGTTTTAACAGTAAGAACTTATGTTTAACACATTCAATCCTCTTCATTCATGGAAGAGATAGTGAATTTATATGAAAATAATCTGGATTTCCAGAAGATCTGTTGAGGCATATTAAGTGTATGAAAAAACATAACAATGCCACACAATGCTGTCAAAATATAACAAAAGAAAACCAGTAGAATATCAGATTTCAAGGGACTCAAAAGGATGGATTTAAATTTTCACTGTTTTTTATGGGTTGTGATAATTGTTTACAATTCACATAGAGTACAGAAAGTGACAGTCCGTAATCAAATCCAGTCCAACAATTCATTTACTTTACAAAGAAAAGAGATTGGGGTTTGAAATTGATACATGCTTGAAAATGTTAACATCTGTAGTTTCATCTAAACATGAGATTAGATCAGGCTGGACACTGGACATCTTTATTATCAAGGGTAAACAGCTAGCTATACTCTGTCCAAAGGTACAAAATCCACCTGCCAGCACCTCTCATTAACGCCACCCCTGTGATGACGTCAGCTCAAGTAACTCTAAAAATCGCTCGTCCTTTTCTCCCTCACACTCAGCAATATGTCTGATCACTGCAACCCATCAATGATCTGCATGGTTGAGGAAGAATACCCATGACATTGAGAAAAACTGTTGTCTCACTTCCATTTCATCCTTATGTTGTTGTTAGTAGATGAATACTTGTCCGCTTGGAAGCGACACAGTTTTTCTTCAGACGCTGTTATATGGCAGTGAGCAAAAAGGTTCAGTTGCAAGAGCAGCCCCCTCTGGACTCTCAGTTCTGATCACCTTGTCTTCTCTTCAGGGCCCAACAGGAAAACCAGGTCTGCCAGGAATGCCGGGAGCTGACGGCCCTCCTGTAAGTTTGTCTCTTCCTCCTTCTTCGTTTTTACACTTTAAACTGAATTAAGTTGAATCCATCAACAGTCTCGAGGCTTAAACTCTTTCGTTATTCTCAGGGTCACCCAGGAAAGGAGGGGCCTACTGGCACAAAAGGAAACCAGGTGGGTGTCAATCATAAATAACCTTTCCATCAAACAGTCAATTCACCAATAACATCTGAAAAAGTTTGATTTAAAAGCACATTTATTGTTAATTTGCTGGTAAAGGTCCATCAAGTATGTCTTGTAGTGTGATTGTAGTTGTGAATGTGAAAATAACTCAAGACATATTTACTGTATGGTATCTATTGTGTTGTAAACCTGTCCTTCTTTGACCTTCTCTAGGGTCCCAACGGTCCCCAGGGAGCTATCGGCTATCCTGGTCCTCGTGGCATCAAGGTGAGTGCTGTTAGTCTTTACAAATCAACAAGCAGGTTTTTTAAGTGTGTGATCTTTTTTTTTTCAACACTTGAATATTACTAGTATATGAGTGTATTGATTATGTAATGCTTTGTTTTAAGGGAGGTCAAGGAATCCGTGGACTGAAGGGCCATAAGGGAGAGAAGGTAAGTGATTCATTACAGTTAAATATATACAAATACACATCACTCAGTCAGGAAGCATCTTATCATACATTTCAGTTGCACCATGTCAATATGTACATTTGTATTCACTTAAAATAGGAAAATGTTCAAGACATGCTACAGTCTTTGTTTTAAAAGATTATGAGATCCAATAAAAACATGTTTATAGTTGTCTTTTGCTGAATATTTATGGTGTGTTTTTGTCTGCTCGTGTTTCTAGGGAGAAGACGGTTTCCCTGGAATTAAGGGAGATTTTGGTTCCAAGGGAGAGAGGGTAAGATCGACTGGTTGCTTGATCAGTTCTATAACAGAATAATATTTGGATGAATAAAAGGGTGCTTGATTGACATATTCATATTTTAAGTTATTACTATATACACTGAATATTTAGTCATTTATTCTGATGGATTTTCTCTCCTGCTCACAGGGAGAGCTTGGAGTCTCTGGGCCCAGAGGAGAGGATGGTCCAGAGGGGCCAAAGGGTCGCGTTGGACCTCCCGGTGAGATCGGACCACTTGGATTAGTCGGAGAGAAGGTAAAACCTGTTCGATCTCAGCACGATTACATGATTAGTCATTTTTAACATGAGATAGGTTACTGATATAGTTGCATAATTTCCTGCTTTATGTATTTTTTATTTTATTTTATTAAAACTAGATTTTAAGTTTTAGCTCCGCAATTGCTGATTTTTCCCTGAAAAACACTGAGATATTTCCCATAACATTAGGTAGACAGGAAATAACATAGTGCTGCCCTCTTGTGGTTGTGTATGCATGTGCACTCAAGTGAACGTGATAATTACACATGGCATTTACAGTATTTTATAATCATATTACAAATACTTTTGGATGAAACATGGCCCTTTGTTTTTAACACAATGTGTTATTATTTAGTGTTTTATTTGTGTGCTCGCTGTGAATAAACATTTGCCTCTGCAGGACATTTTCCAACCTGCTTCATTAAATGTTAATATGACCCTTGCACACCTGAGCAGTTATTCCTCATCACATTCATATTCATTTGACATTATGGAACCATTTTATGATCTGTCTTGTAATATGATTTGTTTTGTAACATGTTGCTAATATTTATTCAGAATTACAGATGTTGTGATCCCTTCAAGGTAAAGATGAATCATTTATGATGTCATCATGTGATTTCAGGGTAAACTTGGTGTGCCTGGACTTCCTGGATATCCTGGAAGACTCGGACCAAAGGTACCAGAAACAAATACTGCATCTTCATTCACTCACGCATTCATTCGTGCAGGACAACTTCTGTAATGACCCTGCCTATTTAGGGAGAGTGCTGATGTTGATGTCGATTTGTTTTTTAGGGATCTCTTGGATTCCCAGGTTTCCCTGGCTCAAACGGCGAGAAGGGAACACGGGTAATTTGATTGCTCTTTGAGAGGTTTGGCTAAAAGTTCACAGTCTGACTGAGTCTGCAGTTATTTGTTTCTTTCTTTCTTTTTTCAGGGTCTTAGCGGCAAATCAGGGCCAAGAGGACAAAGAGGACCTACGGTACCATTTCACATCTATGATCTATTCTTTCAGTCAGTTTGTAAAAGCGTGTCTGCTGGTAGGATGATGGACTTTGATCTTTCATGGTGGACAAAAACAATGTTATAATGATGAGTAACTTAGCACCAGACTGAAAAGCAGAGTTTTACTAGCTTCTCAGGCTGAAGACTATTTCAACTCTGACTTAAACCATCAAAACATCACTGCTGGCTGTGGACAGATATGGACAGAGGATTGCTCTGTTGTACCTGTAACCACACCCAACAGTGATGTCACAGGGTTGTGTAGTACACCTGTACAGGAGTGCTGCAAAGTGAGAAGTTAAACCATAAAGGGTCTGCAAAGATAAAATTTTTAAGGGGTTTTTCCTCTTTCTGCACAGATTTGATTAATTTAAAACTCATTGAACATAAATGGTATCACAGATAGTATCACACTTTTATAGACCGATAAAGGTCTATCACTAATTGTGCTGTTTGTGTTCCTCAGGGCCCCAGAGGACAGAGAGGACCGAGGGGGTCCACTGGGAAACCAGGAGCAAAGGTTTGTCTTCATAGTATATTTATCTAAATTAAACTGTGTCCAATCGTTTTGATATTGATTATTGTTGTTGACATTATTTTTTACTTTGATTTTATTGTCTTCATTATTATTAATATACAATATATTATTGTTGATCGAACCAATATTTCACAGCTCGATATTTTTATAGTTAGTTTTTTTATTAAAAACCCAAATAATCTCTCAATGTGAATTTGACAGCCAGCAATAAATATCTGTACTTTTTTAAATGAAGACACAACTCAGTTTATTAAAGATCAATAGCCTGTGATCCAAAACGAATGTCTTTTATTTACTGTGTTGTTGTTGTTGTTGTTGTTTTTTAGGGAACTTCAGGAAGTGATGGCCCTTCTGGTCCTCTTGGTGAGAGGGTGAGTGCTTCATTTTCAGTTGGAAACCATGTTGTGCTGATTGGTACTTTGTCAGAGCAAACATTCAAACCTTTTTTGTAAGACAATGGCTGGTACTGTTTGGTCTTCTTCTATGTTCTTATTATATCATATGTTGTTGCCTCACCAGGGATTGCCCGGGCCTCAGGGAGCCAATGGTTTCCCCGGACCAAAAGGACCCCCTGTAAGAGCTAAGAGCTAAGAACTAAATGTGGATACTGTAAATATTCAAAGTGCTAACACTTGGCTGTTAATAATAATTTGATAAGATTATTGTAGTACACTGTTCCAACATGGTTTTGGGTTGAATGCTCCCTCTTGCTTGCTCTCTTCTCCTAAGATAAAGACATAATTAAATGACGTTTCCTTACAGGGACCACCAGGAAAAGACGGACTGCCTGGACACCCTGGGCAGAGAGGAGAAGTTGTAAGTTTTATTTCATGCTACCAATAAAGATGGTTCAATAATCCACCTTTTGAAACTGATGATTTTAAAGCCTTAAGCTCCATAATTAATAAATGGTCCTCCAGAAAGAGAAGCAGTAGTTTTCCCATTTTTATGTAGATATTCAGCCACTCAGATATAATTTCAGTGATTAGCTTGTTACTCATGCAAACCTGCTTGTTTACTGTGAAAACAAATATTTGATGTATTTTACTCCATTTTCTGTTGATTTCCAAGTTGGAAATGTTTTGTGACATCCTTTTGAGGTGGGTTGGATTAAAAAAGGCATCAACATTGGTTCAATCTCAATCTCAAAATTCTTTGTATATAAAATCCAGGCATGTACAGCTATAGCTATACAGTTAAAATAAAACTTTAAAGGATCCACAGAACATAAAGGAGCCAATAATCCCATTGTTAGCTAAAAATGTATAAATAGTTATCAGACAGTCATTTTATAGTCAATGTGCATCCTCCTGATCCGCACTAGATTGTTTGAATCAATATTTATACATTGTTAACTCTTCACCTGGTAACTAGAGCTTAGCTGTCACCTTTAGAATAGGTGTGTATATACTGTATAGCTGAAGTTGACTATTCAGACATAGATGACACATGTTATGATGCATGTCAACAGTAAGAACATTTTATGTTAACTGAGTTTCTCTCCTCCAGGGTTTCCAAGGTAAAATGGGTCCACCTGGGCCTCCTGGAGTCGTTGGACCTCAGGTGAGTTTTCTGCAGGATTTTCTTATATTTTGAAGATCATACCATCACTGCCATTACCGAGGTTGTAAACGACATCACATCAGCTTCAGATGAAAGGAAACGCTGCCTGGCACTTTCTGTCGATTTATCAAAAGCATTGGACCCGGTGGATCATTCCTTCCTTCTGCAGAGGCTACATAACATTGGCTTTGATAATAACACATATAGGTGGTTCAAGAGTTATCTATCAGAGGGGGAACAAGCAGTTAAACTGGGGAGCAACTTTACTCCACAATTTATAACAATTTATGGTGACGCTTATGATACTAATGCTTTTTGTTATTCTGCACCTGACTCGAGGAACAAGTTACAGCACCTGCTTCAATTAGATGCATTTTTACTGTTTGGACATTTTAGAAACCTGATTTCAACCTCATAACCTGTATTTGTTTGACTTAAATCAACCTTATTTAATTTTTTCTTTATTCCCATTTTAATCACTGAACTTTCTTAAATATTTTAGTACATTTTAGGCTTTATCTTACACACAACATTTTAGTTTACCATTTAAATGTCTTAATGCCTGTTCAGTGATTTTAATGGCCTTTCAATCAGTGTGTCGTCTGCTTCTTCTAATGCTTTGTTGTTTGTCTTTTTAACTTGTTTAACTCGATGTCATTGTCAATGACGGTTGCCCCTCAGTGATCTCTCGAGTATAAATAAAGGTTAATTGATATCAGTTTTTATAATTTGTCTTCTTTCCACTTTCTCTCTTCGACTTCTTTTCTCACCTCCTTGGACCTCTGCTTCCACTTCCCTCTACCTACATCTTCTCCCCCTCTCTGTCATCTCCACCCCCGTCCTCCCAGGGTCCATCAGGAGAGACCGGCCCCATGGGCGAGCGCGGCCACCCCGGACCCCCAGGTCCTCCTGGAGAGCAGGGACTTTCTGGTCCCTCAGGAAAGGAAGGCACCAAGGGAGACCCTGGACCCCCCGGAGGCCCCGGGAAAGACGGGCCCCCGGGACTGAGAGGATTCCCCGGAGAGAGAGGACTGCCTGGAACCCCTGTGAGTGTGACTAAGAGAAATATTGTGGACGGATTAGCTGCCAGTTGTTTTTAAATAACTGTGATGCTTAAACTGCATAAAAGTGTCTCACAGAGTTGATGTGAGATATTTCTGATGAATCGCTCTGCGTCTTTTCTTTTAGGGAGGTGGAGGACTGAAGGGAAGTGAAGGACCTGCCGGACCCCCTGGACCTGCTGTAAGTTTCAACCCATATGAAAATGTCATGGGGTTTTTTTCACACTAAATCTGACTAATGGAATGAAAAACATTACAGTAATAATATCTTGGTCGCTAGCTTTGGTTTATTAAAAAAGGATATAAGTTGATTTGAGTTCGGTCAGTTCATAATCTGGGTTTGTTTCATGCTTTCGTTCATGTTGTTGGTTTTAATCGTTCATTATGGGATGTGGTTATGAAATTGTTTGAGTTGTCTATAACAGAATATCCCGGTCAGAATGAAGTATTGACTTAATGAATACCTGCTGTCTTTATGACATTGCACCTTTCCAGGGTTCTCCTGGTGAGAGGGGTCAAGCTGGCACTGCTGGACCTGTTGGACCTCCTGGCAGACCGGGCCCTCAGGGGCCTCCTGGACCTGCTGGAGAGAAGGGAGTCCCTGTGAGTATTTTCATCCAGTGTGCAGTATTGATTATGACTTCACATTGGTAATAGGTTTTCAAAGACATTGATTGACTATTGATTTGTTCTTTTTCTCTTGTTTAGGGTGAGAAAGGCCCTATTGGCCCTGCAGGTCGTGATGGAGTGCAGGGTCCTGTGGGTCTGCCTGGGCCTGCTGGATCACCTGGAGTACCAGGAGAGGACGGAGACAAGGCCAGTTACCCTAACTTATGCACTTCATACCAAAGAAAAAAAAAGCTGGAGTTTCTGTTTTAATCATCCAGAACACTGTTTCTTTGTCACTGCAGGGTGAGGTTGGAGAGCACGGTCAGAAGGGCGCCAAGGGAGGAAAAGGAGAACATGTGAGTGACGCTGACTCACGACAAACCCGTAGACTTCTTTCTGATGGAAATGATCAGAAATCAATGTTTCTCTCTTTATCCCTCCTCTGGTGTTTTGATGTTTCGCTCACTGTTTTATTCTTTTGTTTGTTGGTAGGGTCCTCCTGGTCCACCCGGGCCTATGGGTCCCGTCGGTCAGCCTGGGCCTGCTGTAAGTACAAACCCGAACTTATTAAATACCAAGTACTCGTTGGTTGCTGTGCAGTGTGATGCGTTTGGTGCTAGCTGAGTTTCAAGGTGGTGGTCTCTTTATTTTGTCAGGATGTGGCGGGTGTCACTGCTCACGGCACACTCAGCTCTTACTCTTACTTATTTGGAACAAACCAAGTATAATAAAGTCATGAACAGAGAATTTCACTGTTGTATAGTTCTATCAATAAGCTACCAATATGATGTGAGTGCAAATGTCTTTATGCAAACATGACACCCATCTTTATCTCTTTCTGCGCTCCCTCTGTGCTGCAGGGTGCTGATGGAGAGCTCGGACCAAGGGGCCAGCAGGGGCCTTTTGGAGCTAAAGGTGACGAAGGAACCAGAGGATTCCCAGGAGCCCCAGGACCCATCGGACTGCAGGTGAAATAAAACACGCTACAGCTACAGATTCACTCAAATCTGTACTCAGCCTTCATTTCAGACTTGTATGTAAATATTCTTTGTGTAACTCTCACGCTTTCTGTCCTGCAGGGATTGCCAGGACCGCCAGGTGAGAAGGGAGAGACCGGAGATGTTGGACCTCTGGTGAGTTTCAGAAATATACGACTTTGGTTTTTATGATTGATTCAGAAAGTTGATTTATCAGCATGAAATCATAAGTGTTGATAACAGCCTGAGCCTCTTTATGTTTTCAGGGTCCTCCAGGCCCTCCCGGCCCCCGTGGCCCTGCTGGACCCAGCGGTGCTGACGTGAGTGTTTACAGGCCTTATTTCTCAAAATGGCAACGTTCACTATATTGGTTACACTACAATAGCACACACACACACACCCCCACTGCCAGTGTTTGTTTAGTGAGAAGGACATGTAAAGGGTTTGTGCTGTTAATTGTGAAGAGACATTACTGTTAGGTAGGTTAGTAAAGAATGAAGGTAGCTCTTGTCTATGAGCTGACACAATCTATTTGGGTGTGAATTTATTAATCCTGTTTGTCTGATTTTTTGTGTGCGTAATTTTCAGGGTCCTCAAGGTCCTCCTGGTGGTTTGGGTAATCCTGGACCTCTTGGAGAAAAGGTGAAGGATTCAAAGATTGTTAATGGTTTCCTTAGAAACAAAAAAACATTTAATGTCAACTTGTCTTAACAAACTAAAACAGAAACTGTTTGTTCCACAGGGAGAGCCCGGTGAGGCTGGACCACCTGGAATCGGAGGGGAGCCAGGAAAGAAGGTGAGCGTCTGCACAAACAGCTTGTTGGATGAGATGTAAGGAGACCGTGCTTCTGCTGGCAGGTCGATAGCATCCATGAGTTAACAAAGAGCTCCGTGCTCCTGTTGGCAGGGTCCTCGTGGAGAGCGCGGAGAGAAGGGAGAGGCCGGGCAACCTGGTACTGCTGGACCCGCTGGAGGCAGGGGACGACCTGGAGACGACGGACCCAAAGGAAACCCCGTATGACACCCACACAAACAAACATGCACACAATGGCATTGCCACACAGATCAGTGACTTTAGACTCCACTTTAAAAACAGTCATTTTCTGTCTAAGTTGTTTGTTTTCCTCAGTTTCTTTCCATAAATTCAGTCTGCATTTTGATCTTTGCCACATCATCATTTTGTTTTTGCTCCATCTTCAGGGACCCGTTGGTTTCCCTGGGGATCCTGGTCCCCCTGGGGAGCTTGGACCCAGAGTGAGTATCTTATTTTGAAAAAATCATGTCAGCATCTTAATTAATCATCATTTCAAAAACATATTCCTATCTATTTCAAAGCTGTGTTGCATGTGGCTGCACAGCTGGGAATAGTTCAGTTCAGCTTGTTCCACGCACATGTTTCCCTGAACACTAAGAGAAAAACACTGAACCTGATCTGCTTTACTCCAGGGTCAAGATGGTGCCAAGGGAGAGAGAGGAGAAGATGGCGAGCAAGGAGAATCTGTAGGTCAAAGGATGCAACAATACAAATATATGAACGAAGCGTTCAGGCAAATGTCTCTGTGACCTCAATCTGCTCTGTCTGCCTCCTGTTGCAGGGCTCACCTGGACCTCCTGGTGAGAACGGACCAACCGGCCCTCCGGGGAAGAGGGTAAGGTCCTCATTTAACAGGCGCTTCATCACACCAATGACTGTTTCAGTAGGAGCAGGACAGTGACACTCCCTTCCTCCATCATGCACCCGTCCTGCTTCTTACATTCAGTGACTCTGGCTAAAGCATCATTTGTGTTTTGGAGTTGTGGATGGAGTTTTTAAATGTTGTAGCATTAAAGCTTTTTCACCAAGTCAACCTTTGTTGTTGGTCAGAAGAACGAGTGAAGAATGAGCTCTGCAGTATGCGGACAGGGATGTTGTGTTAAGTTGGATTCTCTCCAGTGTTAAAAAATAGACTTGTTCTGTTAAAGCACTGTTTTTTATTTGACAGGGACCTGCTGGAACAAGAGGACCAGAGGGACGTCAGGGAGAGAAGGGAACTAAGGTGAGTTCAGAGCTTTCGAGAGCATTTTGAACTCCCTGTTGTTTTTATATAGATAACGGTGAGTGTACAATGATTTGAAACGATTCCAAAAAGGATTTAAGAAACCAAAGTTGACACGCACTGATAATAGTTTCTATCAGTGATCCCAGAACAAATCACTGCTTTTATCCCTTTTCTGTGGTTATTTAAGTTAAGCACTTTTATCTCCTCATCTCATTTCTTCTTTCATTCTTTTGTTAGATAAATGTGATGCATAACTTATGCTGTTACATCACATTAAATACATTTTTAATAAAGATTCTCGTCATCATCATTTACAGGGAGACCCAGGTGCTGTCGGCCCCCCAGGAAAAACTGGTCCTGTTGGCCCCCAGGGAGTACCAGGAAAACCAGGAACAGAGGGTCTCAGAGGACTCCCGGGATCAGTGGTCAGTGAAGATTAATTTATTTTGTGTTTGTTAATGAAACCGCCAGACAATGCAATATGTCACCTGTCATTTGTTGCATGGTTTGTTGGCTGGGCGCCACCTGCTTACTGCATCTCTGACTCTGTTTCAGGGTGAGCAAGGATCTCCAGGACCTTCTGGACAGAAAGGACCACCTGGACCAATCGTAAGATAACAGCATCTTTATGTTCATGTATAACTCTGCACTTTCAGCTTGCTGTACTTTAGCAAAGAAATGTTCTCAAATCAAACTGCCATCCATCCTCTCTCTCTTCACCTCCTGTTTTCTATGTGTCTTTCCGTCACCTCCTCACTGTTTCCCTCTCTTCTCTTCCTCTCCTCCTGCAGGGACCTCCTGGTTTGCCTGGTTTGCGTGGCGACCCTGGTTCGAAGGGAGAGAAGGGACACCCAGGTCTCATCGGTCTCATTGGACCCCCAGGAGAGCAGGGAGAGAAGGGAGACAGAGGTTTGCCTGGCCCTCACGGATCCTCCGGGCCCAAAGGAGAGTCTGTAAGTCTCACTTCTTTCACATGGCTTAGACAGGGGCAGCTCAACCAAATTATTTACATTCACTCTGATGAACATGTTCTTAAATTATTCTCATTACAGGGAATGGCTGGAGGCAGCGGACCCATCGGCCCTTCTGGTCCTCCTGGTCTGCCTGTGAGTGCCAGTTCTGTTTAGTCCCGTGAACATACCGTCTCTCTTTCTTCTTCCACTTGGCTGAATTCCCCAAATGTTTTAAGTACTGTAGTAATTAGAGACAGCAGCAAAACACGATAGGATTGTCACCACCATCAAACTAAAGCTTCATATCATTCACAGGGTCCTCAAGGTGTCAAAGGAGCCAAGGGTTCTTCTGTGAGTATTCCTTAAGTGTTCATGAAAAATGCATCGACTTGTATCTGATGCTTTAATGCATGAATTTCACTATCTGCTGTGTTTAGGGAGGAGCTGGTCCAAAGGGAGAAAAGGGTGTACAAGGACCTCCTGGACCTCCTGTAAGTAGCCATTCATTCTTTAGAAAACAAAGACACTTAAATTCTTCTCTTCTCACTCACTGCACATCATTATAAATTGTATATTAATTGATTGAGATGTAAACTTGCTGCCCAGGGCCCACCCGGCGAGGTCATTCAGCCCCTGCCCATCCAGAGGAGTCCCAAGTCCAAGCGTTCCATTGACGCCAGCCAGCTGCTCCCAGAGAGCGACCCCGACATGCCTGCATCTGACGCCACTGGCACTGAGTTCCTGATGGGCAGTGAAGGCATGGAGGAGATCTTCGGCTCTCTCAACTCACTTCGACAGGAGATCGAGACCATGCGTTTCCCTCTGGGCACTCAGGACAGCCCCGCTCGCACCTGCCAAGACCTGCACCTCAGCCAGCCAGACCTCAAAGACGGTAAGGGAGTCAACGCAAAACTGAGCCCGCCACCTGCTCAGTGGAATGATCCCTCCATCAGGCTTTAGTCCTGGTCCTAGTGTGGTGATCTGTCAAGTCAACATGTGCATGATTATTCTGAACTTTTCTCATTCGTTATCATTACATAACCTGAATATGTTCTCAGATTCTTAAAAGTTTTAACGTTTAACTGTTACTCTCTGCAGGAGAGTACTGGATTGACCCCAACCAGGGCTGCTCCAGGGATGCCTTCAAGGTCTTCTGTAATTTCACTAATGGAGCAGAGACGTGCCTGTACCCCAGCAAGAGCATCAATACGGTCAGTGAATCACCAAATTAGCAACACTTTAATATCTCTTTACAATCCCTTACTCCTTAATGTCTCAGTCAAGTTAAGAAATGTGTTGAGTCTAACATAGCATCTGCATCTACACGCTAATTTAATCCAGGTTGGTGTAAAATGATATTTTATCCCCCCAAAATCCTTTTATTTTGTTTTTTTGTTTGTGCAAAAATGAGCATTTCAAACTAAACATGTCTGACTATGACATGATGACATGATTTTTCCGGTGGCAGGTGAAAATGAGCTCCTGGGACAAAGAGACACCAGGATCCTGGTACAGTCAGTTCTCCACTGGCAGCAAGGTAAGCAACCCTCTGTTTACTTACTTATTTTGTTCTTACCTTCTGTTTAACCTTCCTTATTGTCATTCTTCCAAATCCCATTTTATAACCTCCTCTTCCTCTTCTTCCACCACCCAGTTCTTCTATGTGGACTCTAATGGCGAGCCTGTTGGCGTGGTCCAGCTTGGCTTCCTTCGTCTCTTAAGCATCCAGGCCCGCCAGAATCTCACCTACCACTGCCACCGCTCAGTGGCCTGGGCCGACCGAAGCGCCAAGAACAGCTACAGCAGGGCGCTGCACCTCCAGGGTGCCAACGAGGAGGATCTCAGCTACGAGACCAACCCTTACATCAAGGCCTTGGTTGATGGCTGCTCTGTGAGTATACACGCATAAACTACACTTGCCTGATGAAGACCCTGTGTTATTGAGTCTCTAAAAAAGTTACTCTAAACAGCACTTAATACAGAGTTATAACACCCATGTTACCCGTGTAAACCATGAGCCATCCAACATCTAAACAAAGATGTTTCAACAGGAAATGCAGCATAAAAAACTTCTGATCCTGTTTCGACCTTTCAAAACGTCGCCCAGCTACAATCACAATGCAGTTCATGTTTGGTGATTTAAGTAGGAGTAAGCAATTTCAGAGAGACCAGCAAGAGCTAGAATATGAAAGTATCCATGAAAGCCTCCACCCCAAACACATGAACTACCTCTGCTTCACTTACCGTGCACCACGAGGCCATAAGACAGAGTGGTGGAGCACAGCACATTGACATCAATGCCTAAACAAATACCTTTGCTTTTACAGTACCACTGACAATTCCACTGCACAGTCATGCCACATGTAAATATTTATAATCCGGTTTGTGACGCGTCTCTTTCTCTCTGTCCCTCTCTGCAGTATCGTAAGGGCTTTGACAGGACAGTCCTGGAGATCAACACGCCACAGGTGGAGCATCTTCCTCTGCGGGATATCAAGGTGTCAGACTTTGGGGAGAGCAACCAGCAGTTTGGCTTTGAAGTGGGACCTGTCTGTTTCCAAGGCTAAAAACACACACATCATGCGAGGAACAACACTACAAATACTTACGCACACACACACGCACTTAGAGACACATTTATCTATAAGAAACATACATGCCCAGTAATTTGTAAATTAACTTGTAAATGTTATGAAAACACACACACACAAACCCTCAAACACACACACTGACATTTGCAGATGCTGTTGTGAGACAAATGCGCACTCACACCCAAGTACGTGCCTGGGGAAAGCAACATCCTCCCAACAATTAATGGACGTCAAAAATAGGTAAAGAGGAGAGAAATTTAAAAAAAAAAACTCGCTGAGAGAAGACCATCGTCCGGGCGCACGACCGCCAGAAAGGAAGAAAAAAGCCAGGAGTAAGTGTTTTATGGAATGAAACAGTGTTTTCTTCACCAGCAGCCAAAGGGGCCGGCCTGAGAACGAGAGCAAGCTGGCCACTGAGACCTGAAGCCCCTTGTCTCCGATCCCCCTCTCACTCCTCTCTCCTCCCCACTGTCACCCTTTTTTTATCCACTCATCTCACCTGCTCTACCTCCCCCTTCCTCCTCCTACAAAAAGGGTCACACTCGGACATTATTTCCATTTCTTTAATCCGACGTTCAAACTGTGAGCAACGTGGTTGACACAGAGCGAATCTCAGCTCTTATCTTATTGCATTAAAAGGAACCAAAGAAATAAAGCCACCAGTTTCCACCCAGAATAAAAAGAGGGAGCTGAACACGATCCCTTGCTTCTTAGATTGATCTGTTTTTTGTTTCGTTTAAAATGCCACAAAGTACTTTTTCTTCTCTTTGTAATGTGCTCTTCATGATCACCTGTCAGTCTAAAAATGTGATTCTCAGCTCATACTAATGGTTGAACAATCTGGTGTTATGCATGGAGGATAATGGAGTCCAGTGTGACGCAGGATTTATTCTTCTTTAGACTGGACAATGTTTCCGTGGAGAGCAGCAGCATTGAGTCTTTGAATTGTTCGTTTGTTACCATTGGACAAAACTTGCTGCATGCAGTGAGGCGGAGCAGAAGATGTGTGGAAACCTAGTTCAGTGAATTTAAAAGCCATTATTTTTGTAAACTGTGCTAAGCTTGGTGCTGTTACACTTGCATGCTACTGGTGCCTTTTAAATGGGCTGATTTATTCTTTAAATCATGAATCAGGCCACAAGGGTCACTACCACACACCAGTCCAGTATTTACTGAGTCACTTTCTGGGCACTTTTGATAATTGGTTTCCATCCAAAACTCATTTTCTGATTTTGCATCAGAACATAATCAGGGTTTAAATATGTATATGCGATTCAAAGCCCCCCTTCCACCTTTTTTTCCTATAGCAGTTAATAAAGTGTATGCTTTACTGAAAGAAACTGTGTGGCAAGGTGCTAATTATACCAAAGCATAAAAGTTTTCGGATACACTTTAAGTCCTTCATACTCTTTAGTCTCTTTTACAATTTCATGAAGCTTTTTACTGGGGAAAATGTGCATTACATTCCATTTGTACAGAAATAGTGATATTCTATTGTATTTATTTAAAACAAACAGGGTGCTTTGAGATTAAAAAACAAGGACCACCAAATATTCCAGTCAAATGTGGTATATTGTATTTATTTCCTGTAGCTGACACTTGAAGGTCAAGTGAAGCAAGTGACTTACATGTTAAACTATCTGCCAGCCTGAGCTATGGTGCTTCTGTTCACGCCCTGTCCAAACTCCTTTTGTAGAACCAAAGAATCTGTGGCCGTATTTTATTTTAATATCCCTTTTTAGTGTTTTCATCACCTGTACTGTGCTGTTAAATTTTGCTTCCACTGTAATGATTAAATGGTGACTCTCCAGCTCTGTCACATTTCCTCTTCGTTGTTACTGTTTGACTTTGCATCTATTGGTTTCAGGCTCAGCTTGTTGCTTTACTGTGGTTTGAAATGCATCACAGAAGTTCAGCTTACTGAGTCAGCCCCTGTTTTGATCAATATTGAGGTGGATAAAATATTGACACACAATCTTTTAAATTTCTACCCGGATACAACAGTGGGTAGGAGAACATTGGTGAGAGGGAGGGGACCGGTCAGCCACCATGAGTGGCTTTGAGATGATATCACACAAAGGTTTTAGTTTGTTTTTTTACTGTTTGTCTTTTTTTAATTAAGCAGGGAAACTGGGCGGGATGGTCGAATAAAAAAATCGGACCTTGAGATTCTACAGAAAGAATGACCTCAAATAATTGTTTCTATTGTGCTGAAGACGAACATTTTAACATAAAAATATGGTGCTGAAAAGAGAAAAAAGTATTATTTTATAATGTGTGTAAGTAATTTTTTTAAATTCTTGTTTCTGTAATATATAATCTTTTTAAAAAGAGCTGCTTGACTCTTGTTTTTCTTCCTAACCCCTATTGTATTTTACAAGTGGCAAGAGGATGTCGCTTTCATTCACTTTTTAGATAGACTTTTTGTGAACAGGGTTTCATGTCAGCTTGTAACAAGACAGGCAGACAGGACACCCCTTCTTTATGTGTGTGAGTTAAATATAGGCTTTTACTGTAAATGTAACAACATCTATCATCCTTCTTTTTAATTAGAAAATACTTGAAAAAAGCTTGAAAGTCAACTTTAAAACTGCGCAGATCTGTAGCTATAGCTGCTCGATATTTTACTTATTTGAGGGGATTATTTTGTATTCAATATTCGGGATTTTTCTTGACTTCTGAAACTAGTGTCAGTAGGAACTGAAGTTAGAAGTTGTTGTGGCTACTCCGGACATTAATACAGGTGCACCAACAGTGTCACCGGCAAACATGCTAGCTTGGAGCAGTCTCGTTGATGTTTACCATACACGTATAACGCGGATTGTTTACTATTTTAAACTGAAATAAGAGCGCGTAGCTCGGGGTTTGATTGTTATACTCAATGTTATGTTTGAAGTCCGTTTGCTAGACGAGTTTAAAGGGTAATTTAACATTTCTACTCTGTATGCTAACTTGCACGCACTATAAAATCAGTCGAGATGACCAAGTACGAGTTTATAAGTGTGTTTTAGATTTGTGTTCAACCATCAAACGACCCAGTTTCTATAAAACTATCTACAAGTCTCTCTTAATGCATTTTTATTGTGGCTTCTGTTTGTATCCAATTCCTGTTAGCGTTAGTAAACGGCGGAACTGCGCCATCTTGTGGCCGGTTGGAGTTCCTTCCCCTGTGGGTCGCATCAGAGTTTCAATAATTTATCAACATCAGTTCATTTTACAACATCATAAGAAAGGTATCCGGTATTTTTAAACAACTGGATGTGAATAACACATTTACAACCAGTGTGGCTATAAACTACCCAGAAGATTGACTAAATGTAGAGCTTAAGATTTTGTGTCTTACCTGTGTTTGTAAACTCTGTGCACCCAAGTTATCTTGTTAAAACATCCCCCAACGTATACATACTTTATATTTGTTGCTTTCTTTTTTTTATAAATACAAAAGAAACAGACATAATTTAATGTAAGACATTCAAGAGATAATTGTTTTGCTTTTTTACAGTGGCTGCAAAAACGTGGCACAACAGAAACCTTGTTTTATGTAGATTGTCTCTCTTTTTTACAGTGACAAGCCATATTCTTCACCTCTGAATGGCTGTATTTAAAAATGTTTAAAAAACAAATGTAATTATTATCACTAAACTAAACCTTTGTTTCACTTTTTGGGTCAGGGGTATCTACTGTTGTTATTTAGGGTTGTTGGCACATTATTAACTTGCACATGTGCACAACTGATTTAGAAAGACTTGTTGAACCCTTTACACTTCTAAGCTGATTTTTAAAGCTTACAAATCAAATAAGAGGCTAACTGTCAAGGGGAGGATGAGCTCTTAAGCCAACTAGAAGAAACAAAAGGGTTCAGTTTATTATTTCTACATTTAAGTAGCAAAAATTATTCAAATAAAAATACAACATTCTGTACAGAAATATTAAAACTGGTTTATTGGCACAAAAAGTGGCTTTACACTATATAGTACATGTTTACAATCAGATTGATAAGTGATCAGCAGCAATCATGACTAAAGAGTAAATATACATTCTTTATCCATTATATTTACGATGAAGGAACTGGCCTCCCATTGATCTTCAGATGCTTTAGCCAATGAAAAGTCCACCTGACAAAGACGCAAGTCGGCTTTTAAAACTCAACCTTTAAAATGTGATTTTGAAAATATTTGTATCTGTATATTACAAATAAATGTCCAATTTAAAAACAATCAAAATAATGTTTTTATGGTCGCAGAGAATTTAATCAAACCTTACCTGTCACTTCGATGCTGGCTCCTGTGATGTAGCGAGAGTCGTCTGAAGCTAGAAAGGCACAAACGTCAGCAACCTCTGGGGGAGGACAGCAAGAGGACAAAGAGGTGATAAGGACGGGGAAACTGAGGATGTCTGACACATTTAAAGTGACAGAACAATCCAATTCTTAATTTCACTGAAGACAACAAAAGCTGAAGGGAGATGACAAGGAGAAAATGTGTGGAGGAGAAATTAAGTAAGGAAGGAGCATTTTGTATTTCACAGGAAAATGTTTTTGTTGGTATCGCTGTAGGAGATGCAAAAAGAAATCCGGGATGTGAACGTTTTGGATTAAAGTGTTGTTGGGAGCTATGATTAGAACATCCAGTCCTTTAAGAATTTCTATGAAATGATAATGAATGTCTGCAGTGAAACCCGATCAGAGTGATGTAGAACATGCGTCCTCACTGACCTGCAGGCTCCCCCATTCTTCCCAGAGGCACCAAGGACTTCATCTGAAACACAAAGAGGATTTTCTATCGAGGTTCCTTTTTGTTTGTCAGCTAGAATAAAGGGTCGGTCTAACCAACTTCACAAAAACTAAAAAACCCTTCCAACTCACACCTTGTAATATTTATTTACGCAGAAGATCTTGGTTTGATTTGCTGCTTCTGCAGCCGCTCCCAAAAAACAGATTAATTCCTGCTGCTCAAACATTCATAAAAGAATAATACTTGAAAATGTTCAACAGCAACCTGCCTTTCCAGAAACATAAACAAAATGCAAAGGTTACTGCATGTGCCCTCGAGGATTAAGTTGCAGCCTTTACAGCCCATTTAGTGGCAACAACTGAAGCAATCTAATTGAGCAATTCCAAAACTTTTCTGAACAACTAGTCACTTCAACCAAAAAATATGTCAAAATAGGCCCAGGTTGAAACAAATACAGGAATTGCCCTTTAATGTTTTACTATACAATCATCATGTTTTCAAAGTGCTCTGTAGAAAAAGGTTATATGTTGTGTTATTTGTAGAAGGCATAACTGCATTTAAGTTTATATGTTGTGTGAAGTACGTTTACTAAAAGTTTCATGTTGCCTCCGAGCTGAAATCACAATTATGGGTAAGTTCTCAGTTTCGTTGTATTTGGCAACACCTTATGGCGATACAAGGCAATTGCGGGTGCATACGTCCCAGATAACCTGACATCGACGGTTGGCTCCGGTTGTAACTCTTGATTTTCCTGGCTGACGGTCGCTTTCCTTTTCAGACTGTTTGCTTCATCTGAGCGTCGAGTTTGTTTCTTTTTCTTTGCATTTTCACTTATTGTTGAAGTTGTATCTGTAGTCATCCATCTTTTCTTTGTTTGTTGAGCCATAGTAGATTACTGTTTCCTCGCGACACTTGCAGACCGGAGACCAGAAAAGCAGCCGCTTAGCTCCGCCTACCCTCTCTGGCAGACCAACCACTGCTGGCTGATGGAAAACACGTCACTAACTGGGCGCCGCTTGAGATTTTTTCCGTGAATGTCACCACAGACACCCAGTCTGTAATACTGAGATTATATTATATCTTTAACTTAAATGTTCAAAATGTTATTAACAGCACAACATTTTAAAAGTTGTATAAACTGGATTATATTCAGGAGTCGGAAAATTCCTACAAGCCTACATCGATTATGTAAAGTTCATATTTGACACAACAGCAGTTTAAAACCTGATACAGGATTTCACTCCTGAGACATGAAGTGTTTATAAATCTGTCTTTACCTCCCTGTGTTTGTGTGCGCGTGTATAAGTGTGTGCTGTACCTTGCTAATAACCTTCTCTGGAACTTTCTCCGTCATGGGAGTCGATATAAAACCGGGCAGGACACAATTACACCGAATCCCAAACCTGGAGGGACAGAGAAAGCAGAAGCAAATGCAGCTTTTACTCCAAACACTGAAATCAGCGTTGTTTGTTTATTAATGTTTCACCGAGACTTCAGGCTCTTCTCACCTGCTGAGCTCTTTGGCTGCCGTCCTGGTTAAACCCTCCACTCCAGCTTTAGAGGCAGCGTAATTTGCCTGTCCGAGGTTTCCCACCTACAAACATGAAACACACAGACACGAGGACACACTGAATAAAGTAAAGATCGACTTCCACAGAGGATTACACCTCACGCATCACATCCTTTTATTTGTGGCTTTCGTAGCATTCATTGTGTGTTTGAGAATGAAAATATGATCTTGATGGATTTATGCCGGTTTATTCTTGTACTTTATGTTTTTGGAAATATGTTGATCAGAAAGGTTTAACAAAACAATCCTTTTAAAATATTATATTATTTGTGTAACATGATTAAGTCACAAGTTTTCATTTTTTGGATCTGACTCCTTTTATTTGGTCCCTTTGGACTCTAAAGAAAAGTCCAGTCTGAAGATCAGAAGAACAATCAGACTTTCACAGTTATATCTACACCCTTTCAGATAAAAACTTCAGCTGAATATTTAAACTGTCAGATAGAAACATTACGCCTGCTGGTACCTCACCTTTCCCACGATGCTGCCCACAGTGACGATGGATCCTTTGGGTGCCCCACAGGCCACCAGAGCCTGAGCAACGGCCTGAGTGACCAAGAAGGAGCCCTGGAAGAGACACAGGAGGAAACCTGAATCAGTACATCACCTCACTCGGTTCTGTTCTCTGGTCTGTAGTTACTTTGCATTGTTTACAGACAGACAGAGATGCAGGCTGAAGCAGGGCTGTCTGTCTTCATGTTATATTCAAGGAATCTTTGATCTCTAAAATGTATTTTAGCTGTTAAACCGGAGTCAAACACCTTACATGAGGTTACATACTTATACTTACAAACTTGTTCTGATTAAGATTTAAAAGGGGAAAACATTTGTCTATATTCTGACTTTTCTAATAATCCAACAATAAACGTTGATTACCATTTGATCATTCAAAACATCATTAAGAGGAGAAAAACAGAATTGACTATCTCGTTGTGTTTGTTGTTTACATAATTTCAATCACAAAACTAGAAGAGAATAAAAAGCTGTAAGAATGCTATAAATAATTTCTGAATATTCAAATATGATGCATGTAGTAAGTGTAGCGTAGAAGAGAGATTTGGGTGATTTAGTCTGACGATGAACAAACAATTATGATTTAAAACAATTTAAACGCATAGTAGGACTGTTTTCGCTGCCAAAGAGGAGACATGAGAAGATAATGGAAGTTAATGTCCAGTGAAGTCTGATTTTATATGTTGCATTTTTAGTCATTACATTAAATGTATTTCCCTTAAACCAAAGCGACTCCAACAAGTAAATTCAACAGTGTGGACAAAATATCGCAAGAATCCTGCAACTAAATTAAGACAAAGGAGAGTATATTTTCTCATGTCTGATTCTCATCACAAAGTCGCCTCATGCTTTTCTGCGCCGCAGTGATGGAAGAAGAATGAAAGAGCATGGACATCTGAATCAAAAGAAACGTTGCCCAATTAAACGATTGATAAAAGGAACGTTTTGATTGGACAAAGTTTCTTTGGATTCAGATGTCCATGCTCTTTCATTCTTAGTCCATCACTGCGGCTCAAAAAGACATGAGGCAACTTTGAATCATTTGTAAGTGTAGTGCCAAAAACGTTGACTGTGTTTATTAAAAGTTTTACAACCAGAGTTGAAATGGTGGGAACACCACCATGATTCTACTGATCGATACGAATATCTACTGCTCCTCATTACTCGTTGTTAAATCAATGCGTCTGACCCTGTCAGGATTCTGGAGGAATCTAGAATCCAGCGATGTGATTGGTCAGCAGTCGGACTGCTGACAGGTGCCGATGTCTTCCTCTAAAGTTAATCTGTTAGCTTTGAAAAGAACTGGATATCCCACTAAACTGTCTTCCTGTGATGGCTCATACCTTCAGGTTGACCTGGATGACTCTGTCGAACTGATCCTCCTCCATGCTGAGCAGGAAGTCGTCCTGAGTGATGCCTGCTGCGTTCACACACACAGAGGGAGGTTGAAAGTAATGAGTCTGCAGAGGAACAAAACATTCACATCAAACATGAATGTGGAATAACCCCTTTAGTATGCTGACATACAGTGAGTGAACAAAAAGTACCCTTTTCACCAATAATGTTGCTGATTATGGCTTAAATGACTGTCTTGAATGTCTGTAACACACACACCTGTATAGTTGTGACCAGCTTCTTCACACTCTCTTTGGATGACACATCCACCACAGCCGCCATGTGACCCTGTCCTCTGAGGTCATTCTGCAGGCTCTCCAGGGTATTATACGCCGACTCCTCGCTTATGTCAGCGACCACAACGGAGGCGCCCTCAGAGGCGAAGCGCTGACACACAGCTCGCCCAATCCCACTGCCTCCTCCTGGGTGGGAAGAGAGCAACATAGAGTCACCTGAGTGGCATCTGACAGCCTGTTTCGACAAAAACACTACAGAGGGAAAACTGCGTGTGCCAGAGGTTATTCCCTGGATGTATCTGATAGAACGAAGGTCAATGAAGGACACCCAGGACAGGAAGCTAAGTTATTCTTGCAGCTTCATTTTCCATTTGATCAGCCCAACGTTCAGGCCTCAGTGTACAATTATTATTCATCTGCTCTAGAAATGATGTGTGCTTTTACACGTTCTGCTATTTTGTGTCATTTCGTAGAAAGAACAACTAATGCAGAAACTGATCAATCAATTAAAGAAATCGTTGCAGGCTTATTGATAGCTATGTGACTAGAGCCAAAATAAAATGCAGTTTTACCCCCAGTCTCCATTAAAAGAATCGAAATTCGTCAGATACTACTTTTTTAATATCATGGGTAGAAGTGAGGTTGTAAATAAAATAATAAAAAGGCCTAAGATATATATCTATATATTTCATTTTCCGCAAGTTTTATTGACGAAGAAATGTACAAATCAGAAGCTACTTAGCTAGTAAGTTTGATATGGCAAACTGATTGAGTTTACTGACAAACGCACGTCTTCAAACGCAACATCTTGGAAGAGAAACAGCAACTCAAATGTGTCTCTGTAATCACCTCTCTATACACTAAACGATTCATGGTGAAATATAAACTTACCAGTGACCAGTGTCAACCTTGATATTAGCCTTGTGGCAGCCGCCATGATGCTTTTTTTCTTGGCGGTGTTGTTGTAGATTTCGGATATTCCACTAGATGGCGCCAAGAGACCATAGATGGGTAGGTAGTTTTTCTTGTAAGGGAGTTATCCAAGAAAATATAAGAAAGTCGTTTGCAAACAGTCAATTATTAAAATGCTCTGTGATATTTTTAAAAAGTGAAACATACAAAAAACAGCTGTGAAAAACCCCAACAGCATTAACAGAGCCTTCTCTCTCGCCCGTTTATTTAATAAGTTTTATTTTAATAGGCTTCACCGGAAGTATTACTATGCTATTGTGTCTAACTTGATGCAACAGGTGTAGTTCTTCGCTGAGGCTGCTAGAGGGCACACGATTAAACATTCGCCAATGTAAATATGTAGTAGTATGTACAGTAATATTACCAAATAACGAGAAATTCTGTTATTAAAACGAAGTCATTCAAATTTGATTTGGTAATCTTCACTTACCAGCTTAAGGCACAGGTCAGAAGTTTACTAACTGCTCTGGAGGACTTAACTAACTTACATGTTGCTCAGTTTTTACCAAGAAGGTCACAAATTCTTTATACGTTATTTATTTGAAGTAAAAGTTTGAAAATGACGTTTTCCTCAAAGGTCATGTTATTGTGTCTGACTAACGAGTTGGTGGTCGGAAGAGTGTACGCGTATTTCGACCGCCATGATGTTTTAACCGCGTTATTGTAGTTCTTTGTCTGTCCGTTAAAGGGAGCCAAAATACCCGTTCTCATACCCGTTTAAGAATCGTGTTGACCAGGAGGTGAAGAAGTCAATCCTTGAATAAGTAGACAGGGTGGGTCTGTATGAGGGATAAAATTAGCTCACTACTTAATTTCAAGCAATTTGAAAACAATTTGTAAATATTTCTCAACCAAGAGCATGTTTGTGAGCATAAAAACCTACTCTCGCGAAGAAAGGGTTTTATTTTGATAGCGGGGACCGGAAGTAAAACTATGTGATTATGTTTAGCTTTATAGTAGTGCCGTTGTGGTTACTTGTTGTGACCACTAGAGGGCATACATATCTTGTTTATAATGTAAATGCTGTACAGGCCTTGGCTAAAAATCAAGACTAACTTGTCGAGTAAATTAACAAATCTGTACGTTTTTATTTATATAGCCTATAGTTTTTACCTTTACTTTAAATATTTATTTTTTGTTTCAAAATTTCAAAGACAGCTGCTTTGTGCATATATTAATTAATTAACTTCTACAGTAGTTTACAGTACTATGAGCTTAGTTAGCCAGACGGCGAATAGTCAATATATAATGTCTCAAACCAGATTTTTTTTTTATTAACACATTTTTAAACAGTTAATTATTTATTTATTTATTTATTTTGTATTTCAAGAGTACAAAGTGGAGATGAAGTAGTGATATGGATTTACCACCTTGTGTTTGACCGAGCGGCTGTAACTGCTCACTGTGGCCACAACGGGGACAGACAAACGAATGATTATACTCAAACTTCATCCGCTGACATTGTGAAGACTTAATTGAGAAGGAATATCATTTAAAAAGCTGGGTTAAACCGCAAACATTACGGAATTTTTTACTTTGTGTGAAGTATTTACTGATTTCTGACTCGACGTTTGTGCAGTAACGTCCGTCAACCACAAGAGGGCAGTGTATGTATTAAGACTCCCTCAGCTCCACTCCTTATTTATGCTTTAGTCTCGCAAATGTAAAGATGGGCACATAGTAAAAGATTACTTCCGGTCAACACAAAATAAATGTTTTCTGAATAACAGATACATGTATTAACGGATTACCTTATTATAACCCTAAGATTACAAATTATAAATCAATAAAATAGCTATAACAACGTTCGGTCACCAAGTTGCCTAGTTGAAAAAACAAAAACATGTATACTTAAGTTAAACTACATCCTGGGAAAGCTAGATATTACGGTGCTGATTCAGGGATAAAATAAGCGCACTTATCAGTTTCAAGCATTTCAAAGATACCCAATTTACAAATATTAATGAGTCGAGAGTGTTTTTTGAGCAGGAATAGTTGATATAATTGATTAATCTAAATTGTAAAAACTGATTTCGATGGATAATGTAGGCTATTAACCAAAACAACGTTTTTCTCTGATTAAGTCATTTGACACACATCTATGATCTATCTATATGCACATTTGCACATTTTTATATTGCATATTTAGTCATAAGATAACTATTGGGGTGAGTCTTTTATTATAGTTATTTTATACAATTTCATTGTGAATTTTGTTGTAAGGACAAGTTTCATTCATCATTAGTCTTTTTTAAATTTATTTTTGTATTTCATTGGGAGGTTACAATGGCACAAAATTTAGTCAGTTATTTACAAATTACAAAGAGCAGAACAATGGCTGTAAAGTAGCTGTCATTCAAACCCCCAGTGACTTTACTCTGCTGTATTTTTCTCTAGAACAGGAGAGAACTCTGCTGTCTTTGCCAAGCACTGATCCTGTTGCTTAGTTACTTTCAAATTTGCTTCATCTATATACCCTATCTGCTGGAATGTGAGACAAAGTGAACTGAAAATATGATGAAAGTCATATAAACTTCTAAAATGTAGTTTGTACACTGCACACTGTGCTCATAGCAGAGATGTGTTTATACAGTACTTTTACATACAGTATATGTGGCAAAAGGGCACTGCAACATGTCTGCGTATGTCAGCAATATTACTAAGGGCCAATTCATATATTATATTATTATTTATGAATTACATTTTCAAGTAGTTATTCCCACGATAAACTGTATTGATAAATACATTGTCATTGTATTATGCATCTGTGTAATACATAATGTGTAATGCATAAAAATGAACACAAGTGTTTCCTGCTATGTCAGTAAATTAACAACTCTCCATCATGTTATACGTTTTAAAAATGTATTCAATTATTTATTTAAAAGTTTATAATTATATATTTAAGTGAAAGAAAAGGCATTTCACGCCGGCCACCACAAACTTGGCCAAATCACGAATGCTGCATCCCTTTGAGTAACAAACTGAATATTTCCCTTGTTCCTGGACTTGAATGAGCAGTGCAATCCTAAAATGGCATAATGTGTAACAAAATATCCTCCCAGTCTGTGAAAAGATGAACATGTCTCCGTTTATTTATGTACAGAAATTCAGATGAAAAGATGGAGTCAAGTACAGAGGCGTTTCGATTTCTGAAAAACTTCAGAAAAGTAAGACTGACAACTCTTGAGTATTTTGTTTTAGAACAGTAGCCGACAGAAAAATCTCTGCTGAACAGATAAAAGTCTTGTCTAAAAGTTACTAAAGAAAAAACAAAAGCATGCTCCAAGACTGAGACTGTAAAATATGTACACTTCTACAATCCTGACAGTTAGTCTGTGCATATTTCATAAAGCAGAATTCCACTTAAAAGCTTTTGATTACTCTCATTATGAAAAAATTATCTCCATTTTTTTCTAAATAAATAATCAGTATTAAGCATACAATACTCCAATCTCAGGCCAAAGGCGATTGTAAAAGAAAAAAATTATACACACCTCAACTAAATCACAAAATTGTTTAGTAGTTCCACCCAACAAACAGTGCATTTTTATTACTCACAACATTAAACCATCTTCATAAATCTACTGGTAAAAGTGGCTGCTGGATCCTGAAATTTAACTGCCACTTTAAAGTTTACACCAGCCACATTTCTTTTCTTAAAGATATTGAAACAGAAACGCTTTCCCTTCCAACTTCCCCAACCATGTTCTACTCATGTCTTAATCATACAAATATGTAAACTTAATCTTGAACAGAACTCTGTTAAAAACAGGAAACAAACTCTCAGCTGCCATAGATCGCAAAGGCCAAATAGTTTAAAAGACAAAGCGTTTTTTCTTGTGATGCCATGATGTTAAAGAAGTGATGCACCATGGGAAAATCAACCCAAGTAATCCACCTGTGTAAATAAAAAGATACATGTAAGCAGAATGGTTTTCCTTGCGACTTGAAATACTCAGGTCTACTGTGACGTTTTGGTGACTTGTGAAACAGACCTGAACACCAAAAGAAATCAAAAGAACCAAGATGTAATTTGGGCACAGGTGAGCGGACAACACACGTCCTCACAATTTATTAGCAGATTGGTCACAAGAAGAGAAAACGCAAAACATGTTTACAGAGAAATGGATGAAAAAAAAGACAGCACACATGGGGACAGAAACATTTATGTATAAACTATTGTGTAACTATGTCACATTTCTGTACAAGTGGCCAACCCTTTAAAACAAGTACATGAGTACATAAGGATGCAGTAAAGTAGTACAGGAGTATGCGGATGTTTGTCAGTCCTCTGTATTGCATGCATTCTGTATTCTATGAACCAAGGTGCTTCTGCGTGCAGACTGATTTTCAACGCCTGCGTCAAAACTATGAGGAACATCACAAGGCCGCACTTGTGGTGCTGGATCTTGCACTCACACATGTGCATGCATACATGACACATTCATACGGATATACACACACGCACACAATTCCACCAACACATACACACACACACACGTTTTTCCCCTCGACCCTCTGTCACTCAAGAAAAAAACTAAACAAAAATAAAACACACCTTCGCCCACACCAGTCTATCCCAGAATGAGGGAATAAATTAGCTCCATAAAATGCTTCTTTATAAAAGAAAATAGATATTTATACAACTGTACACTTTAACTATACAGCATAAAGACAGGGAGCACGGAAAGAGGGGAAATTATGTCCAGAAATAAGACAGATTCTGGTTCTAGCACCCTTAACCCTCCAACGCATGCCTCTCTTCTTTGTTTTGCAGGAGATGGAGCATCCCTCGCTCTGCCCAACAAAGGCCATTTCTCCAGAGAAAGGCAGGACTTTACAATGAGTCTCCTCCTCCTTTCAATCCGTCCTCAGCTCTTCTGTGTCCAGGACAGGACTGGATGAATGAGCCGAGCGCAGGGAAAGCCCCATCTCTCTCTTTCCTGGTTTAACACTTATGTCGGACCAGTTCTGCCCAGTGCTGCTCTCGTCCGATCCGTCCTGCGGCTCCATCGTCGTTGCTCTGCTGCAGTTTAGTCCAATCATTGGGAAGCAAATGCTTTGGGCCCTTGAGCGACCCTTTCACACAGAAAACCCTCTCCTCTCAGCCCGAGTCTGAGTCACTTGTGTCTGAGGATGAGGAGGAGGAGGAGGACGAAGATGAGTCTGAGGAGGAGCTACTGGCGCTGAGACGTGACGGCTGTGTGTGCTGCTCTGTTGCGGGTTTCTCTGCTGAAAAAAACAAAACAAATTAAAATAAAGATCATTTGGTTTGATCATTCAGCACCTACTTTAAGGAGAACTCAACATACATATGCATCTTAATGTCTCCTTAGATTAGACAAGCACATTCGTATATTTACATTAAAAATAAAGAGCTTGAAGATCCTTTGGACTCAGAATCAGTATTACATCTTTAAATGTATGACTGTTCTCAGAAAAAGTGATTTGTATACAACATGTTGAGCTTTCTGACAGAACCCTCATCTTCCACCTTATTTCTGAATGTCTGGACACTCGCAATTAATACAAACATTTAATGGTTTCCACCCCTAACACTGTCCTCTTGAAGACATCAGTATGGAAGGGCTTACGTTTGGTCTTGGGAGGCTTCTTTCCGGAGTTGAGCTGACCACTGACATCCATCAGCCTTCTCTCCAGCTCCAGTTGTTTCTCCAGAGCTAGCTCTTCCCTGGACTTGCCGGCAATGTTGTTTTTACTTGCTGCATTCAAATAGAGGAGGAACAATATCAATGAGATGGTGTTACTGCACTGCATGGACTTCAGCTGCTGCTACGCGGAAATGCTTTGTGTAGCAAAAATGAATAACCAGCAGTAAAGCTCAGAGCTACTGTGGTTATACCCTGTGTTTGTTTGTGTGAGGGCACAAATCCCAAAGACCATATCACTCGTGAAACGTCAGTAAAGTCAAGATTTATGTTTCACATTTTTGATTAACTGCTGACTGATAACAAATCGGACCTATGCATTTTACTAACCGTATGGCTTTCGAGGTTTCTTCCTCAGACATGTCATGACATATCTCTCGAGCTCCCGCAGAGTTGATGGCTTCAGCGTCTCAAAGTCGATCTCAATCTCCTCTGGGTTGGTGTCTCGGAGCGAGGGCTCACGGGACTGGATGATGTAAACAACGCGGCCCAGCTTCTCACCGGGCAGCTTGTTGATGTCGAGACTGAGTTGACGCTTCTCATCGTACGACATGGGTGCCGTCTCCTCCTCCTCATCAGAGTCAAAATGGCTCACTATTGGATCGATGGGGGGCTGAGGCATGCTGAACGTCATGCCAGCCTTTTTGGATCTGATAGGATATCGGAAAGAAGGAGCGTGTTTAAAGATGATGGCATATTTAAACTCACAATCTGCATTAAAAGTTCCTTTTTTTTTTAAACTTTAAACATGTGAAAACCTGGCTGACTTAGTGCCAGAGAGAGGCCCTTTCGTATTTGAAAATACAAAGCACACCACATACTTTAGTACTAACATTGTCCAACAGGTGTCAGTACTCACTTGCTCTTGTTGTTTTTCTTGCTTGGTGCCTTCTTAATCGGCATTACAGGACAGGCCGGTCCTCGGTTAGTCTTGGTTTTAGGAGTTTTGGTTATCTTGGGGGCCTTCACAGGTTTAATAGGCGGCAGCTCTTCCTCTATCCTCCGATGCTTTTCTTTTTCTACCTTTTTCTTCTTTTTCTTGTCCTTCTTCTCTTTCTTCTTCTTGGGTTTGACGATGGGGCCCTGGGAGAGTGCAGTGAGCTGCTCGTGTACGGCTTTAAGCTGAAGGCAGAAGAAAGGCTGATAAGTCAATGGAATGCTAGATTTGTATTTAAACATCTTTATCAATATCTGTTTTCCAGCTCACACGTGTCTGCATTCACTGGAATACAAACCTGTTCCTGCAGCTCTGCCAGTCGGTTTGCCCTCTCCTCCTCAGAGTCTGAGCTGGGGCTGCTCTCGCTCTCCTCACTTTCACTGCTGAGCTCACTCTCTGATGATGACGAAGAGGAGGAGGAGGAAGATGAGGAGCTAGGGGGTGCTGGAGGCTCGTCTGGCATCTTAGCAAAGCAGAACTCAAAGACATCCTAAAAGACAATTTTAAAAAAAGAGCATTTGTGATGACAATGAAGAAAAGAGGAAAAATTATAATAACTAAACTTTGCCTAATCAAAATAAAAGCACATTACCTGCAGTTTTCTGGCCATGGACACCACATCATGATCAGGAGGGTTGTACTTGTAGCAGTTGGAGAACATCAGTCTAACATCAGCAGAAAATTGCTGAGAGTCGCGATACTCTCTGCCGTCCATCTTACGCTAAAAATGAGGGAGAAGGATTTAATTCAAATATTGTATGCATCACCATTAAAGAATACCACAATAATGAAAAGATGCCCTTTTTTACTGCTGAATTTGAGAAAAGATAACATCCTGCTCCTCTGCAACAACAAATGTTAAAGCTGTGTGTAGGCAAGTACCTTGATGGTGCTGAGGTCCATTGGCTGCTTAATGATGTCGTGGTAATCATGAAGACCAAGCGTGGAAGCATCAACAGGTTTGTAGAATGGCCAGGCATACGCTGCATGCTTTTTTGACAGCAGCTCCTTTAAGACCCCATTGCAGTAGCGTAGCTGGGGGCTCAGCTTGCTGCGGCGCACTGGCGCTGGAATCATGGAATCTGGTAAGTCCTTCTTAGGAGGCTTAATGGGTCGTCCACTAACTCCTCTCCTGGCCCCTGCTGCTGCTTTGGTTCCCATCATCACTGTTCCACAGCCCATACCCATGCCCATGCCCATTCCCATTCCCATGCCCATGCCCATGCCCATGCCCATTCCCATTCCCTGGCTCAGGCTAAGGCCTTGATTCATCCCCAGGCTGGAGTTGTGGTCCACCCCCAAAGAAGTGAGGGTGAGCGGGGAGTCATGCCCACCACCCATACCCAGGCTGATGCCGCTGACACCCATTGTGCTCATGATAGGCATGGCTACGGTGGTTGGGGTTGTTGTGTCTGCTTTCCTCTTCACACCTTTTTTCTGAAGTTTAAAAGAAAACAAAAGAAGAGATTGGTGTTTAGTTTGTGGTCTTTGTTAACTTGATTCATAATACTGTCCAATTCTTGCTACATAAATCAAAAAGGAAACTGTTAACGGTTACCTTCGTGGTGGGCTGTGTGGGAGGCAGACCCGTAATGGTGGGGATACTTTGTTCAACTGGAAGGGAAGGGGGCATGGTCTTGGTCAAAAGTGTTTGAGGGGGCGTGGAGAGGATTGAGTCAGGAGTTTCTGGGGTGGGAGGTGAGTAGGCTGACTGAGAGACAGCGGGGACCTGATGAGCTGTTGTCACTCCTCCAGAGACTAGGAGAAAGAGGGTAAGGATAGGGGTGGTTCAGAAAAATATTATTCAGTAAAAAGATTTCTGCACATAAAAAAATGTGTGGGCATTTGCATTATAGGCATGTTGTGTATGTGTCACAGCCCACTTGTTGCCAGTGCTCACCTGCATTACCTCTTCCTTTTCTGCCAGGTTTGCCTGGTTTACTCCGGGGAGCAGGAGGAGGCAGCTCTTCCTCCTCCTGAGGCATCTGGGCCACTTTCTGTAGGAATGCCTTCTCCAGAGACTGGGCCATGAGTACTATGTCGTCTGTAGGCTGCAGAGAACAAGTTTGGACAAAATGGTTAAACAGCAGAAAGTTCAGTTGAAAACACACAAAAATACAATAAGTAAACCTGGAAGGTTCCAAAATGTTCATAAAAAAACTGCAATTTAAATTGTGACGGCTCCACTTTTGCATCAGATTAAGCCAGGATGTCTTAGGCCTGCATTTTATCAGAAACACTGAAAAAACTCTTACCTTGTTATAAATGTAGCAATTTGTGAACATGGTGTTGAAGTCCTGCATGCACTCGCTGGCACTGCGGTAGTAACTATTTTCCAGTCTCTTCTTAATCGTGCCCATGTCCATGGGAGTTTTGATGATCTTATGATAGTCCTGCAGGGAGACAGAGACACTTTCAGGACAAGAAAAATACTTCCTATAAGTGGTGGAGGGGGGGTGAGGGTCTCCCCTAGACAGAGATACTGTCAAATTTCTCAACACACTCACAGGCAGGCTGAGCTTGACTGCATCTACAGGTTCATGGAAGGGCCAGGCAAAGTGGTGCCTCCACAAAGACTTCAGCAGGACTTTCTGTAGAAACTGAATTTGGTTGGTCATCCTTCCCTGGCGGCTGGGGTCTTTCACCGGGGGCTGAGGGGGTCCCAAATAAGCCATCTGATTAAGGGGGGGCATCCCAGGACTCTCAAAGCCCTCATAGAGCAGTGAAGGTTTTCGGATGCGTTTGCCAGCTGTGCCAGAACTCTGTTCCATCGTTGTGACTCCCATTATGCCAACTTCAACCCCGACATGGGAGCTGTAAAGAGCAGTTAAAAGACCAATTCACTATTTGACTTAAGCTCTTGGAATGATTGCAAGACCAACATCAGCTTAGCATATAAAGATAATCATTAGTCTTCTGTATTGAACACAGTTAAACAAAATCAGTAAATTAATGACTTTAGAGAGCCAAACTATTTTCCTGTCTGATTATTGGTTATAAACTAGCCAGTCTATTAAGGCCAGGTACACTTCCTGCATTTGCATCAACTTAAATAGAGACACGACAGAAGACAGAATTCATTTGTGGCCTCTATATTTGGAGTATGCACACATTCCTCTGCTTTTTATCAACTGTGCCATGCAAACAAATTTGTTTAATTTAAAACAATTTCTGAATTTTTTTTCTCCCAGTGTTATTTAATATTTAAGTATTTTGTTCCTCCTGGAATAAATATGATTACATTATTTTATTATGATGACATTACATGTTATCCCATCGCACTAATTAATCCTGCTTACCCTACTACTCACTCACAAGCAAATGGTATAAAGTCAATTGCCTTCACAAGGTATGCACAGTCAATAACACATTCTGAATGTCACTTAGTAAGTCTCTGAGGTTTGATATAGTCCTACCAAAACCGCGCTCCTGGTTCCTGGAAGTCAGGCGTCATTACCACTTGCTCCTTTCTATGTCTATCTCACCAACTGCACACAGATACTCAACCCCAATTTCCCTGTTGAGGAAACTGTTACTGTACTGATTGGGCTGTTTTCAAAGTCCACAAATTGGGAATTAATATTGTCTCAAACACAATTACTTCCAGTCACTCCATACCATCTCTAATGTTTAAGTATAGACACCCTGTTGTGTTGCCCACATCCACTTGTCACATTAAAAGTAGCCCTGGGGCTGTGGGCAGTGCAACTTGGAGGGTTAATGGGTACTTTTCATAGGGCAGGCAAGCAACACTGTATTCTATACAGAGTGACTGAGTCAATGGCTGACTTGAGATGTCGGTACAGTAGCTCTGCCAGGGAGTTCCTGACAACCCATCTGTAGCATTTGATTGCTTATATTTTTTACACACCTTTATAAACACTGCATAACGCTTCCAGCACCTCTACAAGTAAACCACCAGTGTTGCAGCATTTAAGGACTAAAAATGTGTAGAACAGTCTTTCATTATTTTATCATTCATCAAATGTTTAATATGAAACAAAGGCTGTTTCTCACTATATCTCACCAGTATTGCTCTAAACATCTGTTGCGATACTGTGGCAGTCATATGCAACAAAGTACAACAGGCCTGTGTTAAACAAATTCTGCCACATTTACACTATATTCACTATTAGTACTGCTTCTCATCGATTCTAAAAAAGTTCAAACTCTGAGCAGCACATATTGCCCACAATAGTTGATTAAATTTGCTACATGTGGTCAGCACAGCCAGGCACACAAGACCTTCAGGGTCATCTGCTGGAAACCAAAACACCAGACATTTGTTGTCCAATTGTATTATTAGCGAAGCCTGCTTGACTGCAATGTAAGTTTAGATATCAATGGTTTTGTCTGCATATTTTCTGTTAAAGTGATACTGAAGTAACTGATGCAACTAAATTTAGTATTAGCCTATGGTTATCATTTACACCACAAATGAACTCAGTTGTAAAACACATTGAAAAATCCATCAACTACCTGTACAAGAGTTTTGCCTTGTCCAACCTACAGTGTTATCAAAACTACTCAATTAAATTAATTTCCTGCAGCAGGGCTACTTCATTCATTTATAGTAAAGCATTTTGAATGATACAACTTTTGGAAACACATTTGACAGTTAGTGTACTTTATTATTTGAAAGGAAAGTAACCATGTACATAATATTAACAACACTAAACAGACATGTTTATGTCAGCTGTAAGTCGGATGAAAAAATAAATGAATAATATTAGGTATGGGTAATCAAAAAATAAACAAAAAACAGGGGAACGTTTATACTTTAAGTACAGTGATGTTGCGTTACCATATTAATTTTAGAATAACAGAGCCGAGTTCGTGAGTTAACTTTAGAGTTGCTAACGCTACTTAGCTCGGGTTGAGTGACACTGGGCTACGTAACCAGGCAACCAAATGAAACACCCCACACACATGGATATCCTGCGTTACCCTTTGCGCAGCAATGCCGAAATACCAGAAATCAAAACAACCCCTGACCATTCATTACACGGCAACAATAACAACATAACGAAACACGCATCAGTGCCGGGCTGACTGCCTCTGTGCCTTTTTAGTGTCATCAACGTAACCCTCAGTTAGCCCATATTCGTTGGTTTAGCCAGTCACCCAAACACACACATTAAATTCACTTAAATCTAATCTGATGAAGAATTAAACGTTTGATTACAATACGCATACCATTACATTAGCCGATTTGATTTCGAATGAGTGATCGAGTAATTGTTAGACAGAAGGGGGTTCAGTGTATGAAGCTAATGCTAGCAATGATAGCACCAACTGCCAGGCAGCGGGAGAGAGCGGCCAACGGCAAAGGCGCTCCGAAGATGGCGCCGGCGTAGAACGAACAACAGTCGCAGCTTGTTACAACTCAAACTGTTCATTTCCTTAACATTGATTTCGCTTCTATCACTGTAACGGCGAAATGAACGTCCTCGTTAAGCACATCCAGTGTCCACTTATCTCTTCCACTGGTATTACAGCAAACACAGGATGCCAGCAACGATATTTTGAAAAAAAATATGAGAAACGTTTATAATATTCCCTCTGGTGGGTAGCTGAGAGTCAATTATACCGGTAGATACCTGTCAAGGTGCGGGTTAACAGCCATATCCATCAGGATGGATCCGGATTCTGTTTTTAGCTAGGCTCAGACCTGGATCCGTCTCTGTTCGAGGGTTTCCCGGCTCCCCGCCACAGCGAAATCCTTTGATCTGCTTCGTTGAAATGGCGACTAAGCTATCGCACCCGTTCTTATATAGACAGACCATTCACCCTATTGGATAGACCTCCTCAAGCTGTCCACGCCCTCGGAGTTTCTATTCGCTGCTCAAAGTGCCCGTCAAAGTCACCACACCCCTAGATCCTAAGGCTTAGCGGACAACCTATCGGGCCAACCTATACGCAAGTTTTGGGGTCCGTCAAGGAAATTGGAAATCACTATTGGGCTAGGCTGTTCAGTATTACAGACATACAATCTGCAACTTGTCCCTCGTTAGAATCCTGTACAAAATACAAGGGAAGCGAAGCCACCCTTCTCCTTATCATATTGCATTACGTCAACATGTGCAACGCGGAGGCAGGGATTGGTCAATACGGTTGTAACGCGGGCTTCCAGGGCGAATACCAAGAAGCCTATTGGTTCTTCTACCAGGTCACGCGCATCCCTCAAGAGCCAAATGCCTGTCCCCACGAGCTCTCTACTTACCAGAATATCCGCATTTCTGTCTTTCAGAGAAGACACACAGCCGCCATTTTTAAGTACAATGACACCGAGTATTATCTTCAGAATTCTTTACAGAAGGTACACTTAACCACCTAGCTAAACTTAGAGCACGCTACAAAGCCCGCGCTTAAACACAAATGATTTGAGTAGCGTTATTTCGCTGCTTATGAAGGCCATCTTGAGAACAAAAGCCAAACAAGGCCTCCATGGTTCACAAACCGCAAAGAAGTAGCCCAGTAAGGTAGTTCGTGCTTACAATTCTAACTGACTAAATAACTGAAAACGTAGCCTCTTTATTAAGTGCAACTCATTAAAAAATAAAGACCACACCAAAGCAGGGTCGTAAGAACTACCAATACCCACTGAATGACACAGCAGTTTTACACTGGCCTCACCCTGCATTTGATAAAAGTAAAATCTGTTTTCCCCCGTACGCGAGTAAATAAAATACTTAGACAACTATGCATACGGACATGTCGAAAATGGGGTGATCTTATTTAGTTTAAAAAATACAAATGTCATGCTTGTATTTTTGTATTTAACAGGTCTAAAAAAAGATAGAACTACATTTCTTTATCAAATATACGATTACGTACATTACCGAGTAAGGCTAAATCCTCAGAATTCCAATTTTTAAAAGCGATCTCTAAATTAGACAACTGCTCGAAACGGTTACCTAACCACATGCACCCATCCCCCACACCAAGGTTACAAATTCCCTACAATGTCACTCAAATAAGCTATGGAAACTAACAATGGATCCAACCAAAATCAAATGTAGCTAAAGTTTTGACAAGTTTGTCCCGAAAAAACTAATTAACTTAAGTTCAAAAGGAAAGTTAAATAATCCAAAAGTCAAAGAAATAAATAATTGCAAAGTAGGACATAAAAACCTTAAATGAAAATAAATACAAATGTCGACAGGTAAATCCTCAAATAATGCGAAACCGTTCTTCAGATTATCTTCTTGTCTTCCATCTCGATACTTTTTTACCAACACATTTCCCTCAAACATGTCCGCCTTCTTCCCCCATTCCCTGAGCTGGGTGGGGGAGGGGAGTCATGTGACAAGATAAGCCTGAGCGCAGCTGTTTATCAAAAAATGAACACGTGGCATTCCAAATAAAGGCAATAACACGTATGTATATCACGTTCCTCCGATAAAAAACGTCCCCTCCGTGTCCAAATCCTGTGATTTCTTCGAAGTATCAGACCCAGATTTGGGGATAAAGCGACCAAAATTCACGAACAAAGAGCATTCTTTCCGCTGGATATGGCTTGCTCCAATTGGTCAGGGTTGACCACGTGACAAAAACGATTTAGGTGCTATTTATTGTGTTATTTCCCAAATCTATCTTCCCAAATCTTCTATTTAAATCCAATTATGATTGTGATAATCCGTTACAGCTCATGTGTTGTTTCTCAGTTTGTCTCAAAGGGCTTTGAAATGTCTGTTTTCTCCGGATGACGGTGGCTCTCGATCTCCTCTGTCTGTTGCAACACGAAGCATTGCGCATGCGTCCATGCCTGCAAGACGCATTTGACAACGATGCACTGAGAACCCAAGTAGCTGATCTAAGACCAGTTTCCCGTTTCATATATGATCGACGCAGTGATTTGAGTGTATCCCCTGGATAGAAGGTTGGATTCAGCTGCAAAAGAGCTGACTACTGCTGGTTTCCAGATTAAGCACTGAGAATGAGACATTCACACCACTCAGTTTCAGTGCTTCATGCTGTATAAGAAATAGAATCAGAATCAGAAATACTGTATTAATCACCGGGGGGGATTCGGGCATTACAGTTGCTCTGACACAATGGGCTTTTTAGAATACAATAGTCTTAATCTGACTATTGAATTACTATCTATCTATTACATTACTAACAGGGGACATAGTAGGATGACCCAACATCAGCCATGTGGTCAAAAGTTGAATGCAGGGTAGTCTACCACAGTGTGATTTCCTTCGGGAAATAATGAAAGCCTCAGCAAACATTTCTAATAAACCAAAAACTGGTGTAATCTCAAAACTTTAATCCAAGAACCAGTGAGGTCAAACATCAGGGAATCCATTGTAGTCCTGTGACTCCTTGTCAAATTACATGTAAAACCTCCCTACCTCCCTTTTCGTTGTTTCTCTTTGTAAATAATGTGTATCTCAAATGACAAAATATGATTATGGGCAAAGTTGATGTTTAATGTTTAACATCAACCAAAATTAAAATCAACCAGTAACTTATTGGTTGAAAACTAGATCATACACATTTTGTTTATTTGAGTATTGAACTTTAATTTGATTATATCCTATATCATGTTGTATTATTTGATTTTATTTAGAGTATACTGACATGTAGTTTCTTTTTATATCTGGTATGTATTATGTTGTCCTACAGAAACAAATGCACACATCACTGTATTGTTTGAGCAATTTATTTCATCATTCATTGCTCATCATCTACAGAAAAATCAATAAATCCTTTTATCTTTTTAAAATTAAAATAAAAAGTAATGACCTGACAGATCTGTTACCAAATAAAATGTACTATATGCTATGTTATGTTGCTATTGATTGTGTGAAAACAGACTCTGACTTTAAAATCCAGAAACGGCCATGTAGGCTGGGGAATTGGCGGTAGGGAGGGGTTGGTGGATTACATCAGAATCAGCCTCCTCTGACTCATCAGCTGGGTTCTTTCTCTGTCATGCACTACAAACGCTCTCTCTCTCTCTCTCTCTGTCTCTCTCTCTCTCTCTCTGTCGCTCAAATTGCTTCCTTTCAAAATAGGGACATTACTGTATGTTGTGTTTGCATTTGTAGAACAGTGGTGATTTACTGTAAATCACAGAAAGAGCAATTATGTACCACGCAAGAGGCAAAAATCAGTTCATTGAGTGTCCCTTTGTAAAACTCATTAACGAGTTGATTGTGTACAACACGTTTTTTTTTTGCTATTGTTAGACAAAGTGTATCTTACAAAAAAGACAATTATAAATGTAAAGTTTCATCAAATTTATGGAGCATCAAATCTTTACTGTTTTTCTGAACTTTAGAACCAAAACTCACCGGTTCAGGAAGGCGAGTGAAGGAAAACAACTGCTGATTAATTATGCAGTTATGCAAAATGAGTTGTAAATGTGAGAACCTGAGCGGGAACACTTCATTATACTCTCAAAGGGGAACAGAGACTAAGGGACAAGTGATTTCCATCTGAACGGAGGTGGACTTTCTCCTCCATAAGGTTGTTGGAGAGCAAGAGAGTAAACCATTTAAAAAAAGTGCAAAATGCTGTGCGCAGAGTATTATGCATGTGCAATGTATTTTTCAAAGTATCTCTGATTTGATTGCATTTGCAACTGAGCATCACTCAGAACAGCTACAGGTCAACAGAATCCTAATAAGGGCACAGTTAAAATCCCCTGACATTAAATAGATTTAGCATAAAATGTTTCCCATTCCTTTATTATTTATTTCTGGTTTATTTGACAGAGACAGATACAATATACAAAGACAAGCTGAAAACAGCCATCCAATGCAAGCATCCTAGTGTTTATAGCGTCTGCTAGTTTGCAACACCCATCCCTAGAAGGGCTTTTAGTAAACTGAGAGGTTAGTAGCAGAAAAGTAAGAAAGAAAATACATTAAATACAACGAGATACAATTAAGCACACATTAAAAACATTACATTTAAAAGCTCGACATGATTGCAGGTTTGTTGTAGAATAAACCAGGTTTTTGTAGCTCTTTTAAAAGTGGTGAAGTTTGCAGCAAATTTCAAGCGATCAGGTTATTTGTAATCTCTTTTTAAGCATATGTCTCTGAGCCTTTGTGGTTTTGTGAAAAGGATGTAAATGTAATGTAGTGGTTTATTGTCTTTGGTCAAAATGCTGCATATTTATAACAACAAAATCCATTATGGCAGTAAAGAAAAAAACAGGAAAAAGCATGAAAAGGGGAAATACACAAGCAAGTGCTAGACTGACAAGAGAGATGGAGGTGTGTGTGTGTGTGTGTGTGTGTGTGTGTGTGTGTGTGTGTGTGTGTGTGTGTGTGTGTGTGTGTACACACTAACAGCCAGGCTCAGGTGTGGAAGTGTGACTTGCTATTCCATTGTGACTCCTCTCCCCGCCTGTTTATCTCTTCCACAGAACGATGTGAAAAACATTGAAGGAGGAAACCCTTCAAAGGTGTTTTCATTCGTGCAGTTACACGAGTGAGATTAAACTCAAGTGGAGGTGACTCTTTACACATGTCTACCTTGCTTGGATTCATTTATCAAACAATTTGGAAGAAATAGTTTCATATTTTCTTCCTTCTAAAAAGATAAATACAGTTCTAATTCATGTCTTTAAATCTGAGGAATGTCTTACTTGTGAGTTATCCCTGTAACAAAGCTTTTGACAAAAACTTAAATCCTTCCTAAATCATTTAGTATCTCTGTCTTTTGGGGTTAGAAAGCCACAAACACTTAAAAGTAAAGTAGCTAGATATAGGGATATCAAATAGTAGTTAATGACATACACTATGTATCTATAACATTTTTCTTAATCTGTCATCTTCTGTATTGTACATTTCAGACGTAGGTGAGCTATATTTGTATTTCTGTTCAGCCATTGATAAAGAAATTTAAAACAACACGAGCCAGGTGCATCAACCCTGCTGTTGATTGCATCAGGATTTAGCAGACAGTGTCAAATACTACTTCCAAGAAAACAGATGATCTGAAACCATGTCCTGGAATTAAGATTACTTTTCATTAAGGATGATCTTGTGATTGGGGATTACTCCTAATTAACATCTTGAGGAAAGAACATCTGTCCAGACCATACAGGTCAGGGGTTACATTATACTGCACAAATAAAATGATCCTATTAGAAAAAACACATTTAACATTTATTACCAACAGGAGCTAGTGTTAGTGTAGCGGTGAAGTGTTGATTCAGTAAAAAGATCCCTGGTTCAATACTACTTTTCGTGCCATCTATTGACCATTTCAGGTTTTGACCTTTCAGCTTAGTGAAATACGTTGTCTTGTGTCGCCATCTAGTGGCCACAATGTGAAACTTGAGAAAACACAAATTAAGTCTGCATCAGAGCTGTAAGTAGGTTTGTGGCATGAGTTTGCTGATACTTCAGTGTTTTTATTGTAAAAGACTAACTTATATTTAATTTGTTCCACCAGTTATTACTTCTCACCATATAGCCTCTACAAATTGACATCACATGCCATTGAAAATATATATATACATATATATATATATATATATTTGGTGACTCTAAAATTGTGCCACCCGCCATTCGCTGGGATAGGTTCCCCCCGCGACCTTGAACAGGATAAGCAGTACAGATAATGAATGGATGGGAATACCAGTGGTCCAAATGGTAGTGCATGCGCAGTATGTATCTGAGTTGTTACAACAGGAGTGTGTCCCAACACCATTTTACTCTCACTCTTTCACCTATGATATTTAAATGATAACAATAAATGCCTCAAAACACTAAAAAGACTCTGACATATGCTTCTTTGGTCTAATAGGTCTGGGCCTTGATTTTCTTTATTTAACAAAAAACAAATACAGGGAGGCTGATCCTCATGGTGGACAATTTTTTAAAAAGATATTGGATACAAAAACCTTTATGTATAACAAAAGTACAAGCGGTCACATTTATTTAAAATATGTACATCCTCTAATGTAACAGAAAAGAGAGCAAAGATGCTCCACAGGTTCTCTGTAGAGATCATGTTACTTCTGTTTTTGTAGATGATGTGGTCCTGTGGCTTCACAGCTGCCATACCTCACTTACCAGCCTGTGGTTTCTTGTAGAGTGTGTACACACCACCTGGTTCTCTGCCCTACTGTTAAACAACAGGTAGGCTATACAAGGCAGGCAATCAGTCACTAGACACATAAAACAAACACTTACATCCTGTTAAGTGATAAGTGAAGTAAAGTTATGCCTCATCAGGTTACGTTGCATTTTAATCTGTAGAACCCTGATTTTCCTTTTAACCTCCAACAAACTGGTTGTTGTAGAAAAAGAGGGATTCTAGGTGCAAGTTGTTAAACTCCAGGTGAATGCCAGGTGCTCTTGAAGGCTAAAAGTTAACTGGCGAAGGAGGGAAGCCACTGGGCTTTCTCCAGGCACACTCGCACTGAGACAAGGATTTAATTTAAAATGCCTTTATTGAGTCACGACTCTTCCTAGCCTTCCTAGGGTTTTTTTTCGAGAAATGCCCTGATTCAATAAAGGCATTTTAAACTGGTTGTTGTTTTTGGATGTGTTGACCCTGGCTAGGGTAAGTGTGTTTAAGCAATACTTCGTTTGTAATGGTGGATCTGATGACGACATGTTTATAGAGGTTGATATATTTGTTGCTGTGCAAGCACTGCCAAGATTCAACAACATCCAACTATGTCGTGTTTTATGCTATTTCAGTTCTTATTTTGTCCCACTTGGGGGCACTCAAGATCTATCATCTGTATCTTCTGTAAAAGGCTTTTGGCAGCCTGCACAGTTGCCGATTTACCAGACTGAGGAGTTACAGGAAATCACATGGTTGCCACTCAGCATGGTGAAAACGCCTTAGATAAGCGCTTGGGGTGCTAATGCTCTTTATCACAACTGTGTTTAGAGTGAACGATTCCACTGCTACCGACTCCTGACATCCTGAGAGAATCTGACTGTACGGCTTTGAGCTGAAACCTGCAATGTCTTCTTTATAGTGTTTAATGTTCCTTTAACCAGATGATTTTATTTGTTTGTATTCATGTTATCCCATGGCTTCAGCTGTTGTTGTTACCTGCCTGCACCATTGACAGTATACAGAGAGTCTATGGTCTGCACTTACAAGCTTGTTCACACACCAGAGCTCCAACAACACAATACTTACACTGTTGCTGAAATTACTGAGACATTACAATACTGATATAACCCCCTCTCAAACCGTGCTGGTTAATGTGTTGATTTTCAATCCCTGTTAAGATTATCTCACTAGATGGCAGTCACGGGTAATAATTCAACCTTCTGCAGGGAACCCCCTGTATACCAAGCCGCCAAACTCCCAGTTTCCAAGAAATCACATGGCTGTTGGTATAAATGCCAAACACAACCAACTGAGGCGCTATCACACTGCTTGAAAGGCTTTATCACTCATCAGGGTTGTAAAGGCTTTTTTAGCTGACAGTAGATCAGTTTCGGCTCGCCCTATTTTGTGACCCAGAGTCAAAAACAGACATCAGATCAGCGTTTAAGTATTACCTTTGGTCCTAAGCCGGGACTTCCCGCAGCATTACAATTGTTCGAGTGTTTTTTATTGGGTGGTTTTTCTTCATCATGAGCTGAGGAAACCACAACCTAACTGCTCTAGCTTCAGAACTAATCCGACAAACGAGTGCTGCAGTCAATGTTGCAATAGTCACACTCCCCAGGGAATTTAGGGGATTCTCAAAGAAGACAGAGGGGGATCACCTGATTGTAAAACAATAAAAGTACAGGGCCTGGCTTAACTTACACTGATATCTACAATATTATCATGTGATAAACCTGAATCACTTTATTCTCCAAGATCAATAATGGCTATTATTTTATTGCAGGATATTATTCACCTTATTAAATTATATTGTTTCATTCGGCTCTATTCCAGGCAAACTCATTTTTCAAACGTGTCAAACAAAACTAGATGATGAGCGACAAAGAAGCTACATCGGTGTCATTTCTGTTGTGCTTTATGCTGCATGAGTTCCTTTATCACTTTTGGTTTAAAGAGGCGAAGAGAAGCAAGTATTATATTACAGAGACGCTTTAGTCAAGTTAATCTTGTACTCATCTTTGACGTGCAGTTTAGTTCCTCTATGATGGTTGAACAGGTTGAACAGAGAATACAACATAAAATATACAATAGGTCTAAACGTTTTTACTTTAATTCTGTTGCACATCTTGTTCAGGGATTCCTGCTCTCATGACTCAGTTACTGAAGCTGTAGGAGAGAAGCCCTGGAGTCATGCACAGTCATGCTGGGAAGTACACACTCTGTAGTGATGTGCTCTCTAGTTCTGCACTGAAGTATACCAGATTTTTATGGATGAATGGACATCAACATATTTGCCATTTTATACAACTGTATACTTTACTGCTGCACTATATTTCTATGTACAATTATAGTAATTAGTGAAATTATATTAAAACCTTAAAACATAATCAGTTTATAAAATAGAATAAAATAAATACACTGTGCAAGATTGAACCAGATATTTCTGAAAACTGTTCTTGTGCCCCCTCACAATAAAATGCTAAATAAACATTATTTCTAAAGAACTGTATCAACAATGTAAAATGTCCAACATAATTAAAAGTCAGTTCCCGTTATTTTACTTTGATACTTCAACATTTTGCTGACACTTCTGTACTTTAACTCAGGTGGTATTAAGGAAGGATTATTTTCACTCTGCTGTTTGTGTATTTTACTTGAGAAAAGCATCAATGTAAGAGACATTTTCTATACTTCTTTCAACACAGCATATTTGCAGGAAGGCCGGCCCTTTGATACTGTTAAAACCTGATTTGAAATATTCTGTAGGGCCAGGTGGGAGGGAGCGATATCCTGTAATTCAATGGACATGATATAAGAGTATCTCCATTGTGAGCCATGTGTGTAATTTTAAAGGCTACCAAAGTAAACCAAAACAACTAATTGTTTCTCTGATTGGGATCTTTAGACAAACTCCTAAATGTCACTGAAGAAATCAAAGAACATCATGCTTACAGTCCAGTTTTTACCCTGTGGCAGGCTGAGTGACAGATGTATTAATATCACAGTGAAAACTGCTGAAAAAACAACAGAAGCTGAAAAACTAAAAGGAAGCAGAATGCTTTAATTCAATTATCGTTTTATTGATATATAGACATATAAAGATATATAAAAACAAGTTCCACTGTACAATTAAATTCTTACTTCTCTCTTTCTCAATGCCGGTAAGTCACAAGACCTTGGGTTTGGCTCTGGTTTGGCTGAGTCATGCCACACCAAGCAAAAAACACAAAAAGAGAGAAAGTGAAAGAAAGAAGAGAAGGGACTTTCCAGCTCGGCAGCGTGGTGCTGCAGAGGTATGGTGCAGAACTGGTTATGCAAAAGCTTCTCGGCACATACGCACATCCACATACACACATATATAGTATTTCTTAGCTGAACACAGAGGTTTGAGGAAGCACATGACAAATGTATGTACACCACAGTGATAGATACAGCAACAGAGTCACTATATCATATTTTATTTGATGTAATACCCTACATTTCTTACTTTCAATTCACGCTGTCGGCCATTTTGTGTCTATGTTTCTGAAGGACTCAACCTAAGATGGCGGGAACTTTTGGCATTTGCTTTTCTACTTTGTGTCCTCCTGCCTGCGTGACCTGCAGGTGGCACACAATAACTGATGGGAAGGTGACAATAAACTGATGAGTCACAGTGTCTGATGAACCCTGTGTCTCTGAACAGTCAGGTTTCGAGTATAAAGACATTTATTTATTTGTATATTTAATGACAGCAATGTGTGCAGGTAAATCCTGAAGGTCATGCAAGCAGAAGTTGCTTTCACAACGGCTTCTTCTGTTAAGTCATTTCCAAAATGTCCGACTGTTGTTCAAATCTTTAATTCCTCACCGGGCCTGTACTTGCCCTCTCACCCATAGCAGACCTTCACCCATGTGTTTATTGTCTCCCTGAGTTTATGCCCGCCCCCTGTCCCATCATCTAACGAACATTTCAGTCTCACCAGTCACCCAGTGGTCCAGTTTCTTGCCACCTGTTCCTGCTCATTGCCTAAAAACTTGATGTGTTCTGAATTTGTGACACAATAATACATATTTCTGTTTTGCTGTAATATCATAAGGGTGAATTATTCAGCTTCTCCAGCAGTCTGGGTCTGAATGTACATTCACTTCACAATTTGTCACCAGCTCAGGTTAAATCTTAAACTCAAGTGAAAAAGTACAAACTTTGCCACGTGACCTCAGTCACCATTTTGTGGTTGCACAGACGCCTCGACAAAATGGTGACAGGTGATTCATTAGCTGAGCCTAACCTCTGTCGATAGAGGGAGTTGGTGTTTTGACACAATGCTGCGAATCACTTCGCCGTACCTTTGGTGTTTATGACGCATATCACCAGGCAACTTTCCAAATAGCCTCAATGCCAGAAAGAGAAACATGCTGATAGTCGGGGACTTTCCAGATCAGCCTGAACAATAAAATCCAACCCCGTACTGTTCATGCACTACATCAAATGCACTCACACTTAAAACCGGAAATGTTACACACTTACTGATTAAAAAAGGCTCCACATGACTACTCTGTATAACACATTTGCAATAACCGTGCTTCGTAATACTTAATCATTTTATCTTTTAGTCATTCTTAAAGCTCCTGTGAGGAGTTTTTCGCTGGTTATGTAACAGACTGAAATTAATTCTGATGACTCTATATGACCTAGAAAAGCAGACCAGACCATCAGCAACAAGATTGATTATTTCTAAATTGTTATTTTTAAAGCCTGAAACTGCTGGCGGGGGGTAGGTGTCAGATGAAGCGATTAACTGCACGCTGCCTTTGTTTACATTTTCCAGGGCAAACATTTAAAGTGAGTGATACATATGATTGTTGAAGAAAGTAGGATGAGATTTTTTTGTTAAAAACGACCACTTAAGCATGTACAGGACAAAATCAGCAAAGAGATAAGAGGGACGGCTTTGTCCTCAGGGGGCGCCAAAAACAACACCAACCGAAAGCTCCTCACAGCAACTTTAGGTGATGTTTTCCCCCTCTTTTTATTACACAGTACAATTACAGTCAAGGCTGTCCATCTGTGCTTACGTAAAACCCACAAACTGAATGCTCACATTGAGGTTAAAAGCTAAACTAAGCTAAACAACGTGCACCTTCCTGCATAGAAAACATTATTGCTAGTTTTCATTCTAACTACATCCAGCCTTCCAGACGGACAGGTTTAAAAACACCTTTGTCCTCCATGTTTATCGAAGTAATTATTATAATTTGAGTGTACTATGAATGCGTTTGGTGACAGAGCTTTAAAATGATGCCATACTTGAGAAATAAAATCCATTTAGACACAATCAAACATTCAGATAAAGTTTGATTGACATCTACTGAGGTCACTGACTGTTTTCGTAAGGCCTCATACTGTTGATCAATGTTTAATTTGGGATCTACTCGAAAAGCAACCTTTGGTCACTCATAAATGAAGGTTCATGGTATCAGCTGCAAGGTGTGTCAAACTTTTATTATTCTTTATGAAAGCAGGGCATGAAATTAAAAAAAACACAGTGAAGATACATTTCACTCATTTAATTTAATTTGAGTAATTTACAATACCTCAGTTGATCTAACAGCCAGCAAATTAAATAAGAACAGATGTATACCGTAAGAGTTGTGAAGGTGCTTTTGTGGCTGTTTTAAAATACAAAAAACTAACATAAAGGTCCATATCGTGTAAGTTTTACTATTTATAAAAATATATATTTACATTAACTCAGGCTTGTTCTCTTACATGTTCCTCAGGTAAGCTGCTCTCTAACACATCAGCCAAAGTCATACAGAGCGCTTCTCTCATAGTGTACATCGAGCTACGGCATCAGCTGTCACTGTGGTTGGTTTCACTCAGCGAAGAGCTTCTCTCTCAGTTTGTAGTAGCTCCCCTTCCTGTCCATCAGTTCCTGGTGAGTCCCTCGCTCCTGAACTCTGCCCTCACCGATCAAAACAATCTGATCTGCCCTCTCAATGGTCTTCAGCCTGTGAGCGATCACCAGCAGAGTCTGGTTGGGACAGTTAGCCAAGGCCTGCTGCACCTGTGCAGTAAATAATAAATGACAGACTATTATTTTAGCATCCAGTGTTAAAAAGGTACCTCTGTTTAAGGTGGAATCAGATTGAAAGGACGGGTCTAACTTTTAATATGTACAGTGTTATATTAATATCTACTGAGGTACAGTATTTTATGTACAATGATGTATAATACAATGAAAAAAACAAGGTTAAATAATTTCACCAGACTTTTCTTATCATTTAAGCAACCGTTGCAACTGTTTTTTCTTTTTCTTTTGTGTTCTAAGCACAAAAACATGAAGATTTCACTCCTATTATTCACTCCTTGATTCACTTGCTGGAAACTCTATGACAGTCAGATTCTTGACATAGTTTTTTTTGTTTGTGTGGATTTTTCGACAGGCAGCAACTAGTCTATATATCTAAATAATAAGAGTGTGTTTTCACACCTACTGTTGGGGCCATGTGTAAACGCTTGCAGGCAAACATTTAGAATCAGAATCAAAAATACTTTATTAATCCCCGGAGAGAATTTCGGGAGATTTAATCTGTAGATTTATTCATTCTTAACACAAAAAGACTTCTTAAACGGATGATAGAAAAGCTGTTTCAGAGACGTTTGAACACCACTGTGTTGGAAGTTACCTTATTTTCACTCTCTGTGTCCAGTGAGCTGGTTATTTCATCCAGAATGAGGACCTGTGGCTGTCTGACCAGAGCTCGAGCAATGGCGATCTGCTGTTTCTCACTTTTGGATAACTTGCTGCCACCCTCACCGACACCTGAGAAATGTAGAACAAAAATGTAATTTAGGTTCAAGGTGTTAAATTAAAAAAAACAACCAGATGCAGAAGTCATGAGGACTTTAGAAATCAAATACTCAAGCTATGTTCAACACTAACTCCCCAAAGTATTGTAACTGTATGTTTAGCTTTTGATATGCATATTACGTCATATTTTCTTTCATTGATCTTGGACATGATATTTACTTCCTGCATTCAACCAACCAAACATCCCAAGCAGGTTTCTGCAGGCATTCCGCTATGCAAAACAGCATAAAAGCTGGTTAAAAGAGTTCACCTGTATCGTAGCCTTTCTCCAAAAGCTTGATGAAGTCATGGGCGTTGGCTTTACGAGCTGCTTCCTGGATCTCATCAAATGAGCAGTCAGCAAGCCCGTAGGCAATGTTGTCTCTGATGGAGCCAGAGAAGAGCACAGGCTCCTGGCTCACCACGGAAATCTGACAAACACTTCTCATTAGCTTGACTGAACAGAAAGTCATGTTTTACATATAAAAGAAAAATCTTTTACATTAGGATTGTTTATAGTCGATATTTTATTTGTTAATAAAAACAGTTAAAAAAACATCAAAAAGGCTCAAATTTTCTGAGACAGAAGATGGCAACAAAGATTCACGTGCATCACTACAAATTAGACGTAATGATAAATACCTTCTTGTGGAGGAAGTGGTGCTCATATACTTCTAGTGGTTTATTGTCCAACAGGATTTCACCATCCTGCGGGTCATAGAACCTCTCCAGCAGACTCACACAGGTGCTTTTCCCTTCTCCAGAAGGACCTACCAGTGCCGTCATCTGACCTGACTTCAGCTCCAAAGAGAAGTCCTGAAACAATAAGAAAATTAGGGTTTTAATAACACAGTTGCACTGCAAAATTCAACATTTATCCAGTGGACACATGCAGAATTAGCTTTGTAAATAATTACCTTTTGATTTCTTTTCATTATTCATATCAATGTCTGTTTTTTCATGAACTGTCCAAATTAAAACCAAAGAAATCCCTTTATATACCTGTCGTTCAGACCTCACCTGCAGCACTTTTTTGTTGGGGGAAGCCGGATAGGAGAAGTTGACACCGCGAAGGCTGACGTGTCCTCTCAGCTGAGCAGGTTTGAGTTTTCCCTCTGTGCTGACCTGCGGTTTCCGGTCCAGGTATTCAAACACTTTCCCTGCAGCCCCAACTGAGTTCAGCATGTCACCGAAGATGTAGGTGAGTGTCTGGAAGAAGGCATTTATAGAGTCAGACTTGCAGTATGTAAAATGTAAATATTTTGAGTAATCATATGTTTTAGAATAGTGTAAGACACAATATGTCTGCTTAAATATGCTTAAAAAGTTATGAGTCAACAGAAATTTATTTTAATTTCAAAGCCTTGTTGAGGAAATTAAAAGTTCATACTCTTATTTTAAAAACATTTTTTCTTTTAATAACTAGTATAATTAATATTTGTGCTAGTTTAACTACACATCAGTTGTTCATAGTTCCTTATTTCTCACTTTTCTCGATTTTTGTCTTGTGTGTGATGTGCTTTATACACAGTTTGCCTTGCCTCACTGTGAAACTGTTTGTTAACGCACTTACAAGCTAACATTTTAAGGTGCATGAAATGATCAGCTTTGACTAACAAAAAATCACAAAGCATTATGGGATACCCTGATGTTGTCTCCAAGGTTTGACTGGTAGAGAAGGAAGGAAACCAGGTTTCCAGTGGTCATCTGTCCACTCCGGATAAACAGCCTGCCGTAGTACAACATGAAGACCTGCATGCCCAACCCTGTCAGCTACACACACACACAAACACAGAGGAACAAATCCTGTTAATTACTGTGCTATGCAGTGATATGCACAACACCAACTTACTCTAAATAACTTAATCTAAAAATAAATAAAAACTTCTCACCCGCCGTGCGAGCAGGTAAACAGCCCTGACAGTGTCCCGTCTGGTCTTGCGTTTGTGTGTGTCCATCAGGCGGTCGCCATAGCGGCGGGCCTCATGTTTTTCAGTGTTAAAGCTCTGTACAACACGAATACCGGACACTACCTCATTCGCAGCTTCATTTGCCCGGGCAATTGAGTCCTGCACTTCGAGAGACAACCTCTGAAGAAGGAATAAAAAAGTTGTTTTCAGAGAACTTCAGAGAAATTCAACTTAAATTCAACTAGGTGTTTTTGATATGGGATAATTAGATCACTGTGCATTGGAGAAGTAAAAAATAGTTTACAATTTTTGACCTCGTAGTTACACACACAAAATCACTACTGGCTTTAAAGACACAGAAGATTCAACTTCATGGTTTCACCAAGCAGAAAAGGGCTCAGATGAGCGCTGAGCAGTTTCCTCTTTCTGAGTGTCATTTATTTTCTAAAAGACACAGGGGCCTTATTTTAAATTAAGTCACCAGGTACCTGATAGTGTGTGTCGTAGATGTTCTGAATGAGGCCTGTGACAGGCGTCTCCATCAATACAAGGAACGTGAGCTTCCATGAAAGGTTCATCATCAGGGAAATCATGCCCAGTGTCTTGATGAATGTCCTCAGCAGCACATTGACATTCAGACACACTGTTCTGCCCATCAGGGTGGTGTCTTTAGACAACCTGGATGTGATTTCACCTACACAGAAAATGAGAACACATTATCCTCTGTCCAGTCCTGTACTCTTATACTCCTCCATGTTCTACTTTGTCCTATTTAACATCTTGTTTTTTATTGTTGTGTCCAGTTTGATCTGTCTTATACAAAATATCATGACTGGCCTTTTCTTGTCCCATCATTTACCAAATCACCCTGTCTGGTTCTGTCTTTAAATCCAGGGCTGATCTGACTTGTTCAGTCCTTTGTGTACAGCATAACATAATATTATAATATTTTAGCCTTACCTGTCTTTATGGTCTCAAAGAATCCAATTTCCTGTTTGGTCAAAGCCCCAAACAGCTTGACTTTCATCCTGCATGTAAAAGCACTGATGGCACACATTAAGAGGCCCCCTCTGCAGCCTGCACTCACAGAGCTAATCAAACAAGCAAAGAGAGAATCATTTAGATATTACATGTCAGCCCCACACACATGCTGGGGAATGTATGTGAAGGGGAATTATTGTCCCATACCTTCCCAGAGAGAACAGACCCATGAATAGCAGTGCAGACATGAATTCATTTGGCTGATAGTGGCTGCCAAGGATGTCAATGACTTTCCCAGTGTAGTAAGGGATGAACATCTCACCTGAACACACACACACACACACACACACACACACACACACACACACACACACACACACACACATAGTATCTTAGTATCTATAGAATCAACTTTACTGTAGAACAAAATCATCATCATCATCATCATCATCATCATCATCAGTTGTACTTACAGATAACAGCCAGCGACAAGAACACAAGCCCTCCAAGCAGCAGTAGATAGTAGGGTTTGTACAGGTACAGGACTCTCAAAAACAACACTCTGGCTTTCTGCTTCTCCTTTTTACCGGCAGCTGCATCGTCGGTGTCTGGGATGGTGGTTTCCCAAAACAGTGCAGCAGCCAGCGACGCTCCGGCGCACATCAGCCAGCAGCGTATATCCGTAGATAAGCCGCATTGTGTCTCCTCCTGGTAGAGCACTCGTGTCCCGGTCTCTATCACCGCTGGCAGCAGACTGTGCGCGGCTATAAAACGAATCAGCAACGGTTTGGGGTCTCCAAGGCTGAACAGGGCCACAGCCGTCAGTGCCAAAAACCGGAGAGCCGCAGAAACCCAGAGACGCGCAAATTGTCCAAATACGCTGTGAGACTCTGCTAATCCTGATGCGTAAAACAAGGACAGGTCAACGCAGACTGCTAAAAACAAAGCAACGACTTTTCGCATTACTGTTTCTGTATTGCCGGCCATTTTACCGTCACACTCGTCCTCGTATGACCTGCTCTGCTGAGGGGATCAGTGTAGAAGTTTTCACACTTTCAGTTTCGTTTTCTGGCAGAATTAGGGGATTCCCAGAAACACAAACTACGGAGCACAAATATATAAAGTGGGATTCTTACAAATAAATGGTTTTACATTTCTCCATCGTAATCTTCCTCTATTAATTGCCCGGATGAGAACAGTAACATCCAGTGTCAGTGTCGTAGCCAGCACTGTTACACAAGACATAAAACAGATTATAGTTACATGGTTCATTAAAAAAAAGAAATCAATGTTTTTTTCAAAATTAGAGTTTTATTTCATTCTACATTTCATATATTTGACATGAATTATGTATGGGTCTCTCTCTTTGTGAGTGTATCCACTATGACAGTGCCAGCTTTAACTACATCCAATCTAAACCATGTAGGCAGGTGACCAACAATGAACTAGGCATCTTAACCTAACCTTATTACAGGACGTCATAATGCTGTGGTAGTGTAACAAATCTGACTTTCACTTTTTGTTGCTACTGTTTGTCAGACTGAATACCTCACACAGTTACTGCCAATGCCAGCATAAGGATAAATGTTCTGTGGGACTATTTAGAGTGAGATTGTCAGGTGTTCTGTAGGATTATTAAAGGAAGGTAAATTTACTTTTGTTTACTCTGCCACTCAGTCCCTCTGAACTGTCCCCCAGCAAGTTTAAGAGATGAAAATGACTGTGCAAAAAGATTAATCTTATCTTACTGAACTTATTGTTTTTCTTATCAGTAGTCAACGATTTTAAGGTGTTTTTTTAATCTTGACATGTTTCTACTGCTGTCTACCTGCAGTCTTCCTCCGTTCGGTCAGAGAGCAACAAGTACCACTGTTGGATCAGGGAGGCCATTGAGATCCGGAAACGAGCCCAAAGGACAGTGAACTAGGACGAAATCTGTCTTGAACAACAGCTGATAAGACAACAGCAGCATCATGTGACTCTTTTGAGGAAGACAGCAGTCAAAACAAAAAAAACACCTCAAAATCATTGTCTATTAATAAGAAAAACATTAATATGAAAGTGAGTGTGTCTCTTGCCACAGGTGACCCCCGTGGCAAGAGACACAGTCCATCAGAGGCTGTCCTGAACTTGTTTGAGGGCTGAAGCTAAAATAATGTTTAATATCAGCTACTGAGGCAACCATCCTCTTTTTTTATCTCTTAATGATGAGCCACACACTTGATCAGCTGCATCTGAGAATCTGAGGGTGCTAGTGTTTACCTTCCAGTAACACAAAGGCCACATGATATTACACTTGAAATAGCCTTGGGAATAATAGAGCAAAGCAAGGACTTTACCTTTTATGAACATTTTAAGTTAAAGCATTCTTGTCCTTCTTTTTTAGTTTGTCGTGTTAAATGAGTTTACAGTTAAATAGTTGACAGCTGAGCCAGAAAGTGTGTGTAATGTTTATTTTTAGCAAAACAAAAGCATGAATGCTTCTGGAACAATAGTGGCCTGCCAGGGATGAAAAAAACTCTATACTGATCACTGATCAAAGAAGGTGGGTAAGTCATTTCCAAGAATGACTTTCTCCTCTGTGCTGTGTTCGTCAATGGTGACAAGATAGGCCACGCCTCCACTGGAGCCATCCCGGCTCATTGCCAAAGAGAGAGCTACAAGAGAGAGAGACAATAAGGGAAGTGGCGAGACAGGTGAGGAGAAATTTAGTTTGTATGATCATCCTCGACACACTGACAAAAACGAAAACTTTTTGAGAAAAGAAACGTACTGTTGACAACAAACTGCTGGCACTCCTCCTTGTTCATGCCCTTGCGATACTCAGCATCGACAAACCCATAAACATATGAGCTGCCAGAGCCACCAATTGCAAATGGTTGCCTTGTCAGGAGACCATTCAGGGTCGCAAACACCTGGGAGAGGTCAAAGGGCACAGGAAGAGAGGGGAACCAAACAGATGCGTTAAAGTTGTACATTTTCCATGATTTTCTCCCTTTTCCCCCTCTGTTGTCTTTAACTCTGCAGGTGATACTGATTGCTCAATGAGGTGTGTCTGGTCGTGAAACAGGGCTAAACATACCAGTGCTGACCTCAGAGGAGAGAGGCTTTTGGAATGCCACTCGCACAGGAGTTTTTAAGTTGTTGTTTGTTAATTTTGTCATTCAATTAATGTTTTCTTTGTTTGTATGTCTTTTAATAAATCAGATGGGTTTTTTAGGGATTAATTTGTGTCAGTAGTGGATTGTTGTTAGCCCTGTAGGGCCGCCTTTAGTGGGGCATAACAGATGGTAATGTCATTCTGTGTGGACACCTGTAGCATTAACAGTGTCGGCTAATTAAGAGCTTTTATTCAAAGCATCATGCAGCACTAAGACAACAACTTCCTATACCAGCTGGTATTCGCAGCCCAAAGCCTTCTTTTAGTGGTGACATTCTTGTTTGAAACACAATTTCTTCCCTCAACACTGCAGCCAACTACATGTGCTCACTGACCTGTCCTCCAGCTCTTCTGTCCCAGCCGGCCACAATGAGATGTGCTGACAGCTCCTCCTTGTACTTGTACGAGATGTTTCTCACCAGAGTGGCAGCTGAGCGAACCTGGGGGTCCTCACCTATCTCAATACTGATATAAGAAGAAATTCAGATTTAGTTACAGGATAATGATAATATCTTGCCATCTAGCCTTAGAAAAAAGTGACTTAAACTTTGTAAACAACAACAAGTACAAGTGCTCATAACACCCACATGATTCGCTCACTTTTACTCAAGAATGAACTGATTTGATTTGAGTGGTCAAAGGTCAAATGTCACTGACCTCACAAAACCTGTTTTAGGCCATAATTTAAGGATTAATATGGCGAAATTTAACACAACACCTTTATCGATAAAACAGTGAATTGATTCAATTGTTCTTCAAAAGCATTTTTTACACAAGGCCATAACAAAGGAACAAAAGGGAGATTGTAACCATACTTTACAATTGGGCAGATAATGAATTGCTGTCACTGAACTTGAGACTGTTGTGGTTGTATTAGCTTTGTGTGTGTTTGAAATATCCATTTTTAAGAATTTGCAGAAACATCCATATTTGAAGCGTTGTCTATACTGTCATGGCTACAACTTTGTGTTCCATCAGAATTAGTTTTACTGGCTTTGATTTAATGGAGGGTTTAAAAAAGTAATTTGGTCTACGTCTGCTGTGTATTCACCTGTGAACATCGAGCTGGTAGTTGACCATCTCAGCAATGGTCTGAGCATCCGCTGCAGAGCCTGACAGAGCACAGTAGATCTTGTCATGGAGGGGAGAGAGCTTGTTCATCACCCTGTTTACCACTGATTCCCTGTGAGAGGGGAGGAGAGGAAGAGTGTGATTGTGTGGTGCAGAAGTTGAGAAATGTTAGACACACAGTATGTAGGGAAAGATGGAGAGGTAGAAGGTAAATGCTAAAGAATTGACTGGTGTTTTAATAAAGATGATGTGCAGACAGAACTGTAGGCTACTTGACGCAATACGTACCCTGCAGACACTCGGGAATCAGACCCCAGTACGACCCCTCCATTATATTCGATGGCAATGATGGTGGTCTACCGACAGAGATTAAGAAGCTATCAATATGTTTTATTCATTTCACGCACTAGCAATTCCGCATGTGACGCAGGAGTCATCTACAGTTTGCACAAATTATCAAGTCATAAAGTTTCCACAAGACATTAAAAATCTCATACTTACTCCGGTTTTCACCTCCTCAGACAACCACTCGGGTCCCGTTTCTTCAATCATGCTGGTTCACTGCCTAATCTTCGGTAACGACAACGACGACCGTATCTGTCTGCCAGGGACGTAAAGGTGACAGCAGACGTAAACCAAAACGTTCTGTCGAACGGCCCCGATGTTATAACGTCTTCCTGGTTGAGGAAACTAACTTTACAACTCTAAATACACTGTTTTTGACGCTTTAAGTTTACAAAATCATACATCAGAACGACTCCATGTTTTCCTGAATTAAATCGAAATTGAAAGTTAAAATGTCCCACCCCTGCAATGAGCCGTGAACCAGCCTTAGCTTGTATTTCAAACAATAAAGTCTCATCGCAATTTACAAACATTTTTTTTCAGTAACTTAGAGTTAGTACTACATACAATTCATGCACGATAAATATAACTTTTAATAACCTTAAAATAATATATGAACAACAGCAACAAGAACAATTATTTATAATTAATCTAAAATTCCTTGAACTACAGACCTCAAAAGAGAGAGAGAGAGAGAGAGAGAAGAAAGAGGATAAACGAAAGATTTTGGTAAATATTTTTTATTGCCACACTTTTAAAAAGCTATAGCCTACAAAACGTGGTTTGGACACACAAAGGGTGAGGGAAAATCTTATTCTATAATGGAAACCATTGTGTTTTTCGATTTAGGAATGATAATGACTTTACAGATTTTGTTTACTAACCTGCATTTTACCATAATAACAAAGACTCAACAGTTTTTAAACCACAGATTCCTCACTGATACGTTTCTCTTACGCAAGCAACTAATTGCTTCTAATGTGTCTCACAAGCAGCTTGACAACAAATAACTGATGAAATTGTTGCTCAATGATTAAAAACAATTACTTCATAATGCAAAAAAGAAATTCAAATTTTATTGGACGTTCAAAGGCATCATTCATCATGGAACTTGGGCAGCTTGTCACCAGGTACGACCACATGCTCTACTCCCTTTTCCGTGATCACCACCAGGTTAGCCACGCCCCCACTGACGTTGTCTCTGCCCATGGCCAGAGCAAGAGCTGAGAGCAACAGGGAGGGAGGGGAGAAGCAAAGGGCGGGCAGAGGAGGAGAGAAGACAGGAAAAAATGGCAGGAGAAATTTAGGTCAAATGAAAAGGACAGATAGGTTATTTTGTAACATTACACACCCTCTATTAATTGTGTTGGCATTACAGTTATGTTTTTCTCTCTACATCTTTGCTGTTCTTATCCACAGGTGTCCATCAACTAAATGTTATGAAATTTTAAAGCATAAAAATATGAAATTATCTGTGATAGAAACAAATCCAGCATGTATACCTAAGAATTTCCACAAAAACTTTTTCCAGTCTAAATATTTAATTCCTTACAAATCAAGTACAACATATTTAGATTTGGGTACAGAAATAAAGTTACACAAAAGTACCATTAGTGGCAAACTGCAGACATTCCTCTCTGCTCATGTCAGGTTTGTATTTGGCGTCAACGTAGCCATAGATGTAAGTGCTGCCTGAGCCACCGATGGTAACCGGCTGCCTGACTAACATCCCGCCAAGAGACACGACGTACACCTGGAGAAGGATGGAGAATATGAGTGATGAAGTTAAATGCAGAAAAGTGGACCTGTCATGTGCGGCCATCATCACTGCTTCTATGATTGATTGTTTTCACAACCTCTACCTACCTGTGCTCCATTCTTCCTGTCCCAGCCTGCTGTGATGAAGCCGGCCTGTAGCTCATCTTTGTTTTTGTAACACAGTTCTTTCAGTACCGATGCTGCAGATATCACCAGAGGAGGGGCCTCCATTTGGACACTATGGATAAGGGGGAGATCAAGTGAGATCAGGGGGAGTCAATTTTCAAACGGAATAAAAGTAAAGTATTTGTTGAACTGGATTCTAAATGCATTACTGCTGAATCCCTGTAATGTGTGTTTACTGTATGTGCTCAGAGTTGCCGCACACACAGGATATGTGTTTGTTTGCATGCAAAAACTCTGAACAACTGTTCTTTTTATGGAGTTATGAATTTGGTGAAACTATTATTTAGATTTAAAATGACGTTAACATGTTTTCTCTGTGTGTATAACTGTGTTATATGCACCACTTTATTCATAAGTGTGTTACCTGTGTAAGGACAGATGAAACTTTGCAGCCTTAGTGACAGCCTGAGCATCTGCGAGTGAGCCAGCCATGCAGCAGAAGATCCGGTCATGAACATGGATCACCTTGTTGATGGTCTTAGATGACACATATTCCCTGAAGAAGGAGGCAAAGAGAGTATGAACAAAGATACAATAAAGAGAGGCCTAGAAAAATACTTGACCCTCACATTCAGGTTGAGATGAGAGTATCCAAGGTTTACATTTACTTGTTGCCAACATTCAATCTAAAACCTCGGTGGATGAAATATTATAATCTTTTTGGCTACTTCCTTAAGTAATAATCTTGAAGGATTTCATGTAAATAAATGTCTGTTAAGTCACTATCTATCACCGAATTAGGTAACACAATGGTGATTGAACCTATGGCCCACTGATGCATTTGCAGTATATAGTATTAATATGGACTGGGTGTCTGTGGCGACATTTGGGGAAAAAATCACAAGCAGCGCCCAGTTAGTGACGCGTTTTCCATTGCCCAGCATTGGTTGGTCTGCCAGAGAGGGTAGGCGGAGCTAAGCAGCTGCTTTTCCGCTCTCTGCAAGTGTTGCGAGTAAACAGTAATCTACTATGGCTGAGCAAACAAAGAAAAGATGGATGACTACAGATACAACTTCAAAAATAAGTGAAAATCCAAAGAAAAAGAAACAAATTTGACAAATCAGCGACGAAAATCAAGAGTAAAGGTCTTTTTAGACGGGGGGGATTGACGCGTTTAGTCATTATTTTCAATGACAGGTGAGTGGGCAGGTAGGGAGGCGCAGAAAATGTCACGGTAGTGCTTTTTTTAACCTTTTTTCTACCCGACGCGCAGTAGTAACCACAAAAATCACAAGGAATGAGAGGCCGATCCTTGCTGTATGTGAGTGCCCGTAGATTTAACGATAAGTTAAAACTATGCTAATTTAGCTAGTTGTTATAGCCTATGAAAATACAGTTACCGGCAGGGACACAGTATTGCACAAAAACTGTCTCCATGGTTACCACGCATAGAGAGCCTGGCGTTTACTCGTGCCTCCAAAAAGAACGAAACTTAGAGATTATCAGTTTAAATAGCAAAACAACATTATAAAAACATTATATGTAAGAATTCCTACATTTTATGCTATGTATGTTTAATCTTCTCAGAGTTTCAAGCGTAAAAGTTCCTAATGCATAAAAATGCCCCCCTGAGAGTTATTATATCTTTGTATCGTGTATAATTGTTACTGATCCAGCAATGTGTGAGTCACATTTTATTGATCTAAATCAAGCTGGGGGGAGTTTATATTTATGAATTTTAATGTCTGGTATTTTAATCTAACAAAGCTATATATTGTCCACCCATCCATCCATTATCTATACCGCGTATCCTGTTCAGTCTCGCGGGGGGCTGAAGCCTATCCCAGCTGTCATTGGTCGAAGGGCGGGGGCCAGTCAATCACAGGGCCGACACATAGAGACAGACAACCTTTCGCAATCACACCCACACCTGTGGGCAATTTAGAGTCACTAATTAACCTTACAAGCATGTCTTTGGACTGTGGGAGGAAGCTGGAGACCCAGGAGGGGACCCAGGAGGGGACCCACGCATGCACGAGGAGAACATGCAAACTCCACACAGAAGGGCCCATCTAGCCAAAACTGGGGTTTGAACCGGTGACCTTCTAGCTGTGAGGCAACAGCGTTAGCCACTGCACGGGGCTTTCTTTAAATATTTGATGTTTGTAAGTCTAAATTTGTAAAGCAACTAGTAGCTTGAAATAGAAATACTTGATTAAAGTACAAGTACATCAAATTTGTACTCATGAACAGTTCTTCAGTAGAGTTACACTAAAGTTCATGGACCAATAGGATACATAACAACTAAACTTTTTACTGATTCTGTGTACCATGCAGGTGCTTAGATGCCATGTTGCTTAAAAACATATCCAATTTATTATTGAATGACTTTGTAAAATTGACCCTCTGTCTGTATGAATCAGCTCAAAATAAGGCAACTTCAGTGCATCGTCACAACATCCTCACCCTCCAATGGAAGCCCTGGAATCTGACCCAATCACGACCCCTCCATCAAAAGTGGCAGCCAGGATGGTGGTCTGAGGGGAGACAGAGGAGGAGAGTGAGACAGTAAAAGCATTGTAGAGCTTAGTTACTTGTACATATGACGAGTATAACGCTACAGTACAGCATCACAGGCCTACTTATTTCTCATGCCTTCGTGTTCATTCATACAGGCTGAAACCAGCTATGAATTCTGGGATTTAGAGTTCTGTTGAGAGATTTTTTTTTTAAGGGGATATTAACTGAAAACGAAAGTTTAGCTAGTCGATTTCTTTGTAGAATTGCGACGAATAAACTCATTGAGAGCTCACGTGTAAAAAAAGTAAAGATAATACAACACGTGGAATGTCGGGCAATGTCATTTCACTCTGTGTTACGATTCAGGTAAAGCATCACTTGTTCCTGCTCGGAATCGTTCATCATCATTTAACGCTTAAAAGGCTAAAAGGCTGCTTCGGGAGATAAAGATACAAGTGAACCTGTCCGGATTTACTCACCCCTGTGCTGACTCCCTTGACTTGTGAGTCCGCGTAGTGTTTCTCCATTTTCACTCCAAAATCGAAAGAGAGGAAGGAGAGGTGACGCTCAGAACAGCGACCTCAGGCGCACCGAGACGCGCAGAGAAGCCGCAGACAGATCCAGTATGGCGCTAGCAAATGTCTTCGAAACCCCTGCAGCCGGCTTTAATTTCGACAACGCAGCGAGGTATGAGCTTTTGTTTGTGTCCTCTTAGCAGCAGACTGTATCAGTAATGTCAGAAAAGTGAAATAAACCGTCGGTTACGTTGAGCTTACTTTGAGATCAAAAGTGAAAGTAACTTTTTCCTGCTTGTTTATGAGTTTAATCAATGAAACAATATAGTGATGATGTCCACGGAAATTTTAACAGCAAGATATATAGTAATGAATATTACACCCCCACCAATGTTACCCCTCCGCCCCCTCCCTCTCTATCTGTAGGAATGCTGCATTAGAGGGTCTTTTTGAAGGAGGACAGGCGCCTAAACCTCTGAAAACAGGCACCACGATAGCAGGAGTGGTGTTCAAGGCGAGTATGACGTGAAAATACAAAGGGACCTAAATAGTGACTTTATTTACTTCATGAACTATACACTGGATTCTATCATTGCTTTTTAAAGAATACCAGATTGTTTCCTCTTAACTTCCAGGTAGCCGTTGCTTTTCACTTATTCCAGTATGAAAGCAGAAACATATACCTGACCTGTCTTAAAAAAGTAACCCAATATCAAAATTAGAGAGATACTTTTGTAAATGTTGCATTATCATGCTTTATAAATGTTGCTTTTTAGCAGAAAACCCACAATGCATTACTTTGTCAAAGCAATTAATGAAATCAATGTTTACTCTGAGTAACTATGTCAAGATATTTTAAAATCTCTGCAGCCAATTTCACACTTAATCTCAGTCCTCAGTTATATTAAATGGGATAAACTACTCTGCTGTGGGCCTTTAAGTGGTTTTATGAAGCATTTATATCCACATTAGTGATGTGTTAGTGTGTTTTATTACTCAGCAACACAAAATGCCATTTATTCACCGCATAGACACATACATGTTCTATATCTATGTTTAATATCATTGTTTTTTGCACACATTTTCACATCATAGCTGCCCAGTTCATCCACAGCTTCACTGAGACCAAATGGGAAGTTGTATGAGAATGAAACAATTTGTTTATGGAGCTTTTGTCCTAATGCATGTCAGGGATGTCAGGCAGACACATTTAAGTTTACATGTAAGTGATAAAGAGATCTAAATTCTTCTGTGTTGGTGCAGGATGGGGTGGTGCTGGGAGCAGACACAAGAGCCACATCCAGTGAAGTGGTGGCCGACAAGATGTGCGCAAAGATCCATTACATTGCTCCAAATATGTAGTAAGTCTTACACCTTTTACACTGGAACTATGAGCCGAGAACTCTGCCTTTAGATATGCTCAGTCTTATCAGTATATACTCTATTAGCACTTACCTTTTTGCAGTGGCTGTCATTCTTTATTTTTTGTTGCTCTACACATTTTACCTTAAGCTGCCTCCTTTATTTGCACTTTCCTACATATCCCAGAATCAACAGAATGCCACGTAAGAACAATAACAGTACACAGTCCTAGGGTGCCTTCTTCTTTAAGCTAGAAAAACTTAAATGAAGAGAGACTAATGTGGTAACAACCAGATCGCCCAAGATGCAAGTTGTGGCTACCTTGCATTCTGGGCAATGCAACTATGGAAGGAGAAGAAAGTCTTTTGCCTGATGGGTTTTTACAATGAAGCAGATAAGTCTGAATCCCCCATGCCATATTCCCTTTTCTTCTTGTCCCTTATTTTGTCTTTCACAATCTCTCTTTTCCCCTGTCTCTCCCTAGTTGTTGTGGAGCGGGTACAGCAGCAGATACAGAGAAGACCACAGACCTGCTGTCCTCCAACCTCACCATCTTCTCTCTGAACAGCGGAAGGAACCCTCGTGTCACCATGGCTGTCAACATACTACAGGATATGCTGTACAGGTTTGTGTTACACACGCACACGTACCTGTATATAGAGGTGCGTGAATGAGTTAAACTCTCTGTTCATTCAAAAATCTGGTGTTAACCAGGCTGCCTGTGATTTGATCTCTGTGGCCCTCAGGTATCACGGCCAAATTGGTGCCAGTCTTATACTGGGAGGAGTAGATTGCACTGGGAACCACCTGTACTCAGTGGGGCCTTATGGGAGTGTGAATAAGGTGCCTTACCTTGCAATGGGTACGTAAATAATATTGTTTGTCGCACTATTTTACATGTGTTGGCAGCACTGATCTCTGAAATGCACTTGTTTGTTGGCCTCTTTGTTTGTCGTCTGTTCAGTTGGATGTTGTGTATGCACTGATACTAAAATTAGATTATGACCTAATAACTCCAGAATTTACCTGTATAAAATAAAGTGTACATTTTAATTTGATTCCTTTATGCATTTTATACACTCTCAGACTACATCCACTCTGTTTTATCGGACTTTTCTCTGTATCCATGCAGGATCTGGTGATCTGGCTGCTCTTGCGATTCTAGAGGACGGGTTCAAACATGACCTGGAGGTAAGTCACCTGGACAGCTGTTATTACATATTGTGATAACATATTTATTCTATAATGACTTACTTACTTACTACCGTTTGTTTCTATTTGAGCCTATGTTTATCATTTCTCTGATTTATTCTCTCAGCTCGAGAAGGCAAAGGAGCTCGTACGTGTTGCCATCCACGCTGGAATCATGAGTGACCTCGGCTCAGGCAACAACATCGACATCTGTGTCATCACAAGACAAGGAGTGGACTACATCAGACCCTACCAGGAGTCAGAGTACAAAGACAGCAGGTAGGCCAGTGTGATTATGACTTCATTCGAGATCTGCTCTCTTGACAGATTCTGAAAAGAAAGTAGAAAGTGATCTAAGTTTGTGTATTTCTTTATCTATATTTATGATTTAAGTATCTATCTATCTATTTATCTATCTATCTGTCTGTCTGTCTGTCTGTCTGTCTGTCTATTAGGAAAATGAAGTACAAATATCGTCCTGGCACGACACCGGTGCTGACAGAGAAAGTAGTCCCGTTAAAGCTGGAGGTCGTGCAGGAGACGGTGCAGCAGATGGATACAGCCTGACCCTGGACACACAATCACACAACAATCACACCACAACATTTAGCAATAGAGGACAAGTCTTAATTTCATTCCATTGTTTTTCACTACATATTCAATATAAGTAGTAAAACATTGCAGTTTGTCTTGTAAGCAGAACATGTTTTCACAATTTGAAATAATAATAAATAATCTGTGAATATAATTCAGTTTGACTCCTGGTATTCATTTGTTGATGTGTAACTATTTACAGATTCACTGTCTGCATGTGATATTAATCTATAAGTAAAACTGCATCATAAACATGTCATTGACCTAATTGCATTAGATATAGCTGAATTGTATGGTTATGAAATATCCAAAAACAAATTAATAATGTAATTTATACCTCTGCTGGTTTAGCCAAACCTGACTATTGCACTTCAGCATAGAGACTGATGACGACAAACATATGATGCTCTCCTATTGGCTTATGCGGGTTTAAGAATTCTTTTTTTATTTAGGATCAATATTGCGAAGTTTTGAGTCTTGGGCTGTTTTTCTATCTTTATAATAAACATTTGAAAGTTATTTTTAAAACACACAGCAAAGTGTGGCCTATTTGATAGCAGCGCATCTGCTTTGTGTGCGCTGACTACTTTTGAATCGCATTCATGACGACTGGCCACATAAATGTAGTTTTCAAACCCTTTCACTTTCGAATTCTTTGTTGCGTACAAGGAAATTATCCTTGACGCATTGTCACCCACCTTCGTCGTTTTCAAAAACTTAACACTTAAAATATAGAATACACTTAGAATATAGTTTAGTAACTCTAATACACGATGGCTCTTTTCGATGTAAGTGGTTTTAAGTCTTATTCTGAGCTACGGCGGCAGATTCTTCCAGCAGGACAGACGCACCTCATCGATCGAACCAACCACTACAATTTCGGGACCAAAACTCAAGAGTTTGCTGTACCTCTGGGTGTAGACGTGAGTATCTATCACCGAGTTTTGGTAAGAAATTGATACACTGAATCCTATCCGGTAAACCTGCTAAAAGCATGGCACTCGCCGCGTCGGACGCGGTTTGGATCAAGTTATTTTACGCGTCTGTGGTTTCCAGCGCGTGGTGCGTTTCTGTTTCTTATTACGTATATGCATTAATCGTCACTCTATCGAGTTATTGTCAAAGATTATTAAGTTGTGATAGTTATTATACTCGTGTGTTTTCTTTTAAGCGTAATGCTTACAACTGACTTCCTTTCTCTGGCTTCCTTTTAGCCCTCAGGGTTTCTCAAGTCCTGCAGCCGTGACGGAGGGGTGTGTATAGAACTGAACCACGGTACCACCACCCTGGCCTTCAAGTTCAGACATGGAGTGATCGTAGCTGTGGACTCCAGAGCCTCAGCTGGCCGTTACTTGGGTAAATACGCCTAAGCATCCATACTTTATCATCTGTCTGGTAAAGTATGCAGAATGTGTGTAATGTCTTGCTCATCTTGAATAGATGAGAAAAGGGGGATCGTACAAAAAATTGGGTTCAGTGTGGAAAAGTAGATTATATGCAAAGCATAACCTGTCTATGTTTAGAAAGGGAAGGCAATATAGGGGGACATGAAAGTCAATCATACTGCATCGTCACTGACAACGTGAACATCATATCAAAAAGACCTACTGATCATTCAAGGTACAAAGCTCTTAAGAGAAGGGGGATTCAGGACTGTAAAATTTTGGCACCATGGACTAAGTGGTCACAAAATGTAACAAATGACCAAGTTGCATCCACACTGGGCTACTCCAAGGCCTTAAGGATTCAACATGAACAAAATTAGGTACTCACTAACAGAAAGCAACAATAGAAAATACAACAATAATAAAAAATATAGACTCTGAGTAGAAAAACTAATAAATAAAAAAAACTATAAACAATAAATAAATCTATACCTTGATGAATATATCCGGATATTTGCAGGAGCAATGGTGTGGAAATTCTTACCCTTTAATCTTGGTCACTAAATGTCTCCTTTTCCCAAATGTGTCACGGCTCTGCAGCGTCCAATGATGTCAACAAGGTCATAGAGATCAACCCCTACCTGCTGGGCACCATGTCGGGCAGTGCTGCGGACTGTCAGTACTGGGAGAGACTCCTGGCTAAAGAGTGCAGGTCTGTCACACAGTGTTTTGAATATTGGTCCCATTGTGCGTCAATCCTGTTTATTATTAAACTTTTTATCTATATATTATATAGATGAAAAGATTAGAAATTATCTATATTTTATCTGTATCTACTCTCTATCTTTATTTACTGCATGTTACTTGTTTGCTTTGTAAAATGCATTTTATTGGTTTCCTGTTACACAGCTTCATGATCAAATAAATAAGATGTAATAGTTGTGTTACAAAGTTGCATTCATAGTTATTGCTAAAGAGCAATACTGTACCTAACCATCAGGAAAGCTAGCGCCAAATAAATGAATGAAACAACTCACCAAACAACCGCAGAAGTTTCCCCCTGTCTCTCTGTCGTCCAGTCTCATCTGTAAAAGTACCTCCTCTTTGTTCTCTGGTTCATAAAAGTATCCTCTAGTCTCCACCATGAAGAGCAAGCAAGAGTCCAGCTGGATCATTCGGCGTTGGTTTTGCATAATCCTCTTCAGAAAAATGATTGGTGCAGGCGTATAACTGTCTCGGTGTTGCGCGTGAAGTGTTGATGTTTACATTTAGCGGAGCGCTATTTAACTCAATTATCACTCAACAGTATCAAACACTTCACACATGAAGGAAAACAATGTCCTCTGGTCCCCACCTTGAACGGCACTTTGTCACTTCGCTGACACAAACAGCTCATCCGACACCGTACACTGCTGGCGTAGTAACACATAGGTGTTGCGGTCCACACAAAGTAGTGCCAAATAAAGAGGTGTTCTTAATGACAAGTGAAATGCGGTGAATTATTCAGATATAACGTACAAATTAAACCACTATTGATTTTTAGGTGAGACGTCATTTAAAGTGGATAAATTACATGTGAAATTGACCCTATCTGCAGCGGCATATAGCCTAGCATCCGTGCTGGCACTCCGTCCGGTTTCTAAACACCGGGGCCATTTTGACCAGCATCCACTGTATGTAGTACACTTACTATTGATAAGTATCTCATACAACCCCACTTCAAACAAACCAAACTATCCCTTTAAGGAAAGCAAATAACTTCAGTGGTTAGGACTGTGGTAGGACTTAGCAAAAAGTTCCTGTGTTGAATCCCACATAGGCCAGCTGGGGCCTTCTTGTGTACGCTACAGGAGGTATTATACAACTTATCAAAACAGAAATAAAACAGATTTACAGTATTATAGATATTTTTAAATAAAGACATGCATAAGAGACTTGCTTAAATAAAACAAAATAAGTCAGTGTTCTTATATACCTAGGTGGAGTCCCATAGGGGATTTTTCTGTGTTGGCAGCCCACAGGTTCAGGCCAACCTTGACTATGTGACTGATTTGCAGAGTTCAACATGAACGAAGTTGCTTACCTTGTTTAATTAATATTTCATCCAGGTTGTACAGACTGAGGAACAACCACAGGATCTCTGTGGCTGCTGCCTCCAAGCTGCTGTCCAACATGATGCTGGGTTACAGAGGCATGGGCCTCTCTATGGGAAGCATGATCTGTGGATGGGACAAAGAGGTTAGCTGTTGATGTGTGTTTGTGTGTGTACAATCAAAAGTTCCAGTATGTAAAAAACACATTAAAAAGCAACATATTTGTCCATTTGAATTTGGTGAAAGATTAAAAATCTCATTTTTGAGGGGGGTCCTGTGACACAAATAAAAAATAAATCGCATACAATCAAAAGTATCGTTACGCAGATATAGTTTACTCATCGTCCTGCATCAACTAATATTGATAACATTTCGATAATACAGAAAAAAGGCATCATATTGTTATGAATTCACCAGCCGTGTACTCTAGAGTCATGCATTAAAGTATAATTTCTATCATTGTCAGGTATATAGTCATTATAAATAAAAACAGTGCACATTGCAGATTTTAATATCGTTACTCCTCTATCTGAAAGTACTCTTGTATTCTGTTCTTGGACGATTGTCAGAAACTTTGTATATTATATAATCATTTCCCTCTAGATGATATAACGACTGTGTTCCCTTCAGGGTCCTGGTCTCTACTATGTGGATGATAATGGGACTCGTCTGTCTGGACGCATGTTCTCTACCGGCTGTGGCAACAGTTACGCATACGGCGTGGTGGACAGCGGTTACCGGGAGGACATGACGGTGGAGGAGGCGTATGAACTGGGCCGTCGGGGCATCGCTCACGCTACACACAGAGATGCTTACTCTGGAGGGGTGGTCAACAGTGAGTACTCTGAGAATATATATAAGTATGTCTTGTATATCTTATTGGATAAGAGCCATGACATTCTGTACAAACATTCATTGTTCCCAGAGGATAAATCCTGCTGAGTTTGCTGATCCCGTAACTTTTCCCAAACTGGCACATCTAGGTTTCAATTTTTGTTGTCAGTGACATGGATTGATATGAAATTTGGTACCAACATACGTTCATATCTTACACAGGATAAGGGCTTTCCCCTAAGTAACATTATAATGCCAAAGCATTCTTTCTATCTATAAACTAAAACAAAGAAAAACTATACAGACCTTTGGGTTAAATAAGAGCCTGGTTCACGTCCTGCCGAGGAGCTTTTTTCCCTGTAGTTCTCCGTTTGTCTTTCTCCGTGTATGTCCTGTATTCATTCTCTTACAGTATATGAAAGCAAAACATGCACAACAGTGTTAGACTGAATGTTGTCTGTTAGGACTAGAAAAGGGTTCATTGACATTTGACATTGTCTATATAATATTTTTTTTTACCAGTAAATCCAAAGAAAACTAGATACATTAGTGTTAAAATAGGAAAATAAAATAAAACTAACTTAATTATTCCTGACCATTTATTTATAAATAATTACCTACATTGTTAACAAATCAAATCTCCTTGTGTCAATAAAAAAACCCTGAACAGCTAAAAACCTCATCACTTTTAATCCTATAGGGAAATTACTGATACAGAATAAGACTGTTCCTCAACTGAAATCTCCATAACATGAAATACAAACTGTACAAACACAGAGGAAGTAAGGCTTTCTTCTTGGATTATAACCCTGAAACATGTTCTCAGTTAGAAGAAAATGATTTCTTTCTTGGTACATTATTCTTTGTTTTATTCTGCGAGATCCATCAACTTAAACACATTTAATTTAAAAGCAGAACTTTGGTGGGTTCACTGATCATTTCCATATATCCTAATGTGTGTACATGTGTGGAGATATGTTTATGTAAGTGTGCTTAACTGTGTGTACCTGTGTTTGTGTAGTGTACCACATGCAGGAGGATGGCTGGATAAAGGTGTGTAAGGAAGACGTGTCAGAGTTGATCCACCGCTACAGGAAGGGGATGTTCTGAGTTTGACCCTCAAAGATCCAGCTCAGCACTCTGCACACGCTCAAACGATGTGTTACTTTCCAACGTTATGTAATTTGTTGTAGTCAGTTGACACCTGATTATTAAAACGAGTGATCTTACCTTGTCTGTGTGTGAACAGGTGTTAGGATTCTGAATCAGTGAAATGTCTGCCAGAGCACAAAATTATACATTTCTTTACCTGCATATGAACTTTGCCAGATAGAAATATCTTTGGTTAATTTCATAGTTTAGATATCTTGGTACTGTACATGTTGATACTTTTGCTCTCCATTCAAATATGGTTCAGTGGAGACATTTGTGGTTCGTGCTCTAAATAAAAACTGTTGTTTAACCTACTGCTCTGTCCTGTCATGCAGTAATACATTATGTTGCTTTATCATGAAAAGTGTCAGGTACAAAATTCAGGAGCGAAGCAGCAAGTCAATAAAAAAAAGAATTTTATATTTTAAAGTTAAACAAAGTATCATTTTACTAAAGGCTGTTAGTAAATATGCGTTAACAAGTGGGTGATGTTTAAAATATAAATAATATTCCAGTTCTTCAAGTCTCTGTCCTTTTTACTAACAACCCCATACCTATCCAAAATTGTGTGATAGCATATTTTTAATGTAAGATAATCAATTAAAAAAAAAAATTGTATGTACATGTAGAATTAACATTTTAGATGAATCACGTCTTCGTAACAGAATTTGTAGTTATTATTTCTGGGTGTGTCAGAGATCCACAAAGATACAGGATGGGCAAAATCTACTTTCCTGATCTTGTCACTGGCACAAATCAGCTTGTAAACCTGTAAGCTGAGATCTCACAAGCTTGCTGATGGGTTTTGTTACATATCTTACTTTCCATGTTATTATTTTCACAAATGCTTTATTATACAATTATAATTGAGAATATCCTAAAGGTTGGTAATGAATCATGAAATAATAGTTTTATTAAACAGACCGCTGTGGTAACGGCTGTGACGTCATCTGTTTCCATGCAGAATTTGGCCCTACAGGTTTTGACCATGAAGGAATTCATCTTAATGAAGAAATAATCGTGTTAATCAACGTTTTCTTTTCAGTACTGTGAGGATTTGTTTATTTTGTTAAATTAAACTGTTTGTAAACAGAATGCTTGCATAAAAAAACAACTTTTTTTCAACTTTACCTAAATACCTAAATGTACAAATGTAAACAAAATGTTGTAACGGCTCAACTATGAGATCTATTAAAGATGAGTGGAATATTTGGCATTATTTATACTGTTGGTATTTTCTGCAGTATAATACTCATAGATAAAAAAAGAGTGAATATAGAGGAGCTACAGAACCGTTGTCATTTGTTGCTAGGCAGATTTCAGTGAAACAGGTTTGCTCTGGGGAAAAACCAATTCACCACATGTAGGCTACAGTTGGAAGTCTTCAACACTAATAAAAATTATACACACCAACTCACAGTGAAAAATTGTTAAAAATCTGTTATTTTAACTATTTTTTTCTCTTGATCCAGAGTGCTTCCTCTCACAAAGGACATGTATTTGTTTGTAGACTTATGGTTAGACAGCAGGAAACCATACAATATGGCAAGTTTCTTGAAAAAGGTCTCAAAGTAAATCAGCGCTACTATTTTCTTTTCACGTGAAAAGTTTAATTCAACCTGCAGTTATCTCTAAATTCATTTAGTGACTATGTAGAATGACAAAGACACATATTTGGATTTTTAAGGGCTTTATTGAAAGGCAAGATTAAAGTACAAAAATCAAAATAGCAAGGCAACTTCATTTGCAATGTATACTTCACCCAACACAGGAACTGATTTTGAGCATTGATGTTAAATTTCTGTGTTAACACAACTAAGATAAAACATTTCATCTTCGAAATAGTAGAAATTTACTGAAGCTTCCTAACAGCTCGCTGAGAATAATTAAAAATCCCACAGCCCTTAAACATCTCAGCTGAAACTAAAATCAAAACATTACAATTTTTTCACATCGTACTAAGATGCTATCATACCTACGAATCCTTAATATTGACTTAAGATATTATGGAAAACAACATAATCCTAATGAATTATTGAAAACCTTAAACACATGAATTATATTTAGCTCGAGCCTTATCAATCAAAACATTGAATCAGAAATATACAAACAATATTTACACAACTGCAAAATAAATTTTGTTTTTTTATTTTGTGTGTGTCTGTGTGTGAGTGTGTGTGTGTGTGTGTGTGTGTGTGTTCACTCATTCAGCATGTTTTTGGATGTTGCTGATTTATTTGTAGTTTTGCTACCACTGACCAAATACAACCAGAAAACCAAACAATGGCTTTTTTTGTATAAAAAGTAAAGACTATTTCCACTGATTGACAAATATCTGTATTGTTAATGTATATATTATGATATTTTAGACCTTCTGAGTATTGATCTGAAAATAGGAAGGTGTGTGAATGTGTGTGTGTGTTTATAAATGTAGAATAACGTGTGTTTTACCAACATCGATTTAAGCACAAAGCTCCCAAAACCAGAAGCATCAAACTGTAACTACGGCGGATTTGTTTTAAAAGCACACAAAATATTTATAATGTAAATATGAAGAGAAGTGAGACGCTTTTATGGATTGATTGTTGTTGTTTAACTTCTCACCAAGAAAAAAATAATCATCCTCATTTCAATAACCAAAGTTAAAGCATCAAAAGAAAGGCCACTTTTTTTAAACTAAGTTAACCAAACAATCTAATGTCATCTTTTATGTTTGAGGAGATTTGTACAGCGTTGATCAACTAATTTTCAAACTTGTTTTCTCTGCATTTCAATCAATAAGCATCTAAATCGAGATTTCCAACCCTGATCAGCTCATTTCATGTGATGAATAACCAATAAATTCCCAGGACAATGTGCTGGAAGCGCTGCTTGTTCCAGTGCAAAACGTATCCATAAACCTGAAGAAGAAAAAATAAACATGAAATCAAAAACAAAATAACTTCATAAATGTTTGCAGAGTAAGTTTCCACAAAGCTGAATATTAAAAGTCATTGAGACCTAAAATATGTTTGCTTCAATCATCAATCCAACAATTTCACTTATTTTTGTAGAAGACGAGTTTATGGTCAAATATTTTCTTGACAGCTAAAATGTGTCACCAACATGTTACAATAATAAAGAATCACAGAAGGTTCCTTTGAACAGTTTAAAGCAGCTTTAAAGCAACAAGTTCACGGCCTATGTGATGCTACTCACTGTGTTCAGGGTGGTGTGTTTGTCTTTTAGGCATTTTGATTCTCAAGCATTTTTTCTTGCTCCACGACAGGGTTGTTCACAGCTGTGAGGTCAGAAGCACAATGTTAACAAGCAGCAGATATATAATATCACAACAGATAACACTCCAGAAAACCGCTTTAATACAAAGAGAGCGTTTCAGCTCAGAGTGAATATAATAAAACAGGTTGTACTTACGAGATGGAGGGCGTTTGGCTGAAAATAAATACAAACACATTATTAAAGATGTAACCGTTAAATATTTCAGACAGTGTCACCTTCAGTCCAGTGATGATCCTCTCTAATACCAACTCAAACTGATAAATAAATCCTTATGACTTTTGTTTAAATCTTACACTATTTCTTTTCTGATGGCCTCTTCCTCACATCATCGTGCTGCAGTCAAATTATAATTAAACTGTTTCTGGGTCTTACAGCGCTTAACGTTGATAAAAACACATTTTAAATGTTAAGAAGATCATTTGTTTCACTTTTGCAAACTGGACAGAAAAAAAGTCAAGAAAGAAAATACAGAAAATAAAATGACTTCATGTTTCTGCTTTGGTCTCTCACCATTCCTCTTCTTCAACATGAACACAACGGCAGCGATGAGGGCGAGAGCAAGAACAAGCACTGCAGCAATGATGCCGATGGTCACGTGCATGGAATTCACTGTTGAGCAGAAAACAACAAAACACAGTCACAACCTGAGCAGGTGAAGCAGGTTAAAGAGAAGAACATCTGCCAGTCAGACCATAATCCTGAATATAAGCACAGTTTGTTTGTGCTGCTGATGTTAACTCTCATCCTGTCTGTAGATAATTACTGTATTGATGCTGAATCTTTGAACAAGTCCATGAACTCATCTCCTAAAACTGACATGAAGTAAAATACAGTGCCTATAATCTCTGAACATGTAAATGGTTACACAATGACTGAAAAAACACTCTAAACTTGTTTGAGTAAATTCTTTTTACAATAATCTTCAGACAACTTTCTAAAAAATGTCTTCTATTGGAGGTAAATAAAAAGAAGTCTTTATCAAAAATATAAACTGAACAAAAACACTTTTTTGTGTTTCATTATTGACATTTGTCTGTGTTGATCAAAGGTCAGTAAAGAGCGGACAGACAGCACAAACAGCTGCAGTCATCTATAATCCTTTGAAACAAATCATTTAAATCTGATAAAAGTTTCTTTTTATTCTTTTATTGTTTTGCTGTCAGGGTCCAGAGGTGGACACTTACATTGGTTTCATACTAATCTCAGCCTTCAAACTGTTTATTAAATGTAGAAAAAACTTGATGAAAGTGAGTGAAAAACAATATAAGGAAACAAAACTTCCCTTCCAACACAGGACTGTTACAGTGAACTTCCCACTCTCATCCCCTCTGACTCCAGTCTTACCTTCGTTGGTCCTGATCGCGACTTTGTCCAGCTTGGTGACGATGTCCTCCTTCACACCAGAGAGCTGAAACACACATTCGTACTTCCCCCAGTCTGCAGAGGACTCTGATGGAAGTTTCAGCTCGACACTCATCTGGAAGGATCCGTCGTGGTTGGGGAGGATCTCTCCGTGGTCCACGTCCTCATGAAGCTCCGCTCCATCTTTCCTCCAGAACATCACGGCGCTGTTAGGGTAGAAACCTGTAGCGTGGCAGCTGACTGGAGAGGAGGAAGTCTTCTGGAGGAGAGACACTGAGGGGAGGTCTGGAGAGAGAGAGAAAGACAGATTATAGTTTCTTAATTATCATTTACTGTTGATTACTATCATAGTTCCTGTTAACTGTCATGTATTTAAATGCCTTAAAACACGAAGATTATATTTATAGTACCTATGCAAAGAAAATGAAGCTCACTGGAGTGTAAATGATATAAATATGGGAGGGCAGAGTGTGAGAAAAAAAAGATATGTAGCAGAGAGGAACAGATATAAAAAGTAGGAACAGAGAGAGAGAAGCAGAAAGATGAAGAGAGAGCAGGAGAGAAAGAGAAATGTGTGGAACATTTATTGTCATGTCAGGAAGAGAAGAGGTGTATGAACGTCGTCCTAATAAAAACACATCAGGTCATGTGATTCTACCTGTTCTCAGCAGAGAGCTCCTCCCATAGTCCACATACTTCTTCATCCACTCGGGGCAAGTCTTGGTTAAGTAGTTCTTCCAATATCCTGTATAAGCTTTGTCACTATCCCACTTGTGTTTGGTGATGACAGCCTGTGGTGTTGGAGCGATCCATGTCTCTGTCTTCAGGTGGAATGCTATGAAGTCTTCTCCATCATAACCAAACTGTTTAAACTCCTTAGTGTCTCCAGTCTCATCATCCCACTCACAGCCGTACATCTCCTGGACAAGGTGGATACCTGAGAGAGAGAGAGAGAGAGAGAGAGAGAGAGAGAGAGAGAGAGAGAGAGAGAGAGAGAGAGAGCAGAGTGAGGTCACAGCCCAGTCATCTATTATCAGTTGCTTTCACGTCTTCACCACAGAGACACACTGATCCACACACACCAGCACAGAGCACCTACACCTCCTGCTGTTATTGGCTGGATGGAAGACGCTCACAGCCAATCATCATGTGGACAGTGTGGACGGTTTAGAGCGAGAGAGAGCTGCTCTAGAAGCTTCCACTGAAGGAGAGTCTCAGTCCAGGATCAGTCTGTAGACTCCTCCTGCTCAGCCAGCACAGTGTTCAGCAGTGTGTTACTACAACTGCTCACAATAAGGCAGAGACCACCAGGACCACTATGGAGACTGGGAGGCAGTCTGTGCGTCCTGATTGGTCCATCCATCAGTCAATCATTCGACACAACCGACAGCTGTTTCTACCTGCAGGCGTCGGCTTGATGCTGCCTGAGAGGACGAACCGACACACTGTGGTCAGCACAGTGGAGATAATCTGATCTCATCTGTTTTCTACATTTTGAGAGAACAAACTAATCATGTTTGTCATGTTTGATTATGTTATGACTATTTTTTAATTAATCAATAAATAGTTTAATCTGTTAAATGTCTTTAAAAAGTCAAATAAGTTCATCACAACGTCCCAGAGGCAAAAAGGTGAAATCTTTAAGTTGCTTCTTCCGTCTGAGCAACACTGAACAGCATTTCATTTATTTCAATAGTATATTATGTCAGAGACACACTGAGGTCCAGTTCAATTAATCTGATCTGTGTTTCTGCTCTTTATATATCATGGACACAGTGTGGTCAGTGCAGCAGAGTCGAGCTGTTACACTTTTTAAACCTCTGATCACAATCACACATTCATCATGTCGTCCTGTCAGCCACGTTCATTAACACACGCTGCTCCTCCTCTCATGTGCGGACCCAGCACAAGCAGCCTGTGTCCCATTTACAGTCCTGCACCTTAGTTTTAGAAACCAGGCGCTGACGTTCCTCTATCAGCTGTGTGTTGTAGAGCTGTTGTGATCAACAGGTTTTCTACAGGAGAGTTCATATGGACCGACTGACTGTGGGCAGCCCAGTCGAGTTATTCTGGTCTAATCTAGTGGAGATAAAGGGTTAATAATCTCTGAAGGTTATTATGGGATGGACAGAAACGCTGCATCAGGGCAGTTTAGCAGCATCCAGCAGTCTGAGTGTCAGTGATGTTTCTGTGAGTCCGACTGTGTTTCAGACAAGAAACGCCTCCAAACAGCTTCAACTACGTCAGTGACACACTCCTGACTGTGTGTGTGTGTGTGTGTGTGTGTGTGTGTGTGTGTGTGTGTGTGTGTGTGTGTGTGTGTGTGTGTGTGTGTGAGATTTGATTTTTGACCAGATCTTTATTGATCACTCTTCACACTGTACAAAAACATAACACAACCTTGTTTTAAACGCACCAATCACATTCACAGTTTCACTTCAGCATGTCTCCCACCAACAGCTGACCCTCCACCACAGAGCACAGCACCCTCTCATGAGCCCAGACTGACTGGAAACTCTCCAGGTCCTGGTTGGCTCCGTAAAAACTGAAGTCCAACAACAACCTGGACTTCAACATTTTCACAAACAGTAGCTTTACATGAAGCTCCAAAGATTCCCCCACCTTCCTCTTCCTGCTCACATATATGGCCATCTTTGCTTGTCCCAGGAGGAAATTTATGCTCTGACATTTATGCTTTTGGTGCCGAGTGTATTTGAACCCACAGATAAAAACCTGTTTAGTAAAAATCTCTTTAAAACAGCCAAAAAACTTTCCCAGTAAAACAAACAGAGGAGTCAGACGAGTGCACTCTAAAGAGCAGTGAAACACTGTCTCCCTGTGCTCACAGGAAGGACACGTATCCTGCACACTGACATTCAGAACAGAAATAAAAGCAGTGACAGCTATGATGCCATGTAGGATCCTCCACTGTAGGTCTGCATGTTTCTTGATCGGGGGGGTTTGTACAGAGACCTCCACTCAGGTCTGGCCTCAGGACTGAGCCCCAGATAAGTCCTCCAGGGGGTGTCACTGCGACCATTCAGGTTTTTTTATGTACAGTCTTAACAATCAGTTTGTAAAAAGTCTTCCCCGCCCCGTCACTTAAAGAAACACCTGCAGTGTTGGTGGAAGCCAGTAAAAGACCAGAGCAGTCCTTCAGGTCAGGAAGCAGTGCGAGAGCAGGGTAGGGGTCAGAGCTGTCTGGCAGCAGAGAGCCGTCACCATAGTCAGTAAGTAGAGACCACTGGTGCCCTGTCAGCTGATGTTTCCAGCGCCTCAGTAACTGTCTTATGATCCGTGTGGATCTCACTCCCAGACGAGCAGCCAGACCAGCCGGATTGTCCAACTGAGGTCCAGTCGGCTCCACCAACTGCCCCAGCGTAGAGATCCTGGCAGAGAGGAACATTCTGGACAGAGTGGGTCCAGCCCAGCGAGGAGAGCCCAAGCGTCCGCCTAACAACACCGGCTCTTTAAGCAGCCAGTACAGAGAGTCTGCCTGTTCCTGTCTCTGCTTCTTCAGCAGAGTCCACACTGTAAAAACACTCCGATAAAACCCTGGCAGAGAGGACATGTTCACTTTCTTTAAATCCATTAAAAACAGAGCTCAGCCCCAGTCCACCAAAACGCTGCAGGATACAGCAGGACAGCGGCCTCCACACCAGGTCAGTGGGCCCAGTGAGCAGTCTCTGCATGAACTGAAGGCGGACAGTAGCACCCCTACTGGCTAGATGAACCAGACCCTGCCCTCCCTCCTCTTTAGGGAGAAAGAGCACACTCTGAGGAACCCAATGCAGCCTGTCCCAGAAAAAATCCACCAACACTTTTTGGACGCCAGACAGGAGAGAGGGAGGAGGATCAACACAGGCCAACATGTGCCACAGAGCAGAGGAGACCAGACTATTGGCCACAAGTACCCGCCCTCTAAAACACATTTTAGGCAACAACCACCTCCATTTTTTAAGACGACCTTTGACCTTTTCCACAACACTTTCCCAATTTTTCTTTACGAAGGTCTCATTCCCCAAAAAGACTCCCAGATATTTCAGACCTCCTTTTTTCCAGACCAGACCTCCAGGTAGACTGAGCTGATCCCTCAGCCTCTCCCCCACCATGACAGCCTCACTTTTCACCCAGTTCACTTTGGCAGAAGACATGGAACCAAATAAATTAACATTTCTTTCTAACAGATCAATATCTTTCTGCTTATTTACCAGGACAACGGCATCATCAGCGTATGCAGACAGTTTAAAATGAACATCAGAGCCTGGAAAACACACCCCGCACAGATCTGAGGTCAGTTTGTGAAGCAGAGGTTCAATGGCTGAAGAGTGTAACATGCCAGACAAGGGACATCCCTGCCTCACCCCCCTCTGCACACTAAAAGGAGCACTCAGACCTCCATTGGTTTTTAGAACACTCTCAATGCCACAGTACAACACCTGGATCTTGGCTATGACACGTGGGCTGAACCCAAAGGCAGCTCGAGTCTGCCACAGATACTGGTGTTCAACCCGATCAAAAGCCTTTTCCTGGTCTATTGAAATCAAACCAGTGTCTACAGCCAATGAACGAGAGACCTCCAGAACATCTCGAATCAGAGTGATGTTATCACTAATGAGCCTGCCGGGCACACAGTGGGTCTGATCAGCGTGGATGATGGAGCCCATCACCTGTCTGAGTCTAGAGGCCAGGACCTTGGACAAGATTTTATAGTCTGTGCAAAGTAACGACACCGGTCTCCAGTTTTTCAATTCCTGCAGGTCACTCTTCTTTGGCAGCAGAGTAATGACCGCCCTCCTGCAGCTCAGAGGCAGCCGACCCCTCTCCAACTGTCTCTGATCACCTCCAGCAGATCCTCCCCCAGCACAGACCAGAAGGACTCAATCCCAGGAGCTCTACCATGCTGCAGACTCATCAACGCAGAGTACAGAGTTCAGGCAGGGACAGCTGGGCCTCCAACTTCACATTTTCCTCTGCCCCAACCTGAGGAAGACCAGCATAGAAGGACTCACACACCTCTGGACGCTCTGTAAATTCACTCCTGTAGAAGTCCTTGTAAAAGTTAGCTGCAAACTTCCTGATGTCAGAGGAGTCTGAGATGGAAGAACCGTTTCTGGACCGTTAAGAATGGATGATCTCTTTCTGTCCATGTTTCCTCTCCAGGCCAAAGAAGAAGTGAGATGGAGCATCCATCAGTGTGACATCCAGGACACGAGATCTGACCAGGGCCCCCTGTGCTGTGACGCCCAGCAGGTTGGCTAGAGCCGACTTTTTAGATTGAAGGGAATCCAACAGCCCTCGATTTCCTGTGGAGTCTACCAAACGCTGGAGCTCCACCACTTCAGTCTCTAGATCTCTCAAAGATCTGCTGATGTCTCTGGTGACATTGCGAGTTTAATTCTGACACAATTGTTTGATCTGACATTTGCCAAAGTCCCACCACTGCTGAACACAGTCAAAGTCAGACTTACACTGTCTGTGGGTGACCCAGAATCCTCCACAGCATCCCTAAACGCCTTATCATGTAACAGGGCCGTGTTAAAATGCCAATAAGCACTGTTCAGTCCGACCTTCTTAATAAAAACAGAACAAAACACAAGACAGTGATCCGTGAAGCCCACAGGGTTTATGTGACAGCCTTTAAAAACACTCAGCTGGTGTTTGAAAGAACACAAGCGATCCAGCCTGGCCAGAGATAAAACATCGTCTTTAGAGTGACTCCAGGTGTACTGTCTGTGATTATGATTGAAACTCCTCCACACATCAGCCAGCTCCTGAGTCTCTGTGAGCTGTCTGAGCCTGTGTGATGAAGCAGCATGAGGCTCCTGGTGATTCCTGTCCAGTTTGATTTTCTGTACAGTTAAAATCTCCACCCAGAAATAAACACTCGTCACTGCTGCAGCGTCTGATGGTGTCACACAACACACCCAGAACAGTAAGTCTGTCCACATTAGTGCATGGTACATAAACATTAATCAGAGGGAGCTTAACATTTTCATACTGAACTTTGACCTTCAGTAAACAGCCTTCAATAACTTCCTCTACCTCACATGAGACAGGCAGGAAGCTTCTAGAGAACATAATCCCAACTCCTCCACTACAGCTGGACTTATGGCTCCGGATCACATCCCCACCCCACTCTCTCCTCCACTGACTTTCACTCTCGGAGGTGCTGTGTGTCTCCTGAACCATCAGCACATCTAACTTCTTAAACTCCTGCAGCTGAAACAGAGCGGCTCTTTTAGCAACATCTCGAGCTCCGTTCAGGTTCAAAGTGCCGACTCTGAAGTCACACATGGAGAGAGAGAGGTTTATAGAAGACACAAGAAAAACACACCACAGAAAGAAAAAGAAAGAGATCAGAGTCTGTTTAAGCATCATCTTCAAGGATTTGTGCTTTAACTTTTAGAATCAGTTTCCTGAGACGATAAACCTCCTGACCTGTGAGGCCTTCGTCCCCAAACGCTCCGGACTGTTTGGTTAGAGGCCGAGCTGACTCAACAAACCGCTGCAGGTCTGGAAAGTAGCTCTCTACTTTCACCAGCTTCGCTCCCTGAGTGTCCTGAAGGAACTTCTGGATTTTAGCTAAAGTGAACCTTCTGTGTCCGTCCTCCTGTGTGGACATGAACTCACTGTCAGACTCTGCTGGAACAGCCTTTAGACCTTTCTTCACTTTGGACCCTTTAGCACTGTTCTGCACACTTTCTGGGCTCTTTCTCTTCTGTGACATTTTTAATAACTCATCATCAGACATGTCCTCATCTTCCACAGAGTCAGCACACACTGAGATTACATTTCCCTGAGCTCACTCTGCATCCTGACTTTCACTTATCACACCTGTTTGTTCCCTCCTGTTTTAAATCTCACTTTGTTCACCTGACTCCTTCTGTGACTTTGTTTCTGTTTCTGCGTCTCCCTGCCTGCTGTCCTTTTCCTGCCGCTCCTCAGTGACTCTGTTACACTTGTTTCTAGCATCAGGGACCCTGCCTCCCCGGGGGGCAGCTTCAGCTCTACTGGAGCACCATGAACACCGGCCTCCTGTGACAAACAACATGTTTAAGAAGATTTACAGCCGAGAGACACCATCTTGATCGGGGAGACTACCTGTCCATACCTGGAGAGCTCTTTGGCCAACATGTCATTTTCAATGAACGGGGGGGCGTCAGAGATGATTATCTTATTAGCCGGATTAACAAGAGGGAGTACGGGGGTGAAAGTGTCTTTGATGACTGCACCTTCCTCCACCACTTCACCGACTTTGACGGTGCAATCGAGAAAGATAACAACGGCTCCATTCATGCAGGAGGCAGACTTCACACTGTCGTAACCCACCACCTCTCCAACCGCTAAACTCGCCTCCTCCACCGAGCAGCTGACTGCCGGCACCAGCTTCACTGCATGTCGGCGTGTCAACTTCTCCAACTCCATTCCCACATCTACGACGGGCACGTTGCCCAGTCGAGCTGGTAGACACGCTACCAAACTACACTACACCTGAAAACACCAGACAGGAAGAAAGTAAAGAAAATAAAGAGAAATAAACAAAAACAACAGATTGAAACTCGCTCACGCTGGAGCTCACGCTGCCACACGCCGTCCACTCAGAGAGAGAGAGAGAGAGAGAGAGAGAGAGTGAGTGTGTGTGTGTGTGCGTGTGTGTATGAGAGGGAGAGAGTGTGTGTGTGTGTGTGTGTGTGTGTGTGTGTGTGTGTGTGTGTGTGTGACAGAGAGAGAGAGAGAGAGAGAGAGTGTGTGTGTGTGTGTGTTTGTGTGTGTGTGTGTGTGAGTGAGACAGAGAGAGAGAGTGTGTGTGTGTGTGTGTGTGAGAGACAGAGAGAGTGTGTGTGTGTGTGTGTGTGTGTGTGAGTGTGACACAGAGAGAGAGAGAGAGAGAGTGTGTGTGTGTGTGTGTGTGTGTGAGTGAGACAGAGAGAGAGAGTGTGTGTGTGTGTGTGTGTGTGTGTGTGTGTGTGTGTGTGTGAGACAGAGAGAGAGCGAGAGTGTGTGTGTTTGCATGTGTGAGAGAGAGTGCAAGTGTGTGTGTGTGTGTGTGGTCACATCTGTCTAAAATACAGGATGAAAATATAAACAACATTTCATCAGTAGAAAGTTAAACATGAACAAACCTCCAGTTTGGTTGAAGCGCTGCTTTGCAATTTCTATGTTGCCTTTGAAGGTCTGCTGGTGACCCTGACGGATCCCTGTGTTCCTCTTCCAGTAGTCAGGATCTACTGCCTTGTTCACCCAGTCCTGTTTGGGTACATTTATCCTGGTGTTGCTGTCATAGTAATTTATCTGGACGTCATCAACCACTGAAAGGGCCACAAACTCTGGGAAGTTTGGGACTCCAGAAGACCCAGAGTAGAAAGTCTTCAGAGAGTGAGGAACTGTAAGAAAAAGTTCATGTGATCATTTCAGGTTTTATTTGACACTTTAATGAATCACTGAACAATTTAATGATCCAGCACACAGAATCAAAAAGAACTACAGCACATTCAACACAAGCTCATCATCTCTTTGCAGTCAATAAACACTAAAACAATGTTTGTGTAGATTTAAAAACAAAGTTTCTCTTGAACTTTTTATTCTAATATTTCTGATGAATGTGTCTTCAAAATGTTTTTATTCTGAAAGGAAATATTTAACAAGTCATAAATTCAGCTCATGCAGTCGTGTACCTGACTTTCACTGACATCAAACAGTCTGTCATAAATCATCTTTTTATCTAGTGCTGGATATCTTAGTGTGAAGTGAAACTCCACTTTGATTTCCAGTTTGTGTCTTCATTCAATCTTCAGGAAACTTCTTTAGCAGTTTACACTCGTTATCTTATTAGTTTGAAATCTGAAATCTCAAACCTCTGAACAAAATGTACACGTGATTCAATCTGATTTATAAGCCAATAAATCAAATGTTATTTATTGTCTATTTAATTAAATAACATCTTTTATGGTCTTAATTTTATATCATCAGTAGTGACCAATGATAACTTAAGTTTCTTCATAAGGTTTTGAAGTACAGATTTGATTTAATCTTCTTTGGTTTAGAAGAAGGTTTTACTCTTTTCTTTTATTATTGTTTTTATTAGTCAATGAAATCATCAGTAATATATTTGTATTTTAATATAAGATGGTTTGTCAATGTCAAATTTATGGATATAAATGTTATTTTCTGAATTAAATCAATAAAAACGAAAATGGACTCTTGTGTAACTCGCTTTAATGTAAATGTATTTGTTCAAATTAAAGTATTATATATTTAACTCCGTTAGTCTTTCATAAAAATATTATGTGTACGATTTAAATTTTCTGTTAATTATGACAATCTCAGAAAAATGTGAATGGACACACCTCTATATCTTTAATCAACATATTTATATTTCACATGTAGTGATTCTACACATTTTCTATTTGCAGAATTTTATTTTTAAATAACTAATATTATTTATTAAATTCTAACATTCCCTCCACCATAAACTGAGCTTCTCTTAGTCCTGATTTTAACGTTTTTGTTCTAACAGGTTTCTGTGAGTTTTCATCATTTGCACACCTGTACAGTTTTTAATCACACTTGTTATATTTGCTATTTATATTATACGTACTGCTTTTTATATTTTTATTCTTATTCCTATTTTTTATCTTATTCTATTTAAGTCTTTTACTTAGTTTTTGTTCTAAGAGGCTCCTTTGAGTTTTGCCAGTTAAATAATTGATCGTTTAAAAATCCTGCTCTGTCGTCTGCTCTCTGAGTGCATGTAGATCATTTTCTGTGTTAAACGCACGGCACAAACTGAAGAAGTTTTACAAATCTGTGCAGGAATAAATCTTTTTTGTTAATAAAATACCCAAAGATTATAGTCTGATTAATACTGTTCTTTGAGGCTGATGCTGTTTGGACACTTTCAGAGATCAAACGTGTTTTTGTGGCCAAAATACAAACTGAGCCCATATTTCAGTTTCTAAATTAACTCGTCAGTGCCCTCTGGTGGACAAACTCTGTAATGGGAATGTTTCCAAACTACTTCAAACCTGCTTTAAGTTTACTGATACTTATCGACCAACGTACAAAGATACCAACAATAAAAATTACGAATGTCTGCGAAATAGCTTTAAGATTCATTTTAATGTAGTATAAGTTCAAATATATATTTCGAGGTAAAACTATATAACGAGGAAAATGTCATATTTAGGTTCAGTATGTTGTCATTGATTGTGTTTCTATGTGCAACATTTTCGAACATATGCAACATACATTTTTGTATTTGTTATAAATTCAGATGAAATATAGACACTATAAGACAATTATTATTATCATTAATTAATTAAAAAATATTAACTTTAGTTCTAAAATAAAGCATGATAAATAGCACTAAATTAACACTGTTCCTATAAAAACGATATGAACAAGTTAAAGACTGAATATGAGAGCTTTATTTATAGTTTGTGAACAGAAACGCTTTGTTGTCTTTATTTATCTGTGACTGGTTCGTGATGCGTAGTTATGCTTCTCATAAATAGACTTTTCTTATAACTACGAGGAGTTAATGACATGAACAGACAAGATTTACTATCTTTACATGAGATGTTTACCTTTAACATTTCTATTAACTGCAAAACTAACTTCTGAAACTAAACATAAAATACTATCATATGAACCTAAAATTGATACATTATACAAACATTTTTCTCTTTACAATCAATCGACTCAGATGATTCTTTACTCACCTGCCGTCGCGTCATGTAGGACTGTTCCCAGGAGAGTCAGGAGCATCAAAGTCTTCATTGTGACCTGTGACTTCTTCAACATAGATGAACTTAAAGCTAATATGTCTCTTTGGTGAGCTAAAGACAAACCGTGCTACAAGCTCGAGCTCTGAGGGTGAAATGAGCTGAGAGAAAATGGAGCTCTTATATAAGACCTCCGTCTAAAGCCAATAGGAATTTAGCCTGAGCATCAACGTCACTTGTAACTCGGTAAAACTGACCCACTGAGGTTATCAATGAAAGTGAAAGTAAAGTCTGCTTGTTTCAGCCCATCTGAAGACCCCTATTGCACCTGAAAGCATTGGGGGACGCGCGGGACTTTATTCTATCATCTTTGTTCACATGTGAAAGTCGTATTAAACCTCCTGCTGCTCAGATTTTCTATAATATTTTGTAGGTTAATGTGATGCTATGTGGACAAATGTTTTAACTTTCTGGGAGGTCAGAGGTCAGATACAGATCAAATGGAGTTTGTGAGGATGCAATCGGTCTTATTGTGCTTTTGTTCTGAGATTAAAAACAGCTCTGATCCAAATATAAACAACAAACAACAAGCGAAGTGTTGTTTCATACGTGTTATAGAGAGTAAATGTGGGGAGGTGCTCCCCCTAGTGGCTCAAACCTGCAGTTGGTGTACAGCAGAACCATTGTACTCATGAGGTCTGTTATTATCTGATATTTAAATACATCTGTGCACAATCACAACATTAAATGAGGTTATTAAATGTGATGGAGGGAGACATCTTATATTCTTTAAAGTCAATATCAAATGATTTACTTTTATATCTGTGTTGTGTGTAACATGTCAGTCGAGGCCTTCACACAGGTCTGAGCACAAACTAACTAACTGTCAGGACAATCATTACAATTTAACTAAAGATAGTTTAAATGAAACATTTTGACTCACAGTTTGTCTTTGAAAACAAGAACCAAAGCAGTAAACTGAAAGCAGAAAGAGAGTCAGAGAGCTTCTCAAACATCAGATCAGGTCAGCTCTGTCTGACAGGTTCAATGCTGCTGAAGTGATTTGGAGCTGTGTACGCTGAAAACTGCTCCAACAGGAGAAATGTGACACCTCTGCTGATGTTTGAACACCTGATGCTGGTTTTCATTTCTCTCTGGCTTTGACGCTGTAAACTCTGTTTCAATCCCCACTTTTGAATCATTAAATCAAAAGTTAACAGAACACAAACAGATCAATATAAGTGTCACATCTTTTATCTAGATGTTACATCTATATTTTTGTGACATTGACACGTAAACTCTGGTTGACAGAAGCTCTTCATGCTCACTGTGGATCAACACCTGAGTTTATTATAAGCCTGTACATAAGAGGTGAACGTGGCCTTAACTTGAAGAAGTGAAGCCAGTTGTGGAGGAACCTTAAACCTGCATTCTTTCTAATGGCCAGCAGGAGGCGACTCCACTGGCTGCAACATTTTATTGTGTGGAAGCAGGTATGAACATGAGTAATGTTTCACCTGCTGCAATAACACTCATAAACAGTCCATAGGTTATCACTGAGTTCACCTTGACAGAGATGTCAGCGATGTCACAGCGCCCCCTGTGGACGTTTATGTATCTGTCATTCAACTGCTAATTGGAAATCACCTGAGTATGTCATTTGAAGATAGTGACAGGACATGATTCTACTCACATCACTGATCAGATGTAGAAGAATAGAAACAAACAGCGTCTCTGCTGCATGAAACCAAGAGATAGACTATCTTTGAGAGAGCTGAACTCCTGAGAAATCCTTTAAAGGGAAACTTCACTGAACCTCATCTCTTTCTGTCTGAGTTGGTATAAAGTGTGAAAAGTGTCTGAATGTGTTGCTTGTGTTCTCTGTGTTTCTGGGCTGCAGCTCTAAACAGCAGCATGCTCTGTTGTTACTCCGGCACCAGCTCCGTCAGCTGACGTAGTCTCTTCCCCTGAAAGATTTCAGGCTATTCCAGCTCAGACTTTTAGTCTCTCTTGTATTTCAAAACAAGCTTCAGAAAGCAAAAATGTAATCCCTAAATATGAGCACAAAGAATGTTACAGACACAGATTTACATACAATTTAATATGTAGGCGTATTTCTTTGAGGCTGTGGGTTCTGGCTCGCACTGCATCCTGGTACATGTAGGCCCTGTCTGCACCACAGCATGAACAAGAGAACCAAGCTTTCTCTGTCAGTATAGTACACACTGAGGAATCTATTACTGCTATTAACTATTTACCATCAGCCTTACATCAGAGTGAACTTTCTCTATAATGTTTTGATGTTATTGAACTATGAACCTCCAACAGACAAATAAACACATAACTGTTTACTGTTGTTTTAGAATAACTTAAAAATGAATGTGTACAAGTTTTAGTAAAAATAGGGACAGTTAAACTCTAAAGTAACGTCCTCAGTAACCATTAACACACACACACACACACACACACACACACACACACACACACACACACACACAAGCTGTAATGATCTGAAAGAAAACTGACAATAAAAACACTTTAAAAGAAAAGAGGCCAAAACAATAAACAGTTTGGAGCTCCAGATTATTAAATTATCTTCAGCTTTTATATTTTACTCACCTATGAAATCTGACTGGTGCTGTTTTAAGAGAAGAACAAATAAGTTCACCACATAAAAAAAGCTTCTTCTGAACACTCCAAACATCTGCACAGACAGGAGATCCTCTCTTTAACAGAGATGTTGTGTTCGACCGAACAGGACACAGAGACACACCAGCATCCCACAACAACTGTGTTCAGAAAGAAAAGAGTGTCCAATGTTGTGAAGGAGGGTTTGATGATTTTAAATGATTAAGTGAAACATTAAAACACAACTAATGATACAATTAAAATTAGACACCTTGAAATCTGCACCTTTACCTTTAAGCTTTCTAATAACCACTGTTGGAGCCATAATGAAGTTTTTATTTGTGTTGATTCTATCTTTGTATGAGCCACTCATTAATAAAGGCTGTTGTGTGTAAATATGTATATAATTCTGTGAAGAAACACCTGATGAAGCCTTGGTTTAGACTGAGCATAAAGACAAGCTACAGGTAATTGCAGGCAGGTGTGTGAATTGGAAACTTTGACTGTGTCAGTGAGTTACCGTGAGTTTATCAGGTTTATGATTTATTTCGTATTCATTAAATTAAACCTTTTAGTGAATTCAAAGAGAATTTTGCTGATATTAATATGAATTAAAGTGTAAATAAATTGATCACTGTTGGGGTGTTGATTTAGCTCAGCAGTTAAATCGTGCGTCCCATGTACAGAGGCTCAGTGTTCGACGCAGCGACCCCGGGCTTGACCCCGACCCTCGGCCCTTTGCTGCATGTCGTCCCCACTCTCTCTTCCCACATTTCTGACTCTATTCACTGTCCTGTCTAATAAAAGCAAAGGCCAAAAACATCATCTTTAAAAAACACAACATAAAATAAATGGCTCAGCTGTGTAATAAGTGACAGCACATTGGATATTGTTTTTCTTGTTTCAACAAGAACAAGCGTCTAAACTTGCTCCAGTTCCCCCTCAGTGGCTTGTTTTAGATAAATGTAGTTGTATTGAAAATGAGTCACTACAACCACTGTTTCATTTCAAAGTTAAACTTTAAAGCTTCTCAAAGGTAGCAACCTCCTGGGCCGTGAGATGAAGAGCTAAAACTGCATTTCCTGAACGTCCTCACCACTTGAGCCTATTTACAGCCTTTTATCTTAAAGCTACGACAAAGATTTCACCTTTAAAAAGAGTATAAATAATGTCTCTCTTTTGGTCTTAAATAACGTCTTTTCACATCCTTTGGGATCTTGAGGCTTCAGGAGACTTGAGTTACACTGGATGAGCTGTATGGAGCCATTTGTTGTTTTTCTGTTTCCCCAGCTGCTTCAGTTGTTTAGACGAATGCTCCAACGCTGTTTTTCTGTGAAGCTTCAGAAATGTTTTGGAGACAAGAAACGTCACCAGATTTTCCATCAGCATGTGGGTGAGCAGATAATGACTGAATTACTTTTTATTATTGGGTGAACTTTTCCTTTAAGACACAACACTCGGGGGTTAAAGTTCATTACATGGTATCAAGCTGACAGTCCTAACAAAGAACTACACTTTTGTCATTTGACCTATAACTTAAAGATCATGAAACACTCATGGTCCTGCACTCATCTAACCCTGCGCTACACTCACCTGGATGTCCGTGGTTGAGGGTCTGACTCAGGACTTTGTGGGGGTGTCATCTGTTCAAGTCTCTGCCGTTTTGCTCGTCACCTCCGCCGCGCTTCTCTCCAATACCTGCGCGTGTCTTTGCTGCCACTCTGCCCGTCTGCCCTGCATTTTTCCTTCTGTGTCATCTACAGGGGTCAGCATCATGCGATGGCCTGTATTTTCATCGCCTCTCAGCTGCTGACAGCTTCATCTACCGAGAACAGAAATGATTACATTTCCTCAACCTGGAATGGTATACCACAGCTGTACTCTTTACAGTAAGAAGACACAGAAACTATAATCATTTTAAAATTGTGCAAAATCCTTAAATGTAGCTCAGCGTAAGTTCAAGAAGGAAGACTGTTTATACTCGTTCATTCATCCATTAGCCATCATTCACCATGTCTCGTTCTCTCTCTCTCTCCCTCTCTGTCTGGTGATCAGCTGATCATGGGCGTTTACAATCCGAGAACTAAATGTCATGAGTCATTCTAGTGTAGTTATGTTGTTGATTTGTATTTTGGTGTTTTGATATTATTTCCTTTTTTTTCCTCAGTCACTTTGTCTCTTGTTGTCATGAGTTCTTATTGTTTAGTTTGTATATTGTGTTCTGTCTTGGTTTAGTCTGGTTTAGTTGTGCATTTCATTGAGATTATTTCCTGTTTTACTTTGTAGTCCTGTCAGTCCTGAGTTTGGTTCCTAGTGTTTCCTGTTTTATTTTGTAGTTCTTGCCCCTTGTATGTCTCGTCTTCTTTTACTTCCCTCCGTTCTGTTTCCCACCTTTCAGATTGTTTTCACCTGCCCTTGATTGTCTCACCTGTGTCTAATTAGCTTCACCTCCCAAGTTTATTTAGTCTTTGTGCTCCCTTGTGTCATTGTCAGTTCGTCGTCAACTTTATCCCGGATCCTTGTCAGTGATCCTGTTACCCGAACCTGTACCTGGACTTTCTTGTGACTCCCGATGTTTCTGTTGGATTTTTGGTTTTACCTTTCAGTTGGATATTTTTGTTGGATTTCGACCTGGACTGTTTCACAGTAAGCTTTTGTTTGTTGCCCTTTTGTCTTTTGTTAATTAAACTTTTTGTTTTTGTCTGCACCTTGGGTCCTCTCCCTTGTTGTTTTAGTCCAAACCCTGACACTAAACCAACCAGAGTTAGCCTCCACGTCTGTCGACCAATCATCCCTCTGCTGTCAAATTTTAAAGCTGTTCTCTCCCGCAGACAGTTTGTCGTTTCAGCTCGATCTTTGCGACCCTCCTCCACTCCGTTCACCTCCAATCCATCTCATCAGCGTCCAAGTCCAGCTCCTCCGCTCATCCTGTCTTCACCATCATCACCACCACCAGTGTCGAGACTCCATCGGGGGGTATCCCATCCTGCTCTCGGCCTCTCTACTCCTTCAAGTACATGAAGGCATCACGATGGAGTCTAATCGCCAAAGACTTTGCACATTTTATTCTTTCCAAACTTATAAATAAATAATT